>NC_084958.1:4158302-4867302 GCF_949316205.1 Platichthys flesus | reverse complement strand
TCAGCCAATCACAAGAGACAGACACACAAAATGCCCTGTTCTCACTGGAGCCCAAGGCTAAAAAGAGGAGGTTTAAAACTACTGTGCTGTGGTTTTTGTTAATTCAAACCACAACTATACATCTTCTTATGGATGTCACATCTTCAAATGAATGATCAGAAAGGGACCTTTAAAACAGGAAATGATTTGTGTCTTACTTCAAGCACAAAACGTCTTATAAAAAGTGTGGATGACAAGGTTCATAATTAAATCTGTCATTTGCTCAGTGCTTCACAGCGTGTGGAGCTGATCCCCTTGCATCTCACTGGGTCACCGATTTTGTACAGCTTCTCCTGTCAACTCTCTCTCTTTATTAATCCAAACTTCTCCATATAAAAGGAACACTCAAGCCCTAATTACTGTAATGGGCCTCCCCTTAAAAAACATATTTTGTGATTATTAGAACAGAAACACTTTGCATCGAAGGAACACATTTTGATGATTGTAACGCACCATGTGATATATCTTACCTGAACCATGTATCCTCAATATAGTTTGCTTTAATTTGTGTTTTTTTTTAAGCAGGTCATGATGGCCTGATGGCGGTGATGAAGTGCGAGTGCACAGCTGTGAACTGACGCACTGAACTATGAAATATTGTCTTGTACCTGTGAGGTATTCTGGGTCGGGCACGGGGTCTGACAGCTCCTCGTGGCACTGAACCTCAGTTGGCACCGAGGCCACCACCATGCCGTCTGGGAGCTGCTGCTCGATGCCCCGGGCGAAGTTCTTCTGCCTGATGTGAGGAGAGACACAACAGGAGGTGCTGTTTAGAGACACAAGCACTCAGTCGCCTAATGCGTGAGGGGAGAGAGAGGAGGGAAGCATGGAGCGATTTAAGAAGAGAAGGAAATAGAGCGGAATGTAACAAAGGAAAAGCAGGTTGATGAAGCAAAGGTGCGGAGCTAAAACAGCAGCACACAAGAAAGAGTAATCCAAGTTAATTCCACATCTCTAATGTAAATAAAGCAGTTCGGCAATCAAAGTGAAGTTTTCACATTTAACACAAACACAGACCTTATACCTACAATTAAGTTTCAGGGACAATTAGATACATTTAAACCACGACTGCAAAGCATTTAGCTCCAATTTAAAAACCTTTTAAAATTAATTCAGGGAAACTCCATTTAAAATGTCATTAGTTCTGTTCAGACCCCAGGCCAGATGTAAAGAGCTGGAATTAATAATTTCAGCAACTGCATTGAATATGCGTAGCTTAAGCTTTTATCAAAATAAAATGAGACAATAATGGAGTAATATTGGTTTAAGTTGTCTTTTCAATTCAAGTGTACAATGTTTTTTTTTTATCTTTAATATGCAGCTCAAGGGCGCAGTTATAAATGACTTCGGAGCACTTCTCTCTGCACTTTTAATTTTCTATTGCCTCTGAGGTAATTTAATTTCCTTGAGTGTGTTATTGTTCTCATACAGTTGAGCACTTCAAATGCCAAATCAATGCCATGTGTAAAGATGCTGACGTGTAGGATATCATCCCCACTGAAGATTTGTATGCAATTGTGATGAAGACCTAATGCTAGTTTGTGTAGCCTTGCTGGGGAATATTGCTTTGTTTCTTTGGAGATGTATTTCACAGGTAGGCGCAAAGAGCTAATCGAGGTTGGGTTTCATCCATGGACGTCCAGCTGTGGGAGAGGAAATGAGGCTTGTGGATGTTGGAGAGCTTAAAAACAGACATTTAAAATAAAATAGTACAGATGAACATTTCTCTCTTTGGCATCTTCACACTACCTTAGCAAATAATTTAGAGGGGCGAATTGTGACCTGGTTTACAAGATGAGCAATATAAACGGTGCCTAGTTTTGTAAATTGTTGTACATTCCCATCACTAGTGCAATGTCTCCTCTAAAATGTGGAGAGGTCTGATAAGCAATTGACACAATCTTCAGACCCAAGTTCACAACCAGATATCTTCCAATAAACCCATGTAGGAGGATCATATTTACGAATTTAGCAATTTCAGTTGCAAAAGGCTTAATTTATACTAGAATACAAACCCACAAAGAAAGTCACTTATACAACTTTATCTATTTAATGCAAAATATTCCCAGTAATATCTGTTCAGGTTAAATTATTCATAATTAAGTTGAATGCACAATATTGAGCCTCTCAGTCCGACAACAGGTTCTTCAGCAAAGCTGCCACTGCCAGTGCTACAGTGCCTTGCATAAGTATTCACCCCCCTTGTACTTTTCTACATTTTGTCATGGTATAACCACAGATTAACATTTATTTCATCGTGATTTTATGTAATGGACCAAAACAAAATAGTCCATCATTTGGAAGTGGGGGAAAATATTAAATGGATTTCAAAATTATTTACAAATAAAAATCTGAAAAGTGTTGAGTGCATATGTATTCACCCCCTTTACTGAGAAACCCCTAAAAACAATCTGGTGCGACCAATTGCCTTCACAACACACATTTGCAAGTCACATACTTGGTAAATAGGGTCCACATGTCTGCAATCTAATCTCAGTATAAATTCACCTGTTCTGTGAAGGACTGAGAGTTTGTTATAGATCATTTCTGAACAAACAGCATCATGAAGACCAAGGAGCTCACCAAACAGGTCAGGGATAAAGTTGTGGAGAAATATGAAGCAGATTTAGGTTATAAAAAAATATCAAGAGCTTTGAACATCTCATGGAGCACCATAAAATCCATTATCAGAAAATGGACAGAAAATGGCACAACCGCAAATCTACCAAGACAAGGCCGTCCACTCAAACTGAAAAGCCGGACAAGGAGACCATTTATCAGAGGAGCAACCAAGGGGCTCATTGTTACTCTGGAGGAGCAGCAGAGATCCACAGCTGAGGTGGGAGAATCTGTCCACAGGACAACTATTAGTAGCCTACTACACAAATCTGGCCTTTATGGAAGGAGAGTGGCAAGAAGAAAGCCGTTGTTGAAAGGGAACCATAATAAATCCCATTTGGAGTTTGCCACGTGGGAGTCACAGCCAGCTTGAGGAAGAAGGTGCTCTGGTCAGATGAGACCAAAATTGAACTTTTTGGCCTCAATGCAAAACGCTATGTGTGGCGGAATCCCAACACTGCCCATCGCCCTGAGCACACCATCCAAACAGTGAAACATGGTGGTGGTAGCATTATGCTGTGGGGATGCTTCTCTTCAACAGCTACAGGCAAACTGGTCAGAACTGAGGGTAAGATGGATGGAGCTAAATACAGGGAAATCCTTGAAGAAAATCTGATGCAGTCTGCAAAAGATTTGAGACTGGGACGGAGGTTCCTCTTCCAGCTGGACAATGACCCTAAACATACAGCCAGAGCTACAAAGGAATGGTTTGGATCAAAGCTTGTTCATGTCTTAAAATGGTCCAGCCAAGGCACAGACCTAAATCCAATTGAGAATCTATGGCAAGACTTGAAAATTGAGGTTCACAGTCGCCATCCAATCTGACTGAGCTTCAGCTTTTTTGCCAAGAAGAATGGACAAACATTTCCATCTCTAGATGTGCAAAGCTGGTAGAGACATACACCAAAAGACTTGCAGCTGTAATTGCAGCAAAAGGGGGTTCTACCAAGTATTGAGTCAGGGGGGTGAATACTTATGCACCTAACAGACAACAACTTTTTGTTCTCATTATTGTTTGTGTCACAATAAAATATATTTTGCACCTCCAAAGTACTATGCATGTTGTGTTGATCAAATGGGAAAAAGTTTATTTAAGTCTATTTGAATTCCAGTTAGTAACAGTACATAATGGGGAAAAGTCCAAGGGGGGTGAATACTTATGCAAGGCACTGTATGTATTTCCACAGTGTTTGCATTGAAAATGGCCATAAATGTGACTACTGTATGTACTACGTATAAAAGTAGTCCTATGTAATCAAATAAATATCAGTATTACAGACTATGAAGCCGTACATCTTGTGCCGTCAACCTTTTTTTAACAAATGAACGGTATTTAACCACTTAATGGTAATAAGTCAACAGAAATGATAGAATGCTTTTACTTGGAAACGGACAGAGGAAGTGTTGCAGATCTTTATGTTTGTGACATATTTGAAAAAACATACCAATTTGCAACACCATCCACATATCCATTTCAAAGTAAAAGCAATGTAGCGTTTCTGGGAATTTATTTAAATAAGGCTTTGATCGTTTTCGCAAGATGGGAAGATTCACGTCTTCATATCGTATTGTCCTGGCATTTAATTGAGTACACAACCCTTTATTCCAGGAAGTACAGTAGATATAAGAGCAGAACCGCAGCAGACGCGCTGCTGGTGTGGACAATTGACAACTGCAGGGCGCAGCTGTTACGTGCATGCACAGCACAACTGCAGCCAGTGTGTCCCGAGCACTAAGGGGATTCACAGTGTGCTATTGGTTAGCCCTGATGTAGGAGATGACATGTTCAAGTTAGACTGACAGCACTCTGCCTCAGCCCCGAAGACTACAAGGTGCTGCTCGCCTGTTTATACAAATTGTATCAATATTGAACATATCACGTCACACATATCTCCAAGTCACGCTAAACTCCCCACAGTACCTCCTTGGGCTCTTATAAAATACAGATGTCAAGTGTGAGGCTAATAAGATGAATGGTTCTCAAGATATACAAACCACATACAGACAGGCAGAGATTTGAGGAATTAGAAGATTGATAAGACCAAATTGGAAAACCTTGTAAGACCATATAATGTCACCAGGGCACTAAACAAGTCCAAGACTTAAGTCGAGCTTCTGAAAATCCCATGATATAATGGGAACTTTTGACGTTGTTTGTAAATGCCATTATAGCCGCCTGTAGAATTATGTTTCAGAAAATATCATATCATTTTCACATGACAACCTTCAGTAAAAGGAGACAGGCGAAGGAGTCCGAGGGAAGTGAAGCCAGGGTGAAGGCGGGAGTAAATCAAAGCTGGAAAGGTAACTGCTTCTCTCAACAGGCAGATGCAGAAATATACTTCATGGCAGATCATTAATGGAAGATCAATACAGCGTATCAATTACGCAGACAAAGTTTCACATTAACAACCTCATTTTTCATAATGTTGATAGTTCCGCTGCGTGGTGACTCATCTTCAGTCTGAGAGCTGACATCCCTCATTTGTCTGTTGATGCCGGTGACTCCTGGTTGAACTTGTTTGTCTCGGGACCAAAGTTGACGAGTATATATCTTTCCATCCTCTCATTATTTAGACTCCAGACTCAGGATATATAAATGTACTGGATAATCATATATTTGGCATAGTATTTGTTACAAACATTTGTAGATAAATGTACCGGAAGCCAGTGTAAAGAGGCTAAAGTATCATAATCTGCGGGAAGAACATTTCTCCTGTCTGTAGGGATTTGTGTGTGTGTGTGTGTGTGTGTGTGTGTGTGTGTGTGTGTGTGCTCCTCATCCATTATTTAGTTTTTAAATCGATGGTGTCGGATCATGAATGCGCATCATTCTGTTACGTCCCAAATGTTGGTCATTTTTTCCAATGTGTTTCAATATGTGTCTTGTATACTCCAGAGTATCAACAAACGCAGTAAACTTCAGTACGGTTTGAGTCCTAATTACTTCTGATTAGTTAGTGATGGTGTTTAATGTTAAAACGTAAATTGAGGGCAGATCTTTTGGGGAGTGAGGAGGGAGTAAATGCAGTATTGGTTGTGAATGCGGCCATTGGGGAAGGTATTAACCAAATGAACCAATATGAGCAAGGTTATGTCGGTTCAAGGTTATAAATGCTGGTTTCTATACATTTTGGGTTAATTGTTTAACTTAATAGCCGAGTCGTTTTGGCCACCGGTCACTGATTAAGGCAAATTTGCCTTCAGCAAAGTAAATTGTCTAGAAATTCAGCATCACAACCCTGACATGGTTGATAAGCTGTAAAACGTATAGATTGTATGTAGGGGTGGGACTGTTCTGAAAAAACAAATATCTAAAATCTTGAATCATAACAAGTATTTCTTTCTTGAAAAAAATTTGCTTCACAAAGGGTTTTTCCACCAACCCCTCTTCTGGTCTTTCTTCTTTTATCTCACTTTTTGACATTTCTGATTTACAATTTTGATAGTTTATTCTGACCTCACCTTTTGCTACTGCTCTGATTGATTTGTGTGCCTGCTCGACTGACAGCATGTGTACAAAACCAAGCTTTGGTAGACATTCATTTTAACACCATTGACTTTTCTGAGGTAAGCACATCATTTTCTCATCCATAGATTTGTACAGTTCCCACACAGTCTAGACAGCTATGGATGACTCATGTGCTGCTGTTTAATTTGCTCTCAAATTTCCAGTTACTACTTCCTGTATGCTGGGAATATTTCCCTCCAGTAATGGTAACCGACACCAGTTATTAAATTAACCATCAAAAGATCTACAGCATCTCACTTAGACTGTATGGACGCTCTTTACAGTTACAGTTCAATTGAAGACAAACAGCCTTGCACTTTTAAGATGTGCCTACAAGTGTTCATTATAAATATGGCATCTTTAATGTCTGATACTGGATTTCCTCTTAACATACACAACGGGTAGTTTAAAAACGGATTCTTCTGGTGCTGTGGATCTGAGCTGTGGAGGGAGTGAAATAAGAGTACTCAAATATTTACAAATTGCAAATTGTAGCCATCGGGAAAGTCACAGCTTGAGAATGACAAAAGCCACTGGCTGGAGCAGAAGCGGAGCTGGAGTGGCTGCGTCAAACGGCAGAATTCAAGTGACAGTTTATTTGCATTGGTCATGGCGTGGCCATGGGAGGAATAAGCAATTAGGATGAAAATCAGGCTCATAAAAACAACGCAAGGTTAGCTGCAGCTGATGAGAAAAACAGCCGCGGTGCTGTGAGGTGGCTGGCTGGTCGGGCACTTAATCGCTGTAACACTTCTCGATGCATCCTGAGGCTCTGGAGTGGAATAATGATGAAGAATAATGCACGAACAAAGTGGAATTTATGGGAACGCTGCTCATTGGGTTACACACGTCATCAACTTCTACTGAAACGTGCCTTATTTTACATTTGCAGCTCCAAACCAGGTTGGTGCTGACACCGAAGTGGAACATCTTTCAGTTTCCCCTGAAATCAATTATACTTGTCTTCAGCTGTCAGCTTAACAAAGCACACAGACTGAGTGGATCTCCGTTGTCTGCAGTTTTTATTGTCCTTTTTAGATGCATGTTAACTGGGATGTGGGGGGAGTTTTCCATCGCTGCATTCATGTCTGACAATCTTCATTGTTAATTTTGTTGGATGATGACATGTAAAATTGAACAGCCATCTGGCAGAGTGAGGATGTCATCATTTTCTTAGAAGGAATTCTCTTCAAGTGTGAGGAGCTGCCAAAACTCACTAAAGATGAGCTCAAACTTTCTCCTCTAGTAAGAGAAGAGGTGAATTACTGAAATGAGACAAAAGGATGCTTTTGATTAACAGCAACAACAACCCTGTGGCTTGTTTTCTTCACGCTCGTCCCCCAGACTCATTGACGGTGGCTAAATCCATATTACTGCCTTTTTGTTAAAAAGCACTGTTTTCAAAGCAGTCTCTGTCCACACCAGCGTTTTCACTCTGCATTGTGATAATGACCATCCATACTGACACACAAGAAAATATGGTTTAGAGATTAAAATAATGTGTTGACAGTTATTAAATAAAAGTAATGAGATGATCAGTTATGATGATAACATCTGAGATGAAACTGCAGAGGTTATAAAATCTTGTAAAGTTCAAAAGTTAAGTTATTTCACATTCTTGAAATGTGATGAAAAAGTCATGTGGAACTGTTTGAAGCACTTTAATAAACATATGCTTGTAAAAGAAGATGTGAAAATGTTTGCATTGTTTGTTTACAGTTAACATTGTGATCTAACTAGTGTTATCTACACAGCGTGCTGCTATTTCCGCCCACACAACGTGGGAAACTCGAGTGGAAACATTACTTTCTGTGGTGACTATATTGTGTTGTCAGCTTATGTGATATGTTTACTACTGTATTTTTCGTACTTTTCAAAAATGAAGTGAAGCCAGCGAGCTAGTTCTGGCAGCAACTCGAGCTGCGCTGCTTCAGTCATGTGCCATACATCAGGTGACATAAATCATGTGACATATATCAGGTGACATACTTCACTTGCCACAATCAGCCACAGCACTCATCCACCGCATTAGGCGGTCTATTTAAGTAGAGGGAAATCCCATCTGTCCAACCATACCCGAGCGTCTTGACCCCATGGTATTCATCCAATTCCTACAGAGCAGTGAATAGATCAAGAACCAATAACCCTATCATGTGTCAATGCTGCTACATAGAAGAGCTATGAATCCTCAATGATGACAGTCTTTCCTAACATTTACCTTGGCTTTATATTTCCTTATTACTGAATTGTTGTCAAGGTGAGTCAGAGTATATGATAACGGAAGCAGTCTAATAGGAAATCTGACAAGGACGCTTATTTAATCCTCTACATGATCTTATCCTCTCTAGTCCTAGAAGAACACATGTTCACAACAAGTCTGATAGATCTTGTCGAGACTTCTGAATTATCATTGCTAAGAATAATACTGCTTTCTGTTCTTTCTCCTCTATGATCAAACGCTTGCATCCCTCTTCAACCCATCTAACGACACCCTTGCCTACCAACAATGGTTGAAAATGCATGACGAGATCTCCTCAAAGCTTCGCCATCCCTGCCAGAGCTGAGGCCTAACACCTGGATGCTGTCCCCGCACTCACTAAGATGTTGCACCGCTATGACTGCAACACTCCATCATCAATGCTACTCATGCTATGTTGGACACCACAAGAAGGAATATTGACTCTCAAACATCATCTGCAGCCTTGATGTTTTAATGTGTAATCTCCGCTGCATAAATCCTTTGTTGCATGTCAGATCTCGGGATCCATCACGTCTCCGCGTCCGGGGTAGTCACAGGCATGTTTCGGCGCGCCTTCATCCCCTCAAATGGTGACTTTACAATGCGAACGATGCCAAGGGATTCATTGCACCCTTGTCGTGGCATACATCTGTTCCTGTCCATCCTGGGAGAGGAATCCCTCACATGTGTCTCTCTCTGAGGTTTCTACCTTTTCCCCTGTTTATGGGGGTTTTTTTGGTAGTTTTTCCTTACTCTTGTCGAGGGTTAAGGACAGGATGTCGCATTTGTTAAGCCCGATGAAACGAATCATGTTTTGAATATTGGCGATACAAACAAAACATGTGAATGAATAATTTGTATGTGCTTTGCAGACTGATAATTTTATTGCATTTCAGGTGGTTTGGTGGGCTTAAAGGTGAAATTCCGGTGCATATGTTGCCATGTGCCAAGTTCACTATATTCCCGTATAAAGAGGGAACCTCACCAGGTAGTATATGGGGGAGTGATTAAGTTGGAGCCTAGACGCCAAACACTAAATCTGTTGTAATAAATATATTACATGATCAAACGTGAGTTGTCCGACAGAAATATGGTGACGCCAGCGAGCTAGTTCTGGCAGGCAACTCGAGCTGCGCTGCGCCAATCACGTGACATACATCACGTGACATACATCATGTGACATACCTCAATCTCCACAACCATCTATAATACACACCCACCTTATCAGGTGGTCTATTTAACCAGAGAGACATTTCCCATCAACCCCTCTTGCTCGCACTGCTGCTGCAGTATTGCTACCTGGTGCTTCAGTCCCTCCACCACCTCAGCATCCACCTGTAGGCCCAGCATTAGCCTGTAGGCTCCAACGGGGGGTTACAAATATTTGCTCATCACTCTCATCATTCCTGTGTAATCATATGGGGGAGTGATTAAGTTGGAGCCTAGTCGCCAAACACAGACCTGTTCTACTGTGAATAATAATAAATAGGATAAATAATCAAACGTGAGTTGTCTGACTGAACTGACCATTTTCGAATAGAGCTAACATTGTGGAATATCTAGCCAATTTTTGATTATTTCTTCTAGTCGTACAGGGGCGTAACAAAAATACATATCCTGTGACCAGTCACATACAGCGGGGGGTCACAGGCGTGTGCCTCAAAGACCCAATCAGCAAGCATCTGTGAATGATGCCACGGTTTCGGGGGCCAGCAGCGCTTGCAGACCTCTGTTTTAGCTGGAGAAGGACACCAGGCGTATCTGTAGAGTTGATGCCTTTTCAAACGATCACATAGTCGTGTGCATGTAGCATGTGAGTATAAACTCACAGCTTTCATTGAGAATCCGTTGGGGCCACCGTCCACACCCCTTCCACTCCATCAGTTTAATTAAAATAGTCAATGAAGGTTTGGCTCCTGAGGGTGGGGTACAGTAGATGGAGGTTAGCCAAAAAATGAAGGAGAAAAATAAAGAAAAATACCCACACAGAGTAGTGTGTGTGTGTGTGTGTGTGTGTGTGTGTGTGTGTGTGTGTGTGTGTGTGTGTGTGTGTGTGTGTGTGTGTGTGTGTGTGTGTGTGTGTGTGTGTGTGTGTGTGTGTGTGTGTGTGTGCGCGCGCGCGATGGGGAGGGAGTTCAGGTGGAAACGTGGCCTTAATTATTGATCCCAAGCAGCCACCAGAATGGCAACAAAGGCCACTAAAATATTCATTAAAAGCTGCTCGGAGCTTGTCGTGTGAAAGAGGAATAGAGAGGGGAGGGAGGACGGTGTGAGGAGTAATGAGAGGAGGTTAGCTATTTAACATCTCATTACTGGACTCCACCGGCTCCCGCAGAGAGAGCGTGAGCTGGAGACCCCCGTCACCGCGCTCTGTAATATTAACCCGGATCATATCAAACCCGATGTTCCCAAGATGTCACTGTGACCTCCTTCCTGGGCACGGACCTCATACCTCATGTCGCTTTGTGACCGAAATTACATTACGCCCCGTCGGCCTGCTGCCAATGACCACAAATCAATTGATTTTTTTCTTTTTTTATTCTACCTCAGAGGAAATCCAATAAATAAAGTCTATGTGAATTTGAAATGATAATAACAAGTGTGCCTGTGAGGCCGGGGAGGGGGGGGAGCGCGGAAGGCCGTGCTTCCTGCTCGGGGCGGAGGGGTGGATTTCCTTTTTGAAAAACATGAGAAGCATTTCAGGCCGTGTGAGCTTGAAAGACAAACCATGAGGGAGGCATGCTGGGCGGAGAGAATCAAACCAGCCCGGTGTGTGTGATGACGCTCTCTGGAGATGGAGCTGAAAGGGATGGCTGTCCGGTACAGACGGGGAGCCTGCACACCCACTGTGGCCGCGTGTGTACCTGTAAAAGCGTGAGAGGAGGCGCATCTTGTGTGCTGAGCGCCCTGGATATGTTCCTATGCATGTTATGCTACAGTGGACACCTGCTCAGACCACTTGCTGCTTTCCTTTTATTCCCCTTCCTTCCTGCTGTTGCCTCCGACAGTGTAAATAGAAAACCCTTGCAGGGGCCACGGAGCAGGTCCATTTCTCCCCCGTATCTGCCTTTTTTCCGCACATAAATAAAACATAAGGCCGTCAAAACTTTTCCCTGGGGGGATTACATTTTTTTTGATTTTCTGTATGAATTTGCGATATTATTATGAGGTAGCATGAGGAGGAAAAAGAAACAAGTTTAAGTTAACTTGATAGGAAAAATCGAGTTCTGCAAGGAAGAAAGCAAAGATTACGCAATGTGTTTGGAACGAGGGGAAAAAATACAAACCACTAATGATTACACAAAATTAAAATTTGACTACTTCTTTTCATGACACAGATGCTTTGTGCCGCCCCAACACAGTGGGGTAGAAGCTTTTGAAGAAGTGCCAGTGAGAACCACATAAAGATTTCCTCACACCATCTCTTTGCTGTCTCGGCTCACTCTTTCTCAAGGGCAAAGAATAAGCCTGACGTGGTTACATGAGAACACTTGTCATGTTTCACTTGCATGTTTTCCTGACCAGTGACTTAAGTCGATGGCAGCCTCGAGTGGCTGTGAGACATGACTGGATTTTTCTGAGTTTGAGTTTTCCGTGGCTGGAGATAATTTAACACAGCCTCAGTTAACTGCACACCGGTTGGTCGTCAGTGTTTCCGTTGAGCGGGAGTTCTGGGAGTGATGAAGTGACTCACTCGGCCGGTCCAGTTGTTAGGAGAGCCTTTCAAAGCTGCAGTTATTCCCTCAAAAGAATTAAATTTGTGCCAGTGAAGCTATACTCTATGACACAGTGAGAGAAGAAAGGAAAGAACATTTCCCACCTGCTGCTTCGATCTGAACACAGGGAACTCCAGTGTTTTTAGCAGAATGGGTTTTGCAAGAGACTTAAAGAGATTAAAAGAAACGGTCATGGTGACACAAAAGGACCAGCATGTGCTAGTATGACACTTTCAGATATTCCATTAGGCTAAATGCTGACAGTTATGTCATTTCAGGATGGTATTATCATTCCCTTATCAAACTCTTTCTTATCAATATATTAGGCAACTATTCAGGTAATAGGGAGACTTCTTGCATTAAATTATGAATAAAAACTTCAAACAGAACCTTTCAAAAGATTGCCAATTGTTTCACAATAAGCAAGAGAAGAGTCCAATAAAACATTTCAAGTTATGAAAAAAAAATAAGCTCAGATATATTCAGGAAATGGTTTCCAGTAGAAGTACGTTTAGAGAAGGGAAGGGTTAAAGAGACAAACATTCCAGAAGTCTGATCATATGAGTCGAAGCTAAGTAACAATTCAGCTGGTGAATGCATGGATTACTTAATGGCCGTTGCCTGCCTTGGTCGTTCAGGACTGGAGGACTGAACCTGTTTTCTTCGGCAGCTGAACATCCACAAGTGGTGAATGCAAAGCGCTGCCAAAACTTTAATTTTCAACTCGCCACTCTCAATTTGGTGTGAGCAAAAACATGTGGTATCTTCAGCGAAATTTCCGCGTTACATCTTGTCTCTGCATGTGCTGCCAACCCTCACCTGAAAACTCATAGAGATTTCTAAGTTGTCGAAAAAGGACTCTGCTGCGTTGTTCATATCTGACAGACAAACTCTGAGGAAAGTCCGGACCCCCATTGGGTCTGAAAACGGCTCTAACCTTTTACTGTCGCTGTTTCTAATTCATAGTATTTTTTGTTACCAAGAAAACAAGTGCAGTGGAAATAATGTACCTCTTGTTTACCTGACCCAGTGTAAGCACATGGTCACTCTGCTATGATTTCTGGGCTGTCATCTCTACACTTAGCCAAATACACCTGAAACTATCAGATGTAGACTGGTTAAATGTGTTAAAGTTTGAATGTAAAAGGTTGTTCATTAATACTGAAGCAGTTATTTACAGAGCAGGTGGAGCTAGATCAAACTACTTTATCTAAACTGTTCATATATAATATGGGCCTTGTTTCTTTGATTTATGGTGAGATAACGGATCATTAAAGCATTTGAGAACCTCAGAGGGAAAAAGCTTTTAACAACTCAGAAATCTGAAATAACTAAATTGCTTTTTCAGAAGCCGGAAATTTTCAAAACCACTGGTTTAATCTTCTATGTTGTTTTGCAGCCTGTCTTTATCTATTGTCAAAGGGCTTTACCAACATAGTAAAATCTAGATTTTTGAAAAAATCTAAATTCTGTATATCCTCCAATCTTAGGCTCTTGCTCTTACTGGGGGTGTGGGGACATTTTACAGGCTGCTCCCAAGAGCCTATTGTGTCATAATCCATCATTGAGCTGATCTTATCAATTAAACGTATCAGATCTCATGGTTGAAATGGTAGGGATATAACTTGTCTATTTTATAATCTAGTTCTTCTGATAATGAGAAAGACAATCAAGTAAAAGTCAAAAGTGTAAAGATCAAGTAAAAGTCAACTGTGTTTTAGTAGAAAAGGGCTCAGTACTATGTAATTTACTGTTAATATCTTACTCTTTTGATTCAGGGTGTGATTTCTGGCTCACACTGAAACTGTATTTCTGCCGACAAGCGTTGATTACAGAGGGGCTATTTAGTTAAACTGTTGATTAACCTTTGGTTCTTACCTTCGCAGAGGAGGTTATGTTTTCACCCCTGTAATTTTGTTACTAAGCATCATGAAACAAAACATACAGAATACATGACTACAAAATTGGTGGAAGGAGGTGATATGGGTCAAGGGAGAATCCATTCAATTTTGGTGCAAAAGTGGCTCGGGATTAAGCTCCACTGACTTCAACCCCCATTTGATCTTCAGTGTTCAGATGCAAAGCTCCCTCCCCGTAACTGTTGTTAATTTTATATTAAAATGTATCATCTCGTCCAAATAGGTTTAATTTCAGCACATGGGCTTGTGGTCAGTTCTAATTCATTTGCTGCCATCTCTTTTAATGAGGCCTTGCAATAAACGCGCCTCCCAAAAGAGTCTGCCTTCCTCTTCCACCGCCTCAGCTGTGCAGGAAGCATTTGTTCTGCCTCAGAACAGCACTCTCTGTTCACAAGAACTTTCAAATGAGATCAGAGCATTTGAGATTTGGATTCTTGATGATGTTAACTTCCCTGCTCTGCCCGTTCCTCCCTTTCTGCAACTCCACTGGGGAATCCCAAAATGGCCAAGTTGCCTCCGGGCAGCTGAATGGATGCACGGCCCAAATTCAATTCCTGGGCCGCGGTTGACTTCGCTGACCCTCCGGCTTCCTGAGTTCAATGGAAATTATTGCAGCATGTGGAGAGTGATAATTAACCCAAATCTAAAAGGGCCCTACTGTCCACATCAAACCCTGTACAAATTACAAGGGGACACAGCCCATATTTGAACCTGTGTGGCTTAACAGTTACTCTCTATACATAGACATTGGGTGCTTTGTAGTATTTCTGCCCCTCAGGGAATTTGCCTGAGATTAGGAGAAATGTCTCAAGTTTTATTGGGGACAATTCCTGACAGTGCCACGCTTTACTATCGCCAATCATTTTTTTATTGGAAGGGAATTGACATAAAAAATGTACCATAAAATCCTGCCCCTTCACGATATAACCTTTAAATATATTGATTCAATCCGATATGCTTTTACAACCTGTGAGAACCCATCTACCTCCTGATTAGGTTTGCTCTCCAACTGTTTCCACAGTGTGACTTCAATCATGACGTGAGGACACCCCTCATTTTCATCGTGAATAGATCGGGTGACAAACGGAGGGTTTTGATTAAAGCTCTGCAGACTCTCTGGGTCCATAAAGTGACATTATCACCTTTCTACAATAAAGTCTTCAGACATGCTCAGGCGTTTCCATAGGAACTTCTCAATCTATAATAAAATGAGTCAAAAGTAACGTATACCACTGCCGGCACTATCTTCTTCAACCCGGAGAGGCTAACATCTTAATTTAATAATACAATTAACGATAGATCAAACCTCAATTAGATTTTCAAACATCCTTCTTGTTATTCTGCTGTCTGGACAAGAATCAACCGTTGAACAGAGACCATTTCTTAATTCATCAAACTGGAGAAAGACTTTTCAAAGGGGAATACATTTTGCCAATGAAAGTTATCACTTAATAAAAACAAAGTTTCATCTTCCTCACTCAACAAAATCTACATTTAACTTTATAACCTTTTAGGCTTCTAGTACTTAGGTTTTGCTGCCCAGCCAGTTCATATACTCCCAAGACTATTTAACAAGTCTCGTTCAGAGCTCGTCCGACACCGACAGACCCAGAGGCCTTCAGAGAGAAGCTGCATCTCAGAAAGTCTGCCTGCGTGCACAGCCCTCGTCAGCCTAAACATCTGTTCCATCAGCTGGAACGAGGTTGTCATCCCGCGGCCCTGCTTTCAGAGACTTGTTGCTTGACAACCGCTGCCTCCCAAGGAGTGCCGGATCACTTGGGAGCTGTGAGTGGACTCAGCGTCCAACCACTTTTGATACAACTAAAAAGAGGCCAGCTCCAACCCGACGCCATGAAGTAGGCTAAACCTCACTGCAGCTGTCCATGAAAAGAGTCGATGTTGGATTGCGCTCTAAATTATGAATATAATTAGTCCTGGATAAATTATTCATCCCTCATACAGTTCGCTTCTCTGATAATTCTCATTCACACAATTAATTCAGTATCATCAACTAAAGGGAGCCGCTCTTTGTATCCTCCAAATTATGGCTGCATTCTCCCATTCAAATGGTTAATAGGGCAAAAAGTCCTACAACAATGGGCCTCCAGGGTTAATACAATCTTTTCAGCAGCAGGAGAGATAGACCATAATGCTGTGAAACAGGGATGAGTTTCGGACATACTCTTCAAATAGGGAAACTGGTTGTAGATACTTGAAGACCACATTAATGACAGCATTATACGTGGGGGATCAGTGATGGTGATGAGACATCATTGTTTACAACACATCCCAACTAAAGAGGTGGTGGAAAACGTAAGGTAACAAGTGCTTGACACCTTCCAGATGAGACCCAAATACAACCAAGTACAATGAGAATTTAAGCATCGCTGTTTCCTGGGCTCCGGGAAACCGAATATGAAAGCTGAGTATGTGGATGAAACATGGGTCAAAATGTAAACCCGTCATAACAGAAACATCATGTTCACACAAGAGGATGTCAGAGAAAATACTGTTTTGGGCTGTGACATACACACTGAAGAAGACAGGATAGGTCCACATTGGATGATGCAGGGAACCCACACACAGACAAGAACATGCTCATTGATTCACACCCCCCACTGGAATGCAAGATAGGCCTAGAGCCCAGACCCCTTACAAGGAGCACAAAACACCTGGATGGAACTCTTAAAGTTGTGGTATCCCAAACTAAGTTCTTGCGAAAACAGCCACTCTGAGTTATGGACAAATGAAGAATAAATGCAAGACAATTACCATCACGTATATAATAAGATAATCTTCAACAAGCATTTCATAACAGTGTTTTTCAAAAGCAGAAACAAACTAAGCGTGAAAGTGTACAACCAAAACACTGCACACCCAGTAAAGCAATATAGCGTATGCAGTTTAAATAGAGTGCAGTTCAAGCACAGACATAAATATAACTGGGATTGCACTGCCATTAAAAAAAGATGCATGGGTCTACTCAGGAGGGTCAACTCCTCAGGTCATGACTCAGCAGTTTACCGATAGCTGAAGGTTAAGTGACATTCCCTCAACAACAATGTAAATATTTTAAAGGAGAAGGAAAATTGGTATTGGCTTCAGCTCCCCCGGCGAGCCTCCAAAGGATT
The DNA here is from genome assembly GCF_949316205.1 of Platichthys flesus. NCBI lineage: Eukaryota > Metazoa > Chordata > Actinopteri > Pleuronectiformes > Pleuronectidae > Platichthys > Platichthys flesus. Next base: position 4,850,128 of record NC_084958.1, on the reverse strand, counting down.
AGCGGTATAGACAAAGGATAGAGGAAAAGTGGTTTGAAAGGAGTGAAGGAGGTCATCCACGTCAAAGAATGGAAACCATCACTCAATTTATCCTCCACCTATAGCGCTTTCAGTCAATTCCTCCCTTCCCTTGAGCTAAAGCAACCATTCCCAGCTCATGTGACTCCAATGACTCCATTGACCATCACTACAACAGCTGGGAGCACTGATGAACTTAGTCATATCAACGGCCTTGATAAGAAACCCACAGATATTAGTTCTCTGGCCGCTCTGGTTACTTCCGAACAATGGCGAGATCAATAAGCGGATCATGTTGGAGTTGGAGCTGATAGATATGGAAGAGCAATTACTTTGCTTAATGAAATACAATGAAGAAAACAAAGATGTCTTCTGTGTTTGTTCCTTCAAGTTAATTCAAAAATGGCGTGGAGTCTGCTGGAAGTGGAAGGCTACCAAGCGGACCAATCACAGCTCTTGCTGTCTGCGTCATGTCAGGGTAAAAATGTTGCTCTACTGAGATAGTGCTTAGAAGCAATTATTTGTTTTCATTGCTGATCAATAGTACCATATTATGCAGCAAAGTTTATTAAAAAAATTTTTTGAATGAAGTGTCAATCTTTATTTTCAGTCATCACATACAACGTCAAGCTAAATTTAAAAGCTGTTGGCTAAATAAGAGCAATTGAGAATTTCTGTCATTCATAATCCGATTAGTAGTTTAATCGTTTAAATAATTCATGATTAATTGACCATCAGAATAGTTTCAGCTCTAAGTAATACAAATAATTTGATTGTGACATGTTGTGTATGTATTGACTGTATGTGTTTTTCCTAATCCAGGTCATAGATGCAGCTATAGATGCATCTTTATACCAGAGGCTCTGTATGTGCCAACTGAAACACATAAAACATGTCCAGATACAACTTTTGGTCACAATTAAGGTGATTGTTTTATTTTGGATATAAACACTTTCCACGCCAAAGCCCCAAACGCTGCCAAAAGCTTGTCCTGCTGAGATACAAACGGCACAAACATTTTCCACATGCTCCACTTCACAAACAGCTTGTGTTTACCTGAACGTGGCCTTGAGGATCTGTCCGGATGTGCTCTCTTTGCTGTGGTTGTTGTATCCGTAGAAAAGGTCTCCGAACACCGTCTGGTTAGCGGGAACGTCCAGCGCTTCCCCACAGTCGATTCCCTCAGTGCAGGCCTCAGACAGCGGCAGGCACGACCTTCCATCTGGACCACGCTTGTAGTCCTCGATGCACCTGGAGTGACACAGGTCTCAGATTCATATACAGCATTTCCTCACTTCTAACCTTTCTTCCTGACATTTGTGATATACAGTAGGTTTACCCAATGCTACTTAAGTGTCGATTTGCTTGTTTGAATATTTGATCTTTAACTTTCATACTTTTTTTAATGAAGTTTGTTGGAATACAGAAAGCACAGGCGAGCATTTTCAACTTGAAGTTAAGTGTTTACCAATGAGAAAGGACTTTTCAAACTAAGAGTAAAAATTGTCCTGCTGTAATTAAAATAATCAACTGTATGACAGGTAGCTGTTTTCTCCTGGCAAGAATGAAATCATTATGGAGGATTAAATGAACAATAGGACACTTTCCCCGATCTGTACACTCCTTTTTCACAAACTGCATTGCATAAACTTGGGCACTGCATGGAAGGGTTAGTGAGTAATTAAAATGAGTGATAGAAATTGTGAGTTAAGCATACTCTTTTGTTGTAATACTTACTTGTTGTAATAATATTATTTCTGATGAATATTTATTTCAAAGTGAAACCCATTTAAAATATCTATTTCCTTCACATTCTCAGTTTTAAAAGGGTACCCTGTTTCTTAAAATTAAACAATTACAATTTTAAGCTGTAACAAAAGTGTTGAATGCATTTGTATGTTTTTCATCAATATTTGCAAAGCCTGCATTTTTCACATGTTCACAGGCTTTTCCCTGTCACTGATGGTTTATTGCTTGGTATGTTACAGCCATCGATCGATCAGTGGAACAGTGTCAAACATCTGGCTGAGCTGTGCATTACCTACAGTATGTTCTTGTGCTGAGAGAAGGCCTTTGCAGAGATGTTAACACAGAGTAGGCCTGAATAATTTAAGGGAGCCAATATGTTCTTCCTCGTTATAAGAATGTTGGGTGTCCATATTAAATGTGGTCAAAGTTTCAAATAATGAGGAAACTGTATGTTGGATCCTTGTGAGATAAAAGCTCACACTGCTCCGTATAGTCAGGCATTAAATGATTTACTGTCCACTTTTATTTTCTGGATCAGATTCAGACTTTTTTTCAAGTCCACGTTCGGCTCTGTAGTTGTAGCTACTAATTAGTCTTAATTAGTGTGATTTCCAAACCATCAAACAAGTAAGACAAAATCTATAAAGCCACCGTACAAAACATTTCATCATACAAAAAAAGAGATAAGAAATTAAACAAAGCAAAAATCTGAAGACAGCGATGGAGTGGACTGAGGGACACTAGATGGAGAGTGAGTTTTATTATTCATTTCCATTTTGTTTGATTTTATATATAATATAAAAAGTCAAGAGGCACGTTACTTCTTCCTTTTCAGACTGTAAATTACACGTTTATCTATGGTAATTCATGTAAAAAATATGTTTTTTCTTCTACTGATATTGCTGATTATTATAATATACAAAATATTGAAATTGAACTGAACTAATTGATGGGGCATTGCTCACAAAAACTGACTGTGCTGCCTCTTGACAGGCTTCAAAAGTGAGCTTTTAGGGAGCTGAGGCTGGAGGGTCGGGAGCTCACTTTTTCCCTGTTTTCTGTCTGAGGCTCTGCTTTAAAGACAGTTTGAGTAAAACAAGGATTTTTATTTCAGCTGTGCTGGAAATGAGGATATCAAGTCTCCTTTAATTTGTCTTTATATCCAAATTAAACACCCAAAGAGTGCAATATTCAAATAGTAAGTGCTGCAATTTTAAGTGCAAATTACAACTGTCTTAACAGGCTGAGACAAGTGATAATTCAAAGCGACAAGAGAGGATTTCATCAGCTCCAACAAATTAACTCAATTGTAGTTTATTACATTTCATCAACATCAGTGAGATATTGAGATAAATAAAGAAAACTCAATCTGATCTCTCCCTGTACTGAAGCTACATCAAAACAGAAACACAGCTCTGTTCCATTATAATTCTTAAATATGAAAAAAATTATAAATTGACAGGAATGATGTTCTGTGGAAAATAATGTAGGCGGCAACTCTCATCAGTTTCATTCAGTTGGTTGATAGCTCAGCAGTTGTTTAAGGTAAATAACAGACAACTGACTTTTCTGAATCTGTGAAACTTTTAATCATGTCGTAAAGTTTAATGCTCGCAAAACTCAAAGTCCTGAGGAAGGTAGTAGCAGACAGAAAGCTGTGAAGCAGCTCGTCTATGAAACAGTCTGTAAAACGAACACAACGTTAGCTCAGACAGTGCAGAGCCGTCAGCAGAGTCATTGGATGTCATCAGTTTGATATAAACACTGTTAGATGTGCCAAACCCCTTTTCAATTGATTTCATCTTAATATGATTGATGTCAGCAACATTACATCCTTCTAAACTGGGGTTAATCTATATATGTTGTAGCTATCGGTGAGCCGGCCACTCAGATTGGACAGCATGTTGCAACGGCTCATGGTACTGTTATTAGGTTTAGCAGTTTAGACTTGCTATTTGGTGGATATTCAGACTTTGGTCATGTGGGAGATGTGTATTTGTTTTCGTTGGGTGGTAATGTTCTGATTATTTAAGTTCACTTGTGTAGCCACCGTGACTGTCGGACATAGTCTCTGTGATGGGGTCCAGGCGCTGTTCACATGAGAAGTGCTCCTGTTCTGTTAAATAAATAAGCCAGTCTGCTGTCGTTTGGTGTATGGTACGCAAGTTAAGTGTTGAAAGTAAGTACTCTGTGCAAGCCTTGTTATTCTCATACATGCTTGCCACAATATTTATAGCTGCATTATTCCATTTGATTCTATTTATAGAGATATCAAATGAAAATGCATTCATACTGCTACAGATAGGCCTGGCCACCTCACCACTTGGGAGCTTAAGTATAGAAGTTTGGAAACGCTGTTGGTTCTGTTTTAGTTTGAAATCTCCAGGTGTGTTTTGGTCTGGATGTAGACACTCACAGCCGTTTGCTGATTGGGTCTTTTTGGTCACAACGTAGCCCTCTCTGTTTCCTCAAGCTCCTATCACATGACACCCTTCAATGACCCCACATGCATGTCATTCATAGTCTCAGACTAGTTGGTATGGACGTTGATTAAAACTGATACGTAGCCAAAACACTTGAGTGGACAGAGATCCTGTTTGTAGGAACGCTTTAGTAGGTGTTGCAACTGTGGGCGCCACCTCTTGTCCATCATGTATGCTGGTAGTTCTTATGTTAAAGTGGGATGTGTGGAACCCAGTGTCTCGTTGGACACAGACTGGAGGTTTTGTTTCCATTCTTCCATTGCCTGTGGGACCTGTTTGGAGCGACACCCAGTTCAGCTGTCCAATCAGGATCATCGATCAAGACGCCAACCTGTTAAGAGTGGATCAGCACTCAGGGCAACAAGCTGATATCCTTCGTGTGTCAATCACTCTGCCATAACTCGGTTGAGTGGACTTTGAAATTGTAAAAAGTCAATTGTAAAATCTAAGTGGGAACTGGGGCTGGTTTAGTGTTTAGCAGCCAATCCAGATTTTGGTGGCCTTTCTGTACAGACACTAAAGTAACAGGTGTACTGTTTTGGATGCGTTTCTGTTCCATTGATGGAATAGTTAGGTTTTGTTTCCATTAATACTATGTTTTAGAAGAGGGTAAATTTATAACTCAGATTTTATAGTCCTCTTTTTGTACTATTTATTAATTTGTTTTCAACAACATTCACCGGCCGTGTTCCCCTTTCGATATCCCATTTGTACTTGATTATTATACACCTTCATGATGATTAACTTTTTATAAGATTCATTTTCAACATCTTCATCTAGTTTTATGTTGCTTTAACTACCGTTCCTTTGTGATGCACGTGGGCAATATAAAATGTGTTTGTGAGCAAACTGGTGGAAATATTGATTTAGCCATGAGAGTTAGTTATTCTAAGACATTGTGGACAACATTCTTGCTGGATATAAAATATTCACAGCTCAGACATTGCAGCTCAGTACTGAAGAATCAGCTAAATTGTATTCAGCTCAAGTGGCACAAAATCCCCCATCTGAGAAGAAAGGGGTTAGAATCTAAACACAGAGTTCTCTCAAGACTCTTTCATTTTGATGATGTTTTGACATCGTGCTGTATAATGTAGTCACTGGAATGAATCAAAGGCAGATAAAGCAAGAGAGGGTAAAATGGGAGACGGGGGGGTTAAAGAGCGAACGCTAATCTGTCAGGGATTTACACGCATAGAAGCTGTCTCCTGGATGCCAAATGTCGCCGAGCTAAAGTGAGTCTCCAGTGGGGAGAGAGGAGGATGAGCCACATCTGCACAATGGAAAGTGACAACAAAATGCTGCTGTCGAGAATTAGATTCAACAGCAGTTTGAATTACCCGCTTAGGCACATTTAACGTAATATATAGTGTCCACGACATGATGTTCAATGGAAAGGGCACTGGAGAAAAACAATGGTTAGTTGCATAAGAAAACAGTGTGGGGTCTTTTTGGAGGATTTCAACGTGGTTGAAAATTAAAACGTTGCATATATGCAAACATGGAGATCTCTTGTCAGTTTGGGCACATGGATGAATCCTGCACCTCCGAGCAGTTTTCACAGAGGATAATGCTCTGCAGGTATTTTCTGTTATTCAAGCTGATTTAGAACCTCTGCTGTGATTGACTGTGGATGATACTATGACTCCATTTACACCTTGCATCCTAATATGGTTATAACCTGATTATACAGTATTTACATCCAGTAGTATTACAGTATGTGTCTCAGATTCCTGTGGTAACAGGTGAAAAACAACCAATGTCATTCAGTCCCTATCAATCTACAGAGGCCTATTCTGGCCTAACTGCTCTGAGGAGAATGGTAAGTTACTCCCATCTATAATAAGTGTATATTATGAAAGTGGCTGTGGCTCAGGATGCAGAGCGGACCGTCCACTCACCAGAAGGTTTGGGGTTTGATCTCCGTCTCCTCCCAAATTACCCCTTACAGCTGTGATGTGTAAGAGAGAAAGTGCTGCACATAGATGAACTGTATGACTCTCTGACTCCAACAATTATTATTAGTAGTAGTATTAATATAATGCATATTATCATTATTCATCATCATCATTGTTATTATTATATTAACAGGTGCAGCTAACATTACTAACATATGTACATCTTTAATTATCTACATCTATATGTACATCTTTAATTATCACCCATATGAACCGGTCTGGCTCAACAAAAGTTCCTGGACTCCCTCCAAGCAACACAAGCAGAGATACCTTACTATCTGTTTATGAATAAAGAAAAATGATGTGCTTTAGTCTTTGTTCTTCAATTCACCTGTATGCAAACAAAGCCTCATCAATCCTGATAGGTCAGACGAAAAACAGAAACCAGGAAGCTTTGAACCATAAAATATGTTCCCTCGCTTCCAGGTTCTACAGATTCACATGCAAAACATGAGATTATCATATGTTCAATAACTGAAATGTAAAGGGATTAGAAATCAACAGAATGTATTGCGACACATACAAAAAAGTATGTTCGAAAATCATGAATATACAGTATTATTTTTCACAATATTTTCTCAGGATTTCTTGATGCGACCAAGATTATAGATTGATATAGCCTAATCCAGAAATGTAGGAAAAAGTAAGCAAACCATTAATGGTGCTGTAATTCTAGTGAGCTCTTTTTAAATGATATATAACTAAAAATATGTTTGGAATAGATCTGGATGTTATTGGTTTATAATCATCAAAATGTAAACAGCCATTTGCAAGCAGGACAAATCTAGCTTCGTACGCAGACACTTCTAAATTTGATTCTACCTGCACAAATAGATTTTCTCATTCCCATGAAATAAGGATAAAATACATTTTAATTTATCCCACATGGAATAACTTTCATAAGCCTCCCTTGGTTTATTTCATCTGCTTGTAATAAAAAATACAGCGTCGGTTTATAAAATAATTTTTCTTGGAAAATAAGTGTAGCCAGGGCCAACATAATACTCATTAATAATAGTCATTTCACATGCAGCCTTTTGAGGGCAGGGAAACTAGGTTCATGGGTCCAATGTCGGCCTAGAGAGCATTACTAACTTTCAGAGTGTGAGATTTCATATTGTCTTCGGTATGCCTAGACCTGTAGTAGAAAATAAAAAGAATATAAAAAAAAAAATATTTGCACACAGCAACAGTGTGAATTGCTGTGAAAGATAACCTTCAATAGTGCAGGGGGCAGACAAAGCTTTTACTGATATCTTTGCCCAGGCAGTTAAAACCGTACTCTGCATTCTAACTTTTCTCCAAAACATTACAAGTATTCTGCGCTGCCCTCCAGATTTCAAACTTGTCAAGGCAGACTGTGCAAAGACTGGAGAGAAGTATTCAGGTATGCAGGTACAAAGAAAATAAATCCAAGTTTGGCAGACTTTTCATTCATCTGTCCTCATGGTGAAAAGTTAGTTTTATTTTATTGATGACTTTAATTTGGAAATAGTTCTCAGATAGTCAGCAGCTGCTACCGTGCATGATCAAACTGCTCCAAACAATCAGACAATGCCCTAAATGGTCAATGCATTAAAAACAACCACCATGATCTCATTCTCCTCATCATCAGCTCGGTCGAGGGATATCTTTAGGTTTGCTGCCCACGCTGCTGATCGGGAGTGACTCACCATCAATTATCCTTCACGAAGGAGACACCAGAGTTAAAGAAATACAGCGAGTCGCCCACAAACGCTCAATCCCTCCATACAAACCTTCCTCTAAAAGATGTGTCAGTTACAGCCAAGGACACCGACCACTGCTGAATCCGCCCAACTCTAACTCTCCCAACAGCGATGTCTCACTAATAGTCGGTTTGCTTTACCCTCACCACTGAGAAACTCACTGTTTATCTGGTTTTAAATTGGACAGTTTTGGCTGGACTTTGCCCCAAACAAACAAATCAACTGCATTCATTTGTAAATAATTCAGTGTATAAAAAACACACCCTATTTCCACATTGTATGGACATCTGTTTTCAGCCATGGAGGACAAGAGAAGGGATTGATTCCACCAATGATGTAGCACCAGATGCTGGTAAAAACTGATTTCAGAACAATTAAGCCACGTTAAATTCATATTTAATATATTCAGATCCATAGTGTTCTACAAAGCATTTGTTTTTAAACAATATTCCAGTATTATAATGTAAAACTACTAGCTATATACTGTAACTTCCAGTTAGACCAAACGATGACACTCCAAACTCTATGAACTTCTCTCATTTACACACCACACCTCGTTACTCGTTATAAATTAAAATATGAATATAAGTCCAACACTATTTGAACCTCAGCATCTGGGATTCACAATTTGTTAAAAATATACAGTATAGGTATATATGTATATATATATATGTTTCACCTGAAAAAAAGCCTGGAGAGAATTTGTTTGGGTTGTTTGTTCATGTGTAGGCGTACTCTAAAAAGCACCAAATGTTGATACTTGTATTTTTACTTTTGATATTTAAGTACATTTCAACACCAGATACTTTTGATACTAAAGTACATCTTTATATGAGGTACTTTAAGACTGTGACTCAAGTCATTTTCTTACGGGTGACTTTTACTGGAGTCACTTTCAGGTAAGAAATCTCTACTTTTACTCAAGTATGGCTTTCAAGAAATGTATACATCACTGCACATACATGAATATTTGTGGATCCATCTGAAATGAACTGGTTGCCATACGTCACTGGTTGTCTAAGGGCATAGCGCAGCTACCATCACAATGTGTGCCGATCTGCCCAATGATGATTGAATATACTCAAACAAATCATAATCACCTAAAAAATCCAAGAGGGTTGTTTCTTCTCTGGACGACCTGCTTAGTCTACTTGTGTCAGCAGAGGAGAGAAGCCGACGGGTGAGAGAGAGAACACACTGGTGGTTTGCACATCCCAGGAAGACAGTTACCATGAACCCTGAAGAGGATCTTCCACAAATAAAGGTGGATTTGTGACAATAAACCATGTGGACAGATTTCCTACTGGATACTACGACTGCAGGGTGTTTAAACACTTCCTAAGGTGAAGAGTAGCCCAACTGGAATCATAACATTTTATTAGATTTAATGAGTTTAGTATTTGTTTCCAGAAGTTAAAAGTCGTATTAAAACAAAAATATCTATATGGCTAATGACTTGCATATTTGTGTTACATATCACTAGTACAGCACATATATCGAAGGTATGTTAATGAAAGACGGAAAAGTGTAAAATCATTCAAACTTCTAAAAAGCTCTTCAGATCAGTGGGTGACAGTGTATGCTCTATGACTGAGAATTAGTTCCTGGTCAAACTTGCTCATTTGAGATTTTACAGGTTGAGCGCAGGGCAACGCTTTCTTTGAACATTAACATGACAGGACGTCTGCAGATGAAGAGATAGTGTGATGTGAGAGACAAAGCCATCCGCAGCAAACATCAGAAGATATACACACACTATGTGGCAGACTGGTAAAAGAAAATCCCAATTAGTGATACAAAGCTAAGTTAGGAATGCTGAGGGAGCACAACATAGTTAACTCCAGTGTCTCCATCCTGCTGCATTAACAAAGCAAACAGGTCATTCTAAACTCATTTCAAACCGTGGAGGCCGACGTTCTCACAAATGTGCACTCTCATGGAAGAAATTAAGCATTTACATCCTGATGGACTTTTTAAACGTCTTCAGCTTCACTTTAAAAACTTTATACATAAAGACTGGAGACCAAATCAATTCATCCTCACTCAACCACCAAACAGTTGAACGGTCTGTTGCAATTTCGATATGCGAGCGACTGTAATGAGCGATTACTGTGCTGAATAATTGTTTTTTTTGTAGATCTCAGTCTATGGATAGTTACAACAGCCTTTTTGTAACTAAACTCATGAAATAAAGGATTATTTCACATAACAGCAGAAATCTCCATTTAAAAGCCCTATGGCTTAAAGCTACTCAACAATGTTAGAATACATGTTGATTTCAAGACAGCACATATTTCATTATGTATGAAAAGGTGGAGGCCATCGAGTTACGCAAAGACATTTATGATGCAATGTTTTAAAACAAGTATCTTCAACATAACTGACTGGAGTAGCACATTAAAGATTGAAAAACGTCACCATCAAACCATGCTCTGTGTAAATGTATAATAAAATCCTGAGCATTTCCTACTGACTGTTAACAGAGAAGATATACGGGTGCTGTCACGGATAAAGTAAATGATCTCAGCCACAGACACTTAGAGGTAACTCATGTCCGCACACTTTTGGTGATAGTAAACCTGTATCACAGCCACATCAAATCAAGCTCTGGTCACTGACAGCAGGTCAACGCCCCTGTAATGTGTGCAATTATGAATTATTATGTCAAATCTGTCCTTCCTTACCCACAGAACATCTGGATGTTGTAAAGGGTCGGGTCATCCTCCAGAGGGGCCAGCTGCTGGAGACACAGCTGCTCGCAGCCGCCATTGAAACCGTCAGAGCAGTCGATGCCGATGTGGTGGTCGTAGCACCCGGTCCCATCCTTCATAGGACTCAACCCCGGAGGGCACTGTGGAGAGAATATTTATAGATGACTAATGTTAGCAAGAACAGACTTTTTGCCTCATTCAGGGATGCTTTCTTTGAGCTGCCACATTAACACGAATTCCAGATGGGGCAGGTAAACAGACCCGATAACATCTGTGCCACAGGATGCTAACTGCCAGATTTCTGTTCCCATTAGTGTTGCTTGTATAAGCAATGGGCTTAGTGTGTAAAGGCTGCATGAGACAAGCCGGTTCACATTAAATTATCATATTATGTTTTTAAAACTTATAACCACTGTACATTTAGAAAATAAGAGGCCGGCACATTCAGGGACCAGGTATTTGCCACCACTTCAATACATTTGGAGGAGACACAAGTCCTATAGTGGAGTAATAAAGAATATGTCACGACCTCGAGGATTAATTGATATGGTGCTTTGAATTGTGAAAGCAGACCTTTCCATCTACTACTTCATCTCTAAACTCAAACCCTGCCTAAAGGTAGGGTCACATCTTCTCCCTGAGAAACAGCCATTCAACATATTTGCAACCCACAGGGAAAAGCAAGACTGTCTTCGATTGTGCTGGTGGATCTGCAAGGATGAGCTCGACAGTGTTTCAAGCCATATGGTAAATAAGCAAAGCAAACTTAGCCTTCCAATTTGATTGAATTGATTCTGTTCGAAACGTCAATCTATACCAAAGGATTGTTCACTTAGAACCATAATGGTCAGCAAGCTGGTAAAAGATGGAGCTAATCTTGCCATGCGATGAGATTACGAACAAAGTCATTGCAAAGATGCAAATAGTCGCAAAGTTCCCGTCACTCAGGTCACTTGCAATCCTGCGACAAGACTTGTGCAAGTAACGCAACAAGATATTTGTATGTCTGAAGCGCCATTGTGAAAGTCTGGAGCATCAACAAAGTTAACCGAGGCAGCATGAATGTGTTGACCAAATTTCAGTTTGTCCAACAGTTGTTAAGATATATAACCAGATAATGTGAAATAAGATTCAGCGCCTGAGGACCATAAAGGTTACTACAAAAAGGGTCATGGCAATACATGCAGTATTTATTGAAGTTAATCAGTATGGACCAAAGTGTTGGGCCGACTGTCAGTGGATTTTGACATTCCCATCACGTGAGCCAGAGAAGGCAAATAAAGACTGGAATACAAACTGGCTGTTTAGTATCACTCGTCCAAGTATTGTGGTATTGCTTTGCCTCAATGGAAGAAAAGTGCATTTCCTCAGGTTGACTCGCTCAACATTCAGCCACAGCATGTCAATTCTTCACTGCATAATCGGTTCTTGGTTTTCACAGAGAGGGCTTTAAACTCCTCTTGTATATATTACAAAGCTAAAGAGCTTTCGCGATGCACGCCCACTTGATTATTTACTGTGGCGCAGAGAATGACAGGAGCGGTGATGAAATGGCAGAACACCAGACACCTTTTTTAAAAGGATTCTTGTCCTGTCGAGGGAGATGAGGCAATACTGCGGTTTAACATTTAGATTCCCAGGCAATCCAGGGAGCACTGGATGCATGTTGGAAGAGGGAAATTAAATCCTTTAGTTTTAAAATTTGCCAAACGAGGGGTTTCTCAGAAATTATTAAAATCAAATAAAATATAACAAGACTTTTTATACCGAGCTGTTGACTTAATTAAAATGCAGATAAAGCTCGGTTAATGTAAAAGCGAGGTGTGAGACCTGACTTCAACTCGGCTCCCTCTTTCTACAGCCGTGTTCAATATTTCCCAAGATTTTTATTTTTTTCCCCACGGACCTGTCAACTCAAATTCACATTATGTTTTCTGTCAGCCATTACTTCAAAGGGAACTTTGATGGAGTGCATTTTAACAAGGCGCTGCTACCTTCAGATCAGCGACTAGTCAGTTGCCCGTCTCTGAGCACCGACACATCAGCAACTGCCTTTATTATTTAGTCCGCCTCTCTTCATCAGCAGGTCCAAGTGCCTCATTTGGCTAATAAACGTCTCGCGCTTGTGGTAGATTCCAGTCTCCTTGATGCCTTGTGTTGAAGTACAATGTACATTTGAATGCATTTTTTTTTGTCTATTACGGTTTAGTGTGCTCTATTAAACTCATTATACATAAAAGAGTTACAGCGGAAGCTTTAAAAAAGAGCTCTAAAAAAACGTAACAGATCATAGAGCTGTCCACTTTTATGAAGCCAACTAAACCCTGGAGTGAAAAAGACATGAAAGGACTGTACAAATGGTTCACCTCAGACGGTTCCTGAGTTGTGAAGGCTTTGTTTCCACTTTGGTGTGTTTTGAAGTTGGAATGAATACAAAAAAAAAAAGACTAGAAAGCAAAGGGGTTGTATGAATGTATTTAGAACTCTTTCCAATATTATATATTATAATGTAGAGCAAAGAAAAAGCCTTCAGTGGGACAGGCCTATAAATAACATGCATGTGTTAATCAAAAAAAAATTCTGTTTTGGCTATGATTTAGAGCCAAGAGTAAAATTGTACCGATTGTACCTTGTATACCCATATTTTTTCAGTTCACATGAATTTCCCTAGTCGGTAACTCATATTTCTGGTTATTTCAACACCCCCTGAATACACTACAACATAATGAGACCCATCCTATGATCAAGAAAATTAAAGGCTCCCCTGGTTTTGGCCAAAATACACACATATATATATATAGTCATTTCTTACATTAATTGGGAGTGACTGTATTTTTCATAAATAAAATAAGTTATTGCAGGCCTTTTTACCAATGGCACAGACTCACAAGTATATTGTTCATAGTTGAATCACTCCATAAAAAACGTATCTGAGCTTCTACTGTATGTCTCAGAGAATATATGAACAAAATCCAATCAAAACGTGAGAGAAAAAATAGGTCTCTATATTATGAATATTTTCAGCTTTACTTATTGAGGATGAGAAGGGAGGGGGGCCCAACCATGTATTTTAGATGTTTCAAGCTCTACAGTGCAATGATGGCCAAGTTTAGGAAGAAAAGGAGTAGTACGAGATGCCTTTTAACTAAACTACTTTAACTAGTGGGATAATAAATTACATTTTTGAGACGGTGACCAATACCAAAGCAACAAAACCAAGCAGCAGAGTCAGTTAAGACAAGCATGGGCAGCATATAAGTTTGTAACATGGACGGGATGAGGATACTCACAGGAATGGGAAGTAACGACTTGACAGGTATGGTAAGTAAGCAACATGGATGATTGGCTGGATGGGAAAGAGAGCCGTAGTGCATAGAAGAGGAAGAAATGGGGAGCACGTGTGCAGGGAGTTGTGGGTGTCAGGTGACAGGAAAAGGTGGGGACACACTGAGGACACTCAGTGGTGACACGGTGACAGGGATCACAGAGTGAGGCTAAGAGGCAAAAGAAAGCAGACAGGGCAGGTGTCTGCATGCTATTTTGGGTGATTGTTAGTTTGGGCTTTATACAGGGTTTGAGGAAATGAGAAAACAAAATACCACTCTTCAAACTGATTGTTCAGTCTTGGCCGTTTCCAGCCAACCTGATTGTGACAAACTCTGATTTGCTACTTTTCAGAGTTGGAGGTTTGGATTCCACCAGATGCACACTACTGCTCACGGTGTGCGCACCGCTCATCGAGCAGAGCTCCCTCTCTGATTTGTTTGAAAATAATTATCATGACTTCAAATCTGAGATCAAACTATTTTTTTTCCTTCAATTATGCGACTTTCTCCCGATACAGCTTTCACTTACAATTAAATGCGACGTATAACAACTTCTATTACAGTTTGAGTCCGGTGCAGCGCCGTCTTTAGATTTTCCTTCAATAAATCCTGGCTTCATTCAGTTTCTGGGATGTCTGTGTGCAAACGACACTGCAGTATCATGCCCTTATATGGGCAATGACTAGGCGTTTACCCTTTGCTAATTAGGAAAAACTGACACGTGCTTTCATCTTACGAAGACATGGCATTCATCAATATAAGAAATAAGATGTGAACAAGTTTGGAGGTAAAAGTATCAAATTAACTACATGTCATCTAGATTTTATTTAATTAGTTTTTGTTAATCATTGGTATTTTGCTGTATTGCATGTTGCTGTTTAATTGTTGTACCTTTTACTTTGTGAGGCACTTTGGTCAACCAAGTTCTTTTAAATGTGCTATATAAATATAGTTGACATTGACATGTTGTGTCATGAATCTGACGTACAGTTTTCTTACAGTTTAAAACAAATTAAAGAAGATCCTTCAGGAGATATTGGTGAATTTGGCCCATTTAACTAATTCCCATCTACATGTGTTTGGACTGTGGGAAGAAGATGACAAACACAAACATGGGGAGAACATGCAAATTCCAAAAAGAAAGACTCCGGAAGGAACCCGGATTCACACTGGCACCTTCTTGATATGAGGCAACAGTACTAACCACCCCACTACTTTGTTGCCCCTCTCCCTTGTTGCTCTTACCAGAAATGTTACAAACACATTTAATTTGTTATATCACTAGCTGCATCCATTAATAAACTGTTGTAAATGTTATAAGCCAATAAAAACATCATTTTAAACATAATGGGATAAGTACTGGAGGATCATTGATCAAATGTATAACTGCTTCAGTGTATCAAGCCAAGCTCATATAGACCTCCTTAACAGTCATGTACAGTATGTTCTAGTATGTGTCGTAGTAGCTGCACAGAATGGGGCCACCTGTTGACTGAGTGGTCCCTGGCCTTGCTCCCTTGGTAAACTGATATTGATTTTGTCAACCTGCGAGGGGCCATTGCGACAAATGATTTATTACTTGTAATGCTAAGAGGACATGAAACATTGAATCTCCTCACACATCTGTGGCACCGAGTCTTTTAAATCACAGCAACTCAGCGCGATCAATGGATGTGTGGATATGTGGCGCAGGCTGAGAGGAATTGGTATTGACGGGTCGCTGCACTGTAGCTTGCCAACCGCAGATAGCTCTGGTTATTGACTGCCATAATAAGCTTCCGACAAACTGGAACGGTGATAACTCTGAACCATTTTCCAGCTGTCTGTAGGATAATAATCATTAGGAATACGTGCCTGCCAGAGTGTTTGTCTGTGGATTGTTATCACTTGAGATTCCAACAAACCTGGTCTATAATCCTTAGTAAATAATCGATAATCCTCTGTAGATAACCACTCCCTAAGTGAACGGTGCCCAGATCCGCCAACATTTTATCTGATTAAAAACTTAGCTTTGTTGTTATGTTCGAGGTCTGTGGCCAAGAAAGTTGCCATACTTTAAGGATTCAGCATGAGTGGCATGATAAGAAAATAATCCTGATTAACAGTTCATCATAAATCTTATGTGAAGAAAGCTAATTCAATTTTATTCTCAGTTATCTATTCTCACTAAAGAGTAACATGTTTGTATTTATTCAGGTATTTAATATCATAGGGCCCTTCTCAAAAATGATTTGAGGCCCATGTGACATTTCAGAGTGAAAATGATAATTAGCTCTCACTTGGAATTTGATGTCTAACAGCGTTTTACGACATCTGCAAAGGTTGGATAAGTCGCTATGGACGTCACCACTTCGATTCATCCGTTCAGGTTCGGAAAAATCTGAACTTTTAAATTCAGCCAACATATCACATAATACATCAATTACTTATTTTATATGAAACCCATATGACATTTCGGAGCAAAAGATAATTAGCTCTCATGTGGAGTTTGGTGTCCAACATTTTTTTTGACAGATTTGAAAAGGTTTAAAAACCTTACTAAGGACTTCAATGTTATTTAATCCATGCAGTTTAAGAAAAATATGAATATTCAACCATCATTACATACTTTTCAAAAAGTTCAAAAGCTCTGTGAGCTCAAAACATGATTAAGTTGAAATAAAAATCATACAGTGGGTTGAGGGGTGGGACTTTTGGACCTTGAAAACAAAGCTACATAAAGTAAGAAGCACTGAGGGTTCAATCTAACTCCAACCCTAACCCTCAAATCAGCCTCTTTTAAAACTGATAGGCTTCTTTATTGCTGCAGGTCAAAGTGTAATTGAGCACAGTTCTGAATGGTTGCTGTGAAGAGGTTTGAATGCAGAACTGTGCAAAGGTCTGCATTCAAACCTGCAGGAAACGCCATAGAGCTCAACTCTGGACCTTCGGCCTCTAAATCTCAGGTTAGAAATATTCTAAAGCTTCAGGGCAACACAAAGACTTTTCGAAGGTAAGATGGTGGAAGAGGAGCCGCATTCGACAGGTGAATCTGGTGTATAGGTAAACCCAAAGGTAAGAGTGAAAGGGTAAAGGGTCAAAGCGGCTCAGCAGCTTCACACATACAACATCCCTTATAAGATGTAAATGCAGTGTCAAAGTTTTAACAAAAAGGGGTGACTCTATAAATCAGTCCTGTTTAAACATTACAATCTACAGTGAAAAGAACTGGAGCTGAACCGATCCTGTTGGGGCTTTATATACCTGCGGCTAACAGGGAATAGTCCATCTCCAAACGAAGCAAAGGCTTTTATAATGTCCCTTCACTGATAAAATAGAAAGTAATCACCAGCTATCTCAGAGCATTTAATAAGCGGACAGTGAGTGAGAGTGTGGGTTTGCGTTGCCATGTAAATGGAACTAGCCGTACCCAGTCTGCTCTGGGAAGCCCTTGAACCACCATGCCTTTTAATCCTGTTTCTAATGGAGATAAATTCCTGCAGTGCTTTTGAGGCTTGAAGGAATCAGTGTGTGCCACTGCCAAACAACAACAAATCCCTGCAAGAGGAGTTGGATCAGCTTTGCACTTATAAAATGTGTCTGTTAGGTAGAACAATGGATATGTGCAGTGATTGACGACTTGAACAGCAAGGTGATGCATAAACAGGAGAGCATAGATCATTCTTAAAAGGGTCATATCGTTCTTCAAAATTCCAAAGGAAACCTTTATTAAGTCTTCATGGTTTAGTCTACTCATAATAATACATTTACCTCAGGGTCACTGACTGTGAAACGATAAAAAGCAGACATTGAAACCATCCACAAACCAGTTCAAAACGTTTCAGTATCTGCAGGTTCCAAAGATTATTCTAAGGTAATATTTTTGATATATAATCCAATATGATTCAACATCTTACATTGTGAAATATTTGATCAGTCTTAAAAACCTGGCCTGGTTTGTTTTGGAGAGGTGGAGACCTACTGACAAGGCTTCTAGCAGTTGTGAGGCAGTGTGTGTCTATGTGTTTTTTCTGGGCATAGCTTTGTCGAGAGAGCTAATATAATGTATTGGTTGCAGTTTTGTCTAAGTCTGGCCTGTATCCAGGATTACTTAGACTAGCTTTAAAGGCTCATGTGGCAGTAATTAAAATTCAAGGATTGGATGGCTCTTGATGAAGGTTATGGAAAATTTTCTGTACAATTATGCATCCTCAATCGTTTTAGAAGGATATTCCGAAGTATTTTGTACAGTCGATTGAAAACATAGGCACAGTTCTCTACTTATTGTTTCACAGGATGTGCAAAAGTAAAATTAATTTGATTTGTCATCTCTGGCTTTGCATTATATGTGTGTATTGAAAAGGTCATATCAAACGTAGCTGTGGGGTTTCTGACGTACCATAGTGCCTTATTATATTTCCATGTCGGTGCCTTCGAGGCTTTGACGATTCATGTTGTTGTTTATCTTTCAGTTGGTGACTGCTCTCACCATAGAAATGACAGCATTGGTTATTTGTTCAAATGCCTAAATTGACTTGTGTTTATGGTGACCTAACAAGGACATCTTTGGATAGTGAGTATAATAAGCCTTTTCTCTCAGGAGAAAACGGGAGGAAGCAGCAAAATGAGAAGGTTTTCAGGTTTTATTTTTTCCAGCGTCATTCTGACTTATACAACTGGGGGTAAAGGTGCACACTTCCAGCCCGTCTGTTTCTGAAGGCATCAAATTGTTGCAATCCGTTGTACACAGTGTTGGACATAGTGTCCTGTTTTAGAAAGGAACTAAATTGTTGGGTATTGCTTGTCTGTTGTTCACACTGGCAGCGTGTCCGTCAGATTATGAACTAAACTAAATACCAGGACTCTGGAATGAAAATGTGCATCGTCTCTCTGTCGATAACAATCAAAGCCCTTTCAAGGCAAATTAATGGATTCAGAAAGTGAAACTCTGGAGTGCTTATACTTTGAAATGGGTTTCGGGAAGTGTTCGTAATATGTACGTTGGTGACATGGACAGACGGACATTGTGGTTCATAGCAGAATAAACGGAGACAATGATCTTTCACCTGAGATTGAATGTTTATCTTTTGAATTAATGTCACAAGCACAAATGATAGCAACACTTCCTACATGCGTGTCAAGATAATAAAAAAAAATAAGCCACATTTCTCTATTGTGAGATATTTGCCGGAGTATATAATGCACAGCTTCATACTGTGTAGTACTGGTATTCAATTGAGTAAAAGGGACTACTATCATACAAGGAAATATTCCTTTATATATTATTAATGGCCATATTCAAAGCAAAACTTCTGCCCACTTCTGCAGTAGTGGCTTGTTTTTGTTTCCTGTTGTTTTGGTAGGTATTAGGGTGGCAGATCTCAGCTTTCATTTGGAATTAAAAAGTGATCTGGAGCCTGATAAGCTTAATGACCACTGATCTAAAAGGTTGTCACAGGCACAGTTTGACCAGGAGACACTGTGATTGGACCATTAGGCCTTTGAGAGTGGACGGCTGGGCCATCAAGGTGTGTCACTCGAACATGACGTGACATGAGTGACCACAGCGGGCATCCCATATCTTGCCAACGGTCATTAATCGTTTCCTTTAACCATTCAGTATAACTGTCATTTGTAATGACTTTGGAAGACTCTGACAAACAATACCATTGTGCTGATGAAAATGTCATATCAAAACCCGGATATATCGGTCACCGAGGAGAGCGATGACAAATTATAGTGTCCTTTAGTTTGAAGGCTGCTCTATTATTTAGCCAAACTAGTCATTACAATGTGCAAATTCAGAATAACAAATATTCTCAACATTGCCCTTTAGGAGAAATGTGTTTGTGCAAAGTTATGTGCTATCAAAACCAGACCAAATACCGGATATTGCTTGAACTTAAAAAGCTTTATTTTGATGTATATGTTTATCCTCGATTACAAGTTGAGTTTTTTTTTCCCTTTTATCCCTCTATGCATGGCATCAATATTGACTGATCTTCCACAAAGAGAACTGAGACAATATATGTGCTGCAAACCGGAAATCTGTTTTTCATCGCATTACGGAGAGAGAAGCCCCCAGGAGCATCTTTGTCAACTTCACACAGAAACCTATCTATACTAAGGCTGCGTTAAAGGAATCACTCTCTGCGAATCCTACATATTCCAACAGTTTAACTTTCCTTTCATGTTCCTCTATAGAGAAAGTTGTCCTGAGAGAGTTTTTCCACGAACCGGAGTGATGAGATAAGCAGCGAGTGCCAAAGGCCAACTCATCCCCGAGCGCCGGGCTTTTCAGCCTGGACTCCTGTGGATGTTACAGGTAGGCAGTTCGCTGCAGAGTAAGTTGCCGTAACCCTCCTCGCATCCTCAGCAGAGTGCAGAAAGCACAACAGGGGGGGGGGGGTGCACACGGTGCAAAGAGAAAGATCGTATCGTCTGACCCCGGGTCTTTCCATTTACTGTTGTGAAAGTGTAGTGTCAGTGTCCATTAATCGGACACTTCTCATCTAGAAACTTCGGTCTGGTTTAAAGTCTTCAGCTGCGTTTCAAGCAATGGAAATTATAATTCAGGAAACTTTGTGGACTTTAGCTTCTCACTTGGTAACGAAGAGGTAAAACTTCAACCTTGTTACTGCGAGCTGAGAACCTAACAAAAGGAAGTTGGATATCACTTTTAAAAGACAAGCATTATTTATACCATGTGGCAAGTGCCTGCTCACGTCTGAGCTGGAAGTTTCCTAATGAGATGGGGAGGTCTTTTTTTAGCAGTTGCTTGCAGACACTTTTTGGCCTACACGGAACCCGGATTTTTTACCAGGGTTATTGGAGGTTACAAAGTTGAGGTCACACACAAGTCAGGAAAAGCTACATGAGACAAACAAGCACACAGGTGGACACCGCCAAAAGAACCTCACACCTGCTTGATGAATAATTCAGCTAACTATGCTATATTTGGATTATTTTATTGGTATTTAGATGACAGACAGATGTTTACCCTGTCTGTTACGCCATTTCACACTTCACTAAATTATTAATGAATAGACTACTTTCTGCTCAGTTTAGAAGAGGGAGCTTTGACTTTGCTAATTTTGTATATTAAGATCTTGTTGAATTGAGCACATTCTCTGCTGCTGAAGATTTTTTCCTTCTGTTTGTTCCACTACATTAATGTTTTTGAAAATACATTTTACTCTTGTAACATTACCACAGTTGTTTGTCAGGTTCCACTGAAAGTCTACAGGTTGATTGTAGTACACTGGGATGGGAGGGATTCTTCAATTGAATCGTATCCATAGTATGCCCAGCCTTTATGGATATGACAAGATTAAAAAATGATGGATTATGTAACAAAACATTTGTGAAATTATCTCTTTTTTAAACTGCTGTAATATTTATGTATTTAGCCCTGTTTCCTTGAAATTACCTTTTTTTTCGAGACCCTGAGGTCCCGAATAGAGACCCAAAAAATACATAATAAATTTAAAAAAAGACTCTTTAACCAAAGCATTTTTTAAAAACAACCACCTAAAACCGGAGAGTTTGACAGAAGTGCGAGCAAAGATATGCAGATAGAAATTAACTAAAAATTGCTTTAAATATTTGGCAAGATCCGAGCAGAAATCTCCCTTTTCTTCTTTCTTAGACCCATCTGTTGCCGACTAATCATTGGTCAGCAGGGCAGCAGGAACATTGTCTGGGTCTACATATTCTTTGTCCTTTAAACACTGTTCTCGGCCATGAAAGTCTGTTGTAATCTGCTTTAATGTCGGTCCTCCTGTTCAGACCAGCAGCCATTGTCGGAAACTAGTTTACTAATCTTAAATTGTGCAGAAAACAAACAAATTACATTTCTCATAACGCATTTTACCTTTCCTTCAGGCACTTTAGTGAATCTGGTTTTCATCAGTTACATCCTTTTAAAACAATGACATCATATGACACTTGCACCCATCTCATCCAGCTCTAAAGGGAGAAGCAAGCCAAATGTTGTACACAATCCCAAAAGGTGTAAATATTACACACACACAATATTTTTAAAGAGTTACTAAGTGCAAATAGATAATATGCATTAAACAGAGAGAAAATCACCTGCTGGTTTCATGGGTGGATGATTAAGCTTTTGTTGTTTCAGGCTGCAATGATAAAAACAACAACTGCTTCATGTTGCTGGTTGAAATGCTCCGACCTCCCCATCAGCTGCAGTGTCACACTGCTCCTGTTCAACACATCAAACCAGCTCCTCATGATGTTGACCCTTTCAACTCCCCCCTGCCTCTTTGCCTCACATCTCTCCCTCTGCACCCCCCTTCAACTCTCCCGCCCCCCTTTGGTGAGGTGCACCACTCAGTATAAAATCCTATAAAGTACAGAAACCTCCCTCCTGTCTGACAAACAAAACCTTGGGCCAAAAAGGACCATAAATCACTCCATGCTGCTCCCACAGCCTAATAGCTAAGAACAAATGGTAATAATTGAGAGTGACTCAGATGAGCGTATGGACATTTTTATTACTCCTCTACTGTCGGGATGTTACCGGTTGGAAAAACTGTTTATGAGGATTTGATGAAGTACATCCAACTGAAACTGTAAATGTGAGCTACACAGAAAATGTGATTTTGAATAGTAAGTAGGAAACGTCCCTGCCATTGAATGAGCACAATTTGCCTTAAACATGTTCTCGTCTTCACATCTTTATGAGATGAAAAGGTAACTTGTTCTCTTTTAGAAGAAAACGATTTAAAAATAAATACTTCATCGTGAATATTAACATAAATCATTTACGATGTGCTTTGTTAAAAAATGAACACAATACTTGTGCCGTTCCTGTACAGTAGATCTACATTATCTTCGGCAAATGCTGACATCAACCGTCTGAGCCCAAAAACACACCCCACATAAATCGTATGACCCTTGGAGAAAAAACATCAGTGGTGACAATCTAATGTGCTCCTCTATTCCTCCTCAGGGCTGAGGTCCAGCTATATCTCTGCCAGGTATTGACTCCACTCAACACTGCTTAGTGTCCCAAGATTGTTTTTTGCTGCCTGGGGGGAACTGCACCAATACAAAGTGGAGAGAAGAAGTGCTTCAGCCAGCAGCATACAGTAGGTTTCTGTCCAGAATGATACAACAAAAACTCCTGGCTGCTAAGAAATGTATAGAGCACAGGGGCCACTGCTACAGTAAGAGGTAGGGTTGCTTTTTAAATATGTTTTTATCAAATTTGTGCAAATCCTCATAGCCATCAATGAATAAAGTCAAAAGAGGGTAAAAAGCCAATGTCTGTGGCCCTCACAGGACTGTGATAAACATGACCAGTCATTTCATTTGGTCCAAACGATTGGTCAGCGAACCGGTCGGCCACCTACTGACCTGCCTGCCTGCGCACACCGTGCTCGTCCTCTCACCGCTCATGATCGGAGAGACATTCACCTCTGATGCAGAGATGAGAGCCAGATATCAGGGAGCGACCCGTGGTAAAAAGCCGACTCCTGGCAGCTGTCAGGCACAGCACGTTCGGTGGGATGTATCAGTTGTATTTTTTCAAAGTGTACCCTGTTCTTTCGAGCTTTTCCCGGATTACCAAGCCTCGATTTAAGGGAACTGAAACCCTTTGAGGTTAAAAGCTCACAGAAACAAAGCCTAATCATTTCACCCTTAAGGGCACCTCTGGGAAATTTTTTGGCTTTTCAGTTTTGTATTTTTGTATAGTTTTGGCTGTTTTGATCTATATTGCAAGACATTTTCCAAAAGTGTGTATTTTTTGTGGAATGTTAAAACTTCAGCCTATTTTCCTATGATATACCTTTTCTTTCTTTGGGTAAAAAAAACCGATACCTTCAAGCTAGTGTTTGCAACTAAAATGATGTGTGCGTGTTAATATGGACTTCAGAGAGTGGGATGAGTAAACAAGAATGTGCGTGCGTGTGTGTGTTTGTGTGTGTGTGAGAGTGATACGCTTAGACTAAATCCAGGTGTATAAAAATCAGAGAAATAACATCTATTATAAAACCTCCTTGCTCCGTGTCTTTCTCCCTCTCTGTCTCTCTCACACCTTTTCAACCACTGATACACACAAACATGACGTGAACATGCACGTGAGTTCCTTCACATGCAATATGATAATAATAAGCCGCACCTCAAATATTTGAGTATACTTCTGTGTATGATTTACAGTGTGCTGAGCTTTGCAGTCGAATGTGTGTATCGGTTTGAGTGTGTGTGTGTGTGTGTGTGTGTGCAGTGATGAAAGTATCCAGAGGTAGACAAATCTGAGAAATAATATAGTGTAATGTTATAATTTCTCACTCCCTGTCATCAAAACTCACAAACACAAACATGACTTACTAGCTACACATACAATCAATACTATACAACCAGTGAAACCTCAATTTTGCTGTGACTGTGACAGCATGCTAATCTTTTGTTGTGTGTCTATATGTGTAAGTGTTTGTTTTTGGTGCGTTTTGTTCATGAAGGTGCAGAGACAGTAATTTATTTTAAATGTGACACTACAACAAAACAATAATGTAAAAAAGTCAAAGTTGTTGCTATTCAGTGACAAATACCAAGCTGTATTAACCCTCCAAAAAAATAAACATTAGTTAGTTAGTTTATGGAAAATTATAAATCTTTTTTTTGTTACATACAAATGATGGCATCATGCACACAAACTGGCATTTGAAAGGGTTAAAATACAGAAAATGTATGAATATTCAGTGTATATGATCAGGGCTGAAGTTGGTTAAAAAAATGCAATAATCAGAAGTGAAAAATAATATTAAATAACATATTGTTTTAATGGAGTTTTAAGACGTGGACATTCACATGAAGGTGCAGAAAGGACGTTTTTTTAAATGCAGGTTTAAGGGTAAAAATGTAATAATAATCGAAACAACAGCAATCAGACTGTCCAATCATGTCAAGTCAGTATTTGGCTAACCAAAAAAGTACTTGATCAATAACTGTATAAAAATAAATGGTCTCCACTTCCTAACACTGGCAAAATAGAATGGGTACAGGTGCTGCCACTTGGTCCAGGGACGTGACTCTGATCTAAACTCTGTGCAGTATGTGAACGTGGAGTAGAGCTGCAGATACATGTGTCCCACTAATCGCAATTAAACCTCAGCTGTCTATAATGAATTATCATCTTGTTTTTTAAAGCATTAAATACCTATTAAAACCAACTAATTATTTAATACTTACACTCACAAGAGGACCCTTTGGGATATGTGTGAGTTTTATGTGCGTTATAGTTGCAGTGTTATTGTCACAAGTGCACGAAGGATCACTGCTCCAACTGTTATCGGAGGTTTGGGCTACATGCCCCAGTTTGAATTCTTAGCATGACCAGTCAGACTAACCCCAATGGTGAGATTCAGATGTCAGCATTAATATGCTTTAACATGTTCGATATTACAGGATCCAAGGATTGTAGCACTCAATACAAAGTGCCCTGTGCCAAAAGTTAACAGAGAATTACTGTGGAAGCCAGTGTTGATGTTAAGTGATGTTTTGACCTATCAGGCCCTGCGGTGAGCATCAGGCTGTACCACCATGAACCTGCTGAGCACTCAGAAAGGTTACACCACTCTCTAACCCTGACCTTATATCTGCGTTGTATCTGAGCTACATGGGTCGGCCCCACTGGTGTGATACAAACGGTCATGTGCATGTAATGACCCAATGGTCCAGCAACTGTCTCTGCTCATCTACAGGAACTAAACTAGAGTTACAGATAACCACTCGTCTCACGCACAGCCATTATCACTGCTCGTATTTCGAATAATGATTATTACTATGTAGGGTTGCAAAATCCCGTGAATATTCAAAGTTGGAAACTTTCCATGGGAATTCACGCGAATATACGGGAACTTGTGTGGGTAATTTATACTTACTGTGTTTACCTTGTCATATACATAAATATAAACATTTTGTTTTGTCATAAGCTGATTTGAGCCCTGAGGAAACATCGGGCACTTGACTATATGCTTCTGCACTTTGTGTCATTCTTAACATAGGTCTTTGCATCGTATTTGCAAATGTACCTAGCCTTTCCTTCTACATTGGCTGGGGTGAAATGTATCCAAACATGAGATAGTGCATGTGGAAATCTGTAGAATAAGATGAGAAAAAAGCTTAATATATTCTACCCAGTAATATCATCGAAACTTACCTGACTAGTCCTGCACACTCCAGCAGGCCTCAATAGCCCTGGAGTAGTGTGCAGGATGCTGGGAATTATCTGTGCATGTGATGGAGAAATGCACAGTGGAGGGTTGAATTTCAACGTGCAGCGTGTGCTGCATTCCATACATCTTTAGAATAGAGTTTTGAATGATGTTTTTATTGCTCAGCGTTAAGTT
This sequence comes from Platichthys flesus, assembly GCF_949316205.1. Taxonomy (NCBI): domain Eukaryota; kingdom Metazoa; phylum Chordata; class Actinopteri; order Pleuronectiformes; family Pleuronectidae; genus Platichthys; species Platichthys flesus. The sequence continues at coordinate 4,823,803 of NC_084958.1, read as the reverse complement.
TGCGTATATTTATTTTTTTCAAAATTACCCAAATTCCCGAGCTGAATATTCCCATGGAAAGTTTTTGGAAAGTTTCCCGAAATTTAACGAAAAATTCCCTGCCCCTTTGCAACCCTATTCCTATATCATAGATTATCTTATCTCCTGATTTGGGACGTCTTACTCCCATCAAGAATCGGACAATTTGGAAATATAAATAACAATAAAACTCTTCAGGTTTCATGTCCCACTTCTATACGACGCATTTTGGACCTTGATTCGTCTCTGAACGAGTTCTGAAGGTGAGCATAGGAAACCTTTCTTCTTCAGCGGGTGCAGGAACCAGCAACAGTGTTTGTCTGGTGACAAACTCCTTTACACTAACGGTGCATCGTCATCCAGCACAATGAAGGTCAAACATCAAAGTAAGGATGGTTTTTGAATGGACGGGCCCTTTAAGCTACGATGCATGAGAAACGTGAGCAACACACGGGACCTCCTGCAGGGCAAACATGTAAAGAAACGCCATTCTGCCTTTACCCTAGCATGCTCTTTAATGTATTCCTTTTTAGGTAAAACCTCCCAACAATCACACTGGATCTGAATGTTTGAAACTTGAAAGCGTTCTGAAGTCAAAGCTCCTTTCAGTCGCCGTGCTTCTATCAGCTGTCAAAATCAAAACACCCAGAAGACCCTCAAAGTTTCGGCTCCTAGAGAAAACAACAGAGCAGCACTTTTCTGCCCTTTGTAATGAATACGGCAAAAATAAAACGCGTGGAAACACACCGACGCACACACGCACTTTCAGAACAGTGGAAGCTCCTCTACGTGGAGTGACCTGTAATTTATCATTACTTGGACCATACTGCATCTGAATGATTAAATCCAAGACTGTATATCTGACTACCGTGAGGGCCCACTGCACCGTCACAGCACACAAACACACACACACACACACACACACACACAAACACTATAGTGCTACTAAGCAGCCAAACAGCACATACAGCTGTAAAACACAGCACTTATGATCAGCCGCAGAAGGCGCCCGGCTAATCTCCGCTTTCCGTCCTGTCGGCGATCTGCTCTGTCAACAACATCCTTGTTTTCCACCATTTTGCAGCGTGAGATAAGTGACAAGACGGAGCTAATTCATCTCACACTCATCCTGTGATTATTACAGTCTCTCTTCCACGGGCGCCACACGCCGCCTCCCTCCAACTGTGCTATATATCAGCAGGGAAGGAGCAGGGCCGGTCAGCGCAGACCGCCGGCACCGGTCCACTCTCACGCACGGAAAGATATTAAACGCAGACAGGATCGCTACTGGCGGTGCAGATTCAGACAAGGTGTTAACTGATTAGGGAGGAATCCGAGTGCTGGGGCCCTGCCAATTTACCATCTTTATTAGATGGATGAGAGGCTCGTTTATAAGCTCAACAGTCACAAGATAATTACAAACACACACACACACTAATGTATGTAACAGCAGCCAGGGGCAGTGGTGATGGACGGTGTGTGTGTTTGTGTGTTTGTGGGTGAAGAGCAATGGCTTCCCTCAAATGCAAATTACATTGATGGTGCGTTCACGCCACATGCGAAGCAAATTGTGTGTGCAACGAGAATAGGCACAAAGACACAAACTTTTCCCCATTCGCTCCACTCCTTCAGGTTGAAATATTTGTGTCGCAGAAGCAAATCAGAATTAATACCAAAACTCGGTGGTGACAGATCCTAACACGGATCCGAGCTAGCATGTCATCGAACTATTCACATGAATTCCCAGCGCTGCCTGTGCCTCCAGGTGAGCTTGTGGACCCGCAACGGTACTGACTTCTCTGACATTTCCCCAAAAGGTACAACACAGCAGATGTAGTCACTTCAGCCATGTCCTCTCCTCTTTTCCTTTGAACGGGTCAATATTCACTGGAGGTGTTTGCTTGTGTTCGTAAGCACAAAACAATTCTGCGACCAAACACGTATGTTACGGCATGAAAATGTTCGCTTTGCGTTAGGTGTTAACACAGCATTAGATGATGTTACATACAATGTTCTGTGTGTCCTGTATGTATACATGTATTTGTGTTCTGTTTTGTGTTGTTGTTTTTTCTCCTCCTCCTGGTTGAGTGGTGATGCCTGCAGGGACCTCAAGGAGGAGCTCTCGGGCAGGACGCGTCAGTGAAGTGGCCACAGAGGAAGAAGCGTCATGGCTGCTCATCTCACCTGGTTGCGATAATAAAATCACCACACCTGGTCCAGATCTTCAATCAACCCTTCCCCTTTAAATAGTCCTTTGTTTTTTTGTTAGCGAGAGAGGGGCATTTTGGGTGGAGCTGTGGCAGAGCTCTGTTTGTTTTGTTTAGCGTGGCTGTTTGCTGATGCATTGATTTAGTTTTACCTTTATTATTTGAGTTGTTAGCCGCCTACTTTTGTTTTGTCTTTGTTAATGTTTGTTTGTTGTGCACACAGGGACAACATGGACAGGTAAGACACTCCGGGGTCTACATATAACACGCACGTGGGTTTACTTCTTGTTAATACCCCAGGTTAGAGTGAGCACCACCCGCTGTACTTTTGGGTGCTAACCCAAAGGGGGGGGGGGGGGGGGGGGGCGTTCTTTGTGTTCTTTTCTTTGGTGCCACTGAGTCCTTGTTGATCCCTGTGTTGCTTTGTTTAAATTAATACTTTATTTTGCCTTATATCGTGTCATAGTTTCTGTGTGACTGCAACCTCACTTCCCCAAACCTGTTGCATTTATGTTATGTCCCACCCCGAGCCAATAGGGGGTGTAACAATGGTTTTAAAAAGATTAATGCCACGCCTCCCTTAAATAAACTACCAAAACTTTAAGCAAACTGCACTAAGCTACTTTTTGAAGTTTAGGTACTACGTTAAATCTGCTAATATTGAACTACCATGGACATCTCTACCAGTTACTCTGCCCTGCATCCCAATCTAAGTTGTCTCAGAAGCTTAAAGGAAACATCCACCCCCTACATCCTCCTACATCTCCTTTGTAATTGATGATTGTGTACGCTCAGGGCCGGGTTAACATAAATAAAAGCGCAGGGCAGATTTACGCTGCCTCTCTCATTCAATTTGTGCTCAGCAATCTGTGTGTAATGAGCGGCTGATTTACTGAGACAGCAGCAGCAGCAGTGCCTGGGACCGACCACAAGCTAAATTCAGTAAATGAAGGAGAGCTCAGAAAAAGAATGCAGTTCAAGAGCAGGATAAGATCGCCCAGCTTTGAGAGAACGAGAAAATGTTTATTGGACTGGCCCACTTCAGCTCAACATAATGCATCACTCAGTAATCTGCAGTATCTTTTAGGGATGGGGATAACTAATCGCCGATCGATTAATTGATCATTAAGAATTTCGTCAACATTATTTTTTTCATTGATGAAAACTATTGCATGTTCGCTATGTGTCCGGAGGTCGGAATATCCGAGTTATCCCTAAACGCAGCACAGCAAGGATGTTAGCAGCTGGAGGAAGCAGCCCGAAGCTAGCCTCCGCAGCTAGCTCGGCTTCATGTCCGCACACGGACCGTCAGTCCACTGGGAAGGGACCCCGGACAGACACGGGTCTGGGTGAGGCTTTCCGGGAGTAAGGGCATGACAACAACTGGACTGAGACGTCGAGAACCGTCAAATCCAGATAGCTCTCAGCGGCTAGCTGCTGCTCTCTCATCGGGGCTTAAGAGTACAGCAGCGCATATTTTCAAGTGTAACCATTGAACTGATCCCTCTTTGTTACAAGATGAACTTGTGGCAGTTAAAGATCTCAATGAGGAAACGCGCTGTGTTTTTTTTTCTATTTTCACTGCATTTAATAAACCCTATAAACAGTGACTTTTTATATGAAAATATTAATGATTAATCGAAAATGGATAGTTAATTCTCCAGACAAATGATTAAGACAATTTAATCGAATGCCCATCCCTAGTATCTATCTACCGATTCCAGAAATCTCTGTCTGTATGAGGAGCATCTCTTGAGAACCATTCATCCTATTGGCTTGTTAGGGGCCCAGAGTAGTGCAGTGTCAAATATAGTGCGATATGGACTCATCGATAACTCATAACTCTTTTTTAACAGCAGGCGTGGTCACAAGGAGATTTCCCAGGTCAAGGTTCCGCGTTACGGAGTCGATCTTCACACAACTTTGAATGATCGAGCGAACGGCTCTTCTGACAGCAGCGGTGATTTAAGGGATCTGCGAGATGAGTCCAGCAGTGGGTCTTTTACTCGCGGCGGCCCAATAACTGCAAGTCACCTTTACGGTCTTAGACGAAAGCTTTACCAAAGATCAAGCACACAGCCCATTCCAAAAAGGAGGGAGTAAAACACGGGAATCGAGCACGGGCAATAAAAATGATATAGCAGTGGTTTGACAAAAGCAAAGAGTGAGAGAGTCAGAGTGGAAGGAGCAGCAGGACCTCGGGGTGGAGCAGGTGGAGGGGATAAGATGGTTTGACTGATGTTTTCATAGAATACAGAAGTAAGTGCGGCCAAAAGAAACAAATTTGACTACCGTCCAATTTTCCCCAATCCTATTTTGCTACACCCCATTGATATTTCTGTTGTTACCAGAATCCTTTTGATTACTGTGCTCTGTCCGCGGCTGGAAAAACAGAGACAAGGAGCAAAACTGTGAAAACAATCCTGGTAAATCACCCTCGGTTATCACCCTGCAGCAAGAGGAGCCACGCGTGTGTTACAGACTATTTATCCTGGGTTTGCCCTCACCGGCTACACACAGCCCGCACTACTGTACATATTAGTTGAGATTAATGACCTGGATATACTACCCGGAGGTGACAAAAGCACTTAATAATGTTCTCATAAAACATACCAGATATTTGAGAGTAAATCAAAGATAAGGCGGTGAAGCACAGGTAGTATCGCAGTAGTAATAATGCAACTACAACAAAGTGCCACCATATCAGTCTCCATCAAGCGAATTAAATATGATTAAGTAGGTTCGGTGCATTAGCATCACAGCAGAGGTTTGCGTTTATTTACTGCCATTAGCATAGACAGCACTGTAGCCAAGTTCATCATCAAAACATAGAGTGAAAGAGGATTTGATTTGTAGTTTATAGAAGTGAATCTCAACCGAAAAAATACCTGGTGGTCCCAAGACTGTTGTGAGGAAAGACAAATACTATAATATGCCCGAAGTTAAACTACATATTTTATTCTAGGAATTTTATTACATTTAATTATCTGTACGAGTGATAAGATCTGCTTATAGCGTTAACACATTCCTGTTACTTGCTTGGATCATGCAGGTAATGCGAATTAACACAACCAGGGGATATTCACCTGTTTCCCTCCAGTGAAGGAGAAAAGGACGACTGGTTGAAGTGACAACAGAGGCTGCGTACTATATGTCGGGTATATGTTTTGGGTATGATGCAGAAGACACCACTGTTGTTTGTGGGTCCGGAGGAGCCCACAGCTCCGGGGATTTCCTCCAGGAGCTGTGACTGCACGACTGTCGTTTCCTCCACTGATTGGCTTTTGCAACATCATGTCACATAAAATGTTTGCTCGAGTTCACATCTTTAAACTCAGGCAATAGGCGCGAATGACATTTTTGCATTGATTTGAATGGAATCTCCCGGCACGAAACATTTGTCCCGTTTGGTGAGTTTGTTTGGATTTTAGATTTCACATTTGGTGCTTAGAAAAACCGAAAGACAAACAAAGGAAAATTCACTTATTTTGTGAACTTGGCTCTAAGGTCTCCATGTTCCTTACCTCTTTTTTACTTTAGATTATAACACAATACAAACACTCTAAACTGTCAAAGTTAAGCACAATTTAATCATAAGGTTATAGATCGGGACAAAACAGACTAAAGTGCAGAGCAATGCATCTCAAAGTGGAACTAGAAAAGACTGAGAAACTACTTCAAGTTTATAATATCCAACCAGCCGCTCCCCCGACAGAGCCCATATTCCTTTGAATCCAAACGTGTAGCTTTGATGGTGCACTCAGGATCACAAACAAATTGGTCGATCGGTGTGCCACTTTGTAGTAACATGCATGAATGCAAATGGAGAATACAACATGAACCAGACACACAAATCATAGTTACACCTGCTGCTGTTGCCTGAACAAATTCCACTTCCTTATAATCTGAATGCAAGCAGGAACCTCTTTCTCACATTAGTGTGCAGAACTCACTGAAGGGGCTAACAGGTGATTTGGTCCGAGCTGTTTTTTTTATGGTAGTGTTACTCTGATGTTGCATGTTTTTTACATCAGCAAACAGACGCACCTTGATCTAAGATGATCCATCAATGTTTCAAAGCTTCTCCGTGCAGACGTCAAACCTAAATGTGTTTCATTTCTTTTTGTTCTGAGGGTGCTCGTTCTTGCCCTGTGAGTCAAGATAAACTGATTCCAAATTGAATGCAAGCTGGTATACTGAGGATGATTCTTTTTTTATGTGTTTGGATATTTGCAAGAAATAAACCCTTCACGTTATATATTTTGTCTTAAAAACTCATACAGCTGCTTCTCCATGGGGGCTCTTATTTAAGTCTAAAACTCAAGGGTATATATTTCTGTTTCACTTACGCCTGTTAGAGTGCAGCTTAGTGAGCATTCACTTGATGAGAGTACGGAAGAAAATAAGGCTAAATACTGTCAGTGTGTAAGTGCGGGAAATTCCCTTTGTTCCCTTTCTCTCAAAAGGTTCTCTAACACTAAATATCACAGTATTCTTCAACATGCTCGTAGGGATGGGAATATAAGAGGCCAATAAATAATTAATATAAAAACAAAAGTAGAGTCTCATGACACCTCTGAGTGCTGGTATGATATCTTTTGTACCGTTTCTCTTTGGATCCATGAAAGAATAATTCCATGAAAATTGGATTATTTTATTTTTTTTCTTTCCTCAACGCTTTTGGCAAGAAGTTGCAACACAGTGCAACATCCAGAGGCAGAAGCAGCTCGATGCTGGTGCATACAAGCGGTTGTTTGAAAGAATCCAGTAATTGTATTTAAAGGAATAACATCAAGACAAAATATCTGGATTTTTCTCTTGTTGTGCTTTCTCACATCCGAAGAGCAGGAAAAGGATACTTATTTTTTTAATGAGTAAAACATGATCAAATGCCCATGAGACTTCAAAGCCCTGCTGGAATCTCCGCTCTGTCATCTCTTGGCACAAGATGAAAATAGGATGGATATTTTGGTTTCTGACATTCCGGTGCAATGTTGTTGCAACTCGGATGACTCCTCTCAGGCTGTATAGTAAAAATGTAGGTGGATATTCACAAGTTCTACTAACAACTGAGTTTTTTATGAGAAGTTGTAGAATAGAGGCCAGAAAAACACATTAATGGCCCCGTTAAAGAGCAGGTATTAACAGCTGCCCTTAAACAACTCATCATAAGTGGTCAGTTTGTGTGCCCACATAATAATGTGTCCCGAATGTGTCTCCTGTGAACATTTAGGATTGAATCTCACTTCCAATACTGTGTGTGTGTGTGTGTGTGTGTGTGTGTGTGTGTGTGTGTGTGTGTGTGTGTGTGTGTGTGTGTGTGTGTGTGTGTGTGTGTGTGTGTGTGTGTGTGTGTGTCAGAGCAAGCGATGGAGAGAGCCGACTCAAGAGGGGCTGAATGAATATTGTGCAGCTCTGTTATGAAGAAAGATTTAATAATACTTCTACATTCATAAGGGAAATCGAATTGTTAAGTCTCTAATTGAACGTGTCCTTATTGCTTCAATATTTCTACTGAAAAACAAAGTAAATCCCAAAATGTCAGATTTGATCTTTTCCTCTCTAACAAAGACAAACACTGGTGGAGGATGAACCCAACAATTGACAAACCATACAATCTGGACCGAAATGCGTTGACCTATGAGCTTTTCTTTCATTGTTTGCCGAGGCCGAGAGGTTGAGCCTGGTAAATGGTGGTGAGCATGGCGCTGCCAGCTGAGAGGACAAAGCATTGCTAGCTGCAGCCTCACAGAAAAGCTGGCGAGGCTTCAGACTCTCACGTTGCAGTCACAACTTATTCTAGCGGTTGGTGATTTGAGTTTGCAATTACATCAGATCATCAGTAGAACTACGCGTGAAGCAATGGTCTGTTTTAATTAGACACAAGAAACAAATAATTCTCCCACTGGGAATAGTTTAATTGGGATTTTTACTTAATTATTGTTATAAAACATTTCACCTTTAATCAAATGAAACATGCATCATTCTGTTATCTCATAGAGGCAGTCATATTTACAAAAATTAATAAGAAAAGAGACCAAAGAAAATGGCAGTGCAGGAATTGAGGCGAGATCAATTTGTGTTACATCTTATTGCAGCAGAGGATACAGAGGATACTGTGCATGCCGCAGATTTCCAATTCATACATTTCAAATCCAAAATGTATGAACCTGAAACTCACTTTCTTCCTCCCGGAGCCCATTTGCAGCCTGCTTGTTCTTACTCCGAGACTCAGTGATTAAAGTCAGATGAAGAAGGAGCAAGAGGTTGATCAATACTCACACTGCAGCATGTGCTTTACATGCCTGTTAACAGGGTAAATACCTCTCTGTGCTCAACAGCCCCCGAGAAGGGCCTCCAATGAAAACACTGATTGATACTGGTTTTACATATGCTCTAATCTATAAACGTGTGTAAAGATTGTTCCCAAACACCTCACAAGCCATCTTCCTCTTCTCTAGATATAATTATAAGAGATAAGATGGACCATGCAGAGTTGCATAAATAGCACTTCCCAACCTACCTGAAAGTCTGAGCTCAAGTGCATCAAAGTACTTGAAATGAAATTGTTCGCGGGAGTTGCTACCTGACAGCTTATCAATAGAAGTGGTGGGATTTCGGGCGGGGGGGGCAAAACACTAGCAGACGGCGCTAAGATTCTGCAAATAACAAAACAGGATTGCTGGAGTTCCCATCAGATGCACACAAACAGACCGGCCTGCTACATGGCTTGGTTGCTAAGCACCACCTGGAGGTAATGAATGTGTTGTCAGCCTCGGAGGCCTAAGAGACAAGAGGCAAATTCAAACTGTCGACTCTGACACGTTACATGGAGCAGGTCCACTGATTGTCCTTGATGTGGGTCATTTTGGTCAGCAGATAGGCTCATGAATATTTATGCAGGCCGACAGATTTAAACACAGTCGACCACGGACGGATATTCATACAATATTAGAATATGAACGAGTAGTAAAGAGGCTGTAAACGCGGGCACCGGGTTAAAAGTCCCCTGGCTCAGATCGGTGGAGCGTCTGGAGGTAAAATCATTCAGGCCCATGCTCTCATATTGTATCAATCATAAAAGGACTAGTGTAGAATATATATAACACTGTTAAGTACTTTGAATCTGATTCATACAGAAACCGGAGGGAAAGGTCACGTCGTGAAGGTAATGTATGGCAGCTCACAGCCAGGGTTTTATAACAGGACGGTGACTCACCACACATCCAGTGGAGTCCAGCTTTCTGTCAGATATGCAGCGGAAGTTGCGGCTGCAGCCTCCGTTGTCTTTGGTGCAGTCCCTGACGGGTCCAAACGAGTCCAGGAGAACTTCCAGTGAGTCAAAGGATGAACTGATCATCAGCTCCTCCCTGAAGAGAAAAGAAGGAGCACAGAAAGCAGTTGTTTAGCAGTGTGCATCGTGTCGAGGACTAATTAAAGATTTGAGCATAGAGCAGCAAACTGTCTGATCTGGCTGTGTCAATAAATGAGTGTGTTCACTAATCTCTCCGCTTTGAGGGTCGTGTGTTGCACATCTGACCGCACTCCTGTGAAAGGTAGGTGTGGGTGGGCGAGGTCATATGTGTGCTCTCTGACCCTGTAGCTACACCCAGCAAGTAGGTCGGTGTCTACATACATATGGTTAGGTTAGGGCTGGGTGATTAAAGGATATTGACAGTGCCTGAATTAATTTCCAATTATAGAAAAAAATATTATTTGTGTTTTTGGCTATCATACAGATGCTAAATTAAGTGGAAATTGTTAATTTCAATATAACATTTTATTGATATATAAAAATTAGCGACATTAGGCATAATGGGGCAAATTCGCGACATCTGTCTACAAGGGGTTAATTCACACACCGTGGGAATTTCGTTGTTACAGCAGCAGGCACGTCAGAGTGAGGTAGACAAGACAATTAAAGGACTATACAAATAAAGATTAAAATTTGATTAAAGTATGTACATTATATACACCTTTTCACTTCAGTGGTTATAAGTAAAGTGCAGTGGCAAAGGATGATTGTACCGGCAAGTAAACTCTGTTTTGTGCTTTAAAAAAAAAGTTTGTACATAAGAAGAACACTGTACATAAACACAAATGTGCAAAAAAGTAGTTTTCTGGTTATTTAGTTTATATTGTGATATATATATATCGACTGATGTGAAAACAAATATCGTGATACGATTTTTTGTAACTCTGAATCAAATGTTTTATGTTCTTCTGAAAAACATTTGATTCAGATAATCTACTTCCAGAGATTCTGGGCGCTCACTATTACGCTCTGTCGTCCCAATCTGCAAATCTTCCAGAACCAACTGCTTTACTGTGTTTGTTTTGGTTGTGACATAAAAAGGGTGGTGAAGACAACGGTGGCATACGTTCAACAATTTTTCCTCCGTGTCAGTGAAGTCAGGAAACCCGTAATCTATTCATGAATTTAGAAAAAACTGTGACTTTGATTTAGTATGTTACCTTGCTGTCAGCAATATGGAAGTTGCTCTTTTAAAAGGTCATTACTTTAGATCATATTTTAACATTACTGGTGGGAAAACGGGGATCGCTCAAACTGGTGCGCCTGGATTCTGCTTTGTAAGAGGTTCTGTTCCACCTTCGTCTCTAAAAAAAATCATAAAATTAAAAACACTGGCTTGTTTTATTCATTTTGTCTAATCGTCATGGGAAAAGCCACGACTTTCCACTGCATAGCCTCTTTCCAAAGCTGTAGGCTCATGAGAGGACCCGCACCTTTGATTCATCGTTGGAACCTTGCTCTGAGGAGTCACCCTTGTGTTGTTTTGTTTGTGTGGCTCAATGCAAGGTCAACGTGCCGATCATCCAGCTGAGCAGCAACAGTATACGTATTTGAGATTGATGGAGATGAAGAACAAAGTGGAGAGGACTTGAGTCTCACATAATCTAAATTACAGAGCTATTTCTGAGCACTGGTGATGACAAACCACGACTTGTGTAGTACTGCTGCCATGAAGTTGCCTTGGTGGAGAAAGTGATGACCTCTGAGGCACTAACAAGATATGTTTTTTTTTACATATCTTCCTTCCCTCACACAGTCATCTCCATGTTATCTTACAAAACAATTTACCAATTATAATTGCCCATTGCTTCGTTGTCCTTTATTCACAGGGGGCCCATGAAACCGAGTCTCGGCAGATGATGAAACTCACAGCAAGTGTGAAAGCTAAATTATTTGGAGGCTCCAATTATAATCAGGAAACACAAGCTTCCATTAAATGTCACAAGAGACAAAAAAAATAACATGTTTAAAGTCAAGTTGAGGATTCGTTCAGACTGTATCCATTATCAAAGAGTGGCACACAAATAAACTCCATCATAGTGTCAGGAAAATCAAAACAATTTATTCATTCAGCAACATTACTGTGCTCGGAAAATGCCATGGAAATCTAACAGTATTTTTTATATTTATATTCAAAGGGTAAATTCTCCCTGGAGCATGCAATTCATGTGCACAACTAAATGCCGTCCTAATGAAATGGTTAGTCAGCAGAAACTGTGATTATCTAGAGCAAGTTTCATAGAAAAGCTGCAACTGGTATAAACAGCTTGGCTTCGAAAATAGTATTACTCAAGGGGAAGAGCATGGCCTCATGGTGCCATTTAATAAATATTTCATCTCCATTTTTCACTAAACTGTGCATGTGGATACCTTATCCAGGTCAAATCTCTGATCAGCAGCCTTCCTCTCATCTGCAAAAGACTATAACCTAACCATGCAAATTAGAGGGGAGGGGCCGGCAGCCTTTGTTTACAAACACACATGGCACATGTTGGCCCTACTTAGTTTTACTGTGAAGAGGAAGCAGATATTTTGATCAGGTAGCGTGGATGGGGCAGAGTTAGATGAGTTGAATCTATTTCCTCCTGCTGAGGTGTACGAGCATGAATATCTGCCTGTCGATATCGGACGCTACTTTTTTTCTCACCGGACCAAATAGATAACGACATAAAACAATGGTTGCTGGCTGGATTATGTTGCCACGTATGCTCTGCCTATTAACCCTTGTCTTTTGAACCTCATAATGTTGTACTAATAGTGTATTAGTACCAAACTTATTTGAGCAATGGGGCTGTAAGCACTCGTGCTTCAACTTCTCAGAACCAGTGTCACTGACTGAAGGTCCTTCACTACTGCTGTGCAGCTACTTCGACACCACCTGTGTTGAGAGCTGTTCCAACTACAGTTTATGGAGTATCTGGACAGTGGGCCTATGTTGACAGTGTTGACCCTTTGTACCCTCTGGGCGGCTCTGACTGAGTGGTAGAGTGGTCGTCCTCCAACCGGAAGGTCGGCAGTTCGATCCTCAGTCTGACCCATCTGCATGCCGAAGAGTCCTTGGGCAAGATGCTGAACCCTGAATGGCCCCCATAGAATATCAAAGTGCTGCCAATAGATGCACTGTATGAATGTGTGTGTGAATGGGTGAATGTAACACTGTACTGTAAAGCGCTTTGAGTGGTCATCAAGACTAGAAAAGTGCTATATAAATACAAAACCATTTACCATTTACAGGAACTGAAATAAAAAGTTCCACTAAACCAAAGAAAACTTGACTTTGACATAATCCCAGAGGAACTCTAGTGTTTGATGATGGGCTCTGTTGAGAAAAGGTGATGACACATACTTCTGTGCATCAATCAGGATGCTACATTGCTACATTTCAATATAATTAATCCAGTGACAGTCAATCTAATCTGATCACACAACACAGACACACAGTCCTGATAAAGCAGCGTTTTGAGTATTAATCTTTATGTTGCCTGCTTAAGATTTAGGGCAAATTCTCACAATCAATTGACTGCAGCACTGGATCTAAATTTACTCATCTAATTTAAATGACAATTCAAATGTTTGTCTGACCTAACTGAGGCTGCAACCAGTACACAATAGTACACAATTGCTTCATTAACCCACCATAAGGAGCAATCTTATTGCCCAAATGGGTAAGCTATACAAATATGTATTTGCAATGCTTAAAATATAGCTTATTATATCAACATTAAAGATATTACAGCTGGGCTAAATTTAAGAGAACGGTTATTTGTTAGATTAAAAACACATTTGAATTAGAACTGGAAAAGAAAAACAAGGAGCACACATCATTTTGACAACCTACTGCATTTACAGGACACCCGTACAATGAACAGGCAATGAGCACTTCCTGCAATATATCTAACATTTTGTCTATGACAGCCGTCAGCACTTGAAAGAGGCAATAAATATAAGCCTCAATTACGGGCACCATTAACATGGATAGCTGAATAATGGGAGTCAAAACAGGCCAGTCAAAGGACCATTCAGTCAGCCCACTTACCACCGAAAAGTGCCAAGTTATGCCCTGCAATTTAGGTGCATTAGTTCGTTATTCAGTTCAGACCGAGAAACGAAAATGACCACCAACAGTGTAAAAAGAAATATAATTTGAATGTATAGGTATTTCTGAAAATAACAGATTTTATGTGTCTGATGTTCAGATTATGTAAAATAAAAACAAATGCTGTAAAAGGCAGCGTTGGAGAAATACTACACTGAGAAATCATTCGTTAAACAGGAAAAACGCACAAATAATATGCAGGTCAGATACCGCCATCACACCTTCAGTACAAGATCAAGGCAAGGCTGCAAAGGAAAAACCAAGTCTGAGTCCTTGTGAAGTCGTAAGTGCCACAAAAGCGACTCTTCGTGCGGAGGAAGATCAGGGAATGTCGTTATTTAACCATCTGCTCCAGATCAAGGTGGAGTGACAAATATTTATGAAACGCGGTTGAAACGCAGCTCAAGAGCGGAGGGAATCAGCAGCTTCAAGTAGGTGTTAGCTGTGTTTCCCTGTGGCCCCCAGGGAGCGCTGAAGATAGGGTTCATCAGATGTCAGATCACAGGGAAATGAGTTATTTACAGTGTCTTGAAAAATAATGCCACAATGGAAAAAAAGAAGGAGGAATGTAAATGTGTGAGCATGGAGTCCAGGGGGTTGAAGAACTGAATATGTTTACACTATATGAAATACCGTAAGTGAAGCAAAGAGAGCTGTAAATGTGATAAGGGGGGTACGGACTGGAAATGCTCTTTTATTGCTACTGGTCACATTAGCAATAAAAAGGATGTACTTCTGTACATCCTTTTCAGATCAATAAACAAATGAGATATTAGCTAAGATGTTAACTAAACATCAGTATCAAACTCCAACGGCCCTAAATTCAAATCAGATGGGTTACAAGACCATCAGAGGAATAATAATGAACATCTCTAAAAATCCCTCCAAGTAAGCAATTGGAGGAGCAGGAACCTCTTTGTTACTCCCTGCATCCCACTGACTTTTATTTGGTCTTATAAATAAGATGAAACATACAATAATATGTTAAGGCAATAAATATGTTTTTTTGTTTTCCATTTTTTGCTTTTTTTTAATCACTCACAACTCATACAGCAGACACTATAGTGGTTCCATACCATGTCATACATCATCTAATAGAGAAATGCAAACTTAAAAATGTCCAAATGAGAATCTTCAGAGATATCGATCACACACAGAATTAACCCCAAGTACCGACCCTGACAGAAATGGTAGCATAGATTAAAGAAAAAAATCCCTTGAATATGGCAACATTTCTAACTTTGGTTACTACAAGCATTACCTGTGGCAAACATGCTACTTATGAAAAAATAAATTCATCAAATTAGCCTTAAACACCTGTACTATTATAAGACAATCCGTCCATCCATTATCTATGTTCATCTCTTATCCTTTGAGGATTACAGGGGGAGCTAGAGCCATTCCTCACTGATATTGGGCCAAAGCCTTGGGTAGACCCTGGGCAGGTTTGAAATATAGAGACAACCATTAACATTCGGATTCTCACCTACGGACAATTCAGAGTCACCAATTAACATAACCTCAATCTGGCTCTTTTGGAGGAAGCTGGAGAACCTGAAGAAAACCCACTCAGTCACTGGGAGAATACGCAAACCTCACACAGAAAGAATGCACCTGAACTGGGATTCAAACCATCAGACCAATGAGGATACAGTGCAAACAACTTCACACTGTGCGGTGATAATCAATTGAGCAGAACGAGATATTGAATACTTGTTTTCCTTTATAGCTTTTCATTATGTTACATCATCTTTTACATTATTATCAAAACCTATTGACGAAAAGGCAGATCGCACCTACGTCACCAACATTGTAACTTGACCACAGACAATTCAATTGGAGATTTGCCGATCTCGCTACCAGCAGCTAAAGCTCCCTTCTCTCTCACCCTACAGTCCCAGTTCATATTTGTACGTCCTCCAGTCTTGCAGTCTGCAGCCCCAACCAACCTAAGTGACAAGAGACTTTGACACAGCTCCCTCCGGAGCCACAGAAGGCTTTGTACAACTTTTTCTCACATATTTAGTAGTACTCCCATATTCCTGTAAACACACTTTGATGTGTAGAATCTGCAGAGTTCCCCTCAGAGGTTCAGGAAAGACTGTGACAGCGGCAAATATATCACTGTTCTTGCTGAGTTACTGGTCTGGAAACACAGATGACACTGTGCGTTGTTGTGGTCCCTGAAACAAGTACGATAAATCATTCTAAATTGAATTCAGGTTTATAATTTAAGACATTCATCTACAGTCTCTGTTTAATAGTTAGCAATCTGTGCAACAAGACGGTTGAGTTACGACGGCTGAGTCAAAGGAAGTGACTCAGGCTCTATTCACCGTAACTGGAACTAACAGCTTTTTTTTAACAGACACATGTTCAGGGGCGGCCGGCCAATAGAGGGCGATAGGGCGCCGCCCTCCTTGAGTCAAAAAAAAAAAAAAAAAAAAAAAAGATAATATGCCAAATATTTTTTTTTAATAATATATCATATGTATATATTTTTTAGTGATAATGATGCTAACCAATACATTTTGTAAAAAATTAAGCCTGTTTTCCTCTGAGCAGTTGTGTTTCATACCAACCGAGCGCTATGGGCGATTTCAGCCTGCCTGGAAATCGCCCCCAGCGCTCTCATTGACTTTCATGTAAAAGCTTTTTTTTTCAAACTGCAAGCCCTGCAATGCATTCTCTATGGGTTCCGGGAGTGCTTGCACTAACGTGATTCCGTCATATCATACGTACACTACAGTGAACGTCACGTGGTGCTTTGCTGCCGCCGCAGTCACGTTCACGATCGTCATGGCGAATATTACAGCTCAGAGCAACTCCATCATTTCATTTAGAGAATTACCATTTAGTCGTCGAAGCAATCAGGAAAAATTGGCTGTTAAACAATTAGGACCACCCCGACCAAATTTAAATATAAAACAAATATCAAAGAAAGGAGGCAAGTCGTACACCAGGGGATTTTCGCGGTGCTGGTACGAGAGGAAAAACTGGCTAGCAGGATGCGAGCTAGCCAACGGACTCTTCTGCTACCCCTGCGTCCTCATCCACCCTGATGGCTGCACCACGGAAACACCTTGGACTACAACAGGTTTCAAAGATATGCATCATCTGTCCGAAAAAATAAAAAAGCATGAAGCATCGAGGATCCACATTGACAGCTGCTTAAAACTGTCAGCGTTTGGGAGCGTCAACATTGCTACGCAGTTAGACGATGGCTACAGGCTAGCACTGCGTCGGCACAATGATGAGGTGGGAAAAAATCGCCACATTCTGGGCCGCCTGATCGACGGTGTTAAGTTCTGCGGTGTATTCGAGTTGGCCTTGCGAGGCCGAGACGAGAGCGAGGGATCCAGCAACCCCGGAATTTTTCGAGGATTGGTACAGTTTATTGCATCCCTAGATGAAGTTTTTGAGGAGCATTTAAAAACGGCCACCGTCTTTAAAGGCACATCCAAGACCGTCCAAAATGAGCTGCTCGACTGCATGGCAGCTGTCATTAGGGCACGCATTACGGAGGAGGTGAAGTCGGCCAGCTTCGTTGCGATACAAGCTGACGAAACAACGGACGTCTCGACTCAGACTCAGATGGTCATGGTATTGCGATACATTGATGGGAGCCATGCTGTTCAAGAGCGTTTTTTTGAGTTTGTCCCCCTCTCGTCTTCAACGGCTGACTCGATTGCCACTGCTATTATGGAGAGACTGAACAGTCTATTCACCGAGGAAGAGAGGGGTAAACTCATCGCGCAAGCATATGACGGGGCCAATGTGATGAGAGGAGAGAAGGCTGGTGTGCAGCAAAAAGTGCGAGAGCATTACAAAAATGCACATTATTTACATTGCTATGCACACCAGCTGAATTTGATCATGCAGCAAGCCACTTCTCAGGTCCCAGCAGTGAGGGTTTTTTTCTCGGATCTGAATGGCATTTCTAGTTTTTTTAGTCGGTCACCCAAACGCACCACCATCCTCGACCAGGTTGTTGCACGAAGGCTGCCAAGAGCATCGGCCACAAGATGGAACTTCAACAGCAGGGTCGTGAACACAGTCTATGAGAACCTAGATGACCTCATAGAGTGTTTTGAAGCCATCAGCACAGACGGCTCATTTGACTGCACCACAGTGAGGGAGGCATCTGGCTACCTGAGGATGCTGCAGGACGATGACTTCAAGTTTTTCCTGCATCTATTTCATCAAATCATGCCTCACGTTGACATTATGTACCAACAGCTGCAGAAGAAGGACATTGATGCAGTCTTCATCAAACGTGCTCTGCAGAGCTTCACAAGCAGTGTTCAAGCCATACGGTAAGATAAGTTACACTTTATTGTCACCATGGGGAAATCTGTCTTGGGCACAGTGAATGATTGATTCATTAAAAACTATTAACTATAACTATTGCACTTGAACTTGGGAATAAGGTGCAGGTGATAAAGTATGAGTGCTAAAGTTAAGTACTTTCCTATTTATTGCACATTATTCTATTGCACGTTCTATTGCATCAGCTTAATGGAGGCCAGAACAAATTATAATTTTAAGCGATTTGATTTGCATCTTAATACACATTCTTCTGCCTGATGGCAGCGTTTCATATTCAGGGAAACTATATTATTTGCCTTTTTCCTAACTCCCTTTTAATATAGGCTCTGTAATGGCTCGTATAGGAGATCTTAAAACAGGACAAAACATACTATTATTACTGGTTTTCTAAGACAGGAACTGTAGGTAATTGCATTGACATACTGTATACGTTCATATACTAACACACACTCTCCTTGTCTGTCGGTTTCAGGGACCAGAGCTCATCTCCAGAGCAGCAGCAAGTAGCAGCAGGAACTACAGGAAAAAGGAGGGCCTTGGGAGAGCAAGACAAGCAGAGGCTGTCTAAGGAGGTAGATGATTTTTTAGTTTTGTTTGTTTATTTTCTTTTTTTGTTCTATTTTTCTCTCACTTCACTTCATTGCATACCTTACTGTATTGTATTCTAAAGTCATGCAGACCTCCTTTTTAAGGCCTCTGGAACCTAGTGTTAAAAAATCACCCCTTCTGTATTTACAGTTACATTCAAGGATGGATGGTGGCAGTGTTTTTAACTCATAGTGTACTTCCAATTTGTGATATACTCTCTTTATTTTGACAGGTCTGTGACACCATCTTGGGCCATGCAAACGAGAGGTTCTCTTTCACAAGCCACCTTGTGAGTGCAACGCTGCTACAAGGAGACCTGTTTGAGCAGTACTCCCATGTGTTCCCTGATGAGGCTCTGAACACCACTGCCAAGGCATACCCCATGCTGAATAAGGCGAAGCTCAAGACTGAACTGTCCCTTATCTACGAGAGTCCAGATTTCAAGGGCTGCAGTGGTGCATTGGCACTCTACCAGGTTCTACAGAGGAACAACCTCCACGAGACCCTATCTGAGACTGTGGCTCTGTTGAACATCCTCATAACCACTCCCATGACAACTGCTGAAGCTGAGAGGTGTTTCTCGACCTTAAAGAGAATCAAGACATTCCTGCGAAACTCAATGGGACAGGATCGTCTCAATGCTCTGGCCATGCTTTCCATGGAGAGGGAACTAGTCAGGAACATGCCTGATTTTAATGAGAGGGTCATTGATCACTTTGCTGCTTTGAAAGAGAGACGAGCAAAATTTCAATACAAGTGAGAAATGTTGTTTTAATGTTGTTGTGTTGTTGCACTACTCAAATGTTGAATTGGAAATAGCTGTATTAATTGCATATCATTAGCCAATTTTTTTGTTTGCTTTGTAATGTACATGTGTCTTATGGGTAAATTCTTGTTAAATAGCACCCAATGTTTTGATTATCACCTTGGATCATTCTTGTTTTAGGAATACTGTAAATATTGCAATGAGTAGGCTATGCCACTAGTTTTTATATATGCTGTCATCAAGTTGTGTGATGAGAACTGTAAATATTATAATTACTAGGCTATGCTAACATCCATTTTTTGTTAAATCAGAACACAACTGCTGCACTTAAAATAAATGTTATCAGATGGAGAAAGAGTATTGTGATTTATTGTAAAGCAGTCTCTTTTAACTTTCCGAGGTATTTAAGGAGGCAAAATGGTAGATGAAAATGTACCGTTAGATGACCACAGTGGGATAGTTCATTCATCAGCCAAAAGCATGTTAACATTCACTATAAACTTGATTTAGCTGTATCAAAAAAATCATATAGAACATGCAGTCGAT
The DNA here is from genome assembly GCF_949316205.1 of Platichthys flesus. Lineage (NCBI taxonomy): Eukaryota > Metazoa > Chordata > Actinopteri > Pleuronectiformes > Pleuronectidae > Platichthys > Platichthys flesus. The sequence continues at coordinate 4,803,938 of NC_084958.1, read as the reverse complement.
GTCTGATGTTGCCATTTAGCTGTTCGATGAGGTAAGCAGAAAACAATCTGATTGTACCGTGGATCTTAGCCATCATCGCAACAATTGCCCCCCCTGAGAAATTTGTCAGGAGCCGCCACTGCACATGTTGTACCTCAGTTTAAATACCGTGTAGGAATTTTGTGCGTCAGCATGTCACTTATGGCTTCTGTCATTCAATGCTAAAAAAACATAATTTTCATTCCTGTTCTAGAAGTATTTTTTAAGCAGCTGTGGTACACACTTCAGTCACATACACACCTGGAGCCATATTTACACATGAGTATCTCTACATCTCTTTCACTCACATAACTATCAACAGGTTTGTGATTTATGCCCAGCAACAAGCCCACATATTTCCTTCTGAGAAAGCAGCCTTTTTCTATTTTACATGTTGATGCCATGTTCACTGAGAAAGACTGTACACTTTATGTCAGACCTTTTTTTTAACTCAGTTGAGATAAGTCAAATGGCTATCAAGGTATTTAAAAGGAAGCACTGATTGGATTTATGAAAGTCAATCAACCTCTTCCAGAGAAATCTCAAACTAAAAACGTCTGTAAGGGTTCACATTGGTTGGTAATGACGTCATCCTTCAGTTTAGCTTGATGAACTGTGTATGCAGAATTCACAAACTTTCAATCACAGCTGGTGGGGGGGTCCTTCTTAGCTGTCAATCTCGATGTTTCCCCCCGTTTTTATAGGATCAAATAACTAAAATGTAACTAATTTATAAATGTTTAGCTAATTTATCAGAAACATAAAAATCTGAACCTTATGACCTTTACAGAAGCCAATAAAAAGGTAATGATAAGACGCTTTGGCTTCACTTTTGGTCGAGCTGCCATATTGTCCATCTTTATATACGGTCTATAATTTGTGTTACAGGTTCAGTGTTTGAGATTTAGTGAAATGTAGCTGTGAGGTTGCAGACTGCAACCAAAATTGATACCCCTGCCATCATCCTCCCCTTCTAAACATGTAGGAGCATCTTCAGGTGAAGCAAATGGGGCTCTGTGGAGCTAGTGTTTGCTTTGTCCATTCTTGGCTACAGTAGAAACCTTTGTGAAATTTGTAGTTATAAAGAGCTAATTCTAAGCTAGCAAAAACCCACCACTGCTTAATATCAGGCGATTGTTCAGTAATGGGTCAGGGTTAGAATACTAGTTTCAAATTCTGTCCATAGATCCCCTATGTCCTACACACCCATCCTTTAAGATTTATTCAGAAAGCAGAAGTAGCAATAAATTAACTAATACATTTTATCAAAGTAATCCACTTTGTGTCTCAGCAACTGCATGCATGTGTACTGGTCTTGGCACTGATCATCCTACTGTTCTGCTCTTGTTAATATAATTATAGTAATCAGCATATATGTCACATAAATAACCGATACAAGATAAATGTCAGAAAGATCAATGGACTTGATTAATCAGCACAGTCAACATGTCTGTCTACAGGGATAAAAGGATGCTGAAATAACGGAAAGAGCCTATACATAATTTTCTGAAGCAGACGCATGTTTAGTGCATTTATTGGCTTCTAACTGTGTGTGTTTGTGTCTGTGCGTGTGTGGAATTGAGTGCACTGATTAATAAGCAGGGATAATAAGGAGGGACTTGGCAGCTCGTAACTACAGTTGTTCGCAAAGCTCCGTTTAGAACCTCAGCTTTTTGATATCCAGGATGTAAAAGCACTGGTCAAGGTGGAGTGGAAGGTATAGCTGGCTGTCATCAGCACAGAAAAAACATAGAAACCCAAGGGAGCCTAATATGGAGCTATGTGGTACTCCACACGAGATGGGAAAGGAAACAATCTATTCTAGACGAATTGGATTTGGTCTTGGAGGTAGGAGAGAGTCCACTGAAGGGTCTGTTTGCTATTGCCACCAACAGCATGGAGTGTCAAAGCCTGTTGGAAGTTGTAAAATAAGAACACCTTGAATTTTATTGAGTATAAAGACAAAAACAAATGTGTCCCCCTCAGGAGCGGGGTCTCTTGTCTCCTTAAACATGATTGAAGTATGTTGTTTATACTTTTCAAGATTAACAATTTCAGCTTTTAGACTGTTTGTTAATTGTAAGGATCATTCTGACAGCATGTTTAAAGAAGCTGGGACATTGCCATGATGCCTCAGTGACTTAGAGGATGATGTCTAAGAGATACAATGTTCTTTACTGGAATTCAACCTACTTAGCAAAGATTCCCAGGATGAGTCACTTACATCACTTACATTATGTGCTGAGCAGAAGGTATTTTATGTAATAGGCTCTATTCATATACCACATACATGTTCATGATACATGTACCACAGTAACAAAAAAACATACCTGATAAAAAGCAATGTGACACTATATAAGAGACTTGAATACACTGTGCTAAGCTATGTCCATTCTGTCTCTAGGTCTATCACAGAAAAATCTCCACAATTATCTGATGGATTGGCATACAACTTTAAAGAGGCTTAATTGCAAGGCACAGGGGGAGAAGCAATGGTTGCATTTCGGCCACTAGCTTTGTTCCACTTAACATTTCACATCAAAGGCAATGGAAGACCTTTAAAACCATTAGCCTCTGGTTGCCACGATTTGCATCAAAAAGCCCACCCAAGAGTCACAATTTGGTAAAAATGTAAACAAACATACATAATACACATGTTTTTTAATAATTCAGTGACTTACAATTCCTTAGGAGATTATCCACACTACTAAATCCATAAGTCTAAATAAATAAATAGAAATATGCTCATTAAATGACTCCAGAACTTGTTTGAGAGAAAAAGAAAAAAAATGTAGTTATATTCAGATAAAAGTTTAGTTACAAGCAGGGGTGGACTGGCCATCTGGCATACCGGGCATCATCCCGGTGGGCTGTTGACCCAATGTTGGCCGGTCTAGTCCGCAATGTTTTTTTTAATTTTTTTTATCTCTTCTTCCTCTCTAAATTCCCTCCAATTGGGCCGGCCAATTGGCTACAGAGGGCTGGCAGTGTGTTGCCAGCATCAACACATATTATTGGTCTATTGTTTGTCATTGTCAATCAATCATCGGCTGACAGGCTCAGAGAGCCCTGACAGTGCTGTCAATCACAACACAAACCAGGGTGGGGCGGGACCTCATGGCATTGGCGGGGGAGTTGCGGGACGGGCTGCTGCTGAGACAGAAGCTTAAAATGGATAATAAGAGTAAAAAACGCCCGGGTGGCGCTGAGAGGCATCGGGAAAAAAAGCTGAAGTCTCTGGAGGTGGAGGCTGCTAATTGTGCCAAACTGACGGACCTATTTGGTGCCGGGTTCACCAGCCCAGCAGCAGCAGGTGCGCCGGGAGACAAGCGAGGAGGACTCGACAATGATGAGCGAGTGGAGGCAGACAAGGTAAATCACGTTGGCTTGGGGCTGGCTAGGCTACATTTTTGAGACATGTCCAAAAAAAAGTAGAGAACGTTTTTGATTTTGTTTTTATATGCCGAATTGTGATATTATGGGTTATTATTGTTCAGAGGATTTAGCTAAGCTAGCTAAGAGCTGCTAACGTCATTTACTGTTGCCATAGCAACAGTAAACTTTCTGAGCTGTAAATAGAGATGCAGAATCAAGCTGTATTGAAAACAGAATACAAGTAAACCTATAGGGAATAATTAGTTTAATTTGAAATATTTGCCATTGAATTTATTGTAATCTTTCAATTAATTTATTGTTTACTGAGGTGATAACTATTTAATAGGTATAATTTGTGTGTAAATGTGTTACTTTTACTGTAGTTTTCAAATGGCTGTGTATAGTGCTGTCTTGAGCATTTTCAGGTATTGTCACAATGATCTGACTAGTAAAGTGTCCTAATGAAGACATGACATTAGTGTTGTTACGTTCGCAAACGTTTTGTTCAATATGAACAAATCTTTTATATGACTCGGGAGTAATTTGTCATCTCAGTGAGTGATTTGTTAATGTTCATGCAGTACCTTCCCTCGGCCTTGCTTATAAATACCTGCTTACATAATCCCTCACGCAGGTGGCTTGTGAGCCACTGGCCCCTTTGTGGAAACAGTACCAAAACTAGATATAGATAAATTAACAAAAGGCGACTCGTCACTGGGTCAATTGTTTGCATTATTGTCAGATGATATATTATAAAATAAGGAATGAGGACGATGAATTCAGTGAAAAGTTCATCTATTCATCATCTGCACCACTTTTCCTTGTGGGGAAGCTGGAGTGAATCCCCACCGAGCATGTACAGGTGCTGACATAGAGACAAGCAACCATTCATACTCACACATTTAGGTTTTAGCCTCTCCAACTAACCTAAAGTGTGGGAGGGAGCCGCAGTAACAATACCTACATGCAATGCTATGAAGCGGCAGTACACTTAAGTGAAAGTGACAACTACATTTTATATTGTGTAACTGACCTTAACTCAAAGTTTTCAAACCAAAATAATACTGCAAACTCAGCTCACTATGTTTCTTTAAAAAAGCTTCTTTGTGGCAGAGACCTTGCACTCTCTGTTTGATAATTAGCTGCGCAAAATTTTGGAGGCAAGTACTGGAGGCATTAGTTAGGGTCAGTTTTGTTTTATGGTATTCCTGCTGCCGGACTTAAATGAACTGACCGACATAACTTGAGCTCCAACATGCTAATGAGGGGAAATGATGGGGATATGCATTTGAGCGAGACTAATTGTACCTGACATAATTTTCACAGGGCAAATAACCACTGGTAACTACAGGGCAGGATCTGACACGGTTGTGCACATTAACGTGTTGAGAGGGCATGCTCCAGGTACGAGAAAATTCCCACCACTAATTACATTAACATACCTCCTCTCTGAAAAGTGATCCTGTTCAAACTGACTTCATAATGCTGTCAACACAACTGCAGTCACCTTAACTCTCTGGGCAAGTCATGACACAAGAGGGTCTAACAATGAATATATCTATGGGGTCTGTCCTTCACAAGAACATGGGTAGATACTAGTACGATAGCACAACCTAGCAAAACAAGGCAGAAAGGCAGGACTCACACTTTTTGCACTTACACTTACATGTACAGTAAATCTTATAAAAGCAATATGAACATGTTCTGTGCTGGTTTGAGCTTCCACAATAACAGGGTTGATTGAGATTGATTTTCTAATCTGTATAAAATCTTAATCAAACTTTAGTCAAAGGTCAAATCTGAAATCAATGAACTAATGATATTTAAATTAATCATTTACTGTCTCTGCTGTCTATGCCAGAATCAGATATCTGACAGAATATGTGAGGTACCTCTAATATGCAGAGACTAGAATGACTCAAACATTTCAACTACTGTAATGTGAGCATCATGGTATTTTTATAAGGTTTCTGCCAAATGTGCATCCACCATAAACTAAATGCATATTAGTTGCTTATATATGAAGAATGTAGCCCTGCAACTTGAACTTGAACACTGTATATTGTATATAAAGACAGACAGTGCTTCTCCACTTCCTCCAACCATCCAGAAATGAAGCCATAATAAAGAAGACGTCATGGAGCCAAAGTCTGTCCAACACCATCTCTGGCATAATATATTTGACATGTATCAATTTTTTAGTTTTGCCCATGTCCCGTCCATTAACTTGGAGGCTTGGTTAAGCCAGCCACTAGGGGGCAATCAAGAAAATGTGGCTTCACTTTTCGGGAGCCATTATGTCGTCCATGTTTATATACAGTCTACTCTCTGGACTGAGAAACATTATGACAACAAATTTGGTGTATTTTCTGTAACTGCCGTGAACTGAGTCCAGTTTAATACTGCAGCATTGTGTTCCGATCATTTATGGATCTCTGCAGCGCATGCACAACCACAGCCGCTGCACACAGAGCAGATTGTTAAATGGTTCATAAGTCCTTCAAAGACAATCAATTATCTTTATGGCTTTGTATCGCAAAGCGATTACTTCTCCTTATTCTTTTTTTTACTCAGTTTTTTCTTCCTCTTCATAATTGATTATGTGTTGGATGTTTTATTACCCTTTGAATAATGACTGCCAAGACCTCTGCATCTACCACACAGGGATACTTAAGACTCCCTGCAACAATAATAAATACAAAAACAAATGCTCATTAAGTTTGAAGCAAACAGTGTGACGTGTTAAGAAAGTCAACAGTAATTGTTTTACTGCAAGTGGTAGTGCTGGTTTAGGGGGTGGATAGTGGTATTACTGGTATTAGTAGTAGTAGTCTCCTACCTTTTGAAATATTATATTTATTCATCTTGGCTTTCTGTAGTAACATCTATAACACTTTTTTCATAGAGTTTGTTAGGTGACACAACATCAGTCAGCTCTTAACATTTTCATTGTCTTATCTTATTTTTTGCATGTACTAATTGTCATGTCATTTCAGAATTCAGCCACTCCCCCCTGCTCTGCATCACCTCGTCTCACGGATCCCTTTACCTGCCCCACCCACAGACTCACCTGCTTCCCATCAGTCCTTAGTCACCCAGTACGGCTCATTTCCTCTTGTCTCTGCCAGATTGTCTAGTGTGTTTGTGCCTAGCTTTCCAGCGGTAACCCTGTTTGCTCTGTTTTACCTGCTCCCTGTCGGATTGTTTGCTACCTGACTGTCTGCCAGGATTTTGACCCCCAGATCGTGTCATTAAACAAGAACTCTTGTTATTCCCTAAACCTGCTCAAGTGTCGTGTTTTTGGGTTCACATTTTGACATTTTTCTCACCCTGACAACAGGTCTCTTTTATTATAAAATATCAAATATTGATATATACATATATATTTTTTTAAAAGTGGTTTTGTGTCGACCTAAACTTAGGACATTTTCACGTTAGTAATGTCTACTTAACTTGAAACATATCACCGCTGTTCAGCTCAATCCAGTTTATGTTAGACAGCTATATGAGATAACATGCTCAATTACAGTCTAAACAATATCAAATTAATCAACTGATTCAGTAGATTTACCATAGTTCTGAACCAAATTTACATTAAGTATATCACATTGGTGAATCGCTCTTCCTTTTCGCCCTCAAAGAAGTTACTTGTCAATTTAAGGTCAATCAACCTGCCCTAGATACACTTTCACTGGTCCCAAGTCCCTTGGACGTCTGGTATGCCGGACACTGAATGAAAAGGGTCACTGGAAAAGTCATCACTCACCGTACGTCCACCGCGTCCTCCATGACCGTCATGTCCGTCTTGCACTTGGCTGAGGGGTTGATGGCAAGCTCGGCAGGGGGGATGACAAAGCTTTTACTCAATGGCAGCCACATTCCCTCTCCTAAGGTGTATGTGAACCTGCCCAGGAAAACAAGGGTGCATGAGACGAGAAGGTTAGCAGGTTTATGCTTTTCAAAAAAACATGGTCAAGTCAGAGGAATGGATGTTGAAACGAGAGACAAAAAAACAGAATAAAATGGGAACTTGATTTCTTCCCAAAAAAACATTTGACAAAAACTAAATCTTCCTTAGTGACCCAGACAAAGTTGAGATGAAGTTTGATCAACTAAAAAGACTACATGACCACACAATAGAATTTGAGTAATAATTTTTACACATACTGATTATTAATACAGAGCGAAAATTTACATTTTAATGTTTTGATTGAAATATTTAGATGAATTGTGTTTGTTAACAAACAATGAAAATATACAACCAGCTTTTGTTAGCATTCCCGTTTACGTCTAGCAAAGCTAATATTGTTCTCAGACTACTCCACTTTCTCTTAAGCTGCTGAATTCTTCACGACATTAAACGCCTGGTAACAATTTGTTTCCAATGTTTAAGACTTTTATAACAAAGACAAGGAGCTGAAATACGCTAAACATCTCAGCAGAGCCAGGGAAGTCTCAAACCAAAATCAATATGTACTTTATGACATCATCAGGGTTTCTTTGCTCAAACTAAAGAAAGCCAGAGGACCCAGACACAAGTTCTACACAAACTTCACGTGTTAAATAAGTGAAGTCAACACCACATCAGTGTCTGGTCTTCGTAGCGTGAAAAAGCACCAAGTCCTGTCACGCTGGCTACTTTTTGAAGATGAATGTTTCCGCTGCATCAGTGACTCTGAATAATAGCATCAAGCTGGTTGGGGGTTATTTATTTTAGCTTTCAGCAAACTTATCCTTTTTGCATAACTCTTTCTTGAGCAGTAGAACGCTGTGCGCTAATGGACACAATGCATACCAAATGAGATATCCTGACGAAAAAGAGCCAATAAGAGGTTCCCCTGAGGCAAAACAGGCCTATAAATCTGTAAACAATGTCTGGGACGAGGGCTTTAAAACAATTATTTATTTGAATCAATGAATATCATCAATCTTTAAACAGTCTGCACATGAAACGTAATACTTACACTTTTGAGTTAAACAGTCCACACTGATCAAATGCAATATTAGCGCTGATTCATTATGCATGCATACTTGTAGCACAGAGGAAAGGAACTTGTTGATTTAAATGGTTAACAATTCCATTTTTATGCAGACTAAACACATTTACCCATTCACAATTGTTCAATTTGCATGTAAGAAAAATGCTAACTTAGCATAAGGAAAGGGCAGTGAATCATGGAGGCTGCACGCATTACCAGTCCCTTTTAAGAACACAATGATTAAACCACTGTGTAAGCAGAACACTTAATTACATCCAGCCAATTACTCCCTTTGTTTCAAAGTCAAGTTTAGCTGGATCAAAGTGCTGCTGGTCTCCCACTTACTGTAAAAGTTGGGATTCTCGTAAGTTATTAGAATCTATCTAAATGTTAATATTTCAGCATATTTTTTCTTTTTTCTAGGAAGCTGCTGCTGTCTCTCTCACCAGACACTCACCATTCCTTATGGGAGCGTGCAAAACAGGAGACCAGAAATTCCCTGTGATGCAGTGTGACGTATATGGGTGGCCATGGGACAAATTAGCACCCACTTAACGAGCACTGCTTAACGGACAACTGGGACGAGCTGCTATACGACTTATTTGGTGCAACACTGGAGGTGGAAAACACTGAGATCCCACGAGGGAACAGTTGTTGAGTGGAAAACATGTTCGCAGTTCTCGTAGGAGCTCCTGGCAGTTAATACTGTGCAAATGACAAATGCTGTGTGCTCGAAAGCCAACCCTTAGGAGAATGTTGCATGCATGCATCCTTGACTTTGCTTTGTTTCATCTCGCTCTCTCCACCACTGTGTTTCTAATTGACTCATTTGCCGCGTTGTTTAATGCTAATATCTGCTTAAGCAAACACGATGATGGCTGCACGGCTCTCGGAGCGCTGGGTGACATTCAAGGCCCTTTTTTCCCCCTCCCCAACGTGTGGAGCCTACGGGGTTGTTTGGTGAAGTTCAAAGCAAGAGACCGAAACGTTTAAATTAGGATGGACGGCTGTGTGGGAGCAGTCTGAGGAGAAAGCAATTTTAAACTGCACAGCTGGACAGAATGAGAAGGAAAAGGCCTCTTGCAGGAAACCTGAAAACATGCTGGCAGGGAGGACTATGTGTCAGAGCACTTTCTACAATCAATCAACTACTTTACTTGTCGCCATAGGACCATTAATTGTGCAGCTGTGAAAGAAAAGATACAAGCCAAGGTATTTGGATGCAATACAAACACCAATGGAAGGTGTTTTGCATTTTAATTACAGTTAAAGGTAGAAGGGGAAGTTAAGTGTAAAGATGGCACACTGGAATGAGTTTTTAAAGTATTCATTGGGTTATACGACATTAAATAGGGGGTGTAAACTTGCAATCTTGTCATGAAGTCACGTGTTTGATCATGATAATAGTTGAGAGCTCTGACGCCCCCAGTGAGGCACAAAACGAAGACTAGCTAGTTAAACAAGCTAATAATAATCTGTTTTGATGTCTCATGAATATTTTTGGATTACTATTATGGGCTTTCAAAGGCTCCGTATTGATACGACCAAACTCAGGCACCAATCAGCAGCTAAATTAGCAAATTGCTAGAGACCTCAGTGGCGCAGAATTCCAACATTTCTCTCTTTAGTTGGTGAAGACCAAATGAGAGAATAAAGAGTGGATTTAGATGGGTCACCACCACCTCCCACTGAAGCCTAATGCTTCCTCTTTTCTGCTCGATATAAGCCAACATAATTCAATGAGGTGACACTATAACTGCTTTGCTTTTACAAAATAGATCTGGAGATATGCTGGCCACTTGGGGGCAGCGGAGACAAGTTGTGTAAACATCCAGCAGCTCAAGAGGAGCATTAGCATTAATTGATTACGTGTTTCCGGCCATCTTTTAAAAGTATGTTCAAAATTCACATCCTTTTTTTTTTTTAATCTTTAACAGAGATCTGACTTAGTGAAATATCTCAGTCTGCCTTTGCTAAGAGCTCCCCTAGGTTCACCTGCTACCAGAGGTGTTGACTCGAGTCACATGACTTGGACTCGAGTCAGACTCGAGTCATGAATTTGATGACTTTAGACTCGACTTGACAAACTGTAAAGAGACTTGCAACTCGACTTGGACTTCAACATCAATGACTCGTGACTTCACTTGGACTTGAGCCGTTTGACTTGATAAGACTTGCTCTTTTCCCCAAAACACAAAGATTCAAAAGTATGTTATTAAGGAGCGCTCTGTATCTTTCATCGTGTTTGTGTGCGTCTGTGTGTGTGTGTGTGCAGCGCCGCCGCTCCCAAAACGCCCACTACGCGCTGTGCGTTGGGCACCAAGTCCTGAGGGGGCACCAAAAAAAAAGCAACTGAAAAATCATCATAGTTATAATAATTATGTAGCCGAGCGTTTGGTTGTATCATAAGTCCGGCTTCAGCTGACAAAGGACACGAGAGCAGGTCATGCGCTCGGGACAGCACACCCGTTTATTCGCCGTTCATTTTACAACTTCAATCATCACAGCACCCACTTCCTTTAAAACCCCCTTTCAAAATAAGAGTCACTACCAACAACCCACTTAAAACCGGAAATACAAATCAACCCTCAACAATAACGTCATTAAATAAATTAGCTTACAATTATAATGCCGATATTATTTCAGTATAGAAATATTAGGTACCTTTTAGACATGTATATCACAAAAAAGGCAGAACAAGAGATATATTAAATTGCTCAAAAAAAGTTAAAGAAGATTGACTATTATTGATGATTATTTAACGTAATCATAGAGGAGTTATGCTTAGGGCACCAAAATGGCTCGCAGCGGCACTTGGTGGAATCATACTACATCCCCATCGTGCACAAATGACTGACAGACTTTTGGCCAATGTGGTCTTTTGCAAATGCAATGCAGCATAGGACCCTGACATATAAAAAGCACAACCCTGTTCATTGTTATGTTCAAGTATTTGTTATGTACACACACACAGACAATATGCTGGAGATAAACACAGGACAGGACAATGTTGTTAGCACTTTTGTACAAATAATTACAGTTGCACTTGTTTTTTCAAATGTGTTCATTCTGTAGGAGTGGTTTAAAATGAAGAATATTCTTGCAAAATATGAGTTAAATGTTAAAAATGACTGGTTAATAGTGCAATAGGGAAGTGCAATGTTGGCACAATTTTTTTTCTGTAATTTGAATTGCACTTGTTTTAATAAATAAATACAGATTTTAAAATCATACATGATCTGTGTAAATATATTATTACTCAGTGATCAAAAGGACTCGAAAAGACTCGAAACTCAAACTGCAGGACTTGGACTTGACTTGAGACTTGTCAGTCTTGACTTTGGACTTGACTCGGGACTTGCCTGTCTTGACTTGGGACTTGACTCGGGACTTGAGGGCAAAGACTTGAGACTTACTTGGGACTTGCAAAAAAATGACTTGGTCCCACCTCTGCCTGCTACGCACTTTATTTGTTGGCTGTTTGATGCCGTGCATGTAGTGTACAGAGGATTTTTAGAGCTTATTTACTGAGAACAGCAGCTGAAAACCGTGTTATGAGAGCTGTGAGAGGGAAGCTGTCGGCTGGACAACTAAACAATGAGCTGAAACTCACCTAGAAAAGCTATGTGAAGCTGAGGAAAGGTTCAGCTTCGGGTGATAATTCTCTGTAGGTTCATCACAGAGCGATCCCTTTCATACTGTCACACTTTTTTTTACACTCACTGCTTTTTGATATTATTAATCTATTAATTAAAGTCACTTCAAAGTATGCCTTCAGTGAATAGGCTTGGGACCGAGTGTCAGCACAAACTGAATGAAGAAGAATTTATTTATGGAGACAACTTTATTCCTTAACGAATCGACGAAGTTAAATATAGAGTTGTCACAAGTTATCTTAAGTTATCTTATTATTAAGACTTGCACCGCACTGCCAAGCCGTTTTCCAGCATGAACTCCGGAGAATGTTCTTAGAAATTGGTCTGGACTCTCTCCAGAGTTTGTTTAACACGTGAACAACATGGCAGGAGATTCTTCGCTCAGACGTGATCACAACAACACAGGAATATCAGGAGTTCAGGTAAGGGGTGATGCAGCATTTAGGAGGGAGGACGGAACGTCAGCTGAGGATATCACATGTATTTTGTTTACAGCACATCGGCACAGGCGATTTCATCATGCAAAGCTCTCTTGGCATCTTGGTCTGTGTCTTTTTCACACTGAGCTATTTGTATTCCTTTTGTTTCTTTCAGTTTGGGTCACATATTAGAGCTATAATCAACATGCCCACTCCTTGGCGGTGAATCCTGCGGATGATCTCCTGCTGTGTTCTCACATGGACTCATTCAACAAGAGAAACTCTAGAGAAAGTCTCGCTCTCTCAATCAGACACTTGCTGTCTAACATGCACCCCCTCAGGAGAATATCTGGAGTTCAGTGCATGTCTGAAAGCAGTCCAACTGAGACATTGCAATCCTAGGAAAGGACTTATTTTCATGTGATCACACTTTCACAAGGAATTGATAAATATGAACTGCTGCTCCCAACTTAACATGCACCTGCAATAGCTCAATTAAAACTTGAGTCTGAGCACCAGAGCACAGATATGACCAGAGAGATAATAAGCACCTTTAAGTGAAACACCGCTACAGGAGGCCAGAGCTCAGCATCCTAATAATCCCGAGGAGCAGAGCTAATCAAAGCTGGTGTACTGGGATTATAACAATTTATCTGATGACACAATCATCTGTGAAGAGTTTTGCAGCACCTCAGAAATTGCAGGCATTTGAAGCAAAGTTTTGTGAAGTTTCCTCTCACCTGAAAATGCGATCAGAGGGTTGTTCTCCCATCACAAGATCAAAACCGCGTTGGAAGATAGTGTAGGGCCAGGGACTGGCATGGGAAAAAAGAAAAGATCAGAGAAAGAGACAAAAAAGAGGGGAGAGAATAAAATTGTTTTAAAATCAAAGCAAGAGAAGTGTTACATTTTTCAGTGTACCCATCCCCCTAATCTAAACCTCCTGAAATCACAAGCCATATTTCAGTCTCGAACTTTGCGTCATCCCCGCCTTCCAAAGCTCCCACAAATCACAAGCAGCATTACGATGTGTGCTCTGTGTAAACATGCTGATTGAAAAATGTGTTCTCCGGCAGATGACATGCAGTGGGACTTCGGCTCATATCCATTTACCAGGGGGAGGGGATAAGGGAGGATGACAGGGTGAGACAGAGTGGGAGAAAGAGACGGAGGGTGACGGAGCGAGAAGGCGACGGGAAAAAGAGAGACACGGAGAGCGGGAGAAGGAGAGAGGAACGCCGAGGGGATGAGACAGATGCCAGGAGGCAGAAGTGAGAGAGGGAGAATGATGGAGATTAATGGGGAGTGGCAGCTCGGGGACTAAACAGTCTGCAAAGTGAGAGTGTAAGGAGGAGAAGTGACAAGGGCCCAATGTCATTCTAAGCAAACTCCTACACCACTGTAAGCAAAAAGAACATTGGGGGGGGGGGGCTTCCATGCCACAGGCTGCAGTCATTAAACATTTAAGTCGCCCCTGGGAGCACTTTTGACAGAGAGACAGGGAAAGCACCAGGGAAATGAGATACAGAGGTACACAGGTCTGAGGGGGAAAGTGGGATGGTCCACATTTTGAGCATGACGTGTAACAGAGTGAAAATGAGAGAATAAGGCTGGAATTGTCTGCTGTAAGCCAGACGCTAGTGGTTTTATAGGCTGAGCTTTTCTCGCCATTCATAATAAATCCAGTCTCAGTGTGTGATGAAATCATCTTTTGGTAGGAAAACCCAGCGCCAGTCCACAAAACATACACGTAAAATCAAAGCAGGGAATGTATTTATGCTTGGCATTTCTTAAAAGGCGCCCTGTGGAATTTTGACCATATGTAATGCTGTGGAGGTTGTTTTTATGAATGGATCCCTGGTTTGTTTTCATGTTGTGCACAAAGGCTTCGCATGCTGGAGTGTCATTGTGGAGGTGACCCAGGGCTTATTGCTGCGGAAGGCTTCATCCTAATGCCCAGATTTAGAGTTTAGAGGTGTACATTGCCAACAAAAGACTGCACAAAAGGAAAATGTTACATAAACAATGCAACATTTTGTGTGAAGGGTGCACTTGCAAATGTTTTATAGGAAAGGAAATGCACTGTATGTTTTGGTTATAAACACATGCAACAGTAACTTTGTGTAGACGTAAGTTTAGGTGATAAAGCATGTTCACAAATCTGTCTCTAAATAGATCTAGTATATTCCCTTTCATTCCCGCTCCTCAACCATAGGGCCTGTTCTAGTCAGCGAGTGGGACGTGGGAATGGTTTTCTACATGAAAACTACTTCATCGCTAGAAAGCGGAACCTGCAAGATTGAATGACCTAGTGTGGCTGCAGAGGGCGCTGTTATTCTGTAAAAGCTGCATAGTGTTTTGCTTTAAAGTAGCATAACACATATATGGAGCTTTGAGTGTACCACAGGAATGATAAGACTTATACTGTATTTCTTATGAGCAATATTTTCTTTTAAAAAAAATTATTCATTTCATTTAATGTTTATTGTTTAAATTTTCATTTGAATGATGAATTAGTAATTACATTTTATAAAAGGAAATCACAACATACATTGGAAGGCTTTTACATTTTACTGATAGATGTTGTGTATTTCTATTTCCTGTTGGTCAACACAGGACCTTTTCAGAGGTCACATGTTCTGGTCAGGAGAGTAACTGCACATACAGGAAACCCAGTGTTTGACACCGGGGAAGTGGTGTTGGCCAAATGTAAAGGATCTTTTAGTTAGAAACCGTGAACCCAATAAAACATTTATATGACTTCCACACAGCGAAGTCATCACTTGGAATCATTGTAAATAATCATTATAGAGGTGATTTTAAACCCAGAGAGAGGGGCAAATCAAAATAACATGATACAACACCAATAACCTGTCTGACAATAATTGGCTGAAATGTAATCTATTGATCGTGCTAACATTCACACAATTCGCTTTGTTTTCGAGGCACTCCAACAGTTTTTACATAAAGATCTATACACCCCATGGGGAGTAGCTTTGCAGCCACTGAAAACAAGATGTGGCTGCAGAGGCTACATCTGAATATGTCAGTGATGGGATAATGGAACTTGGATCCTGGAAATTGTTTTAACCATAAGTCAAAATTAAGACAGGGGGTGGAGTGTCTTTAAAATAAATAGATAATCTTGGATGGATTAATGAAACTGCTTAATGATTTATTTCTGATTTAATTTCAATTGAATACTGTTTACAATCCTGATGTAAATAACTGTGTTCTCTGCATCCAGATAATGAGTTGCTTGTGAATCTATAGTTTAGGTGCTCCTAACTCATGAACACCTAAACATGACTTATACATGATAAACGGCTTCGGTATCATCACAGCCCCCTTTTCATTTATCTGTCCAAGAAAATGAATAGCCTTGATACATTGGAGGATTTCCTTGTGCTGAATTATTTATCCCTCTTTCTTCTCAGCTTTATAATGAACAGCCATTAACTGTCGTCCTCAGGTGATTGTAGTAGCTTACCCCTGGTTGGGCCCCCACTCACTGCGGATGCAGAGGTGCTTGTGGACTGGGTCCTTCATGTATCCATCCAGGCAGAGGCAATCTCCTGCAAACAGAGAAACATGGATTCAACCCTGTGTTCATTACAGTTGAGCCTCGTTTCTCTCACTGGAGAACTCCCTTTGCTCCTCTTCTGATATTTTTCTCCGTGAGAGCTATCGAAAAGACAATCCTCTTCAGGCAGATAAGGCACTTTTTATCATCTCTTATGTTTTAATGATGTAGTCGATTTTCCTTCAGCCACCCAACCCATAGTTTTGTTTAAATTTTGCAGCAA
Organism: Platichthys flesus; assembly: GCF_949316205.1. Lineage (NCBI taxonomy): Eukaryota > Metazoa > Chordata > Actinopteri > Pleuronectiformes > Pleuronectidae > Platichthys > Platichthys flesus. Next base: position 4,787,685 of record NC_084958.1, on the reverse strand, counting down.
AAGCTCAGAAGCTTTCCAGCAGGAGCACTTTTAATGGGTCATGGGAATGACAGGCCTTGTGTTGCATAATGAGTTTTTTTTAGCTCAGGCACAATTAAAATGAAAATAACTTGTTTATTCTGGAAACATGCAAAGCAAAGAAATCCAATAATGAATGCGTATACACATGAGCCTGATACGAGCACAATGCATGAGAGTATCCTTGAATTTCTACAATACCAGCAGCTGACAGCTAAGTTCAACTCCCAGCACAGGGTCCATAGGCCTCAATGCATTCATGATATCTAATGCACACCCTGTATTGATAAAACTAAACAAAGGTAGGCACAAAAACTCGGACTATAATATGTAAGCGAGATTTGTAGACAAACCAACTGTGTATCTTCCTTGATTCACATTTCGGTTCATTCTGTGACATCAACTGTGTGGGGAGGGGAGCCAGGCACATAGACTGTATATAAAGATATGGATGTCACCCATAGGTTGGTTGTGACGATCACTATGGGCTGTTTGGCCATCGCCACCTTGGCACTGCCTTACTCTTCCTAACTCCTAGTTCAAAATCGGACAAGGATGTGGAGCAAAGGTGGGGATGAAGTGGGTAAAATGAAGCCTGGTTGCACATACGTAGCTATGGAAAAGACAATGAAGTAAGAAGCTGGTTTACAATTCTCTCCATTGCTAGCCGGATATTGCCCAAATAACACAAAACGAATTTGGGACTCCTTTTGTTGCATGTGGTGTTGCTATGTCTTATTTGTGACCCAGATATGGAGAACGGGACTAGGCCACATAAGTGCCACCTTTCCATGTGGCATGTGGTCGGTATATGGGATGTACGCCTAATCTGGGCTAAAACAATCTTCCTATGTAGGCAGAAACTCCACACGGAAAGGTGCTGGACAAAGTGCTCACCACAGCCACTTCTATTTATACGTTAACTGTGTGATGGTATCTATATAGTGTTTTCCCCATCAATGGTTAGATGCTGGCTAGCCTAGCCATACTTGGTACTAAACCTTTTGTAGTCGTTTACACTGCTGGTGTAAATTGTAAGTATATTTATGATACTGATAGATATCTCCACTAGGGAGAACGTGTACTGCTGTTGTGCTGTGCAAGAGATTACTTGACTATGACTGCTCAGATAGACAGGTACAGTACTTGTATTTCTCACAAGATGTCCATTTCTTTCAGTACATCCACATGCTGAGGTCATGGCTACCTGTGATGCTTCCATTTGCTGCATCTAACATAACCTATTAGTACCAGTCTGAGCTACTTTACACAGAAGCCTTCACATACAGTTTCCAGTATTATGTAGAAACTCCGCCATGGGTTGCTTTCTCCTTCTTTTTCATACAGTAGATGTTACATGACAGACTGCCTGATAGAAAGTGGCCTTTTTCAGTGAACTTTATATTTTTCATTACCTCAAGCCTTTATTACACTCATTTGTTTTGTTCCCATCGTCACAGTGTGGATCGTTGGTGACAGCTATGTTCGGCATACTGCCTCGAGGAACCAGAGACAGAAACGAGCAACTATAGCGTGCAGTATGTCTGTGTGTTGGTTTGGAGGACTGGACAAAGCCTGGCTTCTTTCTACCACTTCCAGAATATTACCCATTGTCCTGCTTAACTTAATTTTATATTTCATAAAACATTGGTCTCCTTTATTTTTATTTTTTGCCCGTTGTTAATATTTGCTCTTTTGACAATTTTTCAGTTAATGCATTTGTCTACTTGTATATATTGTTTTATATTTTATGCACCCACCTAACCAAGTCAATTTTCTATTTGTGAAGATATACTTGGCCAATAAAAGAAATCTAAAAGAACTTTGTTTGTCAGTTGTTTCCAACTTTATGCACTATAGGAAAAGGCTGCCAGAAATCCTGAAAGTCAATACTGGACTTAACTTTTAATCATTACTTTAAAGGTGTAGATTTTAACTGACGCAGTTTATATTTGTTTCTTTCCACAGTTATTGGACTGGTCGCAGTGACTGAATAACCCGAATAATAAAGTGATTACATCATTGATTAGTCTAATAAATAGAAACTTAACAATGTCATTATTAAGTATAGTAAAGCCTGGCTGGCACAGCAATGTCTGAAAATCCGACATTATGGGGGAAGTGTTAACATCACACAGGCTTCAGGGCTCCTGTGTACTGCACAGCGACTGGAGGACTTTGGTCAGTTGAAACTGTTTTTAAACCCTTGGTTCAGGATCCTATGTGTTAAACAGAGGATTGATTACTGAAGATGTCTGCTTATCTACTAATATCTGTTTGACAAACTGAAATAATCCCTCTAAAATCTACCAGCGTGAGTGGTGGAGGGATTTGGATTTGTTCCATACGCTCTGCTGGCATGCTCTTGATAAGTGAAGCCTCTTAGCAAAGAACAGTGAAGCATCAGCTTTTTGTTCGGCTGTCAGCTCCCAGGAGAAATGTCGGCCTTGACTTTGTTCAGCATGATTGATGGGGTCTCACCTTTGGTTTAGAGGGTTACTCAGGAGTAACATGTGCAACATGCTCTGCTCATGCTCAATGGGAGGGAATTGAAGGGCACGCCCCCAAGGCTATAGTCACCAGTGGTAATGGAAAAGGTCAACTTTCAATACCTGCCAGGCTACAGTATATCATACTCACATATTCACAGAGGGAAATGACTCAAGCTTTTTGGGCTTTTGAGTCTATAGTTATAATAAATTCAAGAGCATTACTGTGTGCTCTTGAGTTAATCCTACATCAGTTCCAAGACCGGGTCCAGTTAAGCTCAAACTCAAAGAGTCTTTGAGTGAGAGACAAGGAAAAAAACGGAATCCTTCTCAAGACGAAGGAAATGTGAACACATTGTGCCAATAAGTAATCCCTCTGAAACACTGCATATCCATCTGTACAGGTCTATAAATATTCAACATCCATTTGCTTTGCTTTTGGCAGAACAATGCAGAAAGAAATTTAGGGGCTTCCTTTTTTCAAGGAGAATCAGAAAGAAAAGTGCAGTGTGTTTACACTGCTGCTGACATTTAGGCCAGAATTTAAAAAAATATACAGGATTCAGATAGTTCAGGAAAGAGAGAGAGTCCGAACTCGAGTAAAAGTCAACTTATCTCATTTAAGAGCATATAGCTCATAGTGAGACAAAACAAAAGGAGCTCATCAAGTGCACTTGTGGCAAATAAGTGTAATCTATTAGCCAAGTCCGTGACATGTTTTTTGGTATGGCTCACTGAACCTGTAAAAGAACTTCATAAAGATCATTTTGCAAATGTCTTATAGGAGGACCTCAACTTGTCGGAATGCAGACAATTCAGTTTTAGTGCCAAGGCTAATCCATCGCCATATCAAAGCACAGTTTCCCATTAACCAGCCATTTTGTAATTGGTCCTGCCACATTCTCAGAAGCGACCAAAGAAATTGCATATGAATGATAGTAAAATTTCCTGCACTATTTGATGTGATCACGGCCACGCCACCCCCCTTAAAGTTTTAACGGTCCATGCAGTTAGACCTCATACTAAGCTGCGGTTGTGCTCGTACCCTTGAAATGCATTGCAGTTCTCTCTCTCTCTCTGTCTCTCTCTCTCTCTCTCTTGTCTTTCACTCTTTAGTCTGTTTACCTGTCACTCGAATTTACCAACGACTGAATTAAGTTCTTTCCTTAACCATGCTGCTTCTAAGCCAACCAATAGTTTTTGTGCAATCTTGCTAAATAGCAGACTGACAAAGAAAAGAGAAAATATATATTATATACAAATTGTTGTAAGAAACTGATGAATGACAGCTTTTATTATTGTGTTTTTACTCAGGTTTATTTAGTCCATCTATCCTCAGGAAGTGAAAACCGCCTCCTCCTACACTCTTGACTATCACCTGGCTGCCGCTCCAACACTCTCCTTGGCAGCACGCCCAACGTGCAGATAGTGTACCTCTGAACATAATTGCTACTTTTCTGCTTTGTTTAGCGTGCAAGCAAAAGATCAGAAATATTTGCCATCTGAAAGCGGGTTTTTCATTTGGAATGACAGCCTGGATTGTGTCCAGAAAAAAAAAAGGAAAAAAAAAACTAATGTTGGCGAAGCAATGAGACGACAGGAGCTGCAGAGTTTTCATTTTGATTTGTTACAAAGCCGCTGAACAATCCTTCATCTTCTTTTCATTAGTGTTTCTGAGGCCACGGCACTGAACTCAAACTTGTTTTACACTAAGAAGGTGTTACATTCCAAGATCTCAGTAAACAGGCAACGATACAGTTTCGCACTTTATGTCCCACATCTCCCACTCTGCTATTCGTCACCTTTTTAAAACTTGTGACAATACTATATTTAGTGCAACCGGATTTAGAAAAGGTATAGAGTCTTAAATGATCCTGATCTCTTGGGCATCGACAAAGCAGCACGGTGTGTTATTGTGCATGTGCAACTTGTGCTGAAAACTATTCGCTTCATAGAAGAAATCTGCACACCGATCCATTAGGCAGTCACATTAATGAAGCCAGTATGTTATGATATGGGAACGTGTGTCTCCAGAGGCACAACGTGTCTCTTTGTGTCCCACACACATGCAGAGCAGACAGAGCGGAGGAACGAAGGTGAGGAAAACAGTCCACAAACCTCAGAACCCAAATGGTCCAGGTTTAGGGCTCCTGCAGGAAGGGGAGCGCCGCTCGGTACAGCAGCCTCAATGTATTTTCGATGTTTTGCAGGAGTAGCGCAGATATTGTCGCAGCCCATCTCAGTTTTCATCAGTATCTCCTCCACCATTGGATTTAAGCTATCTATAGCCCCTCTGCAATCTCCTTGCAACACACATACACACGCACACACACACTTTTACTCTCTCTAGTGGCACATTGTCACACTGCCACACACTTATGCATGAGGGATTCATTACGAATGCATCCTATGAAAAATACAATACAATTACTGAAGCCTCGCTGTCAGTGCTGCTGGTCCGTATATCATTTTACATAGTGGACAGAGTGTGTGTTTGGGTGTGTGGGCGAGTCTCAGAAAATGACTCCAGCAAAGGCAGGCATGAGTCACACACACTGATCCAGCTTTTGGATTCATTGAAAGGTCTCAGAACTCTGTATTGCCCTGGGGAGAGTCGGGCTTGCTGAATAATAGATGTAAAACAAGGAACACAGTTTCTCCACTTTAAATGGGAGAATTCCTTCCTGCACTCGTGACTGTAGTGACGCACTGCCACAGACTTTCCAAGAAAATTGGTACAACTAAATCTATTAATTGTGTCCATCTTGTTTTCAGCTCCATTAGGGTTTCACACAGTACATTATTCAGACATGAAGGGATATTGCTCTCTGAACAGATATAGACTGAAAGGCCTTAATTAGATGACCTGACACGGGATTGCTACAAATGTCACATCACTTTGTAGAGTCATGACTCAAATACAAATACAGGTTAGGGCAAACCTCACCACAACACCAACAATCAGTTAGTATATATAAAATATTGAACATCTCAAAGCCCGTTCGGGAGGCCATATGTTGCACATCATTCATACCAAAACATCATCGTTACTGACAGTACATCAAGTTTCTTGGATTCGAAATATTACTCTGTGATGGACACTGAAAAGGATATCCTTAGGGGCCCTGTGATCCAGCTTCATTTGTACTTTTAATACAGCATCACTTTTGCCCCGTGATATTTAAACAGCGTTTGTACCGCGTTGCAGCCAAATCCATGACAATTGAAGTAAATGGGGAGCGCTTCTTCAAACGTAAAAAAAAACCTGTTTAATGATAAGAGTGGACATTTAGACTGAAATCATGAAGTAAATGATTTGAAATTTGAATGGCAGGACTCACGGACACTTGGATGACACCAAAAGACCAGAATTGAAGCATTTATGTGTTTTTTCTGGTGTTTTTTCTGAAGGAATCGTCAGTGATTTCAAGTGTATTGTATTCTGCTCAAACAAAGTTAAATTTTTATATCAAGAGCTTTAGAATTCGGGTGAACTATCCCTTTAAAACTCAGTGAACAGTGAGCAGGCAGGATGTGTGTAGGGGCTGGGTAGAGCGGTCCTCCTCAAACCAGAAGGTTGGCGGCTCAGATCCCGGCTCAAGCCGAAGTGTCTGTGGGCAAGATGCGAACTGCCCCTCATAGATGTTGAATGCACTAATTAGAAGTCGCTTTGGATAAAAGCATCAGCTAAATGACACGTACTGTGACGTAGGCAGACAGCAGACACTTTTTTTTCTTTTTTCAGAAGACGAGAAAAACCTGACCTATGCCTAAATGTTAACACTAGAAAACATGAATACGCTTCATATTGAAGGGGCAGCAGTCAGGTAGCAGTATACCTCAAGGGTTATGTCACAGGCCTGAGTCGGCACAGATCAAATCAGGGACCCAGAGTAACAGTGTCACGCCTGTCAACCCTTGATGTCACATTTGCCTTGTTCTCCTTTTCTCCTGCCACACCCCCACCCCCCTGTCGTCCACTCCCATCTCCGCTGCACTGACTCCTATGTTGCTGCCATCTGTCATCTCCTCACCTTGGCTGCAAACAAATTACAAATTCTGATTGTTGCCAAAAATCGGAATGATGACCACACCCACTTACTTGTGTGTTATATGGGAGCGATATCCACCTCACGACCGACCTCCACCCACCACCACTTATCTAGTAACACTGCGCTGTCCCTGTGCAGCTAGATTCAAAACGAGCGTTTGTTTTTCTCAAAAATGTGTCTAATGTATTAAAACAACAAGAAGTTATTAAAATATTCTGTTTTACAGTCTCATGCTTCCTCCATGGTGAATTTCAGAGGCAGGCAGGATGGAAATTTATTCACTGGCAGAGCGAGTGATGAAGAGCTTGTTAAACAACAAAATGTTCTACAATTCTGTTTTATCAGCAAACTGTTCTCATCATTTGGAATCGGAACGTGGTCTGTGGCTTGAATAAAACATAAGGTACAGTCGATGCACATGGTGGAGACACACACTGGGCCTCTGCGTGTGGCTTTAAAAAAAATCTCTGTACATTCATTTGACATTGTTTCATATGAAATGTTTCCTCTTCCCATTTCATAACTGTTGTGTTTCTCCGTGTGTCAGGAATATGCTCATCCTAAATACGGAGCAAAATGTATCCCCCGTGTACTTTAAATCAGATCAGAGTCTTTGCACGCATCGTGTATCACATCCATCAACCTACAGTTGTGAGTCGTGCTATTACAGCCAAGGAGCTGCTTTCAACATCCCAGCTGCATTTTTATATCAATGTCTTGCTTTGGTATTCAGCCGACAGCCTCTGCAAGCAATCTTAAAAACAACCGCAAAGATATAAATGGTGAGAAAGCGAGAGTTGTGTGATCGCGGAGACCAGGTTGAGATTAAATTAAAGAACAATATTCTGCTACGTTGGCATTTACCTTTTACTCTGCACTCCTCCAGTGTTCTGTTGTCGGGCCACAAGCAGAACTATCAGTCAGCTATCGACTCGACGCTTTTCCTCAACACAACAGTGCAGGTAAACCATCGTGCTCACATCTACCACTTCCACCCATTTCTCATCCATCTGTCAACAGTGTGGTGCTAGCAACCATCCCCATGCTAAACAAAACAAACTGTATGCAATGCGGCAGACGAAGAGGGATAAATAGATTTACGAAAAGAAGAGAACATTTTCTATATTTCTATTTCAGTCGTAAATCAATAGCCAAGATGTATCTCCCTCCCAGTGTAAGAAGGAGGAGGGGTAACTGGCAGAGGTGGCAGCGCAGGACAGGCCCAGTGAGATAACACAACACAACGCTGCTCTACCTTGTGGCGCGAAAGTGCTTTTGTTCTCTACATCCTGTCATGTAACTTTGTACAAGCGTCTAGATATTCACGAAAAGGAGATATTACTATGTAACTACAACAGAGGTCCTATTGAAGAAGAAGTTCAGAGATTATTTTAATTCAATTCTAATATTACAAGAAGAAAGTCCATTTTATGAGACTATCGTCAGGAGGGTGGTTATATTACAAAGGAGATATTGAAAGAGGAGCCTTTCGCCTGTGTTAATAAAGAGTATGGAGCATCTTGTTAAGTTTTACTATAGTAAAAGTTTCTCAAATAACAAAACACTTATCAGCACCACATTATCATAAGTATCAGGACTTTGTAAAGATACTGATATGAAGAAAGAACGATACACACTTAAAGGAAGCCTCTTCTGTGTAGATGCAACATTGTGGTTGAGGATTTGGGATCCAGAGGAAGTGAGCCACAGGAAAGCATGGGTTCTTCTTGCTGGTATTTTTAAGTTATTTTTGTTTGGTTTCTTTATTCTCCTAATATTATGACTCATTAAATCAACCTTTATTCACATGATATTACCACTGAATTTATTGTAACATTACAACTTTAATCTCAAAATCTACTATTATTTTTTTTTATTTCCTCAATATGGACCTAATTCTCAATTGTTTATAGGCATTATCTGCCGTAGATATGGAAATCCTTCCATCTGAGAACATTTATTTCAAATCCCAAACAGGGCACGTGTCACAGGTTGTAATGAATTAGCTGCAAACTAAAGCTGACAGTATCATTTACAGATTGTTTTATTCCATTCCATTCTTTTTTCTTAATAGTGGCTTTTAACAGTACATTTATTTATCAATTTACTTTTTTGTGTCGAAAAATTCTCCTTTTTAAATTGGATGTTGGACACCGTCTCCCTGCTTTTACCTGGAGTCAAAATGAAGTTGACAGTGGAGACATGCAAGCTAATTGATCAGCTCCACATGGCTCCCCTGGAGAAAACCAGGTCAAGTGCTGCAGGCAATCTATTTTCCATTTCTGGCCCTGCAGCTCGATTGAGCAGAGTCACAGTCACACCTGTAAATACAGAAAAAAAAAAGACTCCTTCCTGCCACAGGCCGAGTTACAGCCACCGAGTTCTGGGCTCTCAGACAATAGTCACTGGTGACGAGCCGATACTGAGGGATGCTGAGGACACTGCAGGGGCAGACACCTGGGGTGACCTCCTGCCATGACAATTTACAAGTCAGTGCTCCATAATACTGCCACCAAGCCAGTTTGTATCAAGCATCAGCTCTCTTCATTGATCCTAATACACTGTGACAGAAATAACAAATCAATGGTGACACACCCAGGTTAATTCTTTCTTTTTTGGCAATAGCATTTAAACTGAAACACATTTGCTTCTTCGTTTGAACAAATTTACTGATTTGATATAAAACCTGTTTCTTTTCCCGTCATTTGAGGTTTAAGGAAAGATCCCATAATTAGGAATAGATGATCTGTGGGCATCAGTGTTGTGGCTTTTAAAGAACACTTGTGACCATGTGTTAAACACATCACAGGAAGGACGTGCCTGCAGTGGTGGGGGGTGTAAAGGCTCGATGCTTGATGTTAAATTGCTTGACTCAAGCTATTTTTGCCCACATGTGAGTATGGTTACTGCATGGGAGCCACGCTGCCCTTCTAAAGAGTCGAGCTCTTGATTATTTTCTCTGCGTTTCACAGCAAACCCCTATCTTTTCTTATCCCTGTTGAATATGTCACAAACGTAAATATTTGCAAGACTTCCTGTTTCAGAGTAAAAGCACTGTTTTAACAAGTGTTATATTTTTACAAGATAGATGCAAAGCTTCCTACCAGATGGTTATGACATTTTATCACATACATATGCTACTTTTATTTAAGGAAATACATTTATATACACAGTCATTCCAGAAACCTCACGTAGCAGCTCCGCAGCAGAGACACCCCGAGTGTGACCAGCAGACGTGAGCGAGACACAACAGACCAGTGATGCAGCCGTCACACACGTGTGGAGCTGGCCCACGTGGCAGTGATAAAAGCAACCATGTCCTCGACAATTCTATTAAGATTAAGATGCATTTATTAGTCCCAAACACATGTAGACATGCAAAGTCACACTCATGCAGGTAGGGAAATTTAATCTCTGCTTTTAACCCATCTGGTGCAGGACACAGAGCAGTGAGCGACCATGTACGGTGCTCGGGGAGCAGATGTTGGGGGAGTAAGGTGCCTTGCTCAGGGGCACTAGACAGGGTAGGGAGACAGATCAATCCAGGTTCGTCTTTGTTGTCTCTCCGTGGAGTCGAACCAGAGACGAACCAGAGACCTTCTCTGCCCATAGTCCAAGTTTCTACCACTAGACCACCGCCTCTCCCACTTAATTTACGTCTTTCAAATGAGTTAAAAAGATGATTAACCTGCTGCAGTTTGGTGGTCACCTGTTAATTTGCCCCCGGCTGGCGCTGCTCTTTATACTCACTGGATATTCTCACATCAAAAACATTCCCCTGTGGCTTGCCAATCAGTAGTTGTGACATTATTCAGTTGCAACCATCTTTAACGTTTTTCTATTGTCGAATGTTCTTCTATTTCATCTCAACCATTGGCTCAAGAGAAAACATATAATACATATGAAGTACCAGCACCAGTCCTTTAGTGGAAGCCGTTCATAAAGAGTTAATTTCTAAATATATGCTGATGGACATTCATTATTCATTAGGAGTTTACATTGTTTCTGGCTCAAACTGGAGTACTTATCTGTTTTGGTACAATCGTTTTGACTACTGTTGAAACTCCACCAGCGGGCACTCATTCCCTTCAGACCTTCATAGAGCGCATCACTTGTTGAAGATGGTAACAAATCATCATTCTCAACTCCTCCAGCTCCAGCTTCTGGTAACCACAGTCTCAACCTGACCACCGAGGTCCTCCACTGCACCAACGTCTACTTTAAAGGATCCTGGACGTGAAAAGTCCCCCAGCTCCAAAGTGCCCTCTAACACAGGGGCCTTGCAATTGTGATTTCCTCCATGTTTTTTTCAATTAATCAGTTTAATCCAATCATACAATAAAGTGTGCAATGCTGTAACACTCACAGGGAACCTTTATTTTGCCTTTGACACTTAAATTGCATTTGCTGACATTTTAAAAGCATGACTTGTCCTAGTCTGTCAGTCTGGTGTGTTTGTTTCACATTAGCAGTTGTGTGAGTTATGAATCTTGCAGGTTATGAAACAATGAGGGGGAAAGGGCTTTTATTCCCATGTTGTGAGGACAAATCGATCCGACCAGATTTAGTGCAGCATTAGCGGTTGCTTTGAAGAAGTCACTGCCATAAATTCAGTCCAGTCAGATGATGAATTGCTCTGTGTTTACAGTGATTGATTGATTGACATGTCATGTTAATACATACATCTATGCGGTATCTCTGGACTGGGACCACTAAACATCGGGTGTCTTTGGTTACAGATCCTATTACCGTGCAGAAGCGATGCGTGTGTCTGTCACTCTCTTGGCTTACCTGTCTCTTGGTCACACTGGTGCTCACAGGGGTCCAGGAGGCGTCGTCCACACAGCTCGTTGACCCAGGGCCCGCTGGCGTTCTGCTGGGAGTACAACAAGATCTGGGCAGGGTTCAGCCAGTCGGAGGCATCCAACTGGCTCCCCTGGAGCAAAATGAACCTCGATCCTGAGGAGGAGAGAAAAGGGAGGGACGTAAAGAGAGAGTGCGAGGAGAGGAGATGCAGAGGCAGGAAATGAGGGTCAGATCGAGGGTAGAAGAGAAGGAGGAATGGAAAAGGAGTAAAGGAATGTGGAGGGGGTGAATGGATGGCAGGTGGAGACAGGGTGTGAAAGCAGGAGAGAATGATTTGGGATGCATACCTAAGCCAAAGGAGTTCCCATATGACACCACATATTAATTCACTTGATCCAGATTTGTTTTTAGTAGGATCTGCACCAAATTGCACACATTCAAACGTATCTCTTCCCTAAACAGACCAGATTTTTGTTATCAAAATCCAAGAATTAGTCTTTGAGAAATCATGACAATGTTGCAAAATGACGTATCTCACAATGTTAATGAAAGTGAAAAAAATAAACCTGGACCCAGCCCCTGATCTGGATCTGAACCAAACTGTCATGGGTTTTTCTCTGTCTCATACTGCATCCTTCAACACAAACTTTTGTGGTAATCTGTCCTGCAGTTTTGGTGTAATCCTGCCAACTAACAAACAGACAGCAAATAAAAAAATGTCCTCCTTGGAAGAAAATGTTGTTGATTTTTTTATGACAGTAATTAAAAATCAGAAAGGACTCTGACATTGAACCTTCCACCTTAAATATTGTCAGCCACATTTATGGAGCCAAGTTGATTCCAAAGGAAATGGAAAATTACAGGGGAGATAAATGCAACCCTTAGTGTTAGATAATCTTCACAAAAAATAAAATAAGATTTCTAGAATAGAAGGCTTTTATTAAAATGAAGTCAACTAAGAAAGTTTTTGGCTTCAATATTATACTGACCCTGAAAAAAACAATATCAAATCATGATGCCAAAATCTTATGTATCATTAAAGTCTGAGATGACATCCAACCAACAAGGCAAACCTTGAGAGCAGCAAACTCATGTATAAAAGTATTATAAATGTCAAAAACATTTTAATGAAGCAGTGGCAATAATAATACGGATACATTTTTTCGTATTGTTATCATCAGAATCCGCAGGCAAAAGCTGAGGGATCTTTTTTATTTGTCTCTGCGCTGCAGCAAAACACACGCACCAGGAGTTGGAGAGTAACAGTGACGAGAGAATCTACGAGAGGACCACCAGACTATATATAGGAGTTACGACTGCTATATCAATGCAGCGGGGAGGATTTGTAATTCTCAAAGGTGCACTGTGACATTTGAAAATTGTGAAACACATTTTTAAACATTTCTTGGTAACTCAATGACTCTATCTACTATATTTAGAGACCATTTAATCATTATTATTGCTCTTACATAAGACACAAGATGTGATGCCCATTTCACTGTGTCTGGATAGAAACTTGGCTAAAGGTCAGGCTGGTCATTTATTTTTTTGATTGGTATCTTTTGAATGAAATCCTCTTGCCATTATTAAACACAATCAAGCATCGTCCAGTGTGGATGAAATGATTGGTCGGTGAACCTGTCTGTCACTAACTGACCTGCCTGCCTACCCATGCTCTCACTGCACATGGTGCCACGGTCATTAGCCAGAGAGTCACACATTGCACAAGCAGAGAAGATAGAAGGTGGTGAACGAGGGACGGCACGTTCAGGAGTTTTGGGGGTGTAGCATTGACCAGCAGGCTGATGGAGGGGGTGGGAAGTATCATTGCATAGTCTAGCCTGCTCTTGCTAGCTTTTCAAAGATGACCAACCAGACCTTTGAAGCTTAAAGGGATAGTTCACCAAACAATTCAAATTTGAGTGGAATATAAATGTTGGGGTTTTCGGACACTTGTATGACACCACACGAACAGCATAGAGGGTTGTGTTTTTTGATGTTGTAGTTCTGAATAAGGGATTCTATTTACTTCCATTTGATTGGATTTGGCTGCAACACTGTTTACCACTGAATCTCCAAAAGTGTTGGGTGGTGGTGGATAATAAGTGAATTTTCATTTCTTCGGTGAACTATCTCTTTAAAGTCTCTGGGAATTCACTTTTTAGGCAAATTATTGTGTGGAATTAGCAGCTATCAATCAACACTCACTCAGGTTTTTTTTGTTTTTTTTTTAAACCCCCAGGTACCCCGCAGTGAAACTTGGCTGACGATTTTTACGTTAGTATAATAATTGGCACTTGTGACATAAATAGAGTGAAACAAGGGGATGCATCATCATACTGGCATCAGATAAACACCTTCTGAGCTAACAGCCTTTAAGGGTGTTTTCATGGGGCCTATTTATGATTTTGCTAATAAATGTAAATTACAGAGAGTTATGCAGGTCCATTAACGTCGGGAAGATTTTGTGCTTGTGAGGTTGTGTTCGCATGTATTCCAAAGTTTGTAAATCAACCTTTGCAAGTCTGTAAATTAAATGTGCAAGGGATTTTCAAGTTTGTACGCAAGGGGAAAAGATTGGTATCTTTTTTGATGGAGATAGTGATTGTGTGAAAATTGACTGTATGGGGAAACACAAATGCAATTTTTAAAGGGAAACTGCAGCATACACATTTTCACTTCTTTGACAGTCCAATGACAAAACGTCAAGTTGTCCTAAGAGTCCTAAGAGTTATTGTAGAGCTTTGAAATTGATAACGGTAAATTTTGTTTTTGCAGTTCATGTGTAGAGTATAGATCAGTGTAGAGGTGTAGGGACAACGTTTGTATTTGTGGCTTCAGCACATAGATGTTTAAGTACTTAGTTTCTTCACTTTTATGAATGCTGATCTCTTTTCAAAGGTTGATTTAAAAATGTAAATATTGTTTGTGAAAATCCCTAAACAAACTCAAAATAAGTTTGTATAATTTTTGATGCCCATACAAATGATTCTTCTTCAGCTTAAACATGTTTTAGAAAAAATAAAGGAATAAAGAAATAAATGAGACCCCTGACATTGTAATGCTGTTGTTTCTTCCAGGTGCATTTTGTAAATTGTTTCCCGTACGACCAGTGAAGAAATAATGGTAAGTTACATTCTCTTTGTGAATCTCAGCCATTGTGTGGTAATGTTTTTGTTTTGTATTTGCTTTTATGGTCTTTTTGTTTAAAGCAACAATAGAATCCCCTTTAAAAGGTGTTTTAATTAATTCCACTGAATAGACTGAGTTGTCTGAAGGGTTGACAGCTGGAATGCTGTTGTGTGAGTTGCTGTCAGCAATTCTTTACTTTACTAAAGCCAAACAGTCAGAACCAGGTTGATGTGCTTGACGTGTCTTTGCTTGTTTGCAGCAGCCTGGAGAAAGACACTGATTTATCGCCTGTGTGATCTCTGTAAATTAGCAGCTAGACTCATTGACCAAAGCCCCGTCCATCCACAAACATGCAATGCACAGGGCATTTGCAAACCCAGACAACTCTAATGAATTCTTGGCGAGCTCTGTGTGCCCCAGTTAGTGCTATCCCTTTGATGATCCCTTTAAAACCAGAGCACGCCCTGCAAATGGCTGCACACATCTAATATGACTTGGAAAAACTCCCAAATTTAAAACACCTATGTTTTTTATGACACATTTTATGCCCACTCTGATGGCTTTGGCAATCATGAACATGCACTATTAAGGTTTCTGCATCATGACGTGGATTCTAATTATATACATAAATGCTATATGGTTGTGCGCGAAAATGAATCCACTAACAGATCTCTGAAGGATTAAACCTATTTAGCAAATTATCAAACAAGAGCTAATTTGATACAGATAATCAGCATCACCTGAAGTGTGAATCTCGTGGGGGACTATGTATGCCTGGAAAGTAATGGATGGAAGCAGCTGTTTCAGAAAATCATAAATAGGACAAAGAACTTTCAAGCATTAAATCCCCAACTGAAGCTTCATAAATATGAATATTATAATATTTATTTTGTTCTGGGTTCACCCTGAGGCTCATGAAATTTGCTGCAAAATTAACTGAATAGCTGACTTTTCAGGTAAGAGAAATAAATAACAAGACAGGAGCAAGTCACACAAACATGATTTGGTCTACTATGTATAATTACAGACGGAGCAGGATTTCTTACTCAGATGTGACTTTAGTGGCACCACAGAAGCAGTGTGCTCAGTGCTGCCACTGGTGGCCAGAATATATTATATAGCTGTATGTACAGGAAACCTTCCTCAACAATCTCCAAATCGTATATGCCACTGGGTGACTTGTCCAGTCCGCAGCAGATGGTCATTCAGGATGCAACTAGGACAGTCCCAGACCAGGGTGGGGGTGATAGGTGCCAAAGTTCTCTCTCCAGCTGCTATTGGTGCAATCATGTTACGCTGCATAGACTATAAGGCCAAAGGGGCTTCCCAAAAAATAGCTTGTTCAATTCAGATTTGTCTCAAATAGAGATGGTAGTAGAAAAACCCCATCCCACAGAATTCAATCTTAGATAATATCCCTATGCAACATTTCTATTTCAGACAATCTCTAGGTTTGACAGATGAAAGTTTCTCTGGTCTTTTGTTGTATGTATCTTGAATAGCAGCAGATATTGTTATCCTGTGTAAGCACACGGAAATCTCGGAACGATAAGTTCCCCTGATGTGAAAGGCAGGGAAGAAAGGTGTTACACCACGTCTCTGTGCTTTTCTCCACAGTATTTGAAGGTAGACACATGCGCAGCTGGTGGCATTAATAGCCTCTTTCCCCTGTGGGAGAATCCGGATTTTTCATCTGATTCACCGTGACGTGAAATCAAGCCTGATGAGATTGCGGAGACATTTATGGAAAAATTCTAAATCGATCCCAGTTTGGTAATTCAACGGACAAATTTGCCATCTTTCATCTCTCCTCTTCAAAGTTCCCACCACGGATGCCTCCCTGGAATTTTAATATCTTCTTGGCAGGCCGGCGTATATACCACCGGAAAGCAGCAGCGCTCCGAATCAAATCAGGCCTACAGATGATAGATGAGCGGGCCTAGTCACAGTCCATAATACATCTGGACTGCCGGCTCACTCCTGTGACAGCTGAAAAATGCCAATGAGCCAGCGCTCGGCCCCCGAGGTGGTGTTATTTTTTTCTGCAGGTGCTACATTGAAATTCATTAGCGAGGTGGTTGAACATCTCAGAAAGTACAAGGGGAAGATTGATGGAGGGCTTGCCGCGGGTGGTCACAGCTACCTGGCCACAATGTGCTGCGATGCTTCCAGGGCATATCTGTCCCGTGGTCTCGCTCGGGGGAAACCCAGGGAGGGGGGTGGTCATCCTGACATTTACTTTTTTGTTTTTCAGAGACCAGAGAAAATATAGCCGACCACAGGCACTGGGTTTTTGAGAGCTGTAGCACACTGAATTCCCTGGTCAGTGGCAAAACAAAAAGAGCAAGGGGGGCTTTGAACGCCCCTAAGAGGTGTGTGGTTGGAAAGTCTTACCGTCGGCGATGAGGTGCTCCGGCACGTGGAGGATTACTCGGACTGAAATGCTGCAGGAGAGGTGAGAGGAGTAAACCAGGCCAATCACACAGCTGATGACACTGATCAGAGTCAGGGTGGTCTTATTGATGGGGCTTCGTGGGGAACCTGCTGCTGGGAAACAAAAAGAGTACAGCACAGGGAGGGAGTGGGGGGAGGTGGGGGACAACAGACGGAGAGGAGATACATGAAGCAACTCTTTTCCCCTGTGACTCCCCCGGTCCCACAAACATGCACACAGTCCCACAAACATATACATATACATACACAGCCTACACAGGCTTTACAAACAAGCCAAAAATAGGCTTAGGGCCCATGAAAAGGACCTTTGGATAAAAAACAGCAAGCCTTAGGGAGGTTTTGCCCAGACATGGCTCAGTGGTACAGAAATAAGGTTTACTTTTGAAAGGTATTAAAATCCATGGTGGGATGTGTGGGGGAAAAAAAGAGTTGGGCAAAAATAATAAAACAAAGAGTTCAGAGGTTGTTGTGCAACCTTCCCTCATTCCCCTTATCTACTTTGGTGCAGGGGGGCAAAACAGTGTTAAACGTGACCTCATACCCACAGGGGCATGCATACATTCACATTATCAGACACATACACAAAATCACACAATGACCTTGAATCCACGGCACTCGCACTTGGTCTCAAGTGGTTATTTCTCTCACTAGCTGAATAACTCCAGATTACATTGTCACTCTTAAAATGCACTGGCAGAACTTTCACATTCAAAATCTGCCCAAGGCAGTTCTTTAAACAAGCGCCCCAGTAGAAATTGGCATATCAAATTATATTTAAAACTGGTTTATTTAATCAAGTGTTTTACCCTCTTTGATTCACACTTTCAACAGTTGTATTTAGTTTTTACAACACTAAAATAATCATCCCCAGGAGAAATGGGGCTAATACATGAAAATGGTTTGATATTAAAATATCGTGACGCATCTCTCGTGATTCCTCTGATTTGAAGACATACTTTTGTCCTCCCTAATGAATCACCCTTTCCTCTGGATCTGAACAACACAGTTGGGGCAAAGTCGCAGCCACTCTTTTCTTAACCCTCTCATTAAAAGGTGTTGGCCACACTTCTGGAGGCTTTGCTGTGTGTGTGACACCTGTGCACATGACAGTGGAATAATTGGCCCAGAGGCTTTGTAAAAGCTTGTAACGCCTTCTGACAGCAGCTATCATTTTGAGGGCTTTGTCTCTTTATTTTATTTCCCTATTCCTTTATTTATTTCTGCTTCCTCTCCTCCGTACTCCAGAAGTGCACATTAAAGCTGCAACGACATGACAGGCTGACAGGTAAAA
Organism: Platichthys flesus; assembly: GCF_949316205.1. NCBI lineage: Eukaryota > Metazoa > Chordata > Actinopteri > Pleuronectiformes > Pleuronectidae > Platichthys > Platichthys flesus. The sequence goes on along the minus strand of NC_084958.1, from coordinate 4,769,443 downwards.
AAACGTGCTTTGACACTTTGGCAGCCTTTTTGCACAGGATACCCCTTAGAAATAATATTTCTGTATAATATTATTTCAAATTGTGCTGATCTTCAAGTCACAGGATGCAATTGAATTCAACATGTTTTCACAGAAGACCTCTGATCTCATCATCTTGTTTGATTTCAGGCAACAAGATTGTACGACGATGCAACTGAGATCAGTTTCACATGCTCACACAACCACTGGACACGCGGACGTACACTCGCAGCATAACAACAGATTGCACGCGTTTTCCTTCAGGAGTCCAATTCACGAGCACACACACACACAAACACTGGAGCTATCCATCTGCTCCGATGCACTGTAAAGGTTACTTGTCATGCGACATGGGGATGGTAATACCATCCGACGGCGGGATAAACTGTCTGTAGGTGTACGAGTCCTCCTTACCCCCTGAGCCCCACGCGCTGTTGGCGTTACCATTTCTCATACCTCGAGTCCGGCGCCGACTGCGGTTCGGGTCGGTGTAAAAGGCCAGCTGAGGCTCGCTGTCTGCCTCCGTCCCAGAGTCCCCGTCTGGGTTCAAGAAAGTTGAACCCGCTGTTGGATTCACACAAAACAAATACACCGGCAATGAAAAGAAGCTGTGGACCCGCGCGGTGGGGAATGTGGCCTCAAGTTGGCCTCACAGACGAGGCAGGGAGGAGGCGGCGGGAACGGAGGATGAACCCACGGCTGGATTCATTGTGGAAACAGATTCAGTGCATGAGACGTTTTCTCTAATCAATACTTGAAATGTGGCCTAGAAAGTAAACAGTGTCTTGCTGTAAAGAATTGTGTGGAAACCCCTTTTTCTTTTTTCCAACTATATACTCGTCTAACATTGCTGACAACTTTTGTTTTAACCCTTATATGTGTTAATCCATCAAGATAACACACAATTAGTAGTAACTTTAATCAATTGATCGGACTAATACTAAGACTTGTCATGAGCTCCCTCTCAGAAATTGAGGCAGCAACAAGATGTGGGTGAAGAAGTGAACAAGATGGAGCTTCTTCAGTTTGATCGGATACATTTTTTGCCAAATGTGTTTTTCTGCAAATGTCCTTGGGGGGAATGCATTAGAGCGAATCACAGTTCACCTTGAGTTGTTGAGTAAAACCCTGCAGGGTTCGCCATGCAGAGTGAACCTTTCACGATGGAAACTAAAAATATCCTCCAGTGAGGGTCCGAAACATCATAAAGTCTAACTAGTGTGACCATTCAGTGCGATGTGTATTGCAATATTATATGTATCAATTTATTTTATCAACCAAAAAATGTCGTATAACAAATATTTCCTCAATATTTTAATCAATGAATATTTATTCAGTCAATTTTAACAATGAACTGGATTCAAGATTATAAACCTACCATACTACTACTGCACTGTTGTATTATTGTACTACTGCTTCTAGGTACAGCCACATCATAAACCTCTCCACAAAGGAGAACAACATTGTTGGGGATCAGTCTTGAGTAAAGAGTTCATGGTTTATTTGCTTTGGCTTCGACCAACTCAATTTAATTGTTCCATCTAAGTGTCCAATTAGCACTTCCTGGCATAATTGGAAATGTGTGTAAATCCTCAGTTTATTAATGTATGGGCTATTATTTGATGTTTCCTTTAACACATTTTCAAACAGCTCTGCGTGAGACGAAATAATTCAGAAATAGAAAATACACACCAGGAGATGAAAAGGTTTCCAATTTCATTATGAATTTCCCGTGTTCGGTTTAACTGTGAAGGACTACTGACATAATGGTCGCAAAAGTGCTGCTTTTGTTTAGTGTCTACCAATCTGTACTGTATATGGAATCCTCTCAATCCAAAAGTAAAAAATTCCATTTGTCATATTAATGATATTGAATGAATGCATTTTGTCCTATAGTTCCTTATACAGCACTGTTTTGGTTTCCCTGACAGAAGCATATGTAAAAAATACTTTGATGACAATATGTTATGTATGTTTTTGTTTAAACTCGCCTTTATATCTGTGGACATCTATCTTTTATATTTATGATATGACATACAGTATATATACATAATATAGTATATATTATATTAACATTTTTCATTCAGTAGACATTTAGCTATTGATTACTGTTCACTTCCTCCATCATTTAGAAAATGTCAGCGATTAGGGAAGACTGAGTTCACGGAGATGATTCATCCATTATTCATGATTCTCAAGCGTTTATCTGCTTGATCAACAGTGTGAAACCGGAGAGGATCACACGCACAATGGTGTTAAACTGAGATTTGAAAAGGTTTTTATCATGCATTACATTTACCGTAGAGTGAATAAAGTCTCAGTGTAAAACGCAATGTACCAAACAATGCTGTGACAACATGACAGAGTTTTGTGAAGACAACAAGATGCAGTGACTGATCTTATACATTGTTGTTAAAATCGGGGAGTTGACATCGTGCCAGAATAATTACTTTCAAAAACCTATAAATGAAAACCAATCAATGATACAAAAACAATAAAGTGGAGGGAAAAGATGAAGACTAAAAGGCAAAATACACAACCCAGGGTGTCCCACAAGACACTACCAACATGGCTCTGGGCTTTTACTGCATTTATTGGTTTTTAACTTCGGTGTAAAGTGTAAAGTGCTTTTCCACATGCAAGGATGAGGCAGGATAAATGCCCAAAAAAATTGCTCCACAGCTTTAGCAAAATAATCCCATTTATACTCTCCAACGATTTTTCATTTTGTATTTTGGTGAGATAGTGAACGTCCCTCTCTTCAGCAGCAAGCCCCACTGATCGGCCATTTAGAGCTACATTATGTTCTTAAGGACCGGGGCTGATACAAAGAGGGGTAAACAAACTGCTCTTACGATACAATGCATTTCAGCGGAGTGTGTTTTAGCAAAAAGCATTAGCTATATTTAGAGGGCGTGTATTGAAGCTTGCATTACAAGTGTTAGTGGGAATGCAAACCACAAAGTGATGGGGGGAAAATCCATCAAAGCAGCAAAGATTTGCTGCCTCAGCGGGATATATGTGAATCCAAATAAAATTCATGCTAACATTGTTCAGTGACAAGAGCTTTAAAAATCCCCGACCAAGACAAAGCTCTTGATTAAGCTGGAGAAGATCCCTTCGGAAACAATGGAGGAATGAAAACACTGTTGGCAGCAATGTCAATGTGACAAACGGAGAAGGACTTTCTCCTGACAGCAGCTCCATCAGTTTTGCATACTGTTGATTTTAGGACAATATGCACTGAAGATATGAATGTGTCCTGTAAATATTATTGGCAGCCATGACTTTCTGACAGCACAGATGTTGGTGTCGCTTTGCTTCAAAAGCGGGACAGAGTTTTTTGATGACACCAGTGTTTCAGCAGCATTTTGCACGTCTGATTTAATAATAAAGCAATATTCAGCTTACAACCGCTAGATATACTGGCAGGGAACAAATTCCTCCACAACCTAAGTCAGTGCACTTATCAAAACTCTCCGGGGAACCAGTTAAATGAAGACAAATATAATCTCTTTGCAGCAAGCTTAGGATCAAGGAGGTTCTTTTTTGCAGTAAAATATATTCTCCAGTAAATAGAAATGATAAGTAGACTTATGTTAAATATCTATAAATCAAGCACAGAAAAAAATCCACTGCATTTCCCATTTCATTTGAGCTTTTACAGTTTTGTGATCGGAGATTTCTGGTTCTGTTTCAAACAACTGTTGAAGAAAAAGTTTTCAATTGGCTGGCTGAACAACCAACCTTGCTATCCCCTCAGGGATGCTGGTAGCATGACTTACTAAAAAAGGATGTAATCTCGTAAAATGACCCGCTGGGGTTTCAAGCTGTCTTTTTTCAAACTCCACCAATTTGTGGAAATGCAATGTATATTTTTAAGAAAGTTTCAGTGCAAGCAACAGACAACTCACTTAGATTTAAATATGCAGTCTTATTTTAAAGTCACAATTTATACGGTATACACTGCAGGGATTCCATCTGTAGCATATTGTGTTTAAGGATAAAGACAAAAGTGTAAGTCTGGATCATCTTGCTGCGGTAGCACAGAGCGACGGAGTACATCTCTCGTGTCTGTGGTTCAATGGCTTTTCCTGAAAGTTAGAAAAGTAAGGGGAGATGAACAGATGAGATATTTCCTTGTCTGTTTTTTTGTGTCTGATTTAATTCTGATACTACCAAGATGTAAAATAAGACCTTAGAGCTTACAGAGATCCTCAAGTCTTTACATGTACATTTTAGACCTTCTGACACATTAGTAGCAACACAATTTTTTTTTTTCATATATAATGACAAATAAGACATGTTCAAGGTTGTCAAGCACTTTGGTGAATGCAGCCGATCAATATGTAGCCTTTAGAGGACAACATCTAATGGGTTACACCTGCTTAACAGAGAATACGAATAATGTTGTTTTCAAGCTTGATGGCTGAAAGGTTCAGAGTTTACGAGCAGTGAGTCAGCCTCAAATAGTCAATAAAACGGTAAATAGAGGAGCCGGATCCAGAGAGCTACAGGGTAACTGATACTTCGGAATGGGACGGTGTGTGGATATCTTCATTGATTGAATGCAGACTTAAAAATAGATGGCGACGATGTGGGAAACAGGTGATGTAAGAGTGAGTAAAACTTAGGAGGTGCAGTGGGAGCACAGACGAACTTGAAGCGAAGGAAATCTAAGAAGAAAAATGTCAGAGCAACAAACATGGATATTAAATCACCCAGTATTGAGAAACAGTCCCATTCCAGCCGGATCAATGACAGGAGCTCAGACACACTATTTATAAAAAAGTGGGACAGCTCTGTGGAGAACGAAGGCAAACACAAACACTGACAACAAGTTTTCACTCCAATTAGGTTCAAGCATTGAAATCCTTCTGAACAATGACAGAATATTGAATTAAAGGAAGACAAAGCTTAATGGCTTTTGGGACCCATAATAGCTATTTGTGCAAGTGTGATCTATATTCTCTCTAGTCAAAGTGGGCTGAAATACATTTACATTTCCATTATTGATTAATCTATTACCATTTGTTTTTGAGTGTTGAGTTTGTCTGACAAACAGTGACAAAAAAGATGTGTTTCAATTTGGGGATATACACTGGAACTATAAGTAGCATGTTTGGTTTGTCTGGATCAACTGTCTGTGGACTGGCCTCGAAATCTTTAATCGATATTCATGGTCCCCAGTGATGGACAATACTGACTTTGACCATTCTCTTATACGAGGTTAACATCCCTCTTTTTAGAGCAATTCCATCACAGCTGAAGACAAATCTTAGGAACCCTTGACAATTCCTCTGGCACCATCAGAAGGTTAACTCATTAAAAATGTCAATATCTCCTCATGTAATTGAGGGATTGACACAAAGCTTTTCTTTCTTTCTACAATTTATTAGATGATTAAGGGCAGAGAATGTCACTCCTTGTTAAGTCCTATGTGGGAAAAATGTTAATTTGTAAACATGGACTATATTGAAAAATTGATAGATGGTTTATGATCCATCCGATGGCATTGTCATCACCCTCAACCAGTGTTAGAAGCGTATTAGTATAAAAACACACGACTCCCTTTTCCACTTGCTTTCCTGTAGTGTGTGTATTTATTTGTGGCCTTTTCCAGATTTGCTTGGTGAGTGTTGATTTTGTGTCTGTAGTTTCCCATCCCCCTTAGCCTCTCTCTCCTCTCTCTCTCAGCAAACTTGCCCTTACTCACAAATCAACACCAATGGCAGTTATCGAGCCATGTCCAACTCACTGCAAGAACCCTGCAGCTAGTCCCAGCCATATTGTTTGTCTGTGTGCCACCCTTCAAGCTCTTCTTCCAGAATGACAGACACTAGTACCTCTGTCAGTGAGCTCGCCTGCCGGCCTCCCTGCCCGTCTTACACCTGCTCTCCTTGTGTCTTTAGGATCCTCTGCCTGCCTGTCCACCTTCTCTGCCTCGGGGTCCTCTCTGCCAAGCCTCTTCCAGGATACCTCCCCCTCATCTCTGCCCCAAGCCTCAGCCTGCCACCATCTCTTAATCACTGCCCGAGTGACAATAAAATATATATTTTTTTCCCTTTGCCACTCCAGTGTCTTTATTTGGGTTCAGCCTTGAGCCATGCTATGTTTTAGCTCAAAGCACCTCTGTGCCAAAATAAACTGCCAATGTGCCTCATCAGAAATTCATTTCCGGGGGCCTCCCCCAAAACCATTCCACTGTGAGTTGAGGGGGATCTTTGTCCAATCATTTCTGTAACTTCCAAAGTGATTATGCAACATTCCCAGGCCACCCCAAGCCATGCATGACCCTGAAGCTCTCGTTTTTCCTGTGTAACATAACTATTGGTGGCACATGTAAACACCCAACTGCAGCACTCTGAATGCCTTTCAGGAACATAGATTTTGAAATGTTATTTTAAAGGTTATTATTGGGTTGGATTTTCAAGTACGGAAGTACAGGAAATGGAGCTTTCGCTGTAAGTAGCTCTCTAAACACCTGAACAGAACACAGCTGCCCTTAACAGCTCTGAGGCTGCACATTTTCCAGTGAGGAGGGAACATAAAAGAAATGCTGTCCACAACATAATAGTTCTACACTGGAGGATGTTAAAGTGGTTCAAATTGCAACAGCGTGCCTCGGTGGTGCACAAGAAGTAAGGCATTTTCAAATAGAGTTGAGAGAAAATGAACCTTACATCTTCTGAGGTAAAGGAGAGAACACTGACCTCTCATACATTTGCAGCTGAAATTTACTGAAACTACTGTAATGTCTGTTCATAACATACTTAATCATAACCTGATCTTCACATCTTTGCTAGTCATATACAGTGCTGTGAAAAAGTATTTGGCCCCTTCCTGGTTTCTTATGTTTTTGCACATTTGTCGCACTTAAATGTTTCAGATCATTAAACTAATTTTTACATTAGACAAAGATAACCCGAGTAAATATAAAATGCAGTTTTTAAATCCTGATTTCATTCATTAAGGGAAAAAAGCTATCCAAACCCACCCAGTCATGCCTCGATCTGAAGAAATTCAGAAAACCGATGAGAAACAAATACATTTACATATATCAGTCTGGAAAGGGTTACAAAGCCATTTCTGAGGCTTTGGGACTTCAGTGAATCACGGTGTGAGCCATTATCCACATATGGAGAAGACTTGGAACAGTAGTGAACCTTCCCAGGAGTGGCCGGCCTACCAAAATAACTCCAAGAGCACATGGACGACTCATCCAGGAGGTCATACAAGACCCAGAACAACATCTAAGGAACTGCAGGCCTCACTTGCCTCAGTTACGGTCAGTGTTCGTGATTCAACAATAAGAAAGAGACTGGGCAAAAAATGGCATCCATGGGAGAGCTCGAAGGTGAAAATTACTGCTGACCAACACAGCATTTCATAAAAACAAAATCATAACAACAGTCAAACATCGTGGTGGTAGTGTGATGGTCTGGGGCTGCTTTGCAGCTTCAGGACCTGGACGACTTGCCATAATTGATTGAACCATGAATTCTGCTCTCTACCATAAAATCCTGAAGGACAATGTCTGGCCATCAGTTTGTGACCTCAAGCTCAAGCCCACTTGGGTTATGCAGCAGGACAATGATCCGAAACACACCAGCATGTCCACCTCTGAATGGCAAAAAAAACACCAAATGAAGGTTTTGGAGTGGCCTAGTCAAAGTCCAGACTTAAATCCAATTGAGATGCTGTGGCATGACCTTAAACAAGCCTTTTATACTAAAAAACCCTACAATGTGGCTGAATTAAAACTATTCTGCAAAGAAGAGTGGCACAAAATGCCTCCACAGCGATGAGCAAGACTCATTGCCAATTATCACAAATGCTTGATTGCAGTTGTTGCCGCCAAGGGTGGCGCAACCAGTTATTAGGTTTAGGGTGAGATTACTTTTTAACAAAGGACCAGGTAGGTTTGGATAGCTTTTTTCCCTTAATAAGTGAAATCATGATTTAAAAACTGCATTTTATATTTACTTGGGTTATCTTTGTCTAATGTTAAAATTTGTTTGATGATCTGAATCATTTAAGTGTGACAAATATGCCAAAAAATAAAAAATCTGGAAGGGTTAAATACTTTTTCACAGCACTGTATATCTACTTTAAGTCCATTTGCAGCCAGCCTGGGTTTGAATAATTTGCTGCATGTCACCTCTTACCTTCCCTGTTATCTCCATTGTTGCTGTCATTACGTCAAAATATCCAAAATAAATCTGAAAAAATAACTAAAATACCTCTGGCTTTGGAGAGAAACAATACTTTTGCCTGCAAATTACTTTAATGAGACATTTCCAGTTTAAAGAGCTTAGGTAATTTATTAGGGCCCGAGCAATGAAAGTGGGAGGCCCTATTGAAATTGTAAGGATTATTATTATTATTATTATTATTATTATTATTATTATTCAGGCAAATTAATTGGCTTTTTGAGGGTATTAACATGCTCAAATTCTTACCAAAATTTGCAGTAGGTTAGAAAGTTTCAATGGGCATCGCAAAATGGCTTAATGGTGCCCCCCGAGACCCCCGGACCGTTTTCACATTGACCGATCTTCACAAACATAGATAAACAGGTGTATCATGGCCAGACAAACAAAAAAGTCTGTCGGTGCAATTGGAAAAACGCAACAGGAAGCCTGCTATTTTGGCCATAATCCAAATTATTACTTTGAGGTACTTGTACCACGGCTTTCATCAGAACAACTTAAAATTGAGACGAGTGTCATCACAACAAGATGCAGATAAAGTTATTAAAAGATAGATTTTTCGTTCCACGGTGTGACCGTGGCGTGGTGTCGAAGTTTGATAACATGCCATCAAAACATGATGTTCTGGACCATGAATCCTTTGATGCTGAGCCGTAAACAAACAACTCCACTCTAGCAGTGTCAGTGTTAAAAGATCAAAGGAATCTGTATGTTTGTTATTATTATTCAGGTGTGGCGTCAAAGTTTGATTACAAGCCTCTAAACACTATGTTCTGTATCGTGGACATACATGGACCATGAATCACCAAAAGGATACAATGTTGGAACGCAGCCCCTAGTTATTCTTAATTTCATAAATAATTTTGGCGATGGGTGCCGTTTTTTTGGTGTGAGCACCTGCCCCCCAAAATGTCTGTGCATGTGCCTGACATAGAGTATGAGTTTTCTATTATTGATGATCGAAGACTCATCTGCTATCACATCAATCATAGAAAATTGATGACATTGTTACCTGTGATGACAAAGAATATGAGTTTTCAACGTGATCAGAGGAACTTGTGGTGACATAGAAGATGAGTCTCCTATGTTCCCAAAGGAGCCTTGTTCACTTAGGAGAGCTGGATTCCAAGACACACTTACTACTCCAGCTTGATCCTTTAGAAGATCAGAGATTTTACACTCATCAAGACCCAGAGTTGTCTCCTCATTTTCCTCATCAACCGTAAGTCTGAAATGATGCAACCAGCCATACTAACACTCTGGATGAAGAAAATCAAAAGCATTTTTTTTCAAATGCATATCAATCAGTCCATTAAGTATATACTGTTATATTTCTAGCTTTATTTTGTTGATCTACCTATGGTCAGCTTGCCAGAAAAGAAGCTTGGTAGCTTGAGATGGCATCGTACATATTTCTCTCTCACTAGTAATGGATTGTAAATAAGACTCACTTGCACCAGATGTGCAAGCGTTGAACCTGCAGAATTCAGACCTCCCTCCCCCCTCCACCACCACCACCAGCACCCCTCACACAATCTCAGCATCAACTTTGACGACTCTTTCACTTTGTTATATAAAAGTTCTCAAACCGACTCCCTCGGGAATGAGAGAGTGAAGGACAGCCACTGTTTATGTGAGTACGTTTGTTAATTTTGGCACAGAGCCAACTCCTCCGGCCCCCCAGTCCCTTACCAATTCTTTCCATACCTTCACATAAACAAATAATCACACATTTACCTCCTACTGGTATTTCTTTCGCGCCTTTCTTTTCACAATCGTATCCTTCTTCTACTTTCTCTATTCCTCCATGTGGATATACATGCCTTCTTTCTTTCTCGAGTTTTATGATTGGGGCCAAAGCTTTCTGTATACCAGATGTCTGTCACCCTGTTGGGCTGGAGCCATGTCTTGTTGAAAAGAAAGGCTGTATTTGATTACAAATACATTTCTGTCTTTAATAAAGAAAATGGGGTTCTCTAAGAAACTGCCTTACTGTGATATTTATTTTAATAAAAATCGTGCCCTGTATTAACACAGTTGATGGGGTGTAGTTGATATAAGCCATGTTGATGTGCAGAGAAGCAGGGTCAAGTAGCTGCAAACCAGTAGCTAGAGATTCATGCTTTCTTTAAGTTGCTAAGACTTTTCTTATAAATTAATCCTTTTTTAAGAAAGCATCTGCTCATCACACAGTAACAGTATCGAAACACACACACACAGACAGGCTGACACACACACACACATACAAATACACTAACTTGGCTCTGAGTTGTGTTTACTTCCCAATGTATGGGGTCGAAACTCGTCCTGCCCAACCACTGAAGACGGGGGACAACCTCTGTCCGCCATCTTTGTCGGTGCTGCCAAGTATTATGGTGAGACCCCTCTCGCTCTCCGTATCTTCATCCCTCCCTTCCCTTGCCTACTGTTTTCTCCTCCTCCACTCCACCTTTCCCCACCCAATCACTCCGTCTGCCAAGCAAGTAGAGTCAGGTCATCCGAGATGGTGCCGCTCCTGTCCTTTTTGCTCCCACCGCAACCTTTTTATTCATTCTTTCTTTGAGAGGACATTTTTTGACCTTGCTCACCTTACTCTCTCTAGTCATTTGAATAAAGCCTACAGTTTCTGTTCATTGTTGTTTATCATGTCTGCTTAATAGCTTCCTGCACATGATGAAAGTACATTTTGGTTGTCAGAATCATCATAGATGACATCTGAATTTTTGCAGATTTGCCTCCCCCACCCTCCTGTCCTGCAGTCCTACAAATATTTTAACAAACAGTGAATGTGAATATGGGATTTTTGTTTGTGCATTTTGTATTATTTTCTTTAATGATTTAAACAATCACTTCAGGCTGTGTTGTTATATGATCTTTGCATTTTGTAGCCACTAAAATCCTCATGTTTGTCCCTTTCAGTCTCTCCATCCAACAGGGAACGGACACAACAGTAGTTCAGGATGGCTCTCAATGTGCTCGGTCTGGCGGTGATGGCACTGTTCTACCTTTTAATCTTGGGCATGGGCATCTGGGAGGAGAGAAAGTGCAAGGGAGATGGAATAGGGATGACGCTATTGGCCGGGCCTAACATCTACTTGCTCATTGACATTTTCACTCTTACAGGTAAAGCAAATTGGCATATTGCAGGCATGACATTTGCGATTTAATAAAAAAAAGTATAACTGTCATCTTAAATTGCTGTCAAGTATGTGAAAAATGTTTTTATTGCACACACTGTATGTCATGTTTCTCCTATAACATGTGTTTGTCTTTCGGCAGCTACGTGGGTTGGTGGAGGCTTCATCCTTGGTATAGCTGAGGCAACATACAACCCAACCCTGGGCGCAGTGTGGGCCCTCATGCCTGTGCCTTATGTACTGACCTTCTTCTTAGGTGAGTGGCACAATTTGTCTTCAAGCCAAGAAAAACCCTGAACATAAACCTGACATTCCCTTTCACCTCCTTCTTGATTTGTTTTTAACAAAAGTAGGTATGTACTCTATGCAGCCTAACATAGTCTGGTTATGCAATCCCTGCATGCAAGGTCCTGCAGTAAATGCCAGTGGCACTAGTTGTGGTTGGGAAAGTAAACTGCAAAAAACGCTGATAAAATGTGAACACTGCCATTGGTCTGTCCTCTGTCCCATCTTCTTACTGTCATTATTGTTACCTTGTTTAACACTCAGCAGCTATTAAAAGTCCTGTGGGATGATAAAACAAGTATATGCAGAAACCATAAGGGATATTTACTTTAAATGGGTATACCAGCTAGTTAAAGATAATAATAAAATAAAGTTCAGTAAATCCTGTACACACAGATTATTAGGTGTGATATTAAACTGAACTGATTCCGTCTCTCAAGTGTTGTCGGCCACCTAGCTGCTTCAATACCCCCAACCCCCCACAGACTCCACACTCAAATAAAAGTGTTGCTCACTTTAAACATAGGACCATGAGAAATAATGTTGAGGCAACAGGTGCAGAGAGACCTGGATTTCCTGCTCCGGATTTCACCAAACTGACAAACTCAGTTACTCGTCTGTAAACATTTGGAACAAATGAAATGGATTATGGGAAATGGAAACCCCAAGGTCCATAAACTGGAAATCTAACATTCCGCCTCTGTTGTTGTCCATTTTTGACCAAGTGGACCCCTAGAGTTCAACTGAATGTTTTTGTTGAGTTATCTGGAGGGAACACTTGTTTCTCTTATTGTTCATACGCATTTATACTTTCCCTCTCACGCTCACCCTCTTCCTCTTCTTCCTCTCGATCTCATTCAGTCTTTTTAAAAGGACTGCCATGTTTTCACCCTGATTGCCTCAGAGTTTTTCTGAGAGAGTTTCTGACTTTATATTGCTGATTTAATCACTTCTGCTACAGGTGGCTTTTTCTTTGCCAAGCCCATGAGAGAGAAGAAGTATGTGACAATGATGGACCCCTTCCAGCAAAAGTATGGGAACGTCCTGAGCGTTCTACTAATCATTCCCGCACTAGTGGTTGATGTCCTGTTGGTGGCACGCACACTCGTCAGTCTGGGTAAATTAGCTCAAACTCTGTCTGTCAGTATATGCTATGCACATACTAACTTAAGCAATCATGCAGGCACCAACAGATATTGGTACAATGTGCACAAAATAAATAAACCACTAACCATCCCGACTTGAGCTGCATTGATGCTTGATGGACTGTGACGTCAGAACGACACCTTTAAATAATAGTAGTTGTGCACACGTGGCACACTCATCAGCTTGGGTGAGTTAGCTCACTCTGTAAAACTGTCTCGCACTGAATCGTTTACACACATGTATTTGTGCAATCACGAAGGCCCCCCACAGGTCTAGTTACAAAATTTGCACAAACATTTTAAAGCACAAAAAGTCAAGTGGGTGCAGCTTAGCAAACAGTCACTTAATAACAAAAACCGAACAGTTCAGAAAAAAGAGAGCTGTATGATGCCGGGCAGAAAGAAAATACTGGATTTAGTCTTAAATGTCGGATGAAACCAAGGTCCAGGTTGAAAAGCAGAAATTACAGCAAAATATTTGTCAACACACCGATGTTACATGACAAAGCTGTGGATGCTCGTTCTTGCTGCTCCGCTGAAATGAAAACAAAACACACATTTTTGATCTTCAGCTTTATAAGGTCAATGAGGGTCAGTCACTAAAATAACTGACTATTATTTTGTGGACTAGGAGACATAAGATTTTAGTGTATCCTCGTGGTACGATCCACCTGTGCTGTTTTATTAAACTTACTACATGTGTTTTCCCTATTCACCTTCTAAATTCATCTTCTAAAAGTTTGTTTGACAATGTTATTTTGGGAAAGTACAACATTAAGGCAACAAGACAATGTCATTGCATAGCTTCTTAAATCCTTAGTAAAAGTACATAAGAGTGGATTCATGTATATTAGTGTGTTTTTGTGTGAGAGAAAAACTTAAAAGCAGAATTGAGACTGAGAACCTCATGAAACACTTAAAGAAAATATTATGTAAGAAGTTGCATGAATCTGTTGCTACCATCATCTGTACATCACAATAGTTGCTGCCTCTGTCAGTCCTCATGCACTCACCACGCTGTTGTGTTGTTCCAGGGGGAACTATGAGTGTGATCCTGGATCTGTCCTACGTCTACTCCATCATCATCTCCTCAGTGGTGGCCATAATCTACACTCTTCTTGGGGGGCTCTACTCTGTGGTTTCCAAAGACGCTATCCAGCTCATCCTAATCTTTGTCAGCCTGGTGCGTAAACACCAATGATCCCAATAATTTTTTGAATAAGGAATTTGATATCAATGTTGTAGACTTACCACAAGCTATGAGACTGGAGTATAACTCCATTGTGTTATATTCTCCTGAAGAAGCCACAAGCTATTTGTAGGGTGCCTTTTTTTAAACAAATTGTACTTTCTTGATTCTTGTTGTTCTAGGTTTGTACCCTCGTGGTTGAATGCACTTCTTGTAAGTCGCTTTAGGTAAAAGAGTCAGCTAAATGAAATGTCAAAAATTCCATATGATATCAACAGCATTTTAAGAGTAACATGTTTTAGTCAAAATGTCAAGGAGAAGGACCACACTAACAACAATCCTCAGGAATAATTGCAACATCTCTGATTGGTGGAGCATTTATCACATTTCAAACATGATTTCACTTTTTAGCAAGCTGCGTTTTTTGGAGATGAGTTAGAAAGTCCAAGTTAGTTTGGGGGCCGGCTTGTAAGTTCTGTACCATGTCGCTGACAACACTAAAGTTAAACGTTAATACACTGTACTAGATTGGACCAAATATGTCTGAGATATAGAAGCTTGTGTTTTGATGGCGTGTAATCAAACTTTGACGGCAGGCCACGGTCATACCATGTGATGAAATCAAATATGCCCAGTGAGTTTATATCTCCTTCTTGTTTAGGGGACATTCCCAGAAGTTGAAGTTGAGCTGATGAAAGCCTTACGACAAGTTCATCAGAGCAAAATAGTAGTAAATGGCCACCAAATCCAAAATGGCGGGCTTCCTGTTTAGTCTATCCAAGAGACTTATTTCTTTGTCATGAAAAGACACATGTCCGTATCGATTTTTGTAGATGTAGGCCAATCGATTTTGGTGAAAATCGGTTATGTGGAAACCTAGGGGCTGCGTTCCAGGTGGAGTTGTTGAGCCATTTTGCCACGCCCATTTCCAAATACTCCAGATTATGTAAATTTTCACCACTTTCTAATTTGCTGCAAACTTTAAACGATTTCTATATTTTTATATTGCCCATTAACACTGGTGAGGATATCTATATTACTCTAAAATGGATCATCCATTAGAACACAGGTATTTTGCTGCTTGGCAAAATGGAATAAAAAATTCAAAATGAACGTGATACATACTTAGAGAGTAGAATATGGCCTTAAGGACAGTGTGGATATCAGAAAAAATATATCAAATGAAAAACTCATCAAATGAAAGAGGACTTAAACCTATTAGCTTTTTTCTGTCTAACTTAATTTTTTCTTCATGGTTGTACATTTGTTGTTGTTTGTTTTGTGTATATGTATAAATATACATGAAATTATGGACAGATGAGATGTATGTACATTTAACCATAGTAAGTCATGCACGTTTTGTATAGCCTCTCACAAACAGGAGCTTCAACTCTAGCTCTACTTTCAGATTCCTAATTCCAAGTGTCTGTCTGAAAACAACCCCCTTGGACTCATAATCAGATTAGTTGTGTCCTTGTGTTTGTGTATACAGTGGGTGTGTGTTCCTTTCCTGTTGACCAACCCTCACTCTCTGGACATCTCACTGACAGCCTACAACCAGACCTTCCAGGCTCCCTGGGTCGGAACGGTGAAGCTCGACGAGGCCGGAAAGTGGATTGACGACTTCATGCTGCTGGTGAGTGGAGTGTGAGACAATATATGCTTCTACAGAAAGCTCTGGATGTTTTCTGATACACAGCTCACGCAGCATTTACATAACAACTGCCGTCACAGCAGTTAAAATAAATAGAAAGAATAGGTAAAATTAAATTGTCTTATTTGATTAGATATGGTATCAGCCAAGCATACAACAGCAAGTAATGGGAGGATTGCTCCCCTTGTCCTGCAATTAATTCCTGTCATCATGTCTCAATTTCATGTTGCTTGTGCCAGGCTCTGGGGGGCTTGGCCTACCAGGCGTTCTACCAAAGGATCCTGTCAGCCTCATCTGACACCGAGGCTCAAGTGACCTGCTATGCCTCCTCCGCCTTCTGCCTCGTGCTGGGTATACCCTCTGTACTGGTGGGAGCTGTGGCTGCATCTACAGGTACATATTAGTCAAACTTTGGAAAACCCCTTTTATATCAGGCTCTAAATTAGCCTTACACCTTGAATAAAACTGAATATAGCTCCATCGATCAGATTTAACCCCAGTTTCTTGTTTAATTTATTTATTCTTCCCCCTGCCCTTTGATTTCAATCCAAAGTAATCACTTATACTTCCTTCCAGACTGGAACTCAACCAGCTATGGATTGCCCACCCCATATGAGCGTGACCAGGCAGGCTCTATCCTCCCTATCGCCCTGCAGTACCTCATGCCCGCCTACATCTCTATCATCGGTATTGGAGCGGTCGCTGCCGCTGTCATGTCCTCCCTGGACTCAGCTCTTCTGTCCACCTCATTGTTGTCTTCAAATATTTACAAGAACATCCTCAGGAAGCAGGTGAGAATTTTGGAGAATCCTCTACCAGGCAGACTGGTACAACATCTTGTTCTGATACTAACTATTTTCAGAGGATTGATCCCAATTATATTGCTGATATCTGGATATTAATCCTGCACAACCATAAGGTCAAAGCCCCTTTTACTATTAAACAAATTCTAGCAAATCTAATAACGTTTATCAGCCTAAACTATACTAATTGCTAATTAGCATATATTAGGATGCTTACATAAACATTAGAACTGCTTAACACTTAGATGTTAGCTTTGTAATAGTATGGTGACATGCTAGTGTTGTCTTTTAGCTAAGAGTATAGCCTCACAGTTCTGCTAGCATAGTGGTAGCCCTATCACATACCTGGCACAAAGTAAAGCAAACAGTTGTGCTCAGGCATCGAAATGAAGCAGGTTGTATTGGAACAAGTTCTTGGAACCCAACCCTAATAATGAGTCAATTCATTGCTAGTCTTTTACACTGCTGTAACTTATGGATCCTGTCTTTGTAAGAGTATATGATTGCCAAGGAGGCCTTGTGTCCAGATGACCCTTAGATCTTTTACATTTTCTAAAGAAGATTAACGTGAAACGCAGCTCATTGTCATCCTTTTCACTCCTTCAGGCTTCAGACTGTGAGATGCAGTGGGTGATCCGTGTCTCAGTGGTGGTGGTGGGTATGGTTGGCACCGCGCTTTCCTTCCTGGATAGCAGCGTCCTGGTCTTCTGGCTTGTGGCAGCTGACATGTCCTACACAATCATGTTCCCTCAGCTAGTCTGCATCCTCTTCTGCAAGGTTTCTAACGGTTATGGCGCCAGCGTGGGCTACATGATTGCAATATTCATAAGGATCCTGAGCGGTGAGCCCCTCATCGGCCTGCCACCCGCAATCAGGTTCCCCGGCTGTCGGCTGGATGCCGAAGGAGTCTTAACCCAGTACTTTCCCTTCCGCACCACCATCATGGTCATGTCACTTGTGTCCATTCTGCTGTTCTCCTGGTTGGGGTCCATCGTTTTCAACAAGGACCTGCTTTCCGAGAAATGGGATGTGTTTAGGATCAAACGCAAGCAGAAACCTTCGGCCAAAGCAAAGGATGACAAGAGGACCGACTCGGGAAATAACGACGAGGCCTCCACGGCAAGGGAGCTTCTGGAGACCACAAGCCTCTAAGGAGCTTGCAGAAATGGAGGGAAGGTGGGCACCGCGTGGAGGCAGACATGTTTGTTTGTCTGGTAAGCAAGAATTCATAGAGAGAACCACGTCAACCACTCAACCACATTGAGTACAGACTCTTTATTTTATATTTGAATTCTGCCAATAGTTCCCTTTCAACTAAATCTTACTCACTGAAACTTTTAAAGTTTTGAAAAGTGTTCATTGGGTGTTTTTTTTTCCAAATGCCCTTGTGGGCTCAAAGGTTCACTGAGTAAAAGATGCAGACTATTTTCAACATTTGTTACCAGGATGCATATCTGTTTACCCCCCTACCTTACATATGATAATATGTTTCTCCTGAGATATGAAGACTTAATCTTAAAGAGTTGTTATTTGCAGCCTTCATTACTAAACAATATCTTAATGATGCTGGGCTTATCGTTGCTAAGACAACATGACAATATCCACTGCTAGACATTCACCTGCAATTCAGTATGCAACAGCAAGTATAAGCAACTTCTTTAAATCAACAAATTGTGAAACAGGCCAATGATAATTTACCTTCACAGAGAAAGTGGATACATGAATCCAAATCAATAGCATAAGGTTGACACGGCAATGACAGCACTGATATAAGTGATGAGTGGTATTTATAATAAATGCAGCTACATGGATTTCATAAAAAACTAAATGCTTCAGTTTTTCTCTTTAAAAAATTGGATGGATTTTTTTACCCTCATTGACGATATACAAATACATATTACTCAATTACTACCCAGCATACTATTTCATTTGCATGAATACATTTAAATAAAACAATGCTGTTTAATCTTTCTAAACATATGTTGAACAAAAGTAAATACAAAAAGTTGTATTTTAATAACAGGGTTTGATAATTGAACAGGTAAAAGAGAAATATATTGTTCTAACAGAGTAGTAACTGTATAAAAGGTTTGATAATTAGGAGAAATTATGGCTGTAACTGCAATGTGCGGGGCAATATAAAAATAACAACGACTACCCACCTCTTTAACAACCTGACAGTCACAGCAGCTTTCCTTTTTTCTCTGGTTAAACAAAGAAATATTAAGGGTAAAACTGTAGTTCGAACAAGGCACTTGTTAAGTTTAAAGACAGTTGAAAACCTGAGGAGCAATAGAATCAACCTAAAACTTTAAGTGGGCGAGTCACCAAAAGTTCCTCGTACAAAGATATGGCAGCTTCCACCACCATTTGTTCTAATTAACTTTTGGGAGTGCGGAAATACTCTACAGTGCAACGTTTGACAAGGCATTTCTTTAAATTAGGGACCAAACAACTTTGGGTTCCTGCTTTAACCAGAGTGGATCCAGACAAAACAACAATGCTCTGCAACGCGACAATGGTGGCTAATTTATCAAAATGTACATATAAAGGAAACAATGGGTCTTAAAAGCAAACACCGACCTGTACCAGATGACAATGGCTTATTTGATGAGCTATTACAGGGCCTCAGTTCTCTGGTTGCTTCAAGTATTTCTGTTGTGAGAAAAGCCTATATGTTAGTGTTGAAAAAATAAGAAAGCAGTTATTCCTGTGGGTCTACTTTTAAGATAAAGGGTTGCCACTCCAGACAGGTTTGAAGTCAATGACCAACACAGATAATGTAAAAATCCCCCCAGCTCCACAGTGGACACACCCCTTCCAACAGTTTAAACTGGGTTTAAATCAGTTCATGAAAGCCCTGAAGTACTGGTTCTCAATGAATTGCAGTTTTCCCCTTTTTCTGTGCCAACTGAAAGCCACCACATGCCACACATTGCTCTTCCCGAGATCCCACTTCATAATAGACATCGCAGGGCGTCTCTTACTCCGGCTGTGTTTTACAGGGCATGACCCTGAAACCATTTGGAGGCAGTAAGGTGAGACCAAATGGCCCCACTGTGAAGTAATGGGACAGAATAGATGTCCAAAAGAGCCCAGGATCACAGGCTGAGAGGAAGCAGACATGGGCGAGGGTGTTGTGCGAGCCATGGCTGACCAGCGCCTGACGCCAAGAGCCATCCCTCTCTGCAGCCCCAACTCTAAAAGGCACAACGGGTTGCCATTAAATAAGCCTGAAATAATATAAATTTGGTCACAGTGGCAGGAGAATAGATCCAGTAATGGGCCTGCAATCATGAGCTGAATTGATGTGCTGCGCACACACACAAGGATTTTTATCTTTCAACCAGCATTGGAGAAATCATCTTTCTCTATCTTTGACTTCTTGTGTTTTCTTTGTAGTTGTATCACTTAGACAATTTTCTATAAATTATTTTGCTACTTTGTGTAGACAGCAAAATGATAATAATTTCTGCCAACGCAATCCATCTTGGATCCTCAGCAAGACGATATATTTATGTTATTGTTATTACACCTGTCACTCAATACAATATCGCTCTTAATATTCCCTTAATCCACTACAGAGCTATATTTACATTTGTGATGTTGTGACAAATTGCGACAAGTGATCAAAGCAGCCTCTTTGATGTATGCAGAAGTAATAGAACACTGTAACATGAGTTAACTCTTCCACCTTTTGACATCATTAACTTCAGTGTTGTTTGGTGCACAATTCTGATCAATAATACACCCGCTCAGCAATTATAATCATGCAATAGTGATGGGGCCTGACGGTCTGGGGCCACACCAGTCCATCTCTCAGATATACCCTACTCCCATTTGGCATATTTGGTAAGTTTAGTTGCTTCAGAGGAAACTCTTGAGTCCATTTAAAGTGCTGACACATGGAGGAAAGAGAGGCACTTGGGCGTCTTCAGCAAAAAAGGGAAAGAGTCATTACCTCACCTGCCAGTAAGGGCCGCCTTGCACATGCACAAAAGTTGTCCACTGAGGACAACAAAAGTTCTGTTTGTGCATCTTTTATGACAAAGATGGAAATCATTGACTGGAATTTCCAACAACAGCGATTCCAAAAATGCATGATGCTGATCTAATTATGTGCTTAGACAACCTCATTCCTATGCAGGAGAGTTTGGAGGATACCACCCTGTACCTGGAAGCACTGCCATTTCAAAGTTGTGAATGTGTGTCTGTGTGTGTGTGGTTCTGTTGTTTGAGTGCATTCCAAGGCATGTTCATACACCAAGCTTGCACAACAGATATACCCATTCTAATCACAGAACAGGGATTTTCCTTCTTTCCTTATGCTAATTAACTTGCTCTCAAAATATAAAAAATATCATTAAATTAATTACAATGAGATCTTTCTTTCCTTTTTCTGGGCATGGAGCGTGGGTCTCATACTTACAGATTGGCTTGAGGACACCAAGGGTTTTGAAAAACCCTCATTGATACAGCACATGAGTACTAGTTACAGAAGCTCTCTGTCCAACCAGCTTGTCCATTTTTCTCCGCTCACCCCAACCGGTCGAAGTACATAAAGAATTGAGAGACAGTTGGTATGTTGCTACAGGTAAGAATGACAAAATCAGTCTAAGAGCACTAACATCCATTAGTAACAACCAAATTGTCTAATGTAAGCATAATTGCTGTTTTTTTATTTCATATTATACATTAACAGCGGATTCGAATTTTCTAAAAGGAAAATTTGCAGTACCCATAAGGTGCCGGCAACTACTATGATGTGCAGCAGAGAATCTTATCTTGGGCCAATCAAATGTCTCAACCACAATCCAGAACCCCTGTTTCCAGTGCTCCCTCAGTGCCGACAGTATATATTGTTATGACATGATTCATACGACAGTCTCATGTTGTCTGACTTTGGTTTGGCTTCAAGAAGCTAATACAAGCGTCCTTGTCAAAATAAATGCGTATTGGCAGAGGGCAGGCTCCTGTAGTAGCTTTTGCAGTGCTCTAACAACTTCACACTAGCTTTTCTTTTGCATCTCAAAGACATCAGTCACTGTGCGCATGGCAACAAGAGGTTGTTTATCAACAGGTAAATAGCCACAGCTTGTTGTAAATGTTCAAATATATCAGGCATGTTGTCAGTATTCAAGTTCAACATTAAGGAATTCACATTTTACAAAGTTGTCACTGCAGAATTTTCTTTTCTGAGACAGTACACCCACGTTTCAAAGAAATCTATAAAGCCTCCCCCGCTAGCAGGAGAGGTAAATATCACTGTGTTGTTTGCAGTTCACTGATGTTACAGAGTATTGGGACGCTAAAGTTTTTTAATATTCCAAGACCGCCATTTGGAGCTGCCGACAGGTGTCAAGTGTTGCTTTCTGTGAGGTGTTGGGGGCATTCGCCCTTTGTACTCGGCCTCCATTATTGATAAAAGGGTTTAGTGGATGTTGTTTTCCTCTGCTCCGTTTGTCTGTTCCAAGAACTCATCAGTGCCACGGTGGTTGCAAGAATGCAATGAACCAGTCAAGGTCAGAGAGCATGACAGACAGAAGGCACCATGTTCTGGATATCATGTCGCCAGTCTACCACTCAATAATGAGATAGAATTAAAATAAATGAATGATAGAATCTAATGAGCACATTGAATACACTGCTTATGTTCCTTTTGGAAGTGTTATCACAATCCTATTACATTCTTTGTTGACAGTGTAGACCTGAGACACATCGAATGTGCACAATGTTCTCTCTCTCTCTCTCTCGCTCTCTCTCTCTCTACCTGCTCTAAAAGTTAACTTCTGCAGTTTTTCCACAGCCACTAGCGCCAAAGAAATGTTTTTAATTGGGCTGAAAATAATACACCCATGCAACCAAGTGTGTAGGAAAGTGAGTTATGGTCCGAGGTCAACAGAAATTTCCAAAGTGACATTTGGAAAATGTCGCAAGCTTCTTTTTCTGTTTATCATGATGGGATATTTTCTTCCAATTTCATGAACAGTAACCTCTTTCTTATACTGTCCCTTGTTCCCCAGTCTCCTCTCGCACGGTACAACTCCCTCACTATCACAGGGCAGGGAGATGGGAGTTTGGGAGGTCAGCGGCGGGGAGTACAAATGAACACAAGAACAAACAGTATATAAAGAATCAGTTTACACACCTTATTGAATAAAAAATAGCATTTAGGCACCTTTTAATGGTGGTTTCCTCACTTCTTAATTTTGTTTTTTTAGCTTTGAGTCAATTTCCTCCCCTGCTCTCCTGTCTCCTTAGCATACAGCACGCGCTCGCTGCTTGTACGCTCAAAAAATCCAGTGTGTGGTTCCTTCAATGCTGTATGAACGGTCCCACGTGATGCATCAGCTCATCAAACGAGACCCAGACATACACAGATCAGATGTTCCTCCGATGTGAGGCACTGTAGCCTTTAGCACCAGTGATGTCTTTAAAGAATAAGTGCAGAAGCAGGGATGAAGATCTGTCACTTTTTAACATTATAGGTTACAAATGGTAAAGGCTGGTTGCTTGTTTATCAGTTAGTAAGATTAACAACTTGCCAGTGTGGGATTTGATCAGCTCAATCAGGCTTAATTTGTAAGACGTCGTTTATTCATACATCTATCTGAATCTAATGCTCAGAATTAATTTTTAAACTTAATTTTCAATGATGCTGGCTGCACATGTTTATTGCCATTTTAACAATGAAAGCACTCTGTGTATGTTATTATGTGTTATGATTATACATGCATTCATGTAAAAGTAGGATTTTATTGTTGTCTCTCGTGATATTTGGGGGGAAACGTCTTAATTTGTAAAGTAACAAGATGAAATTGCAACACTCAAGTAGTGTAGTCCCTCAAATTTGTGTACAGTAATTGAGTAAATGTAGTTAGTTACATCCCATCATTGTTTACCCCACACAAATGCAAATAAACTTTAACAGTAATAATAATAATAAAATGCTTATTTCTCGGACTATATGATTCCATTTCAGTTTTTCTATTCTCTTACTCTAAATATAATCTCATAGATGGGTGACTGAAGTTCATCCACCTTTTTAATTACAGCATGAGAGAGTTTTCATAGTTTTCTCACCGGCCTGTTCAGGATGAGTTAGTAGCTTATGAAAATAATGTAGATAGAAAATAATAATAGAGAGAAAGGAGTATATAATTGTTTATTCACTCCACATTCACACTATGTGAGGAATCAAACATTTGGGTTATGGTGGATCATAACATTGGGTTTATCATCAGGATGCTGCAAAGAGCTTGTGTGTCCTGAAATAACTTTTTAACACGACTTTGTGTTCTTCACTTTATTATTGATAACTCTTGTCCAATAAGTTTTGAAATAGAGGCCCAGGCTCCTTGGGAGTTTCCCAAAGGGCATTCCTAATATTGTAAATGATTAAACCTGTGCGGTGGGATTCAGTGACTCAACGTGTCTTCGTTATAGAGCGATGTGAGATAAATATTTGGTGATAAAAAAAAGGCACCGCCGGGCATTGATCACTGTCGCTGCAAGATGAACCTTATAACCTGATGATTAATTTTTATTAAATGAAAAAAGTATATCGGCTGTATATAAGTGGGCATGAGTTATATGAGTGTACCATGGAATGAATTGGCACCAAGTCTTTGAGGGGATGGTGTAAAACTAAAAGCCAGAGAGGGATCAAATTCTAATTCTAATGACCGAAAATAATACATTTAGATTTTAGGATGAAAAAAAGATTACGATTCCGGCCTAACAGGCAGTTTTGAACAAGCTACCACCAGGTTTAAACTAATTGAGGGTCTGATGTTATCAGCAACTGCCAACCTCCCGTCTCTGATTTCAGTACTTGATTTACCCTTTAAAATTGTCTGAGTTATAGAAGTCTGCATATATGTTTGGTGTCATTTTAAGTGCTGGCTAGCTGCAGCAGAGGTCAACATGCTCCATGTTGGCAGATGGGAAATGCATTCAAACAAAAAATTCAAAGTGCAAGGATTATTCGTTCAATTAAGCTCTATTATCACACTGATGTACGTTCAAGTGTCAATTGCGATGAAACATCATTGGCTCTAAATGGTGTCATCTACAACATTGTGGCTAAGTTTTGTACAGTGAGAGGAGGTGGAGCTGTATCACCCATGTTTATGTAGAGTCTCCAGGTGAAACTGGACAACTGTAACTATGCAAGGCACTCTGGTGGCAGAAAAATTGGACTATGAGCAGAAAATCCGACTGGATGGTCTCTGGTTCGACTCCACGGAGTGACAACAAAAACATACCTGGATGGACAACACCTGGATCTGTTCAAACATCCAAGAGGACTCTCCCTACTCCACTGTCTAAGTGCCCCTGAGCAAGGCACCTTACTCCCACAACACCTGCTCCCCGGGCGCCGTGCATGGCTGCCCACTGCTCCGTGTGTCCTCCTGTGTTCACCAGATGGGTCAAAAGCAGAACACAAATTTCCCCCCATTTGCATGTCGTGTGTCTGTGCATGTGTTTGGAACCAAGAAATGTATCTTATCTTATAGTTACTGCTGGTAGCGGTTAGACTCAGAGAGAGCGGCGGTGTTAAATGTGATCTATTTTCTTCTTTGGTATGTCAGAGGGTAAATCTGTGGGAGGGAGTGACTCACCGCGGGTGTTGCTGGAGAGACGCTTGCGCTGGGTGGTGGAGGTGTTGTGTGGCAGCAAGGTGTTCTGCTGGTGGTTGCTGTCGATGGGACTCGTGGCGATGATGTTGTCCTTGTATTTGTTCATCAGAGCCAGCTTGGTGTTATCGCTCACTGTGGAAGACGAAGTGGTATTTAATTACAAACGTGAGGAAACAAAAAAGACATGGGAACAGCAAAGACACAAACTGTGCTGACTGAAGGCTTTCGCTCAAAATTGACAAAGCAGCCACTTAGAGAAAAAGATGTCTTGTTCTTGGCTTGATGGAAGAGGTTTCACAACCTCAATGTAGCGAGCACGGAGTACAGTACTGCAACTAGAAGCCATCCAGCATGCTGTTTACAGGGGGAGTCAAACAGCCAGAAGTAAAGAGTTAGAAAAGCTGGCATGAAATTAAAAGTCATTAAGGGAATATTCAGAAAGCCTTTAAGTCTCACTGGATGAAACCATTGGTTTGTAATATTAAGAGATTTCGTTACACTGGGATAATTTAAAAAAAGATGAACAGGATTCTTGTAATAAAATCCTTAGACCCCCACTCGTTTTATTCATGCTTCCAGGCAGGGGTTGAATTGGGTTTTCTAAGGCGGGGGGGTTCCTTGCCTTAAAAATTCAGCAAACTGTGGGACATTGTAAGATATTTAAGGACTAAAGTCACTCAGCAAAAACAGATTTAAAAGCTTCACCATCAGCTAAAGTGGAGGTTGCTGGTTAATAAACAAGAGTCCTGCTGCCGTCATGGATTTAATGGCCTGAGGCTAAAGCCTGTCATACAGTATAAGCAGCTGTGGACAGCAGATATCGTCTGAAAAATGTATTATAAATAAATGCAGAATACTTTACTGCTTCAACCACATTTAAATTATTTCGATTGTTTTGCTTTAAATTACAAATAACTTAACAATACATAGTTAACTGGTCCACCTTCCCCTGGTCTCCTCTCAGACACCAAAGGGTGGAACTCCACTTGTGTCCTGGCTGTCAACAGTGCATCACTGAACACAGTAACCAGCGTCTGTCACCCATCTCTCTGCATCCAGAACGTTATTGATGATGCATTAGGCCGGGATGAAAAAGGACAGTATAGACCTAAACCCTACATGGTCAATGTTGTGATGGATGCATTGAGTGATGGATGAGTGTATGTGTGGGAGAGAGCGAGAGAAAGAGAGAGAGTAAGAGACAGATGGCAGTTTATGGTTGTGGTCCAGCGCTGGTTGTTGAATAACATGTATTCTTGGTGGATTGGATGTTGCAGCTTGACTCTTATAAGTGTTTGAGTATTACAAAACTTGGACCACACATTTCTAAAGCCTGTTAGCATTTACCTCAATCAGCAAGTAACTCACATAAATCTTCAGGATCATTTTTCCATGATAATTTTTCGGAACCTTTGCCTCTTATTGACGTAATTTATGCATATTACTGTCGAAAGTAAGGCTTTTATTTTCCCCTCATGCCTCAGATCACATATTAACTTCAAAGTTGTTTAATTTTTCATTCACTTCCTAATGTGTGTGTGTGTGTGTGTGTGTGTGTGTGTTTGTGCGTGTGTGTGTGTGTGTGTGCGTGTGTGTGTGTGTGTGTGTATAATGTTTATATATATAATGACGTCATGTTCATGTTCATATTAATTCACGTTTGTCTGGAAATCTATAGACAACCACTAACTGTTAATTTATCAATGATTCACAATGTGAAACAGTGCTGGATGTGCTGTTAGTGTCTGTACGCTTCTGATGCATTTGATGATGCCTGATTATCGGTTCATTGATTGACCAGCAACCTAGAAAGGTCACTGATACCATTAGTCTGAAATCTCTCTCTTTTTAGTCTAGATAATTTCTCATTAGGGCACATGACGTTGACTGGGTGATTAAATATTTCAAGCTTGTTATAATGATATGATAGAAAGACAATCCAATCCCAGTGTCTGTCTACTAGTCACTCCACTATTACATGAATTCTGATGAAATATCATTCATGGTTCAAGAAGAATGAAAGTTCAAGAAGAATGAAAGTTGACTTAGTTGATGTGCTGACTTTTTCATCTTGCACCACCACTAGACTCACACTCTTGACATTGTCTTAGATATTTGCCAAAAATGTCAAGATAATTTAAGGTCCCCAGAGGATGAACCCTCATTTCTCTTGTGGGGCCACCATCGAGTCCATTTGAACTTCAGATTGGTTGGATTGCAAAGAAATTTTGCACAAAAGTTTGTCGTTTTGTCTGTGATTACTGCAATTATGTTATTAGTTTAAGCTCGTTTAGAGCTAATTAACAAATGAAAGTATGCTGACAAAGTAAATTTCTTTTTAAGACTTAATCTGTGGTTAAAGATGAAAAACGAACTATCTTCAATACTGTCGGTCAATATTTTTGCGTTTTTGGCCCCAAGACTATTTTCCTTACTTGCATGGTGACCTCTATACTCCTCACATTGACAGACAACTCCGGCTCAGTGCTATTGTGAACTCTCAGCTCTAAATCAACTCAGAGCCAAGTGTGAGCTCTGCCGTACATGAACTTGCATTGAAACAACACAGCCCGCTGAGATACGTTTTGCAGCATGGGTTCCAAATGCTTATGAATCTATAAACCTCGGGCACTGTGAGTTAAATACATGTGTATCTCTCGCATATTTCTATTTAGATTAATGTCAAAAAATATTCAAATTGAAGCCGAGACTTTGCACAGTAAGGCCTGGTGCACACAAGAGGTTTTCCAAAAGGGAGATTTGAATTACAGATTTATCCTATTTTTAATATTTTAATGATCGGAATCCGCACACTAGATGATTAGCCCAGTATGTTAGACCACACACTTGCCCTTCGTAGAAAACAATTTCACAGTGGTGATTCGAGAGACGTCGTAGAATCTTTGTGATTCTTCTTTTTGTTCCTCTGTTTTTTGGTTGTAAGTGCATTACAGCCATCTTCTGAGCTGGAGTGTGGAAAACAAAAAACATTGAGGAGGACCAAAGTCGTGGGTTGGATCTAATCATGGCTGAGCAGGCGGAATGGGTTTATAGATTTTGCAGCACGAGCTGTAGGTGAGGTGGGAATTTGTTGTTTTTAGATGCAGCAAAACAAGTAGGCAACATCCGCCTGGTGACGCTTCTTGGTCACCTCACTCTAATTGGCTATTTCTGTCAGATGTTTGATATTAAATTCAAGATCGAGGAGGCTCCAACTCAATCTGTAGCATTCAGATTATTTTGTAAACCCCTCGTCAACAGGGTTATTCTGACAGATAACCTGCACTGACTGGCTTCTAGTCAGGATCACCCCAACAATTGTCAGAAGGTGCAAGCAACTCTAATATAACAGCCATTTTATGTCACACTAAATGTGTTAAAACCCATCAGAATGGACGGTATCACATTCTACCAGTTGTACTTCTTGATTTATTTTTACTGAAGCAAGTGAAAACAGGCATGACTTAATTGTGAAATACCATTATAATTTAAGGTTAACTGAAAAAAGAAGGGTGAAACCTAACCCTAACCCACAACAAATTTCCTGATATATATATATTTTTTTTGCAAACTCAATTTTCTAAGTGACCTCACCAAGTGTTACCAGCATTGTCTGTTCCATCTCATTAACCATCTTGAATGTATAATGCACAGGACCTATCTGCTTCCATCCCGTCTGGGGTGGGGCTGTTTGGGTTTTCCAAACAGCGCTGTCACCATAACCTATCTCTTGGTAAACCGGAGCATAGAATGTGCTGCTAATATATTTCAAGCAGTGGTCCTGAGTCAAAATATTATTTTTCGCAGGGCAAATCTGCATGGGTTCAAAATATCTTCTCTAAAACGATAGTCTTGACCAGCATGTGTACACTTTTGATTACTTAAATAGTTATGAATAACCTCCATGAAAGAGTAACCACAGTTTGGATCCTTGCATCTGTTTCGTTGCCACACTGTGAAAACAGATGAACAGTCCATACTTGGTATGCTTTGTCCCTTTAAAGATATGTTTGTGATGAGGGATAGCATTTTCATGATTGTGAAAGTCACATTTAAGTCCTGCTCTACATCTATTTATTCCCCACCATATTCTAATACCCTCCCCTGTACAGGCAACTGTAACCTTTTTTGACAACCCATCTTATTACTTTGTTTTTATGAAGAAATGTTAGGGCTGCGGAGGAGGGAAAAATACATTACGCATATAAATTACATAAGTTGAAGCTTCTGCCGCACAGTCGAGAGTTTCTAATTTAAAATGATCAAAAAAGTTTTATGAGCGCAATAAAAGAAGAACCGAATGTTTCTGTATCCGAACCTGCAAGTGGCTTATTGTAAATAAGCGGGGCAATAATAAAATAAACCATATTTCGGCATTAAATTAAGCTTCTCTCAGATTGACAACAGATAAATGGCTTTAGTTATAATACTGATTTGTCTGTATCAAGACACTCTGGGTTTCCATCCACAGTTTAGTATTTGATCATTTCTGGGGGGGATTTTGTCTTTTTGAAAACTTGACTGCAGGACTAAATGTCATGCAGACCTACATCCCTTTGGTTTGCAAAGGCTAGAATAAAAAGAAGCTTTGAAACGAGATGTATTCTTTAATACACTAACATAATCTTTAAAAATAGCCTGAAAAAAGACCCATAGATGCTGCGTGGTCAGCACCTCGTCAGTTAGCATCACAGCTTTCTACAATATTATATTTGGTCTTAATGTGGAGTTTGTGATTGTGCTTGCCGCACTGAACAGTGATGGGAGAAAGGAAGGAAAGCTGACTGAGGACATAAGGAGGGAAAATGTTAAGCATGTTGAAGGTGAAGATTAGAATAGCATCTGTGAGCAGCTTGATGTTCCTCTGACCAAAGCTGCTAACGGAGAATGAAGGAAAACAAGATGACAGTGCACATAAGCTCAATATTCACAGACAAAAAACTGAGACAGAGAGGAAATGGAAGGTGCAGCCATTTTGTTGATCTAAAAGATCTCACGTGTACCTTTTCGGACTTTACCGTACAACTCACCAGGCGTGAGGTCCATATGGTTCTTGTCGTTGCAGCCCTGGAGGGAGTCCAGGGTGCGGGTTACTTGGCTGGCAAACTCCTCACCGCCGTTCATACATTCCCGCTGCAGATGGTGACGCAGGTCGGTGATGTCGTACTCGTACCTTTTGGATGAGGTAGATATCAATGAATGTCACATGATCTTGACTCATCTGAATTAGAAAAGAAAAGCTCACAAGTGGCTATTTCAAATGAGAATTTGGGGCAGAATGTACTGAGCAGAGGAAGCGCTAACATTGGCGTCGCCTCCTGCTGCTGAACATGCAAAGTTTCGGCCAAGTGCTGTAAATGCTAATGGTTCTGTGGCATGAAGCAAAAAAATCATTTTAGTAATGTTAAGCCTCAAATTAATTTAAGACTGATATATTTTAATAGTAGTAAAATACTTCTACTGTCTGGATGTTGAATTTTAATCATTTCTTTCCTCTTGTAAAATTTTAGAATGAAAAGCGACATCCACCGGTTATGCATCTAACAATCTGGTTACTTCCAGGTACTCTGCGTTATAACCATTTCACATTCATTCATCCACTCGAACCCTACTTGTACCCGTCGAGAATCGGGGTCTCCCGGATGCTGAGTGTGCCGCTGGAGTTTGGCCCCTGACCCCGGGAGTTCCTCAAGCTTTCGCGGGCCTGGCCCCCCATCAGCACCGAGGGGATGTAGTGGATCTCATTAGCCGCCTCAGCACTGGCACTCTTCTGGGGCTGAGGGATGCGGCGGCGTTTGCACCAGCGCCTGCGGGTGTAGAGGATCAGGACCAGACACAGGATGGACAGCAGAAGGGCGATCATCCCGCCCTGAGGGAAGGAGGGTGGCATTTGGAGCAGAGAGAGAGAGAGAGAGAGAGAGAGAGAGAGAAAAGGAGAGAGCTTCAAAGGCGAGAACAGAGTCAGAGATTCATGCCAAGTAGAATGTGAATCAAAGTCACAGTCATGATGCCAGCAGTATAATTTCAAAAACATTTCAGATGGAATTTAATGAATAACACCTACAGTGTTTTTAAATGACAGCGGCTGCCCTGCTTCTGTGCAGCCATTTAACCTTGAAAGAAAGCCCGGGGAAGTGCACAATATAGCTGCTGATGGATTGCTAGTAATTTAAGGCAATTGGGAGCGTGTGCAGGGTCAACAGCCACAGCAAGCTACACATGCCCTGTGATTAGCTGTGTTTGAACAAAATATATCCACACTAACAGTAAAGACGTCAATGTCAACTCATTGAGGTGGAACATCTCAACTTTGGGACAATTTGTGCAGTTTGGTTGGAGAAGGATGAACCTGCATAAAAACTAAGTTGTGTTTTTTCTTTCTGAGCACAGGAACTTATTTGACTACATGGGTTGTGTATCTTTTTTTTCTAGGGCACCTTTGTTAAATTTAAATTGCTGTTCATTGCAAAACATGTTAGTGATGGGTTATAACGTTGTGTAAGTATTTGCTGAAATTGGGGAGTAAACAGAAGATTGTAGAGGAACTAACATTTTAGCCATATTAAAGCATCAAGTGGTGTTAGAATTAGAACCAATCACATTCATCTTCTCCTACAAATAAGTATCCTGTATTCTGACTCACTGTTTGCTTTCTATGGTTTACATTAAAAAAGGAAAGACAATATGAAATCTTATAAAGATATTGTAACCTACATATAAACAGCTCATGGACATTTTAACAATGTTGAAAACTAGATTTGTATTCAATGCCATCGCTTTGCCTGTGAATACTACGCCGGTGGCCAGTGCTCTTATCAAGATAGAGCATGTTTGATAATCTGGCTTTCACAGCAGCTAGTGCTTAGCTGCTGCTGTGTTATGCTTGTGTTCTTTGTGTTTGCTCGCTATCTGATCAAAGCCCACTTAGTGAGTAAATAACAATATCAGTGTTTGCTGTTTTATTATCTTTTTTCTTGCAAATAAGGCTTTCTGAGCCCCTGCCAAGGCATTGTTATCATTGTGTAGCCTATATATACTTACACAATTATTAGAAATGTGTTATTTTTTTTAATCAAACTATACAACTTATCTCCATACTAATGCAAGAAAATATGCATAATCAAAAAACATTTTATAGCATGTTTAATTTAAATGGATCTATTTCTAATGAGAAATAAGTGTATGAAACATGACCACCTTCATTTTGTCTACTGGTGTCGGTGGAGCGCCTGCTGGGCTACTGGGGACAGTGCTTGTTGTCCAGTCTGACAGCAGCAGGAGCGACCCTTTGAACCCTGCAGGTGGAGCTGCCCAGTGCTGTCAGAGTGGAAAGAGGACTTGGCCAATCTCTCCCTTTCCCTCCACTGTATCCAGGGGGCATGGCAGGACAGAGCCTGCCCTCTTGACCATTTCAATCAGTCTTTTCATGTCTGCTGTTGAGATGCCGCAGCCCCAACAGACCACTCCATAACAAATGGCTGATGTCACCGCAGAGTCATAAAAGGTCTTAAGTGGTGTGCCCCCCCCTCCCCACAGCCCCAAAGACCGACGTTTCCTCAGCAGATAAAGTCGGCTCTGGCCTTTCTAGTATTGTGTATCATAACTGTCTGTCCAGTTTACAATCTCATCCCTGAATGTGTACTGGTGTGGGTGGGTGGTGTTTGGTGCCCAGCAGGACACTCTATCAACAGCTCATTGGTTTCTTCCAGTGTTTACCTGGAAACTGTTTCACTGACACCAGCCAACAAAGCCGTGGGTTGGTCTTGCATACTCCTCATAAGTGAGAGACTTTTCCCTTTTTAACATCTGAAAAACAATTCAGCCGAAAGAGGTACAACTCTTTAATATTTGACCAAAATCCTTAACTCTTAACAGCACTAGCTTCAACTAAACATTTTCAGACAACAAATCAACTTGGTGACTAGTAATATTTGGCAAAACTAAGACAAAAGTTCATAGTAACTTTTGTCTTAGTTCAGCTGTGGCTGAGGGGTAGAGTGGTCGTCCTCCAACCGGAAGGTCGGCAGTTCGACTCCCAGTCTGACCCATCTGCATGCCGAAGTGTCCTTGGGCAAGATGCTGAACCCTGAATGGACCCCCATAGAATAACAAGGTGCTGTGAATAGATGCACTGTATGAATGTGTGTGTGAATGGGTGATTGTAAGACTGTGCTGTAAAGGGCTTTGAGTCATCAAGACTAGAAAAGTGCTATATAGATACAAAACCATTTATCATTCAGAAAGTTGCCCCCTTGTTTTTTTAGTTTTTAAGGCTACATCACACTGCAAGTTTTAAAGGTGCTAAAAAATAAGTTTGGACCTTTTTTGTTTGAAACTGAAATGTTAGTACAGTGATGTAAACACTGTACTAACATTACAGTGTTAGTACAGTGTTAGTAACAAACGGCTGTAAGTGTTAGTAACACTTACAGCCGCTTTCTGATTGTTTTTTTCATAACGTACTCATTGCTGATCAGTCAGGCTCCAACCACATGACCCCGTTCCAGAAGAAAACAACAGGCATTAGCCTCGGCTGCCAGTGTTGAACGCAACACGGATAATCAGTTACAAGCATTGCCGATCCATTTAATTCTGCATTTTACAATAATACAGCTGCTTCCATGTTTAGAAAACAAGCTACTCTCTGAGCCTTCTGCGACAATTCTGCAACAAACAACCGAAAGCTTGATGTGCTACAGGAATCCTCATGCCATATGACTGGGTCATTTCCCATGACCATTATTGTTTTAATCATTCCCTTCACATTTTTATGACATGTGAGGCAGATTATGGGAGTTGAAGGATTCAGTAGCATCCTCACCACCACCACCCCCACCCATGGGCAAAGAGGACTGGGCACAGGCATAAGATGGACAGATGAAGGGCACTGAGCCTGCCCTGGGGACAGGGTTAGCAGGGGGACAGAGGCAGAATCAGACAGAAAGTGGAGAGAAAGAGAGACAGTGAGATGGAGAGAGTCAAAGACAGAGTGGAAAAGGCGAGAGCTAACTCAAGAGAATCTGGCCGAGAAGGAGCAAATGGATCAAAGTCAAAGCCCAGTCTGAAGAGACACAGGAAAGAGACAGTGATTGTCAGTTTGATATCTGTTTTTATACATGGAAGATATAAGGACAATGAGAACAGATTTCTGGACTGTTTAATTTAAAGGCGACATATTATGAAAATTCCACTTTTTTAGGGCTTCTACACATTAGTTTGGGTATCTGGCATGTCTACCGTCCCAAAAACTCTGGAAACAAATCACTCCCGCGATTTGTTGTGGTTCCTCTATTTCAGAAACTATGTGCTAAAGTGCATCCAATGGAATTTCCCCCGAAATAGACGTCATAGTCGAAAAATGCCCATTTAGTACATTCCCCCATAGCTCTATGCACTCCCCCACTACCACTCGACCCACCCCTAGATGGACCCTCCCACTTTATAGAAGATCAGTCCACCGGTGTCCGCCATTTCATTCTTGCAAGCCTTGGAAACACTTGGATTAGCTAACTAGCAGCATGAATCGGTGGTCGGCTGCAAACATGTCTTCATGTGACTCCAGCTTCAGAAGACACAAGATTGAGATGGATTGAGTTCATATATGATGGCAACGTTCCTGCCACCACTTTGAATCGGACTGTTTTATCAACCTGGGCCAATATAACGCTGGATTCTGTAAAAGGTTGTTATTGAAAGAGGGGTCGGTGCCATCTTTCCATGGCAATACTGAAGACGAGGGAAATGTAAGTATTTTTTTTTTTTATAATTCTGGTATTTGCTTCCTACAGACATTTTGTGTGGAGGCTAGTGCCGTTCGCATGTTGTGCCGTGTGTGTGAGGGGGTGGGTATGTAGTGGTGGGGGATAGGGAGAGACTTTACAGGAGTTTTCATTAATGAGGACGGCTGGCAAGTGAACAATCACATGGCAGGTTCGTGACTGTTGTGCTCTCCACGCTCCCCCCCGCAGCTACTACGAACCCCGGTAGTAGCTGCTACGAGCTCCGGTTGTAGCTGCTGGAGCTTGAAGTTAGCTACGGACGCTTGTAGCTGCTGCTAAGAGCTCCGGTTGTAGCTGCTGCTGTGGCCGCTCGTTCAAGATACCGGAGTATGTTGTTGTCATAATGTGCGGGAATAGAACGATTATTCATTACCAGCCCTAGTTTGGGGAAATGTGTCCTTGTATCCGTGTATGCATGACAGTAGTACAAACATGAATAACATTGCTGCTTTTGGTGTTCAGGCAAGCACATCTGTTCACGGTGCTAGGCTACATCACGTAGCATGCCAGACAGACCCACCAAAGATGCGCACACATGGAACGCAGCGTTCAATGAAAACACTGCGACCTCACTACAAAAGTACAGGTTTGTTTACCCTCAGTTACTTCGTCATGTCATTGATTGTGTCTCCGTGTTAAAGTTGTAACAGCATCTCATTTGTTGTGACTCCATGGATATTGTGTCTGTTTTATCATACAGCACACAGAAAACTGTGCTGCACTGATGTCGGTGTTGGGACCTCAGCTGTAAGAGACCTCGCTTGGAGGAGGGAGAGGACAAGATGTGACGTGAGTGACTCAATATTTAATCTAAACATTTCAATAATCACAGATTACCATCCTACACTTTTTTAGCTGTTGCAGCCTTTGGGTGAAATCTTTGTCGTTCTAATAGAATGGAATCTTCCAACCCTGTTCATAAGACACCCACATATATTGTCTATGAAAACTGCCCCCTGGAGCTGTTTGAGGTGTGTCCTGTGTGTCGGCTGGGGACAGATGTAATATATAAGAAGGGCGAGTGCACAGCAAAGCCGGTGAAAGCAGATGCAATCTTCCATGATTCTTACAGGCTCTATTTAAAAGCCAAACAATGTACAAACAGTATGTGAAACATAAATAACATATCAATTAACTGCTGTCTTTAAATGGTCTTCACCATTTAAAGACCATTTATTTATCGTCTTCATGATAAATAGAATAATATAATTATAAAAAGAAAATAATAAATACAAAAAAGTGCAAAATGTCCAACTTTTTCCCCAATTTGTATTACAAATTACATGGATAACCTGTTGGACCTCATTTTTCACAAGGTTTTTCAGGACCCGGCCCCATATGTGAATGAGGTGCTGAAGATCTCAAAACCTGAGGATCTCTCTGCCTAGTATGAGAAACCTGACAAGCAGGAAGTTATAGCCAGCTATGTGTCGAGTTTCAATCAAGGGCAGGTCTGAACCCTGTATAACTTCCCTGAGCATCGGGGAACACTCTGCGTATCTGGAGCACCGAGCAGGAGGGCAGGACCACCCTGATTCTCCGGCCCAGAGGGCCTCAACACCAGCTCACAAAGCTTCTGTACGCCAAATACCTGTAACGGCTGAGCAAAGTTCACATTGTATTTAGAGAATAAAAGGTGACACACAAATATAAAGTGTTCCTTTGCTTACAGTATAGCTACTGATGGCACAAATTGTATTTTTGTATAGAATGTATTTATTATACTTGGTATTTTTTGTATTTATTACCTCTGTCCCAGCCAGTACATTTAATAACTATGATTAAAAAGCTTTGTGGCAATCTTTCTAGCAATCTTTCTGACAATAAAAGTTTATAGAAACAGTTTTAATGTTTGATATGTAACATGTCAACAATTGACATGTGTAAGATGAGCAGTTAGCAAAGTAATACAGAGGGAAGACTAATTTATGTATTTTATTCCTCAGTCATAATTTTATTGCAGAAATGACTGATATCTCATGCATAAAAAAAACAAAAAAACGTACTGCTCTATTCCTTTTAGACATAAAGGCCCATAATCTGCCCTATAGATGTTGAATGCATTCTGTAGTGAGAACACATTCAAACACGTGTCCTACACCTCCATGAGAGGGGGGAGGGGTGAGAAGGGGGAGGGATGAGAGGGGTGAAAGGGGGTGGGGTAAGATGGGGGCGGGGCCCTCAAAACAGCTTGATCTGAGGAGGTATGTTTTAGACAGAGTAAAAAGGTGCTGTTTTAAATGATCCTTGTGGTATTTTTACCAAAAAATGTTACAGACATTTCATTAAGACCCCAAGGAACCATATCAACTGTGGTGAAATGGGCATAATATGTCCCCTTTAAGTGATTCTTTGTCCAATTCCATTATTTGCATTATCACAGAATGTGAAAATTTACATTAAGTGACAGGGGAGATGAGATACCATGCAGACAAGAGCGAAATGTGGATTTAATGTTGCATGTACAGCAGCCATGCTCCTGCCTAATCTGATGCTACCCAGCTGAGAAGTGAAATCAAAAATCAGATACTCTGTGCAATTGAAAATATGTCAAAGAGAGTTATGAAAATGTCTGCAAAATGAACTGGATAATGTTTCCTTGAAGCCTAATGGATACAGATGTTTGTGTCTTTACTGACTGTGCAACACGTACCCTGACCCAAAGTGATCCAAAACATAATTTCGGTTTTCCTTGAAACATTTTCAAAGGTCAAACAAATCACAACACCAAGGGTTAAGTAAAACCTGCAGTGAAGAATTTGAATCAGTCACACAAGCAGGGTTGTGTAAATATGATTAAATGAAACGTGTATTCAAATCTGTAATTTGTTTTCTTTTTTAAATCCCTTTTCAACTATGTTAGGACTTGAGTGCCTGAATAGAACCAGGGGATTTCAGTTGATCAATTTGAATTTCTGGCAAAAGTAGCCTTCTATTTGCATAGTTTGTTTGCCTAATCTGCATAATCAAGGACATTAACGAATGATACAGGCCACTCATACAGGAACTCTTTATCCGTGAGACCACAGTAATTTGCCCTGTAATGATTACATTTGCTGCACCTTGAAAGTCATTGATGAAGTCCACAGTGAATGCTCCTCGCTCGTCTTGTAACAGGCAACAAATTGAATAAAGTGAAATTTCCCTGCATGTTTTACTCCACATCTCTTTGACAAAGGAGCAGCCTTGGAACTTGACACTCGACAAAGGATTGAATGGGATGTGAAAGAGGTTTGCAATAGACAAAGAATGTTCACTAAACTGCTGCAGTTCACAACTCTACAAAGCATTTGAGCCTCTTTAAGCTTTTTGAAGTAGGATTTCGTGCCTTTATTGTACAGCCTCCGTTCTTTCATTAAAAGCATTGCAGCTGTATCAAGACGCTATTTCCAGCAAAAAGAAACTTGAATAAAAAAAATGTATTTTATCTGATTAGTATCAAGTGGCTGAGCGAAGTGATTCATTTATTTCATGTATAAATACAATACATTGATACATCTCTACATTTATGTTAGAAACTGTACTTTCTATGTCGTAAATATCGTTGTTTTGCTGATGCGCTCAGTTACACACGACACCTTCTGCACTCCTGTCCGTCCTGGGAGAGGGATCACTCAATTTCTCTGTGAGGTTTCTATGTAACCCCCCATCCCTCCTCATATCACTCCTCACATTCACTGTCGCCAAAGGCCCCTGTTGTTCAGAAGAAACAGATCCCAGCTGTCTGATGTGTCTGATCATCCCAAATGATGGAAATCCAGGCGTGACTGTTGCTGGCTGGTCATCCACAGTCCACAGATCCATAGCTCTGTGTTTTAAGTTGTAATCTGACGAGAGATTCAAAGCACTCCATCGGTGGTAGGTTAGCTGCACGGATGTGATAGAAACACAGAACCACCTGTGTAGTTACAGTATTGATTCAAAATGACAAGGACAAAAAAAAAAGTGGTGTAGAGAAATGGGGGGGAAACAAAAGGATGAGTGAGAAATGACCTGTCACCGGAGGCAGGATTCTTGTGCAATTTAGAGTCGTGTAAACATGTCAAGTTGGGATTTGATTTTGTCAAAATATCAAAAAAATTGCTTGTCATGTTTCAAAATGTCTTTATCGTTAGAAGAGAGGTTAAATGTGGTCAAATAAACAGCAGCGGTATGGGAACCTTCACATTTGATAACTGAGAATATGAATATATATTACTATTAAAGTGCAGAGGTAATGCTCAGTACGACCGCTATTCAGCATCGAGTAAACTAGAATAAGATGTCAAACGTCAAGTACTTAAAATGGTTCTAAATCAAATCTACCGCAGTGACATATATGATTCAAACCCATCAACCTGCATTAGCGGCCATCTATAGAGGGGCTAGTATAGAAGATATGGAAAAAGCACAATTTAATGCTCGGCATTACTTGGAGTCAAAGTGAGGACTAAGTGGACTGTGTCCTCTTATCGAGCCAATAAAACCAAACCACATATCAAAGCATGCCAGCTCTCCAGACCCATAATCCACTTACTAACGGATGAGGATGATGTTATAATGGCTCCAGTGCTCCTCATGACTTACACTCCTGTCTTGCAAGTTCTGAAAGGAGGGGAGATGAGGCGGCCTTCCTCAGTTTGACACAACAGGCATGGTCCTCAAACTGAGCTATCAATCTGTCACTTAGGAGGCATTAGGACGCAGGAAGGCGGAAAAGATCTCCACTATCTGACAGCTACAAGATAGCAAGAGGAAGTTCCTTTCTTTGAATAGAATAAAACCTTATCATAGCCAAGAGGCTGATTGGATTCAATATCGAGACCCAATATTAATGATGGAAAATGACAGTATTCACTGAATCCTCTCATGCACAGGCTATTATGCTAATTCCTGAATCCAGGGTTTGCGTTTTCTAAGTTAAATATTGAATGAGAAGAAATGGAATAAAATGAAACTTTAGAGAAGGTGATTATTTGAAGGGGGGTGCACGATTCGGAGCTGATTTTGACATTGAACTAATGTGATTTCACAACCCACTGAAAAGTATCATTAATGAGAGAAAAGGTTTTCATAATTACTTT
This sequence comes from Platichthys flesus, assembly GCF_949316205.1. Lineage (NCBI taxonomy): Eukaryota > Metazoa > Chordata > Actinopteri > Pleuronectiformes > Pleuronectidae > Platichthys > Platichthys flesus. Next base: position 4,729,515 of record NC_084958.1, on the reverse strand, counting down.
TCTTTTTCTGACAGGACTACATGTAGCATATCATGTTCTTGTCATGCATGTTTATTGAAGCAAATTTTCATAATTGGATTATAAATTTAGCTCCACGTCTTTTAGGGCATTAACAAGAAAATTGCAATACTTTATTGTGTAATGCATTATGCAATTTTAAGGAACATGATTTGCTATCATGCAATATCATTTAATATTCTGCAATACTATACGCTATGCTGTACTCTAATGGCCACCACATGTGATTTAAAATTATTTAAAATCACATTACTCATCATTAATACCAGTTATGTTTAAAAATTCTCTCTTTACTGTTGAATTATACGTCCTTTCAAATCTAACTTCACGTTTCTGGATATGTATGTGCACTTTTCATATTGTGAATCTCTATCGGCACAAATGTTCTACTGCTCAAGTGACTTTCATTTCCCAAAGTTTCACTGCGCAAATCCAAAACTCATTTTTTCGCTCGTTCAGACATGACTAATTCATTTGGTGGCGGTGAATGAGAGGTGGCAAATCAATGTGTATCAACAAATACTGTGAAAATTAGAAATATGCGGTAGATTGCAAGGAAAATAATGGCTTAGGTGTTCCGCACAAAACCCTAGGATATTCAATTATGATTAGTCGGGGAATTGGGATGATTATTGACTCCTCTGGTTCAGATGCCTTGTCCTGAGGAGCAGAATGTCATGCAATGTAATCAGACTTTAAATGGAAAACACATCACACGACTTTCCCATCTTTTTACAACCCCAACCCTATCTCTCAATTTGAAAAAAAAAGAACTAGAAATGTATTTTCTTTTATAGGACAACGACACTGCAGAGCTAGTTTTTTACACCATCTAAAATGTAATTGAATTATAAAATATGAGCAAGGCTGATGCTTTCAATCTCCGCATTTATGAATTAAATAAAAGTAGCGGCAAAAACATGTCCCTTTATATTTCAGTGGTGTGTGCGGCCATGAAGAAAAGTATTACCAAGCAGGTACGGCGGCAGCTTGCACAAGAACAAATTGGCACGGACACAACCGGAGGTGCCTCTGTTTTTCTCTTTTTCTTTTCCGGGCTTTTCAGTCAGGCTCGTCTGTAAAGGAAATTAAATTGAGGCTAAAAGTCCATGGTTCTCTTTTAGTCTCTGTGACGGCAGTCTGGTGCCCTCTACATTTGCAAAGGGACAATAAATCAGCCAAGCAGCATGTAAGATTGCAGCCCCTGTGCAAGTCTGATTTATTAAAAGCATGCCGTCGCCTTCATAAGACACTGGGCTTCTCGCTCAAATCCCAACACGGAGCTGAAATGATTTGACGCCGATGCCATGTCCAGTCTGACTGACTTGTCCTTGTGCTCACTGATACTCAGCTTGAGGCAAAAAAGAGACACGAGTGGAAAGAAAAATAAGAACAAAAAAAAATATTAAATAATAAAACTCACTTCAATGGGCTTCACTTTGGCAGTTTAGCCCTTTGACTCCCTGGTTATCCAACACTTCTCTTATCACAACATTTAGCAAATAGGATGACAACGTAACCGCGGTTATTTGAAAGTAGACTTCTCTAATATGTGTTCCATGTTGTGACAGGTGAAGGGACGATGCAGTCAGAGCAGTGGCGACCTTTAGTTCGCTCAATTAACAGGGTAGCTTCCATACATCATCCTGGGAAGGAAAAGGAAACAGGAGGAAAAACGGTGCTAAGCAGCTGTAAGCAGTCCAGTCATTCAGAGCTATGTTTCCAGCCAACTGACATTAAACTATGTTTTATATTCACCCTTCTTTACGCTCTAATGTAACCAACTCGCGAGCAGCTGTTATGGCCATTGAAAGCTTTTGTGGTCGGCTTGGGTCCACGAACAGCAAGCCACATTTCAATAATTGAGCCCATTGGAAGCTATTTGGCCAGTAGGAGAAAAGTGTTGACCAATCAGATTCTTGCATGTGCATTTAAAAATACTGACCCACCGAGCTACCTAAAGCCAGCTACCTCTTTTTTTATACATATAATCTTATTTTTCGCCATCGATGTGGATCAGATATTATGGTGAGCACTTCCTGTGAAGATTGCCTCCTGTTTTCAAACGTTTCATATGTGACCCCTGTTGTTGTTGAGGTACAAAAATATCATGTACCTCATGATGTCCTATTCATTGTTTTTACTGCTATAACCGGCCTATTTTGGATATGTTGGACCTTTTAGATGATTCGTGTCAACACAAGGAAAATTCAATGCAGAATGAATACTCTATTTAGTACATTCACATGTTGATAGGAAAAACCTTTTAACACCAGATGCTAATTCTCCAAGGCTACATCCATAACAATACATTTTGCTTTTAAAGTCCACTTGAGTGTTTTAGCTCCATATCGGTAATAATGTCCATCCATGCTAATACACCTGAAAAGGCAGGTTTTCTACACAGAAATCACTACACACAAGAAGCAACAATGGTCTAAACTAAGATGACGGATTTCCTGTCTTGGACTGACGCTGAGCAGGAACTGCTACTGACAGTGAGTACATGTGATTGAGTAATATAAGGTTTAAATAATATGTAATCTCCCCTGCTCTCTATTGATTTGTATATTATTATATTGTACTGTTGATGTTTTCCCTTGAAAATGCTTTTTGTGATGTTTGTTTATTTTCGTGTCATACATTAATCTTGCCCTCTGGTATATTTTATTAAATCTATACTCTTAAAGTTGAAAAATAAACACAAGAAACGTCATCAGAAATGGTGACGAGCTCGAATGCCATGAATAGAGCCGTGCAAGTTGTAAGACAATTTGTGGATGTTAATTATTTTCTCCTCTTTCACCAGGAACAACTGCCACTAAGAGCTCAAACAGCTTCAGTGTCAATTGAAGATTACACATTTTGTTTGTAATGTGATCCATTGCTGGTGTGAGTGCAGTTTTAAAGAAAGAAATCCTTCTTCTATTGAAACAGGGATTTTTTTCCATTTAGTTGTTTTGTTTTTGTGGAAAAACCAACCCCGCGGTGATGTGTTGTCTGCATCAGAGATTCAGCAGCACAACAAACAGGCGAGGCGTTCGGGCTGTGTGCCTTCCCCGCAGCCCATAGGGGAGCTATGGATTGGTGCGTCTCGCTCGGCAGGCTTTTCCAAAACACGCCAAGCTGTGATGCTCAGAGAGCGGCTCGGGGGGCTGGGACTGAGCCAAGGCTGCAGCTTTACAAGTGGTCAGGGCCGCATCGGTTTAAGATTCATTCAACCAATGCCATCAATGCAGGTTTTAGACGGGTCAACGTATGAATGTCAATATACCGCAAGCAGCGCTGTGTTAAGTTGACCATCTCCTCCAACAGACAGAGGCTAGTGTGTGTGAGTGTGTGTTTGTTTGTGCTCAAGAGAGAGAGAGAGAGAGGGAGAGACAGACAAAATCTATGTCTCTTGTTAATAATTATTCCATTACAGGTTCAATATGTCTTCGAGAGATTACTGGAAACATGACATTATTAACTGTGAAATTAATTATGGTACAAAATGGAGTGCTGCCTATAATTGTTAAAGATTAACCTACCATAATGAAATACATTTTCATGATTGGAAAAAAAAAGATCCTAACCCTAACCCTTTTTTTAGTCAAAATATCCTGATGAGATTTTCTTATTAAATCTTCTAGTATAGCATTTCCAGCTGTATTTGAAAGTTTTTGAAAGCTGATTTGACTGCATATAGTTTGGATGTTAATTGTTATATCAATAAATATGAAAGAAATAAAAAAAAAGGAACTTAATTTTTTCTTCATGAATTTTACTAGCACAGGGGTTTTAAATAGCATCACAAGGGATTTCAAATTGACAGACAATATGAGTAAAGGATTAACTGACGAAAAATGCTGCCGTCAAAATTTCTTAGGGGATTTTGCACCACTGGGTCTTTCCGGCCCTGCATCTTAACATAGTTGTGTACACTCTCAAGTGATCAAAGGATCCTGCTGAAATCTAATTATACCGTTTTATCAAGACAAACGTTACTTTAAAGTTGTTTTAGGGGATATAAAGTGTTTACCACAATCACAGAAGTAGCGCTCTTAGACAAATTAATCTGGGAGCTGTCGTTTAATTAAATTAAGGCTGTTGGTGTATTGGCTTTTCTTTTTTTTTAAACTGCACATTTTCAAATATGTGTAAGGCCCAAAGAGAGCAAAGAGAACATAAAACCAGATTTGTTTGCATTTGTGCAAAAGGAGCCACACCTTCCTTATCCTCTCTAGTCCTTTAAGGCAGGTAGAATGTTTGTATTTGAAATCATTTCTCGTATATTTCCCTAAAAAAAGTCACAATTTAGTAATGAAATGGGTATAAACCAACATAAATCTTAGATTCAAACAAAGGTATTAGTTATTCCACTACTTATAGATATTTTTGACAAATGCATTTTATTAAAAAAGGTGTAGATGCTGTTTCGAAACCTTTTCTACACTGCAAGGACAATGTGCTCACAAAGCTAAGCTAAACTAAAACAAATCAAAAGTGTAAAATACAACTCTTCTGCTATGACTGCAGTTCAATAAATAGCTTTTATTTTAGTGGATACATTTAAATGTTTCTGTGTGGACATAAGATGTAATTATAACATCTCTTTCAGAATGTGTTTATTTATTTAAAATCATAATAAGTGTATCTATAAACATATAGTAATAACCCCAATACCATGACCCTCCTCCTGGAGACCACTGCCCTTCAGAGCTTTGTCCCATCGCTCCTAGTGTTCCTTTCTCTACTCATCCAAAAGCCCCTTTTCACATTTTTAACATCAAATGTAAAGAATAACTGGATCATCTCTAGAGAAGGTCAAATCTAATTTTGACCAAATAACGTTTCAACAAACTATAAAATGGGATCAGGAACAATGGTGTGAGAAACTTCACTGTGCGTCTAATTTACGAACCCCAAAAAGTGGATTCACTGTGTATTGTTCCTATTCAAACCCACAGTTCTGAATGTCTGCCAGCAACAAAGCAGACTAAAACAAAGGAGCTGCCTGGCGGTATCTGCTTCCGTTAACATCCACAACCATACGGCTCTCGCAGACCCGACTGCTCCTCACCTTTCCGATTGAGTGGGCACAGGGAGGGGCTATTTTCACACTACTGATCCACAGCAAACCAAATCTGGCCAACTTGGCCAATATCTGCACCATTCAGCCAAATACATAGTGACAAAGAGGATGTGGTCCAAACCTGTAACTATTTGTGAATTTGTGGATTTTTTGCATCATCAATGTATTTTATTGTTTATTAAAATGATTGTCTTTTAAGTTTCACTGTGATGTTGGCTCAAATAAAAAAAAAATGCACCTTATGATCTCTGAGGAAAAAAAGCAATAGAGCTGTAAGAGGAGTACATCAAATCCAAAGCCTGGAAACCTTATCAGTCTTTAATATCACATAATTGACTGGGGTTGGTGGGAAAGTCCCTGTACTGTCTGAACATGATGATTGGACTGATCCATTGAAGCCCTGCAGCAAAACTGCAACTCATGAGAATTTGCTAATTAACAAGGTGAAAATATGTCTAACAATGACACACTGGAGCTTTACAGTCCAAAAAAGGCGAACCAGTCAGCACACATTTAGTATTTGAAACTCTTTTAAATACAAAGTGATTTTATTTGTCTTCACATGGCTCCGCCTTTGGGGCTGAAGTTTGAACTGTCACTGTCTCACCTGGTGTCTTGACAGACATACACAAGGTGAGTCATCTATTATGGATGTCCAGCCACGGCCAATGGAGGACACTACGGTCACCTGGTTGGATGTGAACGCGTGGGGCGAAACCATCACCTAGAGCAGTGCACATCAAATCATGGACCATAACCGTTTTTAATGACTTGTGTCTATAAGTACAAAAGTTGGATATCGTCTTCCAACAAAAAACTGAGCAGAATGTCTTGGGTAAGATTGCATGTTGGCTTTTGCAACAGACAGAAATCCCTTTTCTGGCTTCAGACCCCAGTTTTGGTGCAGTTCACTGAACCTGATTTCCCTGTAGGATCAGGCCCATGATAAGTCTGGCTTGTCTTCAAAGCCTAAAAATACTGCAGTCCCAACTCATCCATTAGGCATACACTGTCTTGTGGTGAGCGCTGTGGCCAGGCAACGAACTGCGGCACATTCAACTTTCTTGCTTCCTGGCCTATGGTCAAGATCTGCAGACCTGGGAACAGTTCAATGTGTGTGTTTAACAAAAAGATGGCTTCAGAACTGAACAACACATCCATTGACACAAATGTTAGAGGAAAGCAAGGACAACCTGCTAACAATTAGTGGCTTTTAACATTCTCTGAACATAATGTCAATAAAGTGGGTTTAAAGGTACAATAGTAATTTGATTAGCAATAAATTAGTTAGTAGTTGACAGACAATTAAATGGGAACTTTCTATTTCTTCTTTGTTCAGCTAATTGGCGGTTGGCAACCGGCGTCAAGGTGCTTTACTGCAATCAGCTGTGTGATTCAATATCCTACTTCTAGTTCTTGCACCTAGATTAAAAATAAAAAAAATTGTCTTGGTTTCCATTGTTCACACAATTTTCTTCTGTAAAGCTTTGGTTCACAGGTCAGGTTTGTTCTGTTTTTTTCATTTCTATCTCTGTGCCAAACGTCTGAGCACATATGACTCACGTGTTAGATAAGAAGGTACACAACAGACTGTGGGCTGAGGTGAGGAGTGTGTATGCCATGCATTTGTTAGCCTGGCAAAAGAACTAGCCAGTAATGGATGAAATCAACACAAATATAGCTCTGTGTTCCCGATCAGGTTAAGGTCTTAAATTTACCAATACTGCTCTGGTTCTGTTTTTCGTGTCCTAAAGCCTGAAACATGCTTCTGCGTTTTCACGGGCCCGTAAGCGCAAGAGCCCTTCCGGGTCCCTTACGTGCTTATGTATCCCTCCTTACGTGCTGACAGGTGTCGACCCCCTTTTCTAAAATTTACGGCAAAGCTCCGCAAGCTCACTCAGCCCGCAAGGCTGTGATTGGTCTGTTCTACATCCCTTCTGGAGCTGCATTTCCGGTTTCATGCCCCATAATACCGGCAGAAATCACGGAAGGTTTAGAAGAACGAATATGGACCAAATAGAAGAGCACTTGGCAGAAGATATCAGATAGTATGATCACATGTATAACCTGTCACTGACTGGCGGATTTGTCTGCCAGAAAAAGGCTATGAGGAGCTGCAGTGGCTATGTAAATAAACAATCGACGAAGAAGAAAGAAGGCGTCTCTAAGGTCATCTTCGACAAAAAGCATTACTCCGCCTAGTGTTCTGGCGCGGAATTGCTTTGTAAGACGCGCAACGGTTGGGGAAGCATGAATGAAAACGAGTCTTGCGCCACAGCGGCGTGAAAAGACGCAGACGCAGTCGCAGAAGCATGTTTCAGGCTTAAAGAATCAAGAAGAATTCAGGTTGGATCTTAGGTCTGCATCCCTATTGGAGATCTGCACTAAATGTAACGAGAAAAAGAAAAAGCACAATTGGCAAGATGAGAGATCTAAAACAATGAAGACATCTAAAAGTGTATACCACTGCTTCTTTATCCCAGTTACAACCTGGGCTGACTGCTACTGATATACAACGGAAAGAGGTCCAGTGACAGGTGGCTCGGTAAAAAAAAAAAACCTGTAACGCGGCCTTCACAGGATCCCTTTTTGTATCCACAAGGAGCTGAATAAGTGACATGGCTTTGGATTTATAGGTCAGGCCTCCAGCAGGGTGGCAAGCTGCAGCAGGGCCCGGAGATCACAGTGGCAACGCTGCTTCCATCTGTTGTCACGGTCTGCTTATATCTCCATGCTAATCCCTCTGTACCAACACCTTAATGAAAATAGCCCGGTGGCGGGGCTGCTGCCACAGCTCTTTCAGAATGAGGAATTAGCAGAGCAGCGAGCACAAAGACCCCGAAACCTGAAGTTGATGGGATGTGAAATGCAGATAGAGCAGGAAGGAAAAATGGGAGATTAGAGGAAAATCAAAGAGGTAAGAAGCAGAACCTTTACACCGGCCACCTCGTTTCCACATAAAAAGATGTTCACCGATTGAACCTGCGCGTCCGGTAGTTCGCCTTGAAGTTTGCTAATTCATGCAAAACATGCAGGGGGTAGTCAAGGTCAGTTATTTGTTATTATCACAAGGACTAAAGGTCGTTGGCATTCAGCAGGCATCGGTGCGCGCCTCCCTGCCTCCGTTCAGCAGATGTAGCTTCTGGCACAAGTCTGGAGCTGACTAATCATTTGTGTATGCAGCTATAATATGCTTTCAATGTCTGAAAATACATATCATCCATCAAAGCACGATTGTAATGTCTTTGGGCTGGAAAAGGGCACAGGGAGTAGGTGTGGCATATCTAAGATCTAATAAATATACATTTCCTCAGGCAAGAGGAGGAAGCTGTGAGATCTAAGGATTCATTTCCCACTCTGCCGACATGGCAGATAAGGTTTGATACAGTGCAGGCATGCAAAAAATATACAACCTGAAACGGAAATATCGAACTTTTCAAATGTATGTTGCACACAGACATACAACCGTTCTTTACTGCCTATAGTCCGCAGTGTCTGGTTGGCATAAAACCAGGAAGGATCTCCATATATTTTTTATGTAAGTAGTAAGTACTATGTAACCTACACCCATGCTTCATTTTGCACATGTCCATTCCCTGTCATAAAGGGTGCAGGACATGTAATATCCAGGGAAACTAAACAAGATGGTGGGATGTGTTGTATCAAAGATGATATCCCTTAAATTGTTTATAATTTCATACATTCATGTAATTTAATTAATATACATTTTAATGGAATACTAATGCAGTCAACCTTTGTTTTTTGGTTTATAAGATATTCAGAATTATTTTTTGTTTACTTTTAGAGGTTATGTCAAAAGAAAGGGAAATGTAATTGTACTTCATGAGAGTTTCTGCTTTGTCAACAGGAATCTTTACCATGACGGAGATGTGCAGGATGCGGAGTTCCTCCTTGGCAGAGTTGCTGGAGGGATCTTCTGTGGGCTCTGGGAGGTTCAGGCTGCCGTCCTGGTGGTGGATGTGGAAGAGCAGAGTGCCATTCTCCAGCCACTGCTGCCTCCAGCGTACCAGGGGGATGTCTTCTGAGTTCCCGGAGATCTCTGCCAGATAAAAAGGGTAAACAAAGAGGGGACTGGATGAGAAGCGTTGCAGTTTCAATGCACATTTCCTAGCAACCGTTGCCAACCTCTTGACGAACACCCACGGGGACCGAGCACTTTATTGACACGGAGAAATGTTGTGGTGGGGATTTAATAACGAATAGCTTGAAAGATGCACCAGATAATGAAGGTGATGTGTCGATGTTAATTACTTTCATCCAGTTTCGAGCTGTTTTGAGGAGACAGGTGAATGTTCACAAGATGAAATATCTCAACTATTGGATGAATGTCAATGACCATCAGATTTGCATGATTTCCAGGATGATTATTCCTAAAACTCCTGCTTTCTATGTACAGCATCCTCACGAGGTGAAATAACAGATAGTTCAACACAAATAGCTGCACAACTGTTAGTTTTTCCACCAGCCTCGGGTGTACTTTACGTCTAGATGTAATTAGCAAAAAAATTTGCATGCTAACAAGGTTTGAGAGAACAAAAGAAGAGAAGAAATGATTAAACTCGAATGATAAAAAATGAGTAAACTGGGATTTTATGGAAGCAGTGGAACAGAAGAAATACTGCGCTTTGTGTCACACCTCAGTTCCTCAGACAATACATTCCACTCCGAGCTGTTTGAAGTATTAGGGATGCCAAAACACATACACACACACACACTCAGTGCAGAAATGGAACGGATTATAAATGCATGACGGAGCTTTATGGGTGATTTTGCATTATGTAAGTCTAAAGAGTCGCAAAGATGCATCAGGCTCATAAGTCATGAGAAGCGGGAGCGCTGAGTGGAAGACAAATGAAAATAGATCACGGTAAGTCCAGGCAGGACTCCGCACTGGATCCTTCACCCAACACCACCATCAAACTGCTGCTGGACATAAAACTACTGAATGATCTGGAGCAGGTTCATGGATTTTCACTGCATATCATTTTAACAGATGATGTGCACTGAAACTACAGCAGTGCTACAGAGATGCCTAGGTCTGTACCAAAAAATGACTTGTTTGGTTAAAAGGACAAAGCTGTGTAGTATTCTACTGTACACATGATTTGCAACACTTCAAAGAAAATAGGTCAACATTGAAAACATGCAAAGAAAGACAGCAAATAGAATGTTACTGTATCAACATGTCCATGTAAAGCAGAAATGTCTTTTCAACAGAAATTTTGTAAATTTCCATATGAGAGATACATTTGTATTTTGGTTAACAGATTACCCAATCTTTGCTTAATGAATATCAAAGCAGGTAAAGGCTTTCTAATAACAATTGTATTGTTTAGTCCGTGTTAGACACCAAATATGTCATGAATCTCTCTCTCACTCACTCTCAACTAATTTCTCATCTATGTCTCAAAATACATTATGAGCAATGATAATTATGAAGGTGTATAAGGGATGTTGTGGAAAATAAAAATTATAAAGTAGGCAGATGGAGTAATGTGTTAAAAAAAATGTACTTTCCAACACTAAAGTTTTTTAATTTATGAGATAAAAGTCACAAACTAATTACAGTTAGACTTGTGTGGTTGTTTTTGTCATGAAACCAGCTACAGTGGACAATTTAACAAAATGAGTGGGCTACATTCTGCAATCAAATTCAGCCATGAGGGAATACTTACTTTTAGACAATACTTTGTTGTGTGTGTGTATATATAAAGCTTCAGTCAATTCTGAACAGGGCTACAAGTGATAAAGTGGTGTTTCACCAGGGAAATAAGGCTTCGGATAGATGAAGATTAAGAGAGAATGATAGTTTGGTTGGAACTGGGCTTTGAGCAGGGTTGGATGATTGGACAGCCGACAGAAGATTGAACCTTGATAAAGACAACCTTCACTTTGAAATTAAAAAAAATGACACGATGCGGTTGCTTAAATTTGTGACTTAAATTCAAGAGATTTTTTTTTTTATTATTAATGACTTCAATGAAATCATCCTATCTTAATCTGTACAATGTTGTGCAACAAATAAAAGGTATTCATAGCTGTAATATTTTTATTTTGAAATATACTGCATACACACATACTGATAAACTTTCTCATCAAAGAATCACATCATACTCCTCGTCAGGAATAACCCACTGTATATGCATGACTAAGGACACAACACTACACACACCGTCTATGTGAAGCTGTCCCATATGAATTTAAACTCTGAACACTGATAATATGGTAATTCTGTCACACACACCTTCATATTTCACCTTTTCTCTATATAACCCAGAAGTACAACATTTATCAGAATGTTTTTTCTACATAGAGTGATACATAACTGTACAGTGTAGAGAGGGGGCACCTTGGACGTATCATTCAAGGTTCACTCAGGAGAATCGTATTGGAGTGGTTATAGCAGCACATAAAGTTCAGCATCATTCTCAGTGAAAGAAGATTGCAAAGTCTATATAGTCTGTATGTTTTTAAGTTATGTGCATGCATGCAAAAACTATTCAGCAGAGAACACTTTGAGACAAATGAACAAGGGAAGGCAGAAATATAAAACTAGAGTGATCAATACACAGTTCAAACCTATAAAGCATTTAAGTGCTATATTTTCTTACGTTATTGTCTAATAAAACAAGTCTATTCCCACTAGAATATTTTTTAGTAATCACTAATCAGCCTATTTGCATTCTGTAGAGACTTTTTTTTTTATAGTTCCCTTGTTGTTAGCAGGGGCCATTAATCCCTTCCAAAATTCTAATTAGGCATTTGCACATCGCATCCTGCTTAATGCTGCCATTTAAAGTATGGTGCACAGTGCACAATCTTATACTGTTTATGGATTACTTTGAACGCTGCCCCTGTGAAAGACCATTACACTAATTGCTAGCATGACCCTGTGCAGTACACAAATCTGTTGCCCAAATATATTATGCTAGATCTACAAGCCATTAAATAACGTAAAGCTCTTTTTTACACACAGATGTCAAGATGAACCAAAACGGAGGAAGATAAGCACGATGCAGAGCGGAAAGGGATGGTGGGGGGTGCACTAAAGGGACACAGTCCATTAGCGAATATTACATAATTGATCAAAGTCCACACGGCTCTGCTGTATGCACTGGTTTATTCGTGTAGCAGCGCGGCACCACGATGGTTGCAGGGAGTAAATAATAATGAGGTTTAGACGTGATCAAAGGAAAAGACTAGAACTGAGTGACGCGAGCACTGCGCCGAGGCTTTGGGGAGATGGGAATTAGGACGGAGACAACAGCCTGGGAAAGACCAGAGAGCAGCGCAGGGGTGAAGCTCTGACGCTCCTCACTTTCTGCTGTCACACGAAACAAAACCTACTTATCACTGTGAGCCTTGAAAACATGCGTCAATCCCACACTACATGGGACCATTACACTGATTGCTATCTGTGATGTCGCTTCTAGCAAGTTATTCCTGCTGATTGCACACTATTTGAAACAGTGTTTAAACTTTCAGGAGCATGTGTCACGTTGCAGCAGCAAATAGGCACCGGTTTAATGTGGGACTCAAGTGATTCAGGGCCGAAAGTCTTCTGCTTTGTCGGCGTCATCTTTGCCTTTGATCCAACCTTAAGATAATGTCACAAGAGGGAGGATCAAAAATCAAACCCTTGCAGTTAGTATACTATTGTATTTAGCTAATTAATGGGGAGGAGGCAATTTTACATATTAGGGCTAGTTGACATATCACTGCCACTACTGCATATTGAATAGTTAAAGTGTGTTATATGGCATGAGAAAGCATGATGAAGTCATTAAGCTTAACTTTGAAAAACTGAATAACCCCAGAGGTCTAAACTAAAACAGAAGTCTGTCCTGAGCTGCTTTCGGACATGCACTGAACTCCAGACGATCTCCTGAAAGTATCCAAAGGGGCGGTAGAACAGAAATGTCTGAGAACACAGCAGTAGGTTACTGGGAGGATTGACTGCAGGGAAGTGGAAATGTTGATGACATTTCTAACATGTATAGAAACAAAAGGAATACAACTATCTCAGGATGAAAAAGACAAGGCTTACATATAAAAGACACAGATGAAGAAGTCAATTTAATTTTGAGAGATGGGATTCTAAAGTGTTTGGTGATTTGCGGGAACGGCATTGGTGACGTGCTTTAAATAAATGTGATGTCTGCAGTAGAATTTATGTCCTGCCTCCTACATGCTTAGCCAACCATCATCTGAACGAATTGGAGATTTCGACTGAAGAATGTCACCCCGGGTCTGTCACATGTAATAGAGAAACTCCAAAGAAAGTCCAGACCCCCGAATCCAGGCCAATTTCCGGAGTTCATGTCTCAAACTGGCTCTGAATGAATGTGGTGCCAACTTCAGATTCTGTAGCAACAAAGCATCTCACAAACCAAAACAGGTACAGATTCAGTTGTGATTTCCATAGAAGTAGCAAATAAATACAATGAAACATTGTTAGAACTTTGAACACAATTAAACTCTTGCAGCCATCACACTTGTTTCTGCTGAATAACAATGTCTACTGAGGTACTGGACATGTGGAAGTCATTAAATTGCTGCTCAATAGAGATATGTAAGCCGTGGGCAGGTGTGATAGACAGGCGACAACCAGTTAACCCCCTGTTACTGCATCACCCACCTCTGTGGGAGGAGCTGCACACACTGAAAGGAACGGGGCAGACCATTCAGCATTCAAGTGATGAGAATGGCTCATTCGTAATGAAGGGAAAATGGTTTTTCAGGGTTACATAAAGCATGTATTAAAATATGAAGCTACATGGATGAATTTGTTTTACCAAAGAGTGGAGAGCTACTGCTTTTGTTGGAAAAAACGTTGGGGCACAGAGTCAGTTGAAACTGTTTTGAGGCGGAGTCACAGGTGAAACTTAACTATAGCCACTTTCAAACATGACCGTGGGTTAAGTCAAATAAATTGTGTCTGGACTCTACTCTGACTTTGCCTTTCACACGTGCACAACGCAGCAGATGGGGCCTTATAGCCGTTGAAACTGACCCTCACTTCAAACCTAGGGGTACCCAGAATGCCTTGCAAATCACCGGCAAGCTGGGAGAGAGACCATGAGAGAGACCCACAATTGCAGCATTTTTTATTAATCATGATTTAACCCTAAAAATGATTTGTAATTCTTTAATAATTTGATTGAACTCTAATTCTTGTAATTTATGTAAAATACAATAGTTTTTAACATTTATAAGCATATGCAATGGTATTTAATTAGTATTTTTACTTTGTAATAAGGTGTCAATAATGGTTAGTATGTGTATTATATATATATATATATATATATGATTTGCCTTGTAAATATAACCATTTACGAAATATTAGTACAAAAATATAAGTATAGTATTGAATGTAAAATAGTGTTTGGCATCAGCTACATTTGTGACGTATGTTAGCATCCTAACACACAAAACTAATGACCATGATATACATATACCTGCTGAAGTCTTTAGTCTTCAAGTCTTTAACACTGCTATTCTGATCATGTAAGCATTAGTAATGTTAGTATCTGGTTCAAAGTGGTCCTGACTAAGAGCAGCCTCACAGAGCCACTCGAGTAGACGGAGTTCTGTAAACATGCTATCGTGATAAAGAGCGTTTTCTTTCATCTACTTCATGGGCTTTCTTGAAGTAGCATGCTATCTAGTGTTTCATAAGTGAATTTCCCATTCACTTTCTATGCACCTTCTATGTTCGCACTTACAGGGCCTCAGGTATTCATGATAGGAGTAGGCAACATTAATATTTTGTGCACACATTGTACATGCAAGCAATTACCGAGCAGTACCTGCTGGCGCTTCACACTGTGCGGGTGTACAGCACCGTCTTTGTCAGGCAACACATTACACTGATTACTATAAAGGAAACACTTGCATGCTGGATAATGGCCATAACCCTTATATACATTAAAACCTGTTTACAAACCCAGACGCTTTCTGTGACACAACAGCGTGTATTTGTTTGTGTGTGCGTAAACATTTGTGCATTTGCATGTGTTTGTAATTGTCATATAACTATAGGTCTCATGCTGCGGTAAAGATAGGGTTCCCTCAGCCCGTAAATAAGATTTAAGAGTCCTTACTGGTTTTAACCTAAATGCAAATGATGTGCCTAAGTGTGACAGGGCACTTTTTAAAAAGTGTGCTTTCTCTCCCCCCAGGGACTACTTTGCCATGAGAGTGGGATTAATGAGACTGCCTTTCTTACTGCATGGGACCAGGTTCAGAACCACCCAGCACAGAGGGAGCAGAAGGAGGAACGAAAGAAAGAAAAAAAAATGAAAGGGGGGAAGAACTGGTACAGAGGGGAGAGAAAGAAAAGAGAAAGTGGCCACCAAACATCATCAAAGTAATCAGATTACGCCACGTTATTAGTGTTGCTCCTCTGAAAGCAGATTCACTGAACCATTTAGTTTAAATGAGTCTCAGTTCCTTTAGAATTAAATTGATAGAGCATTTGCCTTAAGCATTTTAAAATCTTTAATGCAAGCATAAACAAATGGCCAGTGCCTCCGCACACACTTTTCTATTCCCTAATTGATTGACACACACTGCTACAATGTAATTGATTCCCCAGAATTCAGGGAGTGTGCTGTGGCTTTATAGAAATGGTAAAATGTACTTTGCATTAAAATGAGGACAAATTCAGTAAAAGCTTGTTCTCCCTCTCCAAGTCACGGATCTCAAAGACCTCTGCTTATCCAAGCAAAACTGATAGAATTAGAAAATCCTCAGAGGGGATTTTAGAATTAAACACACAAAAAAAAAGAAATGAATCTGTTGGAAGATAAATGCATTGGGATGGAAATAAACAAGTTACAGTAAAGTGGCCTGTCTGTTACAATTGAAGGGACTAGCAGGGCACTTTTTGGGAGAATCTTGGCAGCATAACGCTGTCGGATTTTAGTACCCAGTGGGGAGGTTTTGTTCTGTCTCCGACAATAACATCACAGTGAAGTGTCAACAGTGGATTAAAATAATTGATCTTATTGGAGAGCATTTTTGGATAAGATGAGGAACTCTGTGCTACACTGGAGCTGAAACAGATACATACGCTCCCTCTAGGACTTTACCCTACGGCTAACTGCTGACAATGTCACAAGGCTTTATGCCTACTGTCCCTATAATAACACATTGAATGGTTGGTTCACCAAGAAAAACGAAAATCCATTGGTTCATTTCAGTAGCAGTTTGTAACCATGTCGATATTTTGAATTATATCTGTCCTGTTGAAGAAATTCCGATTTCTGCTCCCACATCCCAAAGAAATAACTAAACAAATAATAACATGGACAACATCCACAGATAGAGGAAGACAACATAAAAATGTCTTAAAAACATTTCCTTGTCTCATTGTAAGGCTCCACTGACCGTGTGATTACAAAGTTGTGGTTTCACCGATGTCAAACAGCATATAGATGCATCATTTAATGTTAAGAATATTTTGTATTAAGTATTAAAATCTCTTCTATAGTACCTGTAAATTTGCCTTTACTGTATAATGTGAAATTGAAATAGGACACAGCTTCAGTTTACCTGCTCAAAAACTGTTCTTTAATAGTCAGATCTTTTTTAGAATTCACCTTATGAGTTGGTACTGTATCACATTCTGAATAATCTCATATCCTGTTCAAGAGAATTCCAAATATCAAAGATGAGATGTGTTGATTTAACAATTTATGCTATATTGTGGCTCCCTATTTTGAGTGACGGTTTTCTGCAATATTTAGGCCTGGTTCCCCGTGATGATATTCATATTATTCTATTCATAACACATAGGGATATACGATTCATAGAGAAAGCATTTTGCATAAAAAGGCATTGGCCACTTCTCAGCTTCTTTGAAGCTCCGCGCTATCGAAGTCTGAGGGAAATATGGGTACGACTTGAAGATGGTGTAAAAGACTTTGTCCAAAGTTCACAAAAAATATGTAGATAATCATATGTCTGCTAAATGTAGCAAACTTAAATGTTAAAGTCGTTATTTAACCTTCTGTCATGGCCAACACGCTGTGTTAAGTAGATACTTCGCAGCCCACTCAGAAATCAGAAAATCAGAAATCAGCCAGACTATAGTGTAGTCAGAGGACAGCCTTGAAGGACAACCTGTGTGTGTTTGCACAGGAATAATATTCTGGAAACTTGCACCCTGTCTCTCCTTCGTACACTTCCCCTGTGAACGGCTGGTCTCTCAGCTGGAGAATGTTGTGTTCTTGTTAATAGTAGATTAATATGACTCAGTTTGGGGAATTCAAAATCAACATCTCCAAAGTAATTTCGGCTTATCGCCATGCCCTCTGGTGACCATGCGATGTGATGATCGTTATCATCATATTGGTGGAATAGAGCATTACAACTTCTGGGAGAGTCAACTAAAACTGAAGCACCATTTTGCAGTGAGATTTGAGTTCTTTCTTTTTTTGTGGTTCGTGCATTATGTATTTAAACATGGATTTATGTGTGTGTTGATTTATTAGTTATAGTTATTGCTAGACACTGGTCCTGTTCCCAGGATGGACTGTGGATCATCTCTCGCCACTGGAGTGTTTATTGCAGAAAGTTTAAATTTATTTAAATACATTTTTTTATCTTTTACATTCATTTTCAATGACGTGGGCACAGCAAAATAAACACAGAGCCACTGTGAAATCAGGAAAGAGACAATATTGAAAATCACGCTCACATTTGAAGTCATGCAAATTAATGAAAACCAAGCCTTGGACCATTACCGTGCTAACTGGTATGTTTTGAAGTTTGTCAAATTCTTCTGGACAGGTTCATGATTTTTTATTTTACAATCTCTGGGAAGAGCAGCGCTCTTTTGTGTGTGTGTCTTTGCTTCAGTTATTAATCGATGGTGTCGGATCATGAATCAAGATCGT
This sequence comes from Platichthys flesus, assembly GCF_949316205.1. Classification (NCBI taxonomy): domain Eukaryota; kingdom Metazoa; phylum Chordata; class Actinopteri; order Pleuronectiformes; family Pleuronectidae; genus Platichthys; species Platichthys flesus. Next base: position 4,711,500 of record NC_084958.1, on the reverse strand, counting down.
TCCGGTCGTTTTAATGTCCTGGCTGTGTGGGTCACTTTACCTCTCGTTATTTTCAATGTGTTTAAATACATGTCTTATATACTCGCGAGGACATGTGACAGGCTCATTCAGCACAAGGATATTATTGCTCTTATAATACTTTCTACTTTTTAAAAGAGGATCCTGTCGACCTTTGTACGAATAAAATATGCTCTTGGCATCATCGCTCTATTTCCCTCTCTCAGAGATTCATACTCCTAAAATACATATGCAAGTTAAGTTTATAAATGTGTGGCCTATATTAGAATTTATGGAAGTGTTCTTCTTAACTTATATTTAAATTGCCCTGCAGTGCTGTGACCCCTGTGTTCTCAGTTTAGGTTTGAGACTACTATGACGCAGAGGGTGGGTGTGGCTACTTGGCCTGGAGGATAGAGCAAGTCCAGTGCAGCACTATAGTTCAGTCTTGGTGATGCTCCGCACACACCAGCTATCAAGATGGTCCAAAGAGCAAGAGGGATTTGCTCTTGACTTGTAAGCAACTGATTTGTGAGGAAGGCTGTGAGGTATTATCCTCAATGAAACATTCAGCTGATGGATCAGTCGTCAAAGAGAAGAAGAGGGAAATATTTCAGTATCTACAAGCACTGGTTCTAGACCAGTAAGAATCCTTAACAGTCCTGGAAGACATGTCTAATACTGATTAACTCATTTGTAAACATTTACTCGAGATTTACATGTTCAGTTGCACAAGCTTTTAAATAGTGGAAGGTCTTATTTCTGGGAGGGGTTTCATTGCCTCAAGGTGTTTATTTATTTAGATTGACCAAGACTTCACCAAGATGTTTGGGGAAGAAGTTTCTGCGAAGTCTTTAGCAAAATGTCCTACTTTCTTCCAACCATTGATCTTGGCAGACTGAAATAACCAGAATTCTAATGAGCAAGTTGAAGAGCTTTTGCCTGCACAACAAAACTCAAAACGAACAAAAAAGTTTTCTCCTTAAAAGGTTTTGTTTGCTGAAAAAAGTTTCTGAGACCTTTGAATCTTATCTGTGGCATAATCATGATTTAAGTGTATTTTCAGCTGTAGCTGACAATGTGATATATCCATTTACTTTGCCCCAAGGTTGGGACCTGTCAAGCATTGTACTGTTGGTCTACCTTCTTCCCCCAACCTCAAAAGGCCACAAAGAGAGTGCTAAAATTAGCTGATATCAAGCTGTCAATCATGTTGTGAGATATCTGAGTGTAGGCATTATTTTAGTTTTTTTAATACAGTTGTTATAACAGTGACACCACTTATATTTTAATGCTTTCTCATGGCTCTCTTTATCTCTACATTTTTGCAGATAAGAGCCAGTGTTGAGACCTTGCTTGCGAGTTCGGAACCAGGGCAGCCATCCCTGCAGTACGTTGGTGAACAGAAGAACAACATCCAACCTTTCTGGATTTCTCAGCATTTTTTCACCATGGGCTTTATCCGGGAAATAATTTTTAGATGTGGTTTGCCAGCATGTTCCTTATCATTTAGCACTTATTCAGGGTTCAAGAAACACATCATCTGCACAGGGACACTGGTCCAACAAATACTATGGACAAAGTGGGCACTAAAGAGAAAGGGACGAGTCATCAAGTTCTCAGGCAGTCTGTACCGACACTCCAGTAACCACCCAGGTTGCTGTTGACTGTGGCTTGTGGCTTTGTTGTAGCGCAGTAACAAGCATCCCTGTTGCCAAGAGAACCAGGCAAGTGATGAAATGCACTACAGAGATTCAAGGCACAGATTTGTGAAAAAATATGGAAATAATGTTTTGATCATTTAGAAAATCCTTTAACATTCTTTAATAAAAGAGCCACCGACAGAGGTTCTTTAAGGAAAAGTGGGAACTTGTTAGGAGTTTATGATCAGTTACCTGTAACGGAAAAATTTGTGCATGTACAGGGAACCCTGAAGATTAGGTTTAAGAACAGTGAACTAGGTGAAATTTTCCTTCAGTCAAAACAACACGAAGATGGAACTTATAAAATATGTATGTGATGGTTCATGCTTCAAAAGTGATGATTTGTTTTTCCAAGCAACCAAATGCATAAAATGATTTTGAGACACCAAATCCCTTAGGTTCAATGAAGGGTATACACAAATTTGGTTGTATTTACTTTATATTGAGAAACCTGTAAAGAAGACATGCTTGCTCAATACGTTACATTCTTTACACACCTCTGATAACTACGTGGTTGACATGCATGATTTGCTTGAAGGTGTAGTGCAGTAGGAACTAAAACTAGTCTTTCAGTACCTTCAATATGAAGTATCTATCTCCGGAAACACTGTCACAGAGGATCCAACATTTAAACTGTGGTTGTATTGAGAGATGAAACAAGCCAAGTGAAAGTAGCAAAGATATTGGATTGAGTGCAAATCAGTAATGGTGTCTTTGTGAAATGCTCCCTTTATTTTTGGTGATGTACTTGAAAGAATCAACAGTTATTGGAATCTGCTTCTCTTCTGGATTCATATTGTGAATAAATATTGTTACCAATTATAAAAAATTACCAGAGGTGGACTTAATGTAAGGTAAAGATCAGCAATTGGGATGGGCCCAGAACTACGAGGGGTCCCATTAAACACCCCAAAATACTTATACGCTAAGATGGCATCTGAATGCCTATAATTCATGAGTAACTAGTTTATCATCACCACCTGAGTCCCCAATGGACTATTGCAAGAAGCCGCTGTTTGCGCTAGCATTGCTAATAGCAAAGTGGAGGAACTAACTGATGCTGACGGCTCAAACTATGGTAATACAGATAAGCTTAATCAACAAAGTTATGAAGACAGTTAGTAGCTATAACAGCTAGTGACTAGCAGTCCCCCTACAAACCAATGTGCTATAGGCTTGCTTGGAGATGACCCAAAACTCTTGCCCAAAGAGCTGACAGGCAAATGGCACCGTTCAGGTAAAGGACCGAATTTTTTTACAAGCAATAACTATCACATGCAAATGATGAATGGAGGAAGGATAACCAGGTCCTGGCTTGTGTACAATGAAAAAGAAAAAAACTGTTACGTGCTTTTGTTGCCATCTGTTTGGAGGCAGAAAAAAAAACACTCAGCCAAATGGGGATGGGTTCACTACCTGGAAGAATCATGCAGCCCACTTGAAACAGCTGAACAAATCATGGAACATGGATACCTGGCGCACTCTATTACAGAAAGTACAAAAAAACACAGCTATAGATCAGGTGAACCAAGATCTAATTGCTCATGAAGTAAACCGCTAGAAGGAGATTTTAAGAAGATTACTTACAATCGTGAACCATCTGGCAGAACATAATCTGGCAAAATATTACTGTGAGAAAATATATTCTGAAACTGTTCAAATGTTTTTTGGGGGTTAGGAAAAAGCAACAAGTAGGACTTTCTTTGATAAGTAAGGATTGTAAAAGGTGGAGAACAACGGATCCGGAGGGCCCCATGCCTGTGTTCCTCTCGGGCCCCTACATGTATATATTAACCACTTATTATTCGGCGCATTTAATAAATGATCATCCCGAGATGTTTAGGCCAAATTGAATTTTTTTATAGGTCAGTGAAAATTTCAAAATTATTACAAAAACCTTGTTTAAACAAGACCAAAGACAGCCAGCTTTTCACTGGGAGAATTTTCATTTTCAGAGGGTTTGCAAAGTTTATTTTCATGACCTCGTTAATACATTCTCCTGAGAATTTTCTGTCATTTATTTTAATGATTAAAATTTATTAAAGACCCTATGACTATCTTATCTGATAGATAACAAAAACTACATAGTGCCACATTGTGTGCTTATGAGGACTGTTAGGACCACAAGTTAAGCCAATGCTGTGTCATAAGGTGTGCTGAAATTAATACAGTTTCACGGTTAATGAAAACTCTGCTGAATTGCTGTTTCATTTTAACAGTATCGATTATTGAGTGTAGATTGAAGTTTCTCAAAAACCTTCATCACAATTTAAGGCCCCTGCCCTCATTATACTGTATAGTCATATCATCTTTGACTTGTGAATTCTGATATAGTTTAATCTGCCTTTAAGTTATTTTTCTTGTCAGACACTCCTCATGTATTGCTGAAAATGTACAGCTAAGGAAATCATGTCCATTGTCATTTCATAAAACCTAACCCTAACCCTAACCCTAACCCTAACAGCTTTGGTTTTAAAATTACATATGAATGAACAGCAGTTAAATATTTCTTCTTTCCTCCTAACAGATGCAAGCACATTATGCAGACACCAGTGCTACAGTTTCTTTCAGAAGAACATCATGCTTGATGATATAAGTATAGAAAATGTTTTATGAAAGTATCTAATCACCAAACCATGCGTACGTGTGGGATGTTTTGTGAATGTGCTGCTTTGAAAATGCCTCCCATAGATACATGTAAACATGCAATCGTCGGAATCAAAAGTTTATCACCCACCCTTGCTGGAATGTATTCTGAACAAATCTGTTTCATGGATGGCGGCCAAGAGGAAATACTCTAAACCCACTCTGTGTACGTGCCAGTGCATTCATCTTCCCTCTGAATCTCTGCTGTGCAAATGGATGCTGGAGTCTTCGCTTGTATAGGTTTTTTGCTCAATTCATGAAAGCAAGACTGAAACATTTGAAAGAGGAAACATTATTTTACCTGCAAATGAAAAGTTGAAGTAATATATTACAGTTTCTATCGATGTGTAGGGGAATTTATTGCATCGCTTTAGTGGCTTTATGACTCTTCTTTACTTTGCCACTGTTTTTCAATGCCAGTGGATGAAATATTCATTGCAAAATAAAAAGATCCGGCTGGAAACATTCTTTATTTTCTTTCCAGACTGAGAGCTATACAGTTCTCCATTTATTAATACTTTTTCATCAGTAGCACTAAGTCTAACTTATTGAATTCTATATTGTTATTGACAAACCAGACAAAAATAGTTTGTAGCTGTGAAATAACACTCTCCATGTTAATGGTGTAAAGGAATGATGTCACCATGTGTCTATGTAGCTCACTGGTGTACTTTTAATGGATTTTAGACAACATAGAAGTTTATTGCAAAAAAGACTAATGTATACATGACATTCCTACCACTTAAGATCAGTGGAAACTGCAAAGCTGACATAAGTAAAATATGTAATGTAAATTCTGGCTTACAACTATAACAAAAAATATTAGGTCTGATTTGTCCAGCTTTCTCTAAATAGTTATTTCTCTTTGCCCCCTCTAACATCCTGAGACAAAAAAGCCTGTATAAAAATGTTGAGCATCATTTTAATCCATAATAAGTCTACTCGTTAAATGCTCCTGGTAGACCGTAAGTGCCTGTGAGCATTTTTTTTCTGAAAACATACTTTCTGGTGTGGGGCTCTGGCCAAATGGATGTGAATGTGGGTCCTTATTCATTTGGCAACCATGGGACCTGAGGCTTCTCTTTAAATGGTTGTTGCAGATTTTCCAGTGGGGGCAGCTGTCTGCCCCCCAGACACTTGTGTTTTTATCTACAGTGAATATGTATTTTTTAATCTGATGTGATTGTCGATCCTTGACAATGTGTCAGGTACATCCGCCCTCACTGAGGAACTTCTGCTGTGAGCTGACCGGGTTCTAGGGAACTGAAATATTTTTACAAAAACAACCCAACAAGAATAAAAGAGGATAAAGGAGCTCGGTCCGGACCGACCCTATTTACAGATTCAGCTGCGAGTGATGAGGATGAGCTTACACCGAGGCTTCTCCTGCTTGGAAAAAAAAACTGCACACCCCAATAAATTTGATCCTCCAGCTGCCACTAGCTATTACCCGTACATAATTTGACTCAGGCATATGGGTTCTCTTTCAGTTACAAACTAATGGGATGTTCCTCTCTGGACAATCTCCACTTTGTGGCTTGGTTCAGTAAGCCAGGTATATTTTACATAACATATTTCTTTCTGTTTAAGGCACTTTGGCATTGTGTCTTATTAAAACACTATACAACATATGTAGACAGCTAATACAAGAGGCAATGACTATAGGGTACACATCTGTCTTCATGCCTGAACGGCTGAAAGTTGAATGTGAAAATATCAATGGGTGCATTCAGAAATAATGAGACGGGCGAACAGTTCTGTTTAAGGGGAGGGTTGTGCTTGTACTGGGATTTACAGCAGCAGGTGTGTGTGCATGTGTGTGTGTGTGTGTGTGTGTGTGTGTGGAGTTGTAACGGGGTGATAGCTGAACATATTCTGCTCACATCCTCATGCAGTGTCAGGGGAAGCTGCCCTCTCTTACCTCTACTCTCACAGTCATAGATTCTTGTTAGAGTGAGGAGGGGAGAGAGTAAAGACGGGCGACGGTGGGAGAGGGCATTAAAATCGAAGATGTAATGGGATGAGTGGATGGGAAGATTGGTGAAGAAGAGATTGGATGGGATGAAGAGGCAGGGAGAAAGAATAGCGTGAGAAAGGATTTTGATCTGAGTGCTTAATTCAAATGTCAGGGTACATAACCCACCACTCCCGCTACAACCCCTCACACGTACACAAGTTTCCAAACTGTGAACTACACAAGCGTGCACAAGCAGTAGCCCAAATATGTCTCCAATCCTTATCAAACACCTTTCTACCACCATGTCCCCCACCCAAAATACACTCACCAAAGACTGATGCGCCGATACAAAAATCGCATTAGGGGAAAACCTTTCCAGCCATTTTAACCTGTACAAAGACTGGAGATTTCCCAGAAACACACCATGACTGGAGAGTAACTTTGATGCCTATGCTAAAAGGATCCTGAGTTTCATGAATAAACCAATAGTGTGTGACACCAACAAACCGTGTAACAAAGATTTAAAGAGTAAACATGAAACAACTTAGCATACTCTTCACGGTGTTTGTTTAGTACCATCATGACTGGATTGCTGTATATTCTGTTGCAACATATCCACCACTATACTCATGGATTGGAAAAGTTACCAGTTACCAGTTGAATAAATTCTGAAGGGTGCAATCACAGACAGGTATAAACACTCCTGTGTCCCCAGGGAACACTTCTGGGCCTGTTTTAAGGTGTTAGTCATCTGGCCATGCCCATTTTCTACATGAGTGAGAACAGGAAACACTGCAATCAATCAAAGTCGCTCCCTTTCCTAACAAGCTCCCCAATGTAGGTCTCCACATATTAATCAAGACAGCCGGCAAATGGTAATCGGAGGTGCTTTGAGAACTTTTCAAATTTCATATCAGATGATTATGTATGGAAGTCAAACTGCAGAGGACAGGGTGAACGGTCCACTTCAAGGTGAGCCGAGATCACAGGAGGTTCCGCCAGCCGCTCGGTCTGATGAGATTCAACAAGACGGACTCCACTTGGCTGTGATTAGAAATTCCACTTGCAGAAAGTCACACAGCCTGCAGTTTCTGTGAATGTGATCACAGATTAGGCCAATTAAAAGCAAGGCGGATCAGATGGATCGTATTGTTGCCAAGATTGGACGTTTTAAAAATGGTTTCGACAGGTTGCTGAGTAGTTTAAATGAAAAGCATCGAGAGGCAGGCAAAATAAAGCCGGCGCTGCCAACTCTGCAGCTATAGCTTTGTTTGGCACTTTTAAGCAGAAGCCACAGAATGAAATAAGTAGTTACTGACCATTACAAAGAGTCCACTGATGTGTGCAGGTAGAGTTACTCTTGCTTTCTTGAGATGACTAGAGCAAATATCTTATCTGTTCTCTTCCCTTTATGTCTAACGCTATTTTCTATGATATATGTTGCACTAATCAGAATAATATCTTAAGAGTCCTTTTTCACAGTAGACATTTTGACTATCACTTGTAATATTAAAGGGATAATCATCTACTCACCACGATGGCGATGCAGGGGTGGGTTAGGTGTCACCCAAGTGTCTGCAAGCACTAACATTCTAATTTGAATCAGAACCACGTAACTCTCATCATGTTTTAAGCTTAAATGTCCTTTGGAAGTGGCAAAATTAGCTGATGAAGCATGGCCAAGGGTCCTTGAATGCACCTTGTAGGAATATATCAGTGGATTTTTAGGCTTTAAACATTGTGTAAATGAATTTGTTTCAAGTCACATGTCAAATTGTTTTGGTGTTTTCTTACGTCTGAAGTATTGTACTTCAATTTTATTGGATTTGGCTGATAACAAGTCAACTTCTGAGACTCCAGAAGTGTTTTGTGGACTCAAACACTACACCCACCCCTTCATCAGCATAGAGGTGAGAAGATGATGAGTGCATTTAGATTTTTCAGTGAACTATCCCTTTAACATGAATGCCAGTTGCTTTCGAGGAGGGTTGAATGACTGCCACAGTGAGCCAGAATGCAATACTAGGACCCCGAAAATGAAGCAGCTTAATGGAATTCATCCATCATTTACAACTGTGTTTTTCCGACTGTGACATGTTAAAATGTGTACTATTCTAAGAGGAGGTCTAATCAGTTCATCACAAGTGTGTAAGCTTCACTTAACTCTTTTTTTTGGCAAATGACTTAGCAAATGTCATTGAGCCTGCTGAGTGCACCCAGCAGTCTCTGCAGTCTCGTCCTCTGTGGCGCTGCAGGGTTCCTACACCCTCCTCCGTCACCACCCAGGGGATGTATGACTATTGACTTAACAGAAGTGAGCATCAGCAGGCCAGCAAAGATAAGAGCTTTGGAGTTTTAACCAACCTCTTTGAGGTTTTCAATCACGATCCAGGGTGGTGGTAGGGGGGTGGCATAAAATAATCGTATAATAGTTTCAATCGTGATATTGATTTGAAGTCTCTGAGCCCAGCCTGCGGCTTTTCAAAATACCCTTCTCAACTGGAAACAACGACGTCAGAGCTACACACTGAAAACAGAAGTTTGGATGCAAACACCAATTCAAATAATGTCTTTATGGGGTTTTGTGGTTTTTTTTTGCTAAGGAATTTGCCATTTTAACAACGGCGTTTCCCTCCCCATGTGCAAATGTTTGTCCACAAGCTCCCCTGTAACTATTTTGGCGTGGCAGCGTCATTGCATCTTGGGTTTAGTGCAACCCAAGACGATTGTGGGAAGTACAAACAAGTCAGAACCCTTTTTTATTATCCCTATAACAGAATGGTAGCGTGTGCAGTCGCCCACACTGACACCGTGCTGTATAGATGGGAAGGGCTGCCTTTTCTCATGTCTTGCACCTGGGGACGCTGGGCCCGAAGTTATATAAACTTCTCATTTTGTCTGTCTCTCTCACCATCACCACCTACCACTCTGCTCTGTTCTTTTCTCTTCTTTGCTTTGGCCTCACGACGCCTCCATCCACAGAACACCACATTCACCACAGACTCTCACAGACCACACAGTCATTAGTCACTTAACTCCGGCCTTAGGTCGGAATTAAATATTAAAAATACTTGAAATCCTCAGTGGTCTCCTTCATTGTCAGGCTCACTGAAAGTGGACTGTTGGCATTGATTATCTTTTTATTTGGTAACGTTACTTTCTTTTCTTCTCAGATATCGATAGCCTTAAGAATGTTGTCAGTATACACAACACAACACATGTTATAAATAATTTAACAATACGTTTAATTTCTAATCACTTACAATACTAGTTACTGATGAAAGTAATATTGCTGTGACATAGCTCTCATATTTGTCACGGTATCTAGACAGGCAGATTCATTTAGTTGCCAAGGTTACGAAAGACACCAGCAAGTGTAGGCAGCATTTTCTTTTTTTTTCACATCTGTGAATGACACAAACAAACCTCCACGTGCCTCCTGTCAACTGGGATGGAGGAACACATCCCTGAGCGGTACACCGTGTACAGTTTGGATGAAGCAACCATTTAGGTCTTTATGACATGAAAGACAATCATGCTTCATTGTTTTGCCAGAAAACGTAGGACCAGTTGCCATGAATTCAGTACATCCCCTTCTCCTGTGAACAAAGAACCACTGCATCAACCTGTGGCAAGTGTTACCTCCATGAAGAATGAGATTAACGAAGCAGGCGTCATGACACGGCCGCCGCTCTCCTGTTACGCAGTCGTCTCATCTACATGTTGCCTTAATTCAACATGCACTTGCCGTGCAGCAGACCAAACGAACACCAAAGCCATTCGCCATCCTGAGACGAATAGCAATTACGATTTCCGCTATGTCTCGTTGGTTCAACCATTTGTTCTTCTGCAGAGCCACAGCTAGGGAACAGCTTAATCTGCATGTATAAGAGATGGAGAAATGTATGCTGATGTATCCCCATTTCACCCGCATCCTCGCACCATTAGCTTTCATACATTGCCCAAACCACGTGCATTCCTTTGCACTATCTACTAGATGTAGCAATCCTTGAAGCATGTTTCTTTTTCCACTCAATTACTTCAAGAAAACATTTTTTTTTTTAACTCTCTGCGTAATATTGCAGTAAGTGTGAACAAGCTCCTTTTATGGCTCTACTTTGCTACATTTCAAAACGTCTACTCGTTAAAATAATTATTTTACAGCAGCTCACTCTGCCAATTTACCTGTCCATTTTTCATCTAGCCCTGTTTGTCTACTTGGGGAGGAAAAAAATGTAATGGCTGGGACAGAACAGTTAAAGGGACCTTGCTATTCAAGTCACCTTGACTCTTTTAGCATGGTGTTCCATTGCTTTACACTCCCAAAGAGCAATTCAGCACGCATGCCAAGTAACACAAGCACCTCCGCACTGCTTGTTGTTTCTCATCATGTTGCCTATTCAATGTTTGCAAAAAAGACCATGATTCGATGGTGCCGCTAATAAATTGCTGTCTTAAATTGTTTGTTTATAATTATCGACAAATGGTTCGTAAAATTTGTAGTCCCTTTTTTCAAAAGCAAATAATGGTAATTGGCTCTACCGTTTTAAGAGTTACTTAATTCAAAATATTTACCACACAAAAAGCTTGTAAATCGCCAATGCCAATATTTGCATGTAAGATACCAGTTTGTGCATGTTCTCAAATGACTTGATGAGACTACCTTAAGGTTGCTATGGTATTAAGCAGTGCTCCACAGTATGGTGAGCCACCACAGTCAAGGTAATTGATGTAAAAGACAGCACACACCTTTAAGTGCACCACAGCGTAGTCCGACACACTAAAACACTAAAGAACAATGGAAGCGCTCTCCTGTCATTGAGCCAGCACTCTTCTTGTAAAATGTCCAGATTAATCGGTAACACCAGTGTTGTTACAGGTTTATTACCCAGTGGGAAAACATCCACACCATGACACCCCTAGAACATGTAAATCTGAAATCTGTGGACAAATGATATCAGTGGTAAGACAGTGGTTACACTAACTGAAAGAATCCAAACCAGGTAAATGAGGCTAAGAGTCCTCGGAGTGACAATTAAGCCACAGCATTAAAGCAAATGACAACAGATACAGCAGACTTCAAAATATTGGACATATTTCTAGTCAAACTAGATCAAAATTCCCAGTCACATTGTTAAAGCAGATGTTCACTTTCAATAAACCGACACCAGAACTGAGTGATTCCACTTAACGCTGATGAACCTCAATCCCAAATTGAAGTCAAACAGAATCTGTGAACCTTGTTCTGGTGCCTTTTTCCAACCACTGAGCTCCACGGTCTCGCCGCTCTGTGTTATCCCATTTCAGTAAAAAAGCTAAGATATGAGGAAAGCATCGCAATTTGTATAATCCATGACTCTGGAGTCCGTTGAGCCTCCTCCCTGCAGTTTGGCAAGACCATTCTCTGGAAGGTTTGCTTCAGACAAAAACATCAATGTCGTGCGGATCGAATAACAATGTAATCTGCTGAGTGTGACGGGGCTACGCATTCGAAAATAAAGGCCCAACATTCCAAATACCAATAGAAAAAAAAATGCTCTGCAGCCTTTAACACGTATTGACTGTGTTACATAAAAGAAAGTGGCAGTTATGTACGACTTCACAGTGGAAGCTTATTGCATTTTCACAGCAGGTGAAAAACAATATTTTCCCCATCATTCATTCAGGTGAAGTTGAATGTGCACTGGGTTCCTTTCCTCAACATGCAGGAGAATCTCGTCTGAGAAAAGCTGGGATAGGGATTGATAGTATTTCAATTCCACCGAGTTTGAAGCCTTGCATGGGGATAAAATCATTGCAGCTGTGGCAAAATCATCCTGACTTTTACAACGCATTTACACCTCACATTTATAGGTGGTCTCTGTGTGGGTGGTATCTATGTATGATAGTATGCTAATGCAGCTGTAAACACACGGAGCAGTATCTGGGTTGTACAGGTGTAAATGCAAATTGTTTAACATGACCACTCTCAAATTCTCTTCTTCACGCTTTGCACATTTGCAGTTTGAAACCTGCATCTGTTATCGATGCTCACTAGCTAGCAGTCTTCTTCAACATTGCTACCTCCTTTTTTATAGGACATTACCACCACCACCTGTGGATCAGTGGAATAGCTGAAAATATGAGGAAATGAATGGATTCATCAAAAAAAGAATCAGGAAAGTTTTGATAATCAGTTCCTGAATAAAAAATATTTTAAGTAAAAATGCTAAATGTGACCTTATTCAGGCAATAAAAGTGTGAGCGTTTTTCTCACACTTTTTTTGTTTTTCTGTTTAATGAATTGCTAATCGACCTTCAGGCTTTAAGAGACGGACAAAGCAAACTATTTGAATACCTTAAGATGTCAAATTTGATATATTTAAATTTTTTGGTACATTTTATTACATCAAATCATTGATGGGTTGGAAATGAAAATAAGTTCCTATTGCAGCCTTACAGAAATTGCATCACCTTTATTTACCACATTAATAATAATTGCAAATTGAGCTTTAATTCTTGGTCTGAATCGGTCTCCAAAATAGCCAAAAACCAGACCAGTGTCCTACCTGAGACCCTCCATACTTTGCAAATGCCAAAGTCTTTGGAACTACAGTCCAACAATTTCTAATGCAGGCTCGGTTACATCAGGCGGAGATAATCATGATAGCTCATTTTCTCAGGCTTCTCTTAAGTCAAAGAATACATGATGCAGCTTATCGTAGTAATCGCAGCCACGACAAAGCCTGGCAAATGTGCTTGTAAAAGCAGTAAAGGCCAGTTGCTTTTGAGTATTTACATATACTTGAGCAACAGTTGTTAAGAACGCAGCATTTCTCATTGACTGTACCTCCCCTGAGGTTCCCATCCACAGGAGGATTCCAACTGCCACTGCTCTGGTTATATAAAGTTGTTTTCAGGGTGGGTAAACACAACATGTGTGACTTTTATAACACTGTGTTAATATAGCGCTCAGTCAGCCTCTTTTGAGAATTCAAGCGGCGTGTAAAATGTAGAAAAACTTGTTTGCCTGCGTAAATCAGGTTGGTAAATTAGCACTAAACGCACCGAGAGGTGGACAACAATCTGTCTGAACAGTAGTGTGACCAGCTGTAACTGCCTTACGACCGCGGCCCGACACTGCCGGTGCTGCGTCTGCTGTGGCGAACTCCTGACATGCTGGGGCTTATCAGGGGCACACAGGAGGCACAACAATGAACTTATCACCATCCAGCTACTTGGCGGGATGTAGCTGCAACCCCGCTGCGTGGCTCTGACCACAAGACGGCTCCGGTTCATTGATCGTACACACTAGCAGAACCTAATCTAGGGACGGTGAGCATTTCAAACCGCAGGCTACAGCAATGGACCGAGAAAGGGGCAGGAAAAAAGAAGAAGTTAGTATAGTAGGTAATATAAAATGCCGCTGTAGAAAGAAAACCTTGAGAAGTTCAATAACTTTGCAGGGACCTCAACACACTGCATGTCAACTAGCTTCCAGGATTTTGATTGAAGCTCTGCAGAAGCCCGCAGCAGGGCTTTTCTACTCCTTCCTTTTATTCTTTGTTGCAGAATCGGTCACAGTGCCACAAGAATACATACAAGTTTTAGTAGGAGGATTCCATGGAGGGTCAGAAAAAAAAAATCTCTTTCTGGAGAAGTCTTGCACAAACAAAGCTGGTTCTCGGTCTATTTGCTGGCTGTGACGCTTTGAAAGCGGCAACAAAAATGAGGTGTCAGAGTGAAAATGAAGAGGCGCCTTCCCATACAGGCAATTTCTAAAGCGTGCAATGCGATTTGAGGTACAGAATAACAAACCAGGTGGGTTACCTTAATACCCCAAAAGACGCATTACGCTCTGACACGGTTACGATCACTGATATTAGATATTTCACAGCCACAGCAGACAGTAGGGAAAATCATTTGGGTTGTATCTAAGACACACCATAGCCTTTTAAACATGATGTGATTTCTGGGCACAATACCCCACCCCCCTCTCTGCCTGTGTCTCTAAAATCAAATAAGCTATGGTAGCAGTCCCAGTTAGAGTCAGGGCATGTATACTTCCATACGTATACCCCCAGTCATTTTCCATTTTCAAAGATAGCCCTATTATATTTGCCTTATGTACTTTCCCCCATCACACCCGACTCCCTCTGTCTTGTCTAGGATTTCAGTGATCATCACACCAAATGGAACACGGCGGCTTGCCCCTCGCAATCTTGATATCTGCAGCAAATTGAAGGTGATTTTCAATAACTCTGCTGACGAGTGGAAATGGGCAGATCAGAGTCATTCTCTCCATCTGACAGGCACTTAAGAGAGAGAGAGAGACGATCTGACGCTGTCTGTGTTAAACGTGGATCATAGCTCGGTTACGCCTTCTGCTTGAAGAGCATTTTCACAGGCCTGGACGTGATTGTGCGTGAGTGAAATGTGTCCTGAGGGGCATCTTGTTTGCATTTAAATTCAGACTGAACGTGAGCCCTGTGAGAATTTGAACTCAAGTGAGGATAAGAGTAGAAATCCTTCACCTGTCCGCCAAACAATCAAAAGTATGAAGCAATTAAAAATAATTATCATATTTATTTTGACTTCAAACATCTCCAGCTGGTTTGGCTCCTAAATGGCCGCAGTCAAGAATGAAAATAATTAGATTGGGTGCTGCGCCTCAATAGCAATCTCAAAGAAGACGAGCGGTGAGGGCTCTGCTGGAAGAACTAATCCTCTTTAACAAACACATATGTGCAGATTATGTATCTGTTAAATCGAACAACAACGAAGCCACAACAGGAGGAGGTGGGGGGCGGTGTGGGGAGAGCTGCAGCCACAAACCGCTTTGCAATTAAGTACAAGCGGAAGGAAAGCGAGACCTGTCAGGTAGTAATGGCTCCCCCTCTGCATCTGCGTGATTATGATTGAAAGCTACTAGTCATGCCGAACATTAATGATCCCTGAAGATGTGGAATTGTTTAGAAACAAGGCTCAGCAAATCCCACAAACAGCTGGACACTGAGGTTTTCAGCAAATGTTAGTGGGAAGGTAGAAACGGAGACCAGTAACCATGCAGCGCTCCTCTGTTTCAAAGCTCTGTGTGTTCAGCAAGAATGATGGAACATGGCACCCATCACAATGCAAAGCATTAGGGTCCAGAACAACATACTAAATTCCTAAGAAGTCCTAGTTGAGGAAATGTGTTTAATTTTCATCATTGTGTGCCAATAAGGCCAGGCAAAAATACATCCCAATGGGGCTATGATTTTGTTTTACTCCTATCAAAATGATACTTTACACAATGAAAGTACCCATGAAAACACTTTTGTATTACAAGTTTCATTGAAAATGAATTTTAATATGCAAATGAGCTATACACTAATAGAATATGCCCAAAATACACTCAAATAGCATTAATTTTTTCCTTTACTCCTACCACATTAAAACTTTACATGGTTAAAATATACACGAAAAGTAACTTTCTGTATTACAAGTTTCTTTTGAAATGAATTTGAATATGCACATGAGCTCCCCACTTATTGAATATGTCAATTTGCAAAGGCAGAAACACCATTCATATGTATGAAAAAATACATTAGCCCAATCTTCGTCCAATCATCCTACTGCCAATTGTTGATGGCAAGCTGCTTTTAGACTGGCCTCTAACCTAAAACTGCCTGGCTTGGTAGTACCTGCCAGGGTTATAACCCCTGCCGGTATAGTCTTCAGGGTCACAGAGGCACACCTGATGAGAATAAACATATTTCCTCTACTAGTGTTTCTTAGGACTTTAAGTATGTTGTTCTGGACACCTCATAGAAAGGATCTATACTGAAAAAATTATTTTACAATTAGTTTGACTTTTGGCTCCAAAATGAGTTACTTTGCCTGGACTAAGAGGGCGTTGTCAGTTGAGCTGCACCAGGCACGGCATAGTTGCCAACTATTTTAAGAATCAATTATGATAAAATACATTTATTACTTGCAGTCCTTCTACACACAATGCCACCCGTGTGAAAGACATCTAGTTATGCTTTGTGGTTAATATGTTCTTCAATCTGCAAGCTGACCTTTCTCTATGCCATTTCTCTATCCTGATGACTTCAGGATGACTAAAGGTGTTACAGATTGTAAAACACTCTAGAACATGATGATTCATGAATATAGTATTTATTATGTTTCAGTTTTTGCAATAATTCTATTAGCCACCAGGGTTAATGACACCTTTGGGGTTCTCAGAATTGTGGTTTTCTCTGGTAAATATTGTTTGATGCTCCCCTGTAGGCTACCTCACAGGGAGAAATATGTGTTATGGCAGAGGATGTCGTAAAAGAACAATAAAAATCACCAAATAGCACTAGGGACTGATCAGAAGTGGGGGAACCGTGTGGATGCGACATCGTCATAATCCTCATCTGACTCTCCCAACCACCGGTTCTGATACCCCTAAAACTATTCCTGGGCCTAATCTAAACGAAGCATGCCACTAATTGTGTCAGAACTAATCCCCCGGCCTCATAATAATCTGTGCTGTGTCTGACATTCAGTATGAAGCCACCATGTCAAAACATATTATGCAAACATCTAAATCACGCGCAGAGCTCCTCTCCATGACAAATTGCCAAAAAGCTTGCATTTGGTGTTCGCCTTCTGTTTCGCTTAATTGGTGTTGGCCAGAGGTACGGTGCTAACAAAGGCTGCATGGCAGGATACTGATACAAGAATAACTTGCACACAGATACCACCCACTGTGTGAAAGTCACACATGTTGACACACAAAACACCTAACAGTGATTAGAATACTAAGAAAAAAGCATTTTGTCATTGTTATATTATGAGACCTGCAAACACCACATGCACTCAACTAAGAAAAGGGATTAAATGAATCCAATCAGTTTTTATTAATTGTATTTTTTTTAAGTAGTTCAGCTTTATTCCATGTTTTATTGTCGTTCCCACGAATGCAAAAATTACAGGGATTGTTCATGCAGCTAAAGAGCTACATTGATCTAAAAATGTTCTTAGTTTTCAGGGTAATTCGCTAATTATAGATGTTGCAGTACTACAATTATAATCAGATGTAATTTGATTGTATTATTTCTATTTTTATTCTTCTGTAGCTAAAGAGGAAACTTTTTTCCTGAGATCTTCTCAATGACATCATTCATAACATTGAATATTTTTCTTCAGTTGCATAATGGAAAATGCATAAACAGATGTTATTAAGAATACATAACAGTGATAAAGACACACACCTTATACTGCATGTGTCTCAGTTGGTCAGATCACAAATCTAGTTGGGATCTGTGTTTTTTTGTCCAGGCTCCATCCCAATCCTCACCAACTGTCCTACAGCTCAGAGCTTAGGGGAAATGCACATGATGCTGTTTGATAACTAACCCACAACACCAGGAAAAAGTGAACAGCTGCACATTTACTACAAAAGCAGTTTTTCTAGTGATAGCAAAGAACGTATTCATACACATATAGTAAAGCTTATCTTTTTAATAGAGGGGTTAAATCATGGCGGAAATACAAACAACACTGTTCTCACATCTAATATTCCTGTAAACGTACACCTATATTTCAGGGTACTGTATCTTTCTATCAGTATTGTATCGGTATATCTACACTGTGTGTGTTTTGTACTTTCTCTTTTTACGTCCTCTCTATTCATTTTAACAACTGTTGTACTCGTTTTATTGTTGATGTGCTTGTGTGTTGCAAATAAGCATTTCTCTACAAACAAGAAAAGTGCATTA
Organism: Platichthys flesus; assembly: GCF_949316205.1. NCBI lineage: Eukaryota > Metazoa > Chordata > Actinopteri > Pleuronectiformes > Pleuronectidae > Platichthys > Platichthys flesus. Next base: position 4,693,462 of record NC_084958.1, on the reverse strand, counting down.
TTGTATGTTGCAGCGCCGATGCTATTGTTATGGTCTTATAGAATTCAAACTGATATGTAACTGTCAGATCTGTATCAACATGTTGATCTCTTCCCATGATAAGATATCCACATAAAAGGTGAGAAGTGTTTGTTCATCTGTCTCTTGAAAAGTCTCTCACCTTATTGAAGCTTACTCACTTGAGAACAGGCTTCATTGCAGTGACACTACTCTGTAGATCAAGAGGGAAATTGATGCTTTATGTAGTGGAACATATACATGTAGCTGTTATGCGAGAGATCCAGATCTGCATTGTGTATACAGCGCGGCATTTCACTCTTAGAGGTTGTTTGACAAAGTTGGTTTTATAATGCAAATGCCATCTGTTCACTGTGTACAGGTGGACAGATTTACTCGTACCCAATGATTACCTTAATCCATCCACAATGTAAGCTGCTGATGAATTATGCAAATACTACATCTGTTTCTGCACAAACAAATCTCTCTGGAGAATGGCTTTGTCACTGGAACGTAAGAACCACACACAGATGTCAGTGTGTGAATCCCTCTCATGTTGGCTAGCTCATGTAGGAGGCGCAATGGTTAAGGGCCATAAACCATACGTTGGGACCCTCTGCACCACAGCAGAACCTCAGGATGTAAAACAAAACTGGTGGTCCGTCACACAAGCTGAATTAATAGAATGGGATTTAGATTGGCCCCATCTACACTCATTAACCCATAATGACAAAAATGAATGGCAATGTTAAATGTTTAATTGGGTGAATTAAATTTGATACATTTCAAGCATCATTTTAGGAAAGACGACCCAACATCAAGCTAACAAAGTTAGGAATGATTAAGGGAGTGTGAATACTTTTGGAAATAAACAATTTATTAATTTCTTTTGAATTACCGTAAAATTTATAAAATCGTTTTAATTTTCCATTTTCTAGTATTTTCTGCGACTTAATGGCAATGTCATCCATTATCCATTTAAAGTATATGAAAGGAGTCTAAATACTTTCTGTAGCAAAAATTATATTTAATTATTATTTAATTTCCGGCATTTGCCAGCGGGATTTCTTTTGATGATCACAGTGCTTCAGTGTGAGTGAACTTGCTGTATAGTTGTGACGAAAATAAAAAAAGGAAAGAGATATGATCGTCAGAACTAAAGTTGTTCTGTTCTGACGATCATATCTCTTTCCTTTTCCTCTCTTGTTTTATTTTTGTCTTTCCAGTTCTGTGTAATCTGTTTTGCCCAGAAGGAAGAAGACAAATCTAGAAGTAAAGTGTCCCTGTGCATATTCCAAGATTGCATGTTTCTCAGTGTCATATCCTGCAGAGGGTCAAAGGAGTGGAAGCAGATTCCTTGCAGTGCCGGGCAGATTATGTTAATAATTGTGAATAGTTTAAAGTCCCACAAACAATAGTGTAAAATACTACAACACTGTGTGATTTTATTGTATTACTGACTTCTTCTAACAAATCAGCCTTCCATTATATCTATATCTGCAGTGCATCTCATAACAGTGTAGTCTTTTACTCTTATGTTTAGAGAGATGGACCGTAATATATATTTAAGTATAAAACTGTATCAAAACTGTTTGAAGTGCAAGGCAAGATATGTTTACCTTTAAATTTGTATTCAAAACTGTGATCGTCTCCCAACTTTCAGATCAAGCTTTCAAAAACCAAATCCCAAGCTCAACTCAAGATGTGGACGTTCACCAGTCATGTATTCTGTATGCCCTCTGTCCGCCCTCTGGCCACCTCAATCACCTTCACATAATCTATATGTAGAAGACTGCGGCACTCTGTTGACTAGGCATATTGTTGCCAGTGAACGTGATCAAGCAGAAATTGCATTGCCTGTTTGGCAGTAAATAAACAAAGGGTGGGATCCATTGGAGATTTAAACTCTTCCCAAAGTCATCAAACCCCCAAATTCCCAGAAACAATTTGAGGAAACAACACGTCTCCCAGCTGCACAGCTTTGGCTTCAGATGAGTCCTCTCTGCTTGAGTCTTCTCAAAATGTTCTATTGACCTTTTTTGTGATCAAATTTCGTAATTTTAAAATCAATATCGAGGAAGACCACGGATCACCTCTTCAAACAGCCTTTCCAGAAGACACAGAGATTTACAAGCAGTTTCCTGGATCAGCCTGGTCTTCCATCGACCCGCTGACTTCAGACCTGCAAGTTTCGTCAGCCCTGCTGTTACAAGAATTCTCTGCACACTAACAGAGCTGAGCATTCTGCGTTTTATCAATTGGTTATGGAAGATCCTCCCCAACGTCGCCATACATATGATTGCAGTTTCTCTTAGTCTTTAGAACTGTGCTCCAGGCTTGAATGACAGATTGGTAAAAGCAGGAGGTCTGTGAAATGTCCATCCCATTTAGACTCAGGAGAAACAGGTGCTTGTCATACCACCAATTATTTACACAATGAAGCGACAGAGATGCAGTATCGGCCTAAAGCTGTTGCTCATGATGTAGACACTGTTTCGCAGTTTGAAGGTGGAAAGCTGCTATCTAACTGCGAAGGTCAATCAGTACCCCTCCCAACCTCAAGAACGCAAGAACGCCACAGCAGCTCTCGTCCAGTCATATCCTCCCCAGAAGAGGTTAACCAGACTTTTTTGTATTTATTTTATGTTGGCAACAGTGAACTGATGCCAGGGCATGGAGGCAATCAGGTTTTTGATTACTTAGGCACTTCCCCTGTAGGATAACTGGGGCTGGACCAATGTCCATCAAAACAATCGGGCAATGTTTTTTCAGCCAAACCCTCCCAGTTTTACTCTGGAAGTTCCCCAGTTAGACATCTAAACATCCTATCCCTTCTCGGCTCCACTGCAGCCCTGCTGGTAATATATGTTGGTCTTTATTATGCCATACTCCAAGAATAAGACCATTACATTTTGAGCTGTTGACCTTTGCAGAAGAAGCCTGTTCATATAATGCAAAATTTTGTTCAAGAAGCTAAACTTCACTCTGTTAAGTTATGAAAACTGTATTGTCATCAGCATAAGCTGACAAGCTAATTTTGCGTGTTTTCTGTTCTGCAAAGGCAAACCCTGTGAGGCCTTGTTCATTAAGGAATTATCAACTTCAGCAAAAGCTTTTTCTTGGTCAATAGAAAAGGGTCTAACGTCCACCTCCTGTAGTTTGGATGATTCAGTAACATCACAAATCAGAAACAAATTGTTAATTATGGTGTATTAAGCAGTATGTTTGGCTGATATGTACAATCATGTCCCTGTGCTCCTTGAGTCTGTTTGACAGAGTTTTATTATACTTTGTGCAACTCAATGGTAATATACCAGAAATCCAAACAGTTTTGAAAGACTACACAGATGTCTCCTGGGGTCCAGAATCTTTTATAAAACTCAGTAGGAATTCCATCAATTGCGTTGGACTGACAACAGCTGAGCTGCTGGACCCCTGTAGACATCTCTTCATATGTGATGGTGGTCTCCAGTGAGGCATCCTTTGCATTAACCAGTGGAGGCAGCCCTTCCTGTCTCTCAGCCACACAGTCAGTGTTACAGCTGCCAGCACTGAACAGGTCACTGTAGAAATCTAGCTTCCTCATTTCAGATTGGTCGGCTGTTATTTATCCATTCTCAGAACTCTTCCAGAAGTCAGAAGAAGACTGAGATAAAGTTTTGTTATAGATTAGCTGTATATTAGATGTGTCAATAAGGAGAACGTGGAGCGTGCACCAGCAGATCAATGTCTGGTGTGACTAAATGAAGGCCTATTCCAAAAACTCTCCATAAAGAGTAAAAATGGAAAGAGGACAGTTTTCTCGCTTTTTTAAGTTTTGTCAATAACTTCTTCCAAGGAAACCTTTTCTGTTTACTCAGCTGTACTTACCCGACCACTCTCCTGAACTTTTGGACAGATTTTATAAATCTGTTTATATCAGACAAAAAACTCTCATCTCAAAATAGTGTCTTCCATTTGTTTCATCGAGTAAATTGAAGTTTTCCTTTATTGAGTATGTCTGCGGACCATCCTGTGACACTGTATCTGAGCATTCTGACACGGAATTATTCTCCAACATGTCCTCTTCTCTATTTTTGAGGTTTATACCATGAAAAAAACCAGCACCCAGCAACACACCCTGACCAGCTCCATCAGCCCATGACTCTCACCTTCACTTGTGCTAGTAGCCTGTGATCAAGGTTGAAGGTTTATGGGCCGACATCGCCACTCTCAAAGCACTTCATACTACCTTGGCGTGCATGCACACTACAGACCCCATTATCATGTTTCACTTTTAAAGATACCTCAATAGTTTGGCTGGCATTATTCAGGTACATCAGTATTCGCAAACTTTCCGAAGCGGGACAGTTCTCTCCTTGATAGTTTATTTGGGATTAACACCATACACAGTGACCAGACACAGGGATCTATGGCAATAACAACAGAGGATGATGAATTAACAAAACGATTGTCTGCAGTCCTCTTTCAGCTGACAGATAAAGCATTTGCTCCTCTGTGAGAAACGCCACACCTGCCCTTCTCACCCGAGAGCCATGGATCATGTTTCTTGTTCTACCTGGTCACGTAGGGCCAATACAACCTTGTCCAATCCAAGGTGTAGTGCAGAGCAGCCAGGACTCTAATCAGAAGTCTGATAGACCAGGGGGGGCGAACCCTTTACCAGGGACACGGCCGGAACAAAATCTACTTCCTACTGAATGAATTCACAAATGAGTGAATTAAAGTCACCTCACCTTTCCATGAAATGCAGCTTGAAACAACTTGAACAGTTAAGACCAAACCCAGACATCCCGATCTCACTCAGCAGCAACACACCGTCTGCAATCACTCACACACTCACAGTCTCAAACTCCCAGCAAACAGAAGAGCGGAGAGGAGGACTATTTCGCATTATGAACGCAGTTGAGAAAAGCGAATCCTGTAAACCTTTTTGCACTCGCCTGTTAATGACAACTTAATGATAACAACAAGCACCACATAGGTGTCAACAACAAAAGCCGCCAATGTTTTTATTCCCATGTTTTTATTATGAACTTGTTTTTATTTCTCTTCCACTTCTACCCCTTCAGAGAACTTTCTAAAGAGCGCTGAACAGAGTATGAGGTTTCATCCGGGTTCACTCAGGGTAATCTAATTTGTCACCTTTTCATCTGTTAGGTTCTCCGATCAGCTACATGCATGCTGACACTGACTTTCAGGACTGACTCTGTGCTTCATACATGCCCGACATTAATATTCCTTTGAACTAAATGTCAGGTTAATCCATGCAGGGCAAGAGCCTCGCTGAGGGGCCAAGGTGAATGTTAATTATAACATGGGCAAATTGACTTTCAATGGCAGAGGTTGTTTTAATCAAAAAAAGACAGATGATGTTTAGCATAAACTGCGCCACAGATCCACCCTGTGAGTCCCAGCACATCCCCACAAGACCATCGAACGTGAACCATGACACCACTGGGACAAAAGTGCAAGCAGAGATAAAGTATGATTCAAACACTGATTGAACATCTGGACCGCTGACATTATACATCACTGTTTATGTTAATACAATAGTCTCTAGTGAATCTGAAATAAAAAGGTATCGAAGATGAGTCCAGTGATGTCACTTAAGTTATTGGTGAGCCTTTTCATTTGTCCATGTAGATAAAATAAATGAATAATAATAAAAGCAGTCTGTGTCTGCTGCTAGGTGGGTTGGGTATCATTTTGAATTTGTCCGATACCAGTGCCTAAACAATGCTAGAAGAAATATTATAATATATATTAAACAACAACACAAAACAGCGTTCCACAATAAACATAGCATTTTCTATGCTGAGGCAAATTAGTAGTGGAAATGTAACATTGCGCTATATAAAATGAAATATACAAGTATAATTTACTCTTTTATTTTATTATTGTAAACTCTAAAAAATCACATGAAAAATAAAACCTAGCCCAACTGCAGTAATTAATCACTAAATTAATGTTTCAGTGTTTAATACCAAATATATTTAAGCTCTTAATTATATCCCCACCCAACACTGGTACGTTGGGTGGGGTATGGAGATACTTTAATTCGACCATTGTAATGTGAGTTTGTCCAGTACTTTGCTTTATAGCCCACTAAACTGATATGACCGAGGACATGGTTGACATAATACTTTCTATGCATCAGTATAGAAAGGTTGGCGGCTCGAATCCCAGTCCATGCCTAAGTGTCCTTGGGCAAGATGCTGAACCCTCATAGATGCTGAATGCACTAATTGGAAGTCGCTGTGTAAACCATGCTCATTACATCATGTCAAGACAACCACATTTTTCTACAGGATATTTTTCTCAAAATATACTTATTCTGTGCCTATTTTTAACCATGTACACAAATAAACAAATTGAGCTGCACGATATCCCCGCTCTAAGATACTATGGGGGCCCAGGCTTGGAGGCTAAAATGGTAAGCCTGGTTTGAAGATGTTGCTGTAGTGAACAAGCAATTGAGGTAATAGATCCGTGCAACCTGTCCTCTACATCAGACAGTAAATCCTCCCAGCTCCTAAATCTGTTCCCTGCCAGCATGCTGGCACTCTGCTATAAAAGTCATCAAAGAGGAGTGAGCAAGAAAACCGAAACACTGAATCACCTTGCTGAAAGTTGGAGGTTGAATTCCCACCAGGGCAAACCAAACTCAAATGTAGTTTACAACACAAGAGCTGTCCAACTAAATGTGACGCCCACTGATTGCAACATGGACGTCAGTGCGGTGTTATGTAACTATTCAGAACTGATGCTTCAAATTCCATTGTTCTACAACACGACACCTCAACTCCACATGTAAACCTTGGTACGTGTTTCCAAACCATGTCATGCAGTTGAAGTTCTCCCCAGGGATGATGAACGTTCTATAATGTTTTCCAAGCCGTCCAGCAAGTAGGGGGGATTACTGTATAAATAAGACATTTATCTGATCACGAGTGTTGTCGTAGCAGTGGACAGTGATGCCAACTTTAATCTTCAGTGTGAACGGATAGTTTTGATTTGTTGATGAGATGATTCAATCTGTATCAGTCATTTACAGTAGTACATTACCATCAACACTTGTTTAATCCGGCTGAACTAGATATCACCAGACCATTTAGAGAACATGATCTCAGCTCAGTTACAAATTCTCGAGCTTGTGTTGGGAACAAGATCTGAGTGTAATCTGATCTAACTCTAAGGTGTACTTGGACGCTGGTCAGCCAAATCAGAAACTCCTCTCCTCTCCCCTATTTGCCAAATGTTTGCTTGTGTGTGAACTCTTGAATTTCTAAAATGTAATTCATTGAACAGAGCGTATCTTTAGTTATTGCAGTTACTTTCACCCAGAGGAAGACCTTAACTATTCTGGTGCAAACTCAAAACAGTGGTCCCTCTAAAAAAATAATATTATAACTATCTGTTTAGACTAAATGTATATATTTGTTTAATCGGGCACAAATAAATGTAATTATTTAGTTCCTCAAACTTGTTATTTTTACTGAATCGTTATCAATTAACAAAAATATTTAAAAAAGTAAAGACAGAACCCTTTGATTATGGGACTGTTCACATGATTTACTGATAATATAATATTACTCATGTGTTTACATTCTTCCCCGTGCCCAAAGCACATTCGACCACTGAGCAGTGTGAATGTTTAGACTTTCAATTATGTATTTGAGGGTTGTTTTAGAGTAAGGAATAAAAACAGAGCCAGGTGAACAGTGTAGCAATTCATCCACTGATTCCGACCGGATCAAATAAACTATTGGTCTGAAAAGGGCCTCGACTGTCTCTATCCTCTGTCAGACTTTGGAACTGAGCATTAAATGCTTTGTCAATAACTCCAAGAAAAGGGCTTTTTTGTAACATAACTCAGCCATCAAGGACTGACTTTCAGCCCTGGATTGTTTTGTGAATATGACCTTAGACCCTTTGTAGAAAAAAAAAAAAAAAAGTTTTGGCCATAAACCACACCAGCTCAGAATGATAGGAAAGTTTTCATCTACTTTAGTTCTGTTTCATACACAAGACTTAGGTTCTGTCCCATTTCACCCCTTAGCCGACTTAGCCGGTGGTCCTATCTCTTCGATTTACACCTGGTCGTATAGAGGTAGTGTTGTCCCATTTCTCTGTGATGTAGGGGTAGTTCAATCCTAGTGTATTCAGGACCCCCCCTCTATAAACTAAGAGGTACAACGAATTACCCAGCGAAGGGCTCTTCATAGCTTGGTGAAGGGCCAAGGGACAGGCCTTTAGATTTTGAATTGCGTCTCTCAAAAACAACTTTTTTTTCCTGTGTTTCACATTTTTACAGTAAAGGATCTATAGATCAGCTATAATTTAGGATGTGTTAAGTTCTTCATGTGTGTTTGTACTGTAGTTTGAGTGGCTGCTGTGTGTAGATTATATAGAACATACCCACTGTTAAAAACTATGATTAAATTCTGTCATTTTCCCACTGTTGTGTGTGAAAGCTTAAGGCATCTCAAAGGTAATTTCACGCCTGTACTGTTAGCGCTTTGCTGTGTAATCCCACGTTCAATCATGTTACATATGCAAATGCTAATTACAGATTGGTTAACAGTGCTAATCAGCAAAGTCATTATGATGAATGAAACAGAAGATGAGGGAGATAATAAGTGGAAATTAAAGACTAATACTAAAGGAGACAAGGAAAGAAAAAAAAGATATACAAAATCTGGTTCATTTAAGGTATTATTTTAACTCACATGGCATCAGGTTTTATCCGTCGGAAATTGTTCAGTTTATTCAGAAAGTTCATTGTTATCCAACGCCATGCAACAGAGTTTGTCGTAGTTTCCACATTGAATCTAATTCTGCAGGTTATGAGTCACAATGACTGAATTAAGGTGAAGTGAGGTTGAGGGAGCCCTGAGCTTGCGGTACGTATTCTTTCCCATTGATGAATCATGTTTTTCTCCCCTCTCACAACCTCTTAACTTCATTACAATTCAACAAAACTATATTTGACGAAAAATTGCCTGAAGCAGCATTTTCCAACCTTTTTCGAATCGTGATTTATTCAAAACTATTTGCAGCCCATCATGAAATTGCAGAAACACCAAGAGAGAACCATCTTCTGGTTGTATTTCGATGAGTGGAATGTTTCTCCCCTTTATCCATTACCGATTTTTCTTGTATGACATGATTCAGTATTATTCGTAAAAAGGAGGGGTAGAAAAAAATGTGAAATATAAAAATTAGGTTTTTACTTCTTTTCATTCTTCATCTTATTTATCTTATATCCCCTCACATTTATCTTGTGAGCCCCTCAGGTGGTCCTGAGCCACAGGTTATATCTAAACCCACATGTGAACGTGTCTATGAAATGTAGTCAGCAATGGTTGTGTTTAAGCGCACCTGAATATTTGACTTTAATCTGACATGCAGCCTAAAATCGGAGACATGAAGTGGTACATGAAGTAAGTTTTTCCCCCCCGACACAGAAAGCCTGAGTTACAAAGTCATGATAATCTCCAATAAGATGTCTCTACATTTTACAACAGAATTAACACGCACAACAAAACTGATAGACAAACTGTTACAGCGAGAGCTGAGAATCCAAACCGGATAGTAAAGTTAAAGAGTCGCTTTTACCGTTATTGTAAGAAACCGCAGCGTATCAATGTGGTGGCAGATTTAACATTCGATTTATGGGCTGACTGAAGAAAAGTTGGTCTCATCAACTGTGATCGTCTCCTTGAAAAACAAAGTAGGAAGATTCCAAAGAAAATGCCACTTTTGGCAAATGCCACAATCTCTGTAACAAATAAGAGTTTCCATTAAGATCTCTTATTTGTTATAGAGAAAAAATATTTATTCAATGTGTTATCTTGTGTTTCTGAAATCACCTTGAGCCTAAGAACATCTATAGGTCGTTAATCAATACAGCCAACCCTTTAAGGGTCATGGGTGGGTTGGAGTTTATCCCAGTAGACCCAGTAGGCAAGAGGAACAGCACAGCCAGTGTATGGAAGGCTGACACACAAGAAGAACAACCATTCACTCATTCACACCTACAGTAAATATAGAGTCTCCAATTTGCCTAAACTCAATCGACGTTTTTTTAGACTGTGGAGTGAGAGTCAAAGTACACAAAGAAAAAAACAACGCAGATATTTCACTTTTAAAAGTTAAATTTGACTGCGGTGTCAAGTGATTGGCAGGAAAATGGAGGTATTACAGTCAAAGGGTCTCTAGATGAGAGCTAAACAGAAACAACACAGACAATAGAGAGGGAGAGACAATGGGGCAGCAATATCCAGGTCATGTTCACAATAGAAGACCTGGATGTGGATTCAAGATCAGAACACCTTTCCTGATGTTCTGAAAGTTCTCCCAGTGAAAGAGTCGCACTTGTACAGGACCAGTTCCCCTGACATCAAAGCCCGGAGCCTTAATTTACTTTCCAGTTTTCAATTGCAGGGGGAAGACATTGGAGCGGCCCTCAGGGTAATGAAATGTCATAACCAATTATGCATATGACAAAGGATCCACGAGTCATCTGCTTTAATGAAATTAAACATCTTTCAGACCTTCAAGCAATACACTTTTTTTTCCTTATTTTACATGATTTTCTACACCGATAGAATGCAATTATCTGATCTCCATTGACAGCTTAATTTGTAAGAGCACAACATAATAAGTTGATGGAATTCCTTCTAGCCAGGGAAATAATGAAGAACCTGCGTGTAACGTAGAATGTCAACAGACCTCCGTCCCTCCCAGTTATCGGGAGGTTTGTTCCCTAATTTTCTGAATGACCACTTCAAGCAGGATGGAGACGACTAGACGAGCGGATGGCAAGTGGCTGAGTTAAAATTGACCTGAGCCGAAAGTGGATAATTAGGAACCTGTCAGAGACCGACTTTATACATTTACTGGCAATTTAACAAATCAAGTCATGTCTGTCAAGAGGCATGTTATCACTGTGCTCTACATGTCACTCAGACAACCTGCCCACTGAGAGCCTGGTTTCACATCGGCAACTGTTCTGAAGTCTGAATACAATACAGTCACAGTAATGAGCACAGGATGAAGATCCATATGGTCTGTGAACAACTTTTACTTTTCATCTGAACTAAATTAGTCCTTAATAGAACGGAACCATAGCTAGGATTTAATGAAGGTCTAATTCCCTATATGCACCCCAACCTAAAACACACAGACTAGCCACCGAAACAAGTCCAGATGTACTGTACACTTTATTTTTAAAGGTTCTGCAAAAATAATAATTTTATTTTATTAGTGCACTACACTGAACACCAAAGTAATAAAGGGACAGACAACAATCTCCATGTTATAACATCCCAACACTTCCCTTGGAACTGGATCCACATGAGGTATTATATTGAAACATAGCATGTAATACGCAATGAAGTCATATTGCTCAACTGTCTTGGGAGCTTCATGACTTGTACGTCCTGAACTTGTGTTCCTCTGTTGCCTCACCACACCACATCTCCCTTCCCCTCGGCTGAGTGACAGGAAGCTGAACTGGATTCTTATGCACAACTCAGTCGTCCCTACTTGTTGAATTAAAGGAAAGCAAATCTTAATTAGTGTTAATAGAAGTCAATGAAGACTGTGAGGAACAAGTGCCAATGGGTTTGAGCAATTAACCTAATATTTACTGGCTGCGACTCCCTGGAGGTGCTAGCATGCGTCTGTCTCCTCACTGCCTCTGCTCTGACATGATGTCCTGCTGCTCTCAGTCATTGAAAGGAAAAAAAAGTAGACGATAGCAGAATAATTAGGATCAGAGTGCCGAGAGTGAACCGGAGAAGAGGGTAAGAACAAAATAATTGAAAATGAGACTCATTAAGTCCACTTTGTCAAAAAATTCAGCTGACAGTGGATTTCCCAACTATATCGGGGAGTTGCTTTGACAAATTTGAAAGGTGTTCATTATGAAATTATCCTGCAACGGTGTTCTATTATGCTTTTGCTTTTATATACCTTGTTAAAATTGTTTGGTATCTTTTTTTTTTTTAACACAATTTTGCCCTTTTGACCAGACTTTTTTTTTCACGTTGGCATCGTGTATCAATAAATTGGACCCCAAAATAAATGTGTTTCTAGTTTAAAATCCATACATTTGCTCAACTACGTATTTTCTATTTTGAAGGTTGTACATGCAAAGTTAAGATAGTAAAACTGATTAATATGTATCTGATTGAAAGAAAAGAGGGTGTTGTCATAGATATGTTTTTCTTTATAGCTGTGCAACTCTTCCAAACATTTTATGTAATCAATTATTCAATGGCATACATTCCTGTCTTCGTATGCAAAGTTAGGCGAGTTCCAGAGGAAGACAAAAACAACAAAATAAAACACTTTGCTAGTGTTCATTTTTTCTATCCACTTGTTGGAAACACAAACCATCACAACCTCTGTCCACTTTTCTCCGTCATTAACCTCCCCTAGCTCTCGACTCAGTGTCCCCTACCTCACCCTTCTCTCGAATATTCAGCCTAGAGTAGAATCAGCAGATTCACGTTTTCTTTTCCGATTCTCAATATGACAACAAATTACTGAAACATCAGGTTCAAAACAACTGCTGTGTCATCCTATCTCGCATATGTTAACTCACTTGTATACAATTATTAACATCAAATATATATCATCATGTCTCCTTTTTTACTTTGTCTATCAACACCAAACAAAACTAGCGCTACTTTCAAATCAGAACTTTGGTCTGAGGTTGAAAGCAGCGCCCTACGTGAGTCTGTTTATACGCCGGGACATCTTGAACCAGCCATGTGATTTGAGGATCGGCGTCTCCAGAGGGTGAAGTCCTTTCTTTAAGTACTTCCCTGATACATATCTATGCATCTATTATCTATTGTGCTACATGCATGAGACGGCGTGAAGACTTCACTTTCAAATGCACCGTAGCTCTTCACTCGAGTGAGGAGCCTCTTCTGATCAATGAGGACACAATGTTCAGTTCAGTTAAGATCACATTTTTACAGCAGGAATTCATGCAGTCTTAACAAACCGACTCTGTGGCTCCAAGATGGTGAGAGCCAATGTCATATTTGTCAATAGCTGCATAGCTGGGGTTAAAAAATGAATGGTTCACACAAGCAAGGGCAACCGCAGCATAAGCAAAAACTGACAAAAACATTGCAGGCCTAAGTTATGAACATCTGTGGTAAGACAGATGTGGGAGCAAACATTGCCAACGAAGGTTCAACAACCATTTACCCCAGCTATTTAATGAAAAATATAAAATAGCAATATCGAACAAAATAGTAACAGAAATACAAACCAACAGATTTATCTCCCTGACAGACAGAATCAAACAATAAGAAATTGTAAAAGAGTCAAAGAACGATGACAATATATAAGTTGAGCAAACTAAACTATTACAACTTACATTACAAATAAACATAACTACATTATAGGGATGTATTTATGTTGTATAACACATTTTTACAAAGAGAGCCTGGATTGAATATAAAGTATGACGATAGATGGTTTTTCTCACACTTGATATTTAAATGGGGATTATTATTGTGTAGACTCTGGCTTCAAATATGCAAGATGGCTTTGTTCATATATTGGGTCTTTGGGTTTAATATCTGGATAGTGGGACAAGGTAGAGGTGTTTGTATTAACAGTCTATGGTGTAGAGAAATATACAACGCATCTCAATAAGCAGAACGTGTCAGAATAGGTCTGGCAACAGACAGATTTTTTCTGTATGAGATTCCAAAGCAACAGGAGAAGACTGGGGGAAAAAATCCTATTGAAAATGTTGTACCTTCATTACCACAGAATTAGACGCATTGGCCAGATTTTTATCTCAGTTTTTTCCATGTTTGCTTTTTAATTTGTTCTTGATGCTGTTAATTCCCACTTCTTCAGATCTTATGTTGTCACTATAGTGTACATTTTCACATCACTCATTCCTTTCAAACCGCGATACTTGCTGCTCTGCTGCTCAGATCACAAGACTCATTTCATTGCAGTCAGTTTATTTTCAATCTATGTTAAACTTCTGCTGATGAAACATTACATTTTCTGAATGTGTTTCAGTTTGAAAAACATCCAGTGGCTCAGACTGCATAATCGCCTTCTCTGCTGTAATGCTTTTAATTTCAAATGCACAGAAGTGATGCGATTAACAGTGGTTAAAAAATAAAGCCAAGTGGAATCAGCTGAAATTAACAAACAAATGAAAACATTGAATTTCTGTTCAAGAGCTAAACTATAAGAATAGTTTAGAGAGCTACTGATGTAATTCCTGCAGGTCAAATGAACATTATGCAAAAGTTGCAATTATATGTATTGTCATTCTACTTTTTTTAAATCAGTGATGTGCTACTTGATATGTTAAAGCTAACTCTTCCTTCACATCTGTTTTAGAAGTCACTCTCACTTCCTTAGTTGGTGTCTAATTGAAACATCTGCATGAGGTGACAATAGTTTGACAATGATTGAAAAAACACAGCAAGGTAGCGACGAGCACAAATTGAAATGTTTTGCAGAACTGTATTGTTTCATCAACAATGGTTTAAAATCTATTTAAAAAAGAGCCAAGCTGATTATATTTAAATATGGGTAACAGACTGCATTTTACCTTTATCTGTGCACAGTTTTATGAGAGAAGTTGTGGGGTGAATATATTTAAAAGAGATGACAAAAAGTAAGTCAAACTTTTCAAACACCCTGAAATGAGATGTGTGTCATGTGTGGCGGATATCAACTGATGGATAATTAAAATACATCACTGAAACATTTGACTCCCTGGTGGGACGCTGGAAGCTTTAGAAAGGAAAAGGGTAGCTCACTTCGCTACCAGTTAATTGCATTAGGTCTGATGTTATATGTGACAAAGTTTCCTGACATAAAACTTTATTAGTGCAGATAACAGGGCTGGATACAAACAACAACAGCAGCCTTTAACTGTCACCTGTGACAATTAAACCTCTGAAGCTATCAAGTGACTTATTACACGCATTAAGGGCTTCAGATACTGATCAGTCAAAATCTCCATTTAATAAGCTGCATGGAAACAGCAGCACATTGCAAATAAACTGCCGCACACAGAGCTCGAATAGTAAAAGCCCTGGCCACTGTTGATTACTGACAGGTTCAGGCTTAAACAAAATTTGTCATAAAGATTAACTAGTTCAACATTCTGAATTTTGTACTGTGGTTCACAGTCCAAAAAATGAACTAGCTCCCATTCATATAGCACGTTTGTTAATGTGTTAAAAGAGACATTCCCAAACACCCACGAGGTATCACACACAAAATAAAGTTTTGTAAATATGAACTAGCAATACCTACTAAGAATGGATAAGCTTGGCTTAACATCCATAACAGCTGTTTTCACCAAAACCAATAACAACATTCAAACACCAAGCAACTAAATCAGCATGTTGACGTCCACTCAGCTGGTATCTAATGACATGCTACTTCACGCTAAGAATACAAGCCTAGACTCCACAGATTCCACAACCAACACTTACTTAAACAGAAGTTTTGTCACAATAGGTTTTGTTATAGTCCATAACTCTGGTAAATCCGATGTCCCTGTGTCAGACCTCTAAAGTTCATATCCCCATCTCCCATTCTTCACTAAAATGGCCGTCCCAACCAAAAGCTCTTCAAGTTAGCTTTGCTACATTTTAGTAGATTAAGAAGTGCTATGGATCACTAGAGGTTTTGGGCCGAAATTGTATCATTTCATTACAAGTTCAAGTTCGGCAAGATGCTCACATTCAGCAGTTGCAGACTGATCATGAGATTCACCAAAAATATGAGTGTTTTTAATTAACGGCGTTAATGCATAACACTGACATTTCTGCAGCCTTAATTTAGAATGTCATCCTTTTACCATTGTAATTTTTTGTATCAACCAACATTTGGATTATAATTCATGTCCATGAGCACACTGGACACTGAACAGCATCTGAGCATCTATTGCCAGCTAGGCTAGGATTTTGAATAATGGTCAAAATTAAAAAAAAAAAATTGTTGTCAATACACATCAAATATTTTGTTTAGAGACTGCCCATCACCTGAAGTTCTTACTCTGAACTTTTAATATAACTACAGGCCTTGTGAGGATTCTGGTAGGATCACTGAATTTTAAAAGTAGTCCTGTGCTCAAATAAATATCTGTACTATAAATTACAAAGCCGTACAGATTCTGCTCCTGTAAAAAGATCAAAATAGTAAAGCCGTAGAAAATAACTGAATGGATTCAGTCAACAAAAACGCACTACTTTTACTTTGAAAACTTTTACTTTGAAAAATTTACGTTTTTCTACATATTCTTCAGATAATAAGGATGTGTAATTAGAAATATTAAAACTGTTGTGAAAGATAATTTTCACTGTTTATTCTGCGTTGGAAAAAATGTTCCTCTAGAAGAGCAGCGCTGCTTCCCATGGAAATGGAAATCAAGCCACAACGGTTACTGTTATTCATCAAGTCTCAAAGTTGAAGCTGCTTTATGACAGAAATTGGTATTTATGTGACATGTTTATATTTCATTGAGGGAAACAACAGTTAAAAGGTTTTTTGCATTACTTATTGGACGTCAAATGATCTTTTGTAAAACTCTTTCTGAAGAGCTGGCCCAGCCTCACAAATATGCTTTGTAAAAGATTGATTAGATGTTAAATGCTGACTAGCTAAGCATTAACCGTGCAGCAGTTCAGTGCAGTGAAAAACAAGCTTCAGGTCACAATCACTTCAAGTTCAGTTTCATTGAGCAGTGATCAAGAGCAAACCTGTCTGCTGATTTCAATTCAATACCAATGTGATTCGCTCATCTCAATTTCTTCTGTTAGAAAATAATATTAGTGTCAATATTGTTATTAGTCGTATTATTATGGAATAACTATGTCAGGGCTGTACCTCCCCCTATTTTTCCATTCAATGCCTACCCCTCAACATTCCTCTCCCCCATTGACCAGACTGACAATAACATGGACACGCCTCCTGCCCACTACCACACACACATATGCACCTACACTATGCACAGCACATTTTTTGTCTTCAATGCATTATTTGTCAGTGTAATGTCCTCTGTCTCGCAAAAAAGTGTATATATGTTATTGGGTGTTAAAATTTAAATTATGCAAATTATAAAAAAATTAGTGATACCCTAAAAAACCGTACACTTTGACCCTAGGCAGCAGATCCTTCACATGCACTCATCCACTTTCATAATCACTTTGAGCACAAACAAGATAGAAAGGTAATTGATAACCAATGAATCCGCACTGTTTGTAGATATCACACTGTCAACACAGACAGCCCCTAACTACTGCTAGGTATTTGCAGGGACTGAAAAAAATAGAATCCCGCACACTCTTCAGTCAACTCCCAAGGCATCATAGCCTCCAGCCAGTGTCTTCTCAGTCACTCAGGTGTTTTTTTCTTTTTTTATCACTCTTGTGATCGCGGGTCTCTTGATCTGACAGGAGAGCAAGTGTCAGGGAATTATCCTAATCCACAACAGTCCTATAAACAGCAGCGGGTCCATATAGTCTGGAATCACAATTTCACCATCTTTTACACAATTTCTTGTTATTTCTGTGTTGTAGCAACTAAAATAAGAAATTCCACACTGCATGCTGCACTTACTGAACCAGTTAAAACAAGTAACCGTAGTGTACTCATAGCAGTAGGCACACATGTACATTTACTGAGAAAACAGAAAGCTAAATCTTGTTAATTTTATATCATTACATCGAAAATTACAATCTGAAACTGCCATTTCGATCTGTCCCTTTGTGAAATCTAGCACAGCAGTACGCTATAGTACAGAATATAAGTGTCAGGTTCCAAGATTCAATTTAAATATCATTATGCAACACAAGATTGCACAATCATCTTCAGGGTTGTTCAAGTTGTGTTAAGGCCTCAGCTTTGTGTAACACTTCAGGCTCAGGGCAGGCTTGGGAGTCTTAAAAGCATTTATACCAGAGATGCCTCACTCTAAGCAGCCATGTTTATCCTGTGTTGCAAGAAATGCAATGTAGCTAATGTGCTTCATTATCACCAGATGATGGTAAGCAAAACTATAACCTCAATAATAAAGAGCAAAACACATGCCTGTACAATGTTGCACAATGCAAATACAGCATTTACCCAGTGTTTCAAATGTATTATGTAGACAGTGACGGCCCTCCATATTCTACTTTGTCCTGCAACATTCACAGTGAATAATAAGGGGTCTCTACCTTAGTGTGTGCAGCACTACCTGTGCAGTGTTTGTTTGCACTATCCAGTGCATATTCCATGATCCATATCATTCAGATTAGACATATAAATACATATCAATATTTAATATTGTACATGGGATTTAATTTCATGTATTTGTTCAAAAGCAATAAAAAAACAAATCTCTCTTTGCCTAGTTATGGCTTATCTTCATGTCAATTGTGAATCCATGTCCTGAGCTGCTTGTCATACATTAGTTTTATAATAAATATATTAGCACATGAGCAGTTAAGTGCTTCTACTTCACATGGGTTTAACAAAACATTTGAATTGTGGAATTTCTGCCTCGTCATTTGTCAGAGAAATACCTTTGAACAGTGTACATTCTATCATTTAGATAGACTATCGTTTTCCAATGGCTTGTGTCTGGTTGCTTGTCCCGAAATAAGTCCCTGTTTTTCTTCCTGGTACTTTATGTACTTGGATGGATTTCCACTCAGACTCTGCCTACTGTTCCCTACAGCAGAGCTCGCTGGCCTTAATATTTCACTGACATCATCGGGGAAGCTGCTCTTCCTACTGTGAGGTCCTGTGAACAAGAATGCCATTATTTCAGGCAATTATAGTTGTTCCAAACCGGATCAGTATGACTAATAGGTTGGTAAATAATTTGAATTTAGACAGGCTGCTGGAGTCCTCTTTGCTCATTAGGAAGGAGCGTGAAAATCATGATCAGCTACTCTATTCAAATAGAACAAAAGAAAAATTAGAACAATATCGCCTCTCATTTGTCAATTTCTGGCATCTTTTAGGGCTGCTTTGTAGATATATGCATGAGAAAAATACATAAAAGAGGCGAAATTCCAATGGTTAACGTTCACCTTTAGGACAAAGTGGACACTTAAATAACGGTCAATTACCTTAAATCATGCTCATTTTTCCTTTTTTAAAGAAGGTTTCTGTCATTTTTGTTTTAGGTTATCAAGCTGATGTCTGTTCATGTTTCTGGTGGGTTTCTGGTGGGTTTTAAAGTTATTTTAGGTTATAAAAAATGTGGTTTGACAGTCATAAGTGTGACCTTGATACTGCAGCTCCACACCACCATCAAGCCTCTGGCTGAAACTAATGTCACCAGCACAAGATGGCAGCACCATTATCTGGGATTATGGCATAGTTTGGTGTTTACAGTTGGCGGACATGGAGACGCCTCATTTTATTCACAGTCGATAATCTCATCCTGCATGGAAAAAAGGATCCAAATGGGATGCAAGTATATCTTTTAGTCAACAATGTTGATCTAACATTTATACCATAAACTACATGAGATCCATCTAAGACTGATACAAGCCGTGCACTGCCTTAATTGAGATGTGTCATCCCCTGACATCTCTGCTAAGCACCATAGAAAGACAAACAATTCAGAATAACTTTCTTTGTGAGAGCAACAATGACTAAGCCTCGACATTTGCAGCAATTCCGAAAGTGCAGTCATTACAGAGCCATACATTCACATGTAGTGACTCACAATGAGCGTCTGGCAGTGTCAAGAGACAACAGTGGCGCGGTGCCTCCAGCAATCAGCCTCGTTTTCAATTGTTGTTTGCGATTTTCTGAGGAACAACATGCACTGCCAGCCCGAGCTTAATACCAAGCAAGATTTGTTTATGCATTTTTCCATTTTTTGTTTACATTGTGTTGGCAAAGGTTACGACTGCGCCCATAAACAAAACACAAAATTATATTTAGTTTGCTCAAATAATTCATCCTCTCCTCCAAGCTGGGGGCTGAAGCACGGCTCAGTGAGATATGATGATTACCATGCTACACATAATGCTTTCTCCTGTGTGACTGTGACAGCCCGAGCCCAACCGACTCCACATCAATCTTAATTATGTCCACTATTTGTCATACTGCACATGTGAATTCTCATTTGTCTGAGGCCCGGCCCGTGTGCCACTGATGCTGTGCCACAGACACTTGTAACAAGCCTCATGATACGAATCACAGCCCGTAATGCTCCTCTGATGAGGCGAGATGTGTTTCCAAACAACAGAGGGGGAGGGGGGTGTAATTGACTTTTAATCTCATTGTATAATTGGCCAGCCTACTGGAGAGAATAAGGCCGAAGTCACAGTTGTAAGATGTAAAAATAAATACGTAGATGAACTTATAGCTCCCGTTTGAACCTCTTCCTGAAAAATCGGCTTAATTGTTGAAGCAAAAGAAAGAAAAAAGGGTTTCTTTTCAGTGCATCTTGCCAAGCTTTAATCAAATGTCAATTTCAGAGCGCTTGGCCTTGTTGTTCCCTCGCTTTTTGTTTCACTGCTGATTTCTAATTTTACTCCAGTCCTGCTGGATTACCTTCATCTACTTAATGGCTTCCTGATTGCGTGTCGAGTTCTTCTGTTGGCTTTATTAAAATTTCATCTGCAGTAATTAAGGAAAGCGGCACTTCTTTTCTTGAGGGCTGCTTGGGCTGCTGAATTGTAGGCACATTAATTAAACGTGATGGTTTTGTAAATAAAGCAAGCTGTGGTTTATTGCAATCCTGGCATGGTGTCCGGAAAGAATGCTGGGAGATTACTGCATATTAATAGAGCAGAGTACGTCCGTCTCCTGTTTTTCTCTTTATTGACAATTCCTTGGTAGCATCCAGGAGCAATATTCGCTTTGACAATGTGTGGCGAGCTTTGATTTCGATTACACGGGAAACGAAGGCGTATCTCTTCCGCCGACAGTCGGCTTCCTAAAAAAACACTTAAATTGTTCCTTCTCTCCCTAAAAACAAGCCTCCTGGCAGAAAGGGAGAGGAAGCCATTGTTATGATGCAGGCAGCCAAAGGGAAAAGTGCGGTGCAGAATGCAAATGTGGGAGCTGCTGTGCCACCAGCGAAAAGAAAGAAAAAACCAAACAATATCTCAGCCTCAGTCGCAAAGACAGGTCGTCCGTCTTCCTCCTCTGGGCCAAGACGATAACATCTGGTAGCACATATGGCACATCAGAAAAGAGGAGGTTTGTAAATCTAACAGCAACAATGACAACGAGGATTGGGAGCAGCGGACAAAAAAAATCATATGCTGATTACCAACAGGTCCATACATCTTGTGTGCTGTCACTGCACATGTGGACGTATAGGTTGATGCACCGGTGTGTGAGCTGCATCGCACGTCCCCCAACCGCTGCTTGAACATGTAGCGTCTCCTCTAAGAAGCTGCCTGTTGGAGAGCAGATAATGAGTCCGATTGGATTCAAAATCTCTTTCCTTCCTGTTTCATGTTACTCACGAGTCGGGGGGATTGGCTGCACATGAGCCGGTAAATTAAAGCGAGATCAGAATCTGGAGAAAAATACACAGGGACTTTCGAACCAATCTATATGGAAACAAAGACGCCTCGTCCGTCGGAAAGTTGATTCCATCACCGCCGCTGCTTGCAGCCTTTTTTATTCATTCGGTGGTCAGGGTGCATTATAAGGCTATGGTAGATAAATAGAGACAAGCCCACCCTCATCTGCCCGACCATTCACACAGCCTAATATCCATATGTTTGACCCCACCTGACCTTCTACCCAAGAGCCACAGTCACTGCCTCTCACAGCCAAACACCTCATGGAGAGGCACACACCTTAAACCCATTTAATATTAATATATACTGTCTGGAATTGCATTGGTTCTACACAGAAAAAATGTATTAGACAAATGATTAAATACTTGCTCTTTTATCTAAATCAAAACCACTGAACTGTAAAAGCCTTCTTGTGCAGTTGTCTCTCTAAAATGTTATTTTATTCCCAAAATGCACAGTGGGAGGCTCCTGTTGTCAATTGTCAAGCAGGCGCGGTGCACCCTCCTGCAAAACATGTCAAGGCACTCAAGACCTTAAAATAGCGCAGAGAAACAGTTCCCACAACCAGGAAGCAGTTGTTCACTTTTTTATTTTTAAATGTCAGCTTAGGGGGAGAATTTTTCGTGCCCATTTTCTTTCTTACAAAAGCGAAAAGTAAAAATTGTTTTAACAATCTCTCGAACCACATCTTTATGCATCCAATTCTACCCTCTCACTATTACCACACAACAAAATATGGTTTCATTTAAATAATGGATGTGAATTGAGTGATGCGGCAATCTCTATGGAGGGGATTCTGCTCTGCATGGCGCATGGTTTATTAGTGGGTTTAGAATTCGACGCCAGACCACAAGAACTTCTGCCTGTTTTTCCTCTGAATGCCATCTGCCAACAATCAGAGGAGACAGAGGGATTGTGTAAAAACAGGCTGTGGGAGTGTGAATGTGTCAACGTGAGAGGAAGCTAAAAAGAGAGGTGTAGCTCCTCTGGCAACAACGTCTTGATGCGTTGTTATTTTCTATTCCAGTTGTGTCAGCATGTGTTTTGTTTAAGGGCATGAAATGTAATTTCTGCTTGTGCATGAAGCCTTTTTGTGGGCCTGCTGCCTTGATTGCCTGCAACAAATAACCATCACTTATGGCCTTCTTACCATATATTGACTTCTGAGCAACTACAAACAGGAGCTTACATATATGCGTCCTAGAAAATCAATGAGATTGTTTTTTTCCTTTCCCATAGGAACATCCTGTACATATTGGCTTATGCTCCACAAAGAGGTGAACAGCTGCTCTGCATACTTTGCTTTAAAGTACATGGTTACACTATGCACACGTAAAGCCTCCAGCTGTTGCTGCATCTTTACATGAATGTAAAACATTAATACCTTGACTTCGTACACTGCCGATTGTGATACAGATTTGTTTTTTCCCTAAAGAATAGGTAGTGCTAGTGTGCTGTCTATATTACCCTAAAGTCAATTAAGTAATTTCCTTACATCAAACTCTGAAGACCCTCACACTCTTTGTTGTTGTCATACTTACATTGTAAGGAAGGGTGAAACTGAAAAAAATAGGTTCAAAGCAATACGCTGATTGAGCTTGTCTAATTTATAGATATACACATTGTAAATATATAACCTAAATTCTTCATAGAAATTCAAACCCCTTTTTTCAGCTATCAATTGATATATATATATATATATATATATATATATATTGAGATCAGTCTTACCCACAGCTCAATTATGATCAACTATATCATGATAAAAGCTTGAACATAAACACTTACTGATACTGAGCAAATACTGGGCAATTTCTGAAAATAAAATGAGATTTTTCAGGAAATAATGCATCCAAACCATTTGAAGTTAGATGAGACAAGAACACACTTCTGTATGTACATTGATATGAAATTGCACGCAGCAGTCGGTTGGTTTGATTTAGCATAATCACAACATTGCTCTGTTGGATTCCATTTGTCATCAGTGCAGCATGCTGTGTCTTTGTATGACTTTTATACGATGGCCCTGAGAGCTCAACGAACAGCAACTTAAGAAAACACATGCAAGTTGACAAAACACAAGCAAAGTAAGAAAACATCTTCATCAATTTCACAACACAACACAACACATTACAGAAACGCGCTGCAAATAGACACACGCGCTGCAAATAGACGAACGCGCAGCAAATAGAGGCGACAACACAACGGAAGTGTTTCCAGAGGACAGCTAAAAGGGATGGACACCGCTGCCACAGGAGACACTAAAACGTCCAATACACCATACAATTTCGGTTCCGCACAGGGGTTGTCATCCCGCGGCTCTGGAGCCGAACGCCGCTCCTCAGCCCCTCTGCAGTGGCTGTACAGTACAGTGTTGTGCATATGTTTCGCGAATGCTCAACTTAACGAATCAGTTTTCATATTGTTAACGTGAACGTAACGATGAACGTGATTGAACGTCACGTTACTTTTTTTAATCATCATCGTATCAGGCCCTCATGAAATACCAGGAGCGGGCGTTTGTGTTTGCGTGTATGTGTGTGTGTGCGTGTGTGTGTGTGTAGCGGGCTGACCGGTCTCGGGGCACCGACCCTGCCCACTCGCTCAGAAGAGGGGGAAAAATGTCTCTTCTGATAGTAAAGGTTTCAAACCCCTGCTTACAATGGACAATACATGGCCTCACAAACAGGGTCTTGCGTGTTAGCGCTGTTTATTCAGTTTAACAGGAGAGGACGGCATGTCTCTAGATCGGACCATCTTCAGGGCTCAGAGCTCACTGTGGCTCTCTCCGAGAGACTGGGCAGGGTCGGAGCCCCGGTGCGCTGGCCACACACACACACACACACACACCCACGGACGTTTTAGTGTCTCCTGTGGCAGCGGTGTCCATCCCTTTTAGCTGTCCTCTGGAAACACTTCCGTTGTGTTGTCGCCTCTATTTTCTGCGCCTTCGTCTATTTGCAGTGCGTTTCTGTAATGTGTTGTGTTGTGTTGTGAAATTGATGAAGATGTTTTCTTACTTTGCTTGTGTTTTGTCAACTTGCATGTGTTTTCTTAAGTTGCTGTTCGTTGAGCTCTCAGGGCCACCGTACTTTTACCTCCATGTGTTCATTTCATTCAGCAACTGTATTAGTTTTTAGAGGTTGCACTTCACCTTGTTGGTCTGAAGACAAACTGAAGACCTTGGATTCCATGTATTACAGAGCACAGGACATGTAACATGTAGAATAAACACCCTGTTGACGAGGCAACGTGTTCCCTCAGTCATATGTGCACATTCAAGATTCAAGAGTTTTATTATCATATGCACAGAGAAAACCATTAAGCAGTCGCTGGCAATGAAATGCTTGAGTCACAGGCTCTCTTCTAACAATGCTCAAGAATTAAAAAACAAAGACAAAATTTGAATTAAAATAGAATATCAAAAATTTTAAATATGAAATAAAACAAAAATATATATATAAATATATATATACTATATATATACAGCTTAAGAAAGGGAAAAAAACAGTAGTGAAATGTTGTGCAATAGTGCAAATATGCCACGGTGCTCATATAGTGGAGTTATTGCAGTTGGGAGGAGTTTAAAAGTCTTATGGCCTGGGGGATGAAACTGTCTCTGAGCCTGGTGCTGCGGGCCCGGACGCTGCGGTACCGTCGGGCCAGATGGCAGCAGGCAAAAATGTTTATTGCTGGGGTGAAAGGGGTCTTTAATAATCCAATCTCATGGTTATTATCAATAGTGAGCAAATTAAACTAGCTAAACTTGACAATTAGATCACAATGGTGCACTATATCCGGCCCGCTCTGAGAAAGGTTATGCTCTCTGCTGAACAAACAGTGCAATGGCGATAATGTTTTTATTTCCACCAACATTTTTTTCCAAAAACACTCCTGCTGGTACTCCATACATTTTACACCAGTCACTGAAAAGCTGTTTTATTTTAACAATTTATCACTGTTCAGTCCATCCTTGCATCCTTATCTTTCAGCGAAGCCAAATGGGAGATGATTAACTTGCTAATGATGTTTTCTCACTGGCTACTGTCAGAGGAGATGGAAGAAATTAAGAGAGAATTTGTAAAAAAAAAAAATCTAGCCACTGCCAAAGTGTGCCAGCGCTTGGCTGCTGGCTGCTGTGAATTCCCCATCTCGAGGGGATAGATGCCTTCTGCCAGCAAAAGCCTGCCGAGAGAAAATCAAAACACAGAATCACTCTGGAGGTGTACAGAAAACATAAGAGGAGGAGGCTGCTGCACTGGGAGAGAATTAGAAATGAGCCCGGGGCCAACCACAAAGCACCGATGTCATCCAAGCCTCTGACAGCTGGACTCGGTAGGCCTTGCTAATACAGCGAGATTAAAAGCGGTGCATCCATTGTGTGTCTATCGGATACAGTCATTCAACTTTTTCAAAGGTCAGCACAGTCTTGTAGTGCAAAAATAATTTGTGTGACTCAGCTGGGAGTATAATGCTTCAGTCAAATGGTCTCTTTCAAAGTGCAAGAAGCCTTTGTGTACACATTTCACCAGTTGACAGCTGCTTAATGCTTTGCTCTGGTATTTCTGCTCGTGGACACAGCGGCAGTAAATAAGAAATGTTTCGGCATTTAGACACAGAGAACGACTGTATCTTATAGTTAATTACATTACCGTAGAGCAAACAAAGCCAAGCTTCATCAGCAGCAGCTCCTGGGCCCACGACTCCCTGACAATTATAGCCACTTATCAAACGGATCGACAGGCTCATCTTCTCGCTCGGTCGGCTGGTCTTCGATTCAAATCTTTCCTCCCTCCCTAACTCATTGCCATCTGTCACGTTGACCTTGTCTTTCTATCCACATTCTTTTCCAGTTTTCACTTTCCTCTTTCTCCTTCACCCTTGCCTCTCACATCAGCATACGCTTGCCACCTCGCTTGGTTGTCTCTTGCTTCCCTCACCTGCCAAACCTTGAGGGCTTTAATCATCAGCTTAATGTCACACACTATTTTAGGAATACCTGAAAAAACACGCACATTCAGCCGCCACTAGCTCCCTGCTGGGCCGTGATCTTACACTTCCAGCTAAGTGTTGAGCGAGTTGAAGGGTGTGCTTGACAAGATGGAGCCCTCCCACTCGAAGCCTGCTGAGCTCTGTTAGCATATGTTGGCTTGCGTTGCTTATACCCTTGATTTGTGATATGTGACAAACATATTTTTGAATAGATGTGCGCTCGGGATGCCACGATCGCTCAGGTGAGGAAAAGTCGCAGGCAGCCGCAGAGCTGATGCTTCACTTGTATTTTGGGACATCAGAGGAAGGCAGCACTGCGATTGGTTTGCGCAGGGGACTCGCAAAAGAATGGAGATAACAGGGGAGCTCAAAGGAGTAGCCTTAATGAAGTAGAGGTGAAACGGAGGAAGATAAAAGTCGTCCTAATTGGTCAATCTTATAAGTAGGAGCCAAAGATAAAAATGATTTCGAAGCACAATAGGGCTAAGAGCATAATTTATTTGTACACGTAAAAAAGTATATTAATCAAGACCATGGCAGTATCTTTGCACTAACCACACCCAGTCCAGTAGGAAAGATGCTATTTAAAGTTTCTAAATGAAACTGTTTTGCTGGGATTTCAACTGACCTCCTCCTGCAGCCTTGGTAGTTACTTGTGAAAAATAAGGGCAATGACAACCTTGAAGATGAGATTGCAGAAGAAAATACAAAATACATTTTCTGGCTTAAAAGCATCCACTATAGCTACAACTGGCTACTGAATTGGCACAGTATTGTCTTTTCCCCAAATTTGCTTTCATTAGTTGGTTTAAAAATGCCCTTAATAGGTGACCTGATAGAGTATCCACAACAAGAACAACTATTTCTTGTTTCACTTTAGTGATAATATAATTTAAACGTTTATCAAATATCCAAACGGCCGCAGATCTGGTTTACTATGACATCATAATTTTCCTAAAAAAAACGCTTCAGCACGTTATTCAACACCACGACTCAGGAGCAGAAGGGGAGATTGGAGGCATACAACCACTAGGCTGTAATTCTGGTTGATCTGATTATGTGGGAGCAGAAGGGAGACAGCTCTTTATCTGAACGTCTCTCATGCATGACTGATCATGTGCTAATTTGTTATCCCTCAAATAAATAACACCAATAAAACAAGTAGAAAAGGTCCCATAAAATAAGCTGTATTTTTACACAATATCTCACAAAATTATCCTTATATCCTTAACGGACCTGATTATAGCGCCTGACTATACTTGATCTTGTGAGGTAGAATAAAACAACCTATCCTGCTCAAAATTGTTAAAAATGAAACCTATAAGACAATGAATAGGTAATTTTTTCTTTCAAAAGTAGCACATTTTAACAGATTTGTAAGTAAGACCCTTAAAGGCTGTTTAAAGTGAGACTGAAGAAAACATATGTATTTTCAGACTGTTGAAAAGAAACCTAAGCAGTGAGAGCTTCTTCTGAAGTGTTTTCTTTTTTATTTCCCTTCATTGGACAACACTTTGCTTACTTCCACACAGCACCAGCCAAGACCAAACAAGGAGCTGCTATCTAAAACCGGGAATACTTGTGTTGCATAGATGTGTTTTGGGTATGAAAAACCAGAAAAGAGTACTTTGCATAATATACCATGGACTGGCTCCCACAACAGAGTCACAACACCACTAACCTCTCTTACTTTTATGTGAGAATAACTTCAGACAGTACAGTCCACGGATGGGACCCACAAAAGTTTAGCTCCAAACCAACCCCAGACTCAAACTTTAGACGCTTTTTGCCCATGACTAAACACATGGCAAAGAATCCCAACGATGGAAAGAGATGGCCCGTACTCATGACATAGACTGTCTAGAGCTCTGACTTTGTGTTTTGCATGATTCTGTGTGCAGCGCTGTTTGCCCCACTATCTATTTCTCTCTTTGTTTCTCTCTCACACAAACAAATTGAACCATCCGTCATAGTCAGGCTGCCGATCAGCAGGAGCCTGCCATGTCAGTTGGCCGGTTGTCTGTTAAAAGAATCTGTAATGTTTTTACCATCCTCGGACCTCTGCTCAACATCAGCAGCCTCCCCTTCACCTTGGCAGGTGGATCTCAACAGGCAGCTAGACTTCGGTATAACACCTGCCCTCTCTTTGTGTTTGTCCTGCGGGTGCTAATGAGAACTTATTGAGCGCTTCTTCCCTGGTTGATCACAGTTATAAAGCAATATAAGACTTTTTCCAGCTTTGAGAATTGTTAAGTGAGGAAAGGAAAACGCTTATCAAATCCATTAAATCCTGAGGATACACACAATGTGCTGAAGGTAAACAAAAACTTGTTTAATTAAAAAGGCCCCTTTAATTAGCATAATGATAACTGCCTGTTTTCCGCAAGGATTCCCATGTATATATTTGTTTGTGCATGAGCTGTAGCAATATCCTGCTAAATACTTTTTGGAATTCTAAGAAAACAAATTTGTATCTACTTCATGTGAGTCTTGAAGTAATGAAAACAAAAAAAACACAAGAAAGAAGAAATGAAAACTTGACAGAAAATATGGCGACGCCTGCGAGCTAGTTCTGGCAGGCAACTCGAGCTGCGCTGCGCCAATCACGTGACATACATCACGTGACATACCTCAATCTCCACAACCATCTATAATACACACCCACCTTATCAGGTGGTCTATTTAACCAGAGAGACATTTCCCATCAATCCCTCTTGCTTGCACTACTGCTGCAGTATTGCTACCTGTTGCTTCAGTCCCTCCACCACCCCAGCATCCACCTGTAGGCCCAGCATTAGCCTGTAGGCTCCAACGGGGGGTTACAAGTATTTGCTCATCACTCCCATCATTCCTGTGTAATCATATGGGGGAGTGATTATGTTGGAGCCTAGACGCCAAACACTAAATCTGTTGTTATAAATGTATTACATGATCAAACGTGAGTTGTCTGACAGAAATGCACTAGTTGAAAGTTTAGTGATGTGATGTACTTTAGTGATGTAAAATTAAAATTCTGTTAAACTATTTGTCCCCAAACATGTGTCATTGTTCATTTTATGATAAACAGCCTCTACTTTAACCCCCTGTATGGTTTATGGGCGATGAGCTCCCCAAGGGAGCAATCGCTGACAAATTGCGAATTCACGACCATGTAAATATTTCACTGACATGGCACGACTGGCAGGCTCTCCACATTTACAGCTGTCTGGCCCCGCCCTAGTACCAGCCTCAGGCCAATCGTGACATTGTGTAAATGTTCCCTATTAATCCACTTGGTTTAAATTTTCCCGATCATATATCTGCCTATGACTTGTTGCCAGCTAGGGGGTGACTTCAGGAAATATTTCACTGAAAAAAATGTGGAGATGAGTGAAATTTCCAGAACTTAAGCATATATAAACAACTACTGCATAAATAAGCTATAACCTTTAAGCAAGTTTCTATTGCTCCGTGCCGTCGACAGCCGTGGACCAGGGCATGTTTTCATGTTGTCCATGCATTCGGCCGTCTAGGTTAAAGGTCAAAGGTCATCATGACCTCACAAAAAACTAATTTTGCACTGTAACTATAACAAAATCTTTTAAAAAGGGTAACAAAATGGGGTGATGACATCTCAAATATCCAAACGGCCGCAGATCTGGTTTACTATGACATCATCATTTTCCGTAAAAAAAACGCAGCAAGACGTTATTCAACACCAAGACTCGGGAGCAGAAGGGGAGATTGGAGGCATCCTACCACTAGGCCGTAATTCTGGTTGATTTGATTATGTGGGAGCAGAAGGGAGACAGCTCTTTATCTGAACGTCTCTCATGCATGACTGATCATGTGCTAATTTGTTAACCCTGAATACATATGATAATGTGATGCCCTAAGTAGTCTGTCATTTAGTTGACAATTAGGCGAGCGTCCCAATCAATGCTTCATAAAGGGAATGATAATGTACAGAGGACGAGTACTAAGGAATGCAGGCCATTTTGTTAAATGAGTTGTTGGCAGTGGCTGAGTGCAGGACAGCCCTGCCAAAACGCTTTCATAAAAGACTGACATTAGTTTATATATGAAATACAATTCACCCAATGAGAGGCTGACAATAAGGTGTCAGTTCCCATTTAGAGAGGATGGCCCGTTTCAATCTTTTTCAAAACAATATTGCTGTTCCTATTATTAAACGCTAGAACTGCTAAAATAAATCTGACCTGATAAAACCATGATTCAGACAAATCAGCTCAACGTTCACTTCAGTTAAAGACGACGTGGCTGACATATCAAGGCCACAGAGCTTCAGGGGGAAAAAATGCAAATGTTTGTCATTCACCCTTGACCCGGGCTCCGACAGACTTAACTTATCTTTTTTTAAACTGCGTTGAGAACCGACAGTAGAACTGTTTGCCCTATTTTCGATTCTGAGTGATTGATCTTGAGCAACCATATTTTCCCGGCTTCAGACTGAGAGACTGACATAACAAGGTCAGGAGATGCCAAGGGGAGACTGAGATGTGCCCGTAGGTAGCTGCAAATATCCAGCAAGTAAACTACTACTCAAAAATGTGTACACCTGTAATATATACAGTGTTACACTAATGAGACTTTAAATGTATGGGGAAAATGAAAGAAGCATGTTTATCCATTTGTGATCCTTGATGACAAGACACATGAAATTGTTTAACATTCTTGAATTTAGCTGGCTTAAGATGGTTCAGGTTCTTTTACAAAAGTTTTGCCCCTGATGCTACAGCAGTACAGTGTGTGGCTGTTGTTAAACATAGTTTTATGACAAAAGGTGGCTTCAGCTTGGTGGTTTGACAAAATGATGAAATGCTGAGAAAATGCTGGTATAGGTGCTGTAGCATCCAGCTCCACACTGTATACACACACAAGGGGAATAAGGAGATGAAGAATTCGGGGGCTTCACTGACTAAAGAAAATATGATCCAATCCATTTTGATCCATTTTCTCGTGTAATGAGATTTTTCACGGTAGATCAAATAAAACACTTACAAATAAGCCAGGTCTGGTATTGGATATTTGGCAGATATCACATACAAACACATTATGCCTCTGGTAAAGGCAGATCATTTGTATATTTCATAGTTTATAATATTAAATCTCAGTTTGGCTGAGACACCTGAGAGTTTTGACCAGAAGAAACTCACTAGAATCAAAACAGTTTGTACAGAGTTCAATCATCTTAATACTAACCAGGCGTCTGGAGTGACACGCTAAATGTAGTGTTGCCTTTGAACCGATGTCCTTCTTGTCTGTACCACCTCTCTACAAGGTGGGGAAAGTGACAGATCGAGGCCAGCCTGTGATGACAGCAGCAAATTAAGACGTATTGCTTTTACAGGATGATGAAATCAGGACATCAGAGAGGGAAACCCACAAACTAGCTCTCCGTGTGCTTCCTTTAACGGAAGCTAATCTGAGATTCTCTGGGGAATTTGACTTCCAATTTTCTTTCCATGTGAGTGAATTTCCACAGGCCTGTGTGGGCACGTAATGACAGGATTCTCCAATCTTTCATTTTGTTTGCTTTAAGAACTCTCAGAGGTGGTTTGTTCATGGGGTGCCATAAATTACAACACCCTAATCTTAAAACAAGGATGAAAAATATTCGTAGCCGGTGTCTGACTGTTTGTCCAGCTCCTAACCCTCTCCCACTGGCCTCTGTGAGCATGCATACAGATTACAGTTTCTTTCTGCCTTGATCTCCCCCCGGCCTGACAGCCTAATAAAACACACGTAGGCAGCAGGACCATTTGCAAGGGAGCTGACAAAAACAGGCTATGTGTTTGGGTGTGCTTTTATGTTGTTATCATTCGCTGATGTATTTGTTTGCGTCCCTCACAAAGCTGACTCTTTCAGGAAAAAGGATTAATGTTAGAAATATTCCACTGTCTTATCCAGTGGCAGTGCTACTGAGATGTAGAATAATCAAAAATACTCCATAATGGATTATAACTTTTCTGATTTTGAATAAAATGTGTGCATCGCAATGAATTTTGAAAACTGTCAACAGCAAAATCTTAAGTTGTTCACACAATTCTGGACTACTTTCAAGTTCATGATTTTCTGCTTTTCCTTCACATTTCACAAATGTTGTTGGCAGTCCCATAAAAGTGAGACTAAAGTATTGTTTTATTGATGAAATCAGGTCTTGCACAACAGTAAATCTCAAATATATTATGGTCCAGTTATTTGTATTGCTCAAAATAAAGTAAGACATAGGGCTGGTACTGTTGGATCATTTTCTTTTTTTTTGTTAATATGGCCTGTTCAATTTCTCTTATAACTAACAAATCTATAACTGAACATTTAGCACCCTGGCTCCTTTTATGTTATGCTTTTTACAAGTCAAAATAATAAACGCTAACAGTGGTAGAGCTGTTTTATATGATTCCATAACAGCTAAATTAAGAGGTAACGGCCAAGATATTGACTCATTAATATGATCCTTTGGAGGCAGTTCCTGTGAGATGAAATAAGTCCCCCCTCTGTGAAACCACTCTAAAGACAGGAGTGCACTGTGTGTTTTGGTTGTAGAATGACTCCTGATGACTCATCAGTTTCAGGAGAGTAATCCCATTTGTCATTCAAGCATTTCACATCTGTATTTGAGGCAAGTGAAAAGAAAGTGAAAATTGAGGTGTAAAATGAGGGAAGCTACACCTGTTATTTCAATGTGTCTGACACCAGGCAATCAACGTTTCATGTCTGAGGCCGTGTGCATCATTTTCAGGTTGTAGTAACAAGTTGTGAAAACTAATTACGCTGCCACTCAAAACCGCTTCTCCCTTCTCATCCTCCAAATGTTGACTTTACGGATCTTTGAGCTTTTTGCTATTAATAATAAATCATTTAGACACCTGCCTATGTTTACAGAGCAAACCCATTCAGACAGAAAATAGAGGGATTCGGATTTAGCTGTTAGATTCAATGCTATTTTCAGATTCAATCCAATATTGCTATAAAAACTAAAAATATTGTCTATGCAAAAGGAACTGAACGTATTGTTGGGATTTGCTGGTCTGTGTGTCTGTGAAGATGTTTATGGAACGGCACTCTAAACAATAAAGATAGGAGGGTGGGAGCAGGAGCAGTTTGGGGCAGATATTAGGCCTTCACACATATGATTTTTAATAACCTTTGCTGCTTGGTGTTAATTATGAATCCTTTACTTGTTCTCATTTCTAACTTTTTATATGTAAGCATATCTCCCTTAGCTTCAACAACATCACACAGAGTTCAAGCAATTATCCCAGGGGAACAGACAGAGTGACATTGTTTCGGTTAAGTTGTTTCGAATCTTTACACAAACAGAACATACAGCCGATAGAGCAGGAACACAATATTCTTTACTCCAATGAAAAACACCACTGACCTACAAAGCGTCAGCTGTGTCAAGGCTGGTCAAGAAGTGACCAGTTTGCCTAGCAACTGTCAGAGGAGGAGTGAGATCGGGAGCTGCTGCTCGTCATATCCTTATTCCAATGCCAAAAGGGCGGACTACGCCTATCGAGGAAGAACCAAGGAAGACTTCCCCTCGTTATTGACCAATCCTGTTTAACTTACTGTTATAAAATATTACAGACGCTGTCTGTTTGGCGTGACTCGTGACTGCCCGGTGCCGTTAGAGGGCGCCCAGGGTGCCCATTGCTTTGCTGTAAACTTTTCATACCTTTCATTGTTTCTTAATAAATACTTGATTGAACCAAATCAAAACCGGCTCTTCTCATATTTAGGAACGACCACGCAACGACAGTATACATTAAAAATATTGTCTGAACAGAATACATGAAAGGTCTGACTACATAAA
The DNA here is from genome assembly GCF_949316205.1 of Platichthys flesus. Lineage (NCBI taxonomy): Eukaryota > Metazoa > Chordata > Actinopteri > Pleuronectiformes > Pleuronectidae > Platichthys > Platichthys flesus. The sequence continues at coordinate 4,659,097 of NC_084958.1, read as the reverse complement.
CTTGGCAAATTTATGTTAAAAAATTATTTTATTTGTTTATATTTTGTATTGTATGTATATAAGTAACTACAAATGACCAGACTTTTAAGTGTTAGAGAAGCAGTTTTGGCATCTCAGAAGCATTAAGGTCCAAAAACCAGCCCAATAATAATAATAATTTCAAAAAAGAGAAACCAAGGCTGACTGTGTTTCAAAAAGAATAATAGTCAACATCTGGATATTTGCATACTGCTGTTTTTTCCCCGCACAAATGTGAAAAGACTTGAACAGAAGCATTGCAACACTAACTGTAAGCCGAAAATAAATCTTACTGGCAATCAAGAGGTGTAAAAGCTGATGCCTCTTGTGTAACAGCATGATGTTCTGTGGCACTCGTCACATCCGAGGCCCCACTGACTCCACTCTGACATTATGGAGAGAAACACCGCAGCAGGACTGAAGGTGAAAGGCTGTAAGTGAAATGAAGTTGGCCCTGAGCAGAGAAACATTTTATGATTTGCTGTCTGATACCATGATGTGCTTTGGTGGTAATCACTATTCAGATAGGCGGTTAAGGTGCTGCCTTAAATGTCCCTGCCTCCTTCCTGTCTCTTCCTGCTGCGGCGATAAAAATGCCACCTTTCTTTAGAACTCCTGTCTAAGCGCCCGATCGTGTTGCCACGGCAACCGTTCACCAGCCGCTCCATGCTTTACAGCCCCTCTGCCTCTGCCGCTCTCTCACTACATCTTTCGGCCCCCCTTCTGTCTAAATGCTCCCGTTGTGCTCTCTGCCAGTTCCCCGTCCTTGGCTTGCCTTGATCTCGGCTTGATATTAATCACTGATTTACCCTCAACACGAGGGCATTTCGGGAAGTGAGGATTCTGTTGTGGTGAATCAAGCACAGAGACCGCGCAAAGCCCTGAGCTCACTGAGCTTGAGGGGAGGACATTTTGGTAAAATGGATAGATAAAATGCTGCACAGGACTTCAGAGGATCAGCAGTCATGGACGCCCTGGTGTCAGTACAGACCAATTAAATGAGATCATCCTCTGCACGGAGTATTCCGCTAAGTTGTCTTAAAATGAAAGTGTGAATTAAACAATTGCAACAGTTAAATGGAGCCACAAACAGAAACAGTTTAAACTTTAAGATAAACTAACAAACACAAATGGGTCTCATAGAAATCCAGATTTCAAGCTATAAGCTACTTTATTTGTTGACCTCTCTTGTACCTAATGTGCAGGTCAATCCCCAGATCAGATATTCAAAATGTTCATAATCATCAGAATTGATCATTGTTATTCAGTTGCTGGTCCATTAAATTCCTTTAATTACGGATTATACTTTGAGCAATATCTGATTGGTTACACGGCAAGAGTAATTAACGAAGTAACAGTGGAGTCATTACTGAAATAATAGCTAACACTGAAGGCTACTGTGTCCACAGACTGGCACAGAGGAACACAACTGCTGACTGTGGCTAATGTTGAGCGAGTGAAGCTGTGTGTCAAAGGTAAGGCAGAAGTATGATAACACACCTCTGCTGAAGTGGCAAAAACACCAGATTCCTTGACACACCAAGCAGGCTTCTGTGTTACACCTCGGATTAAGCTGTTGTGTTGTACTTCTGACAGCACGCTATTTAAAAATCACATCATTCCGGGTTCATTGCCAAACAGAGCCGCATGGGCCCCTCATGTTTTACAGACGATTCACCTGCACAGGCTGGAGCAGGGTCACAGACGCTTCAGATCTGTGAGGGGCTCAAGCGATCAACTGTGGAATGTCACACCAATGGGCGTATTCATACCATTTATCATGTCCAGTCCTGCGTCCGGTAAAAAATAAACAAAGAAATATTTAATAATCCCAACAGAATCTCTAGACGAGGATAAAGACAGCTCAGAACCTAATGTCCAGCACAACTCTCTACATCTGCCAACAAATGGAAACGACAAGAAAAATGATATGAATAATTCTTCAGATTTTCTTTATTGTGTTGAAGAACACTGTGCACGTCACGATAGCAGAGGTGAGAGAGTGAATCACAGTTGGAGAAAGGTGGAAGGTTTGGCACAGACATCTGCTAAGTACAGCTTCAACGAACATAAAAATGTTATAACTTACTAGAATGTGTTGTTCCAGGAAATTATTTGAGTTTACAGTAAAACTGGACATGTTTTGAAACTCGAGCATGCTTGTTCAGAAATCTGAGCAAAGTCTAATATTGTCGTCTTAATCACATAAAAGTCTTATTGGGAATAATGGGAATATTCAAGTTTTTAATACGTTTTTTTAAACATCTGAAGTATCTGATAAGTATCAAATAGATGACGCCTGTGCACTATTGTGCTCCTACTCAGATACATAGTCTGGTATAAAGGCTGTAAACACCTGAAACAGCAGTTTCTTCATGAGCCTGCTAATTAGCACCTGTAATGTCCAGGTCCAACGTCTCCAACCTTTCAACTACCGACGTTCTCCTTAAATGAGACGATGTAATCAACTTTTAGGTGAACATGTGCTTTTAAGTGCATGTTAAACTCTAGGTATTATGATAGGGGTGTGGATTGGATTTGGTGTTTTGCAGTTATTCAGAAAACTGGACACATTTTAACATGATTATTAAAATCACAAACTTAATCCCTTTTGTGTTCCTTCATTGCGAACGCAAGGGCTGCAGTCAGCAGAAATATAACAAAAGTTAATAAGACCTTTATGTAAACCTTTGCGTTTAATGCAGTTTTGACTTCCTATAATGTCCTCATTGTCAAACAGTGCTACATTTAGCATTCTGACATGAAAGAGATTAATTTGAGACATTAATGTAAAAGGAATTTATTTGCTGACAGCTTGAACCTAATCTACAGGGGGGATTACCAATGATTTTGGCTGTGTACACTAAACCTTGTTTAATTTCTAGCTACACAAGCTTTACTTTGTTTTTACAGACTCCAAAAATTTCAAATTATCAAGCTATCCATTGGAAAATCTTTAAAAAGTAAGTTTAGTAAGAAAAATAACACAATGAGTATAAGCATCTGATGACTGGTGAAGTTTATATCAGCGGCTAGTAAAGCAGGTTACACCTCCTTGGGTGGACAATGTCTTAATGACATCAGGCTGCATTTGGTGAATCAATGCTGAAAACAATACATTTTTTGACAGCATTTCAGAATTTTGAAGTATGGATTTTAACATATAATGATTTTCTGAGATCTGATGTTCTTCCAGCATCACACGCATCTCCCATGTCTTACAAAACAGTGTTTATATCAAAGTTTTAAAATCCACTATCAATAATATTTGTCAGTATTTCTTGTATGGCTGTCACTTTATATTAAAAATTCGAGCAATGCTTCCAACATGAAAAAAAAGGGAAACTATTTATACAGTAATGACCTGTTTGAATATGTACAGTCTCCACGCACATCAGACCGTTTCAAGTGGTTTGCCTCCTGCTCCAGCAGAGGATATTTTAAAAATTCATCACCAGTCAGAGCAGGGAGCATATGGATTTAAAATACATTATATGGATGTGTTCAAATTAGTTTGAACAAATTCAAAGTGGCACATTATTCATTCAGACTTCAAAACTTGAAAGTACACCCTAATGTAGTGTGCTGCTACAAGGCAAAGACTGACTTTCAATTATAAGCACATCACGTGTGTCAGAGGTCACTGGAAAACAGCCACACCAGAGTGGCCAGGCACAGGGGGAGACATGGGAGCAGTATCCTCAAAAGGCCACGTAGATGGCAGTCGGACGAACCAAAATGAGACAGTCTGGTGTTCCTATTGCGTCACCAGCTTGTCCCACCCTAACAGACGTCGCCTAGCAACAAAGTAACAGACGTAAATGTTCTTTGGTTGTTTAAAAAATGTTGAAAAGGTGTTTTTCTTTCAACATGTGAACCGTTAGCTGCTCAGTTGGGTGCTTACATCTAAAAATGAATTCTTCTGAAGTTTTACCCCTTGCTTTTTGCCACCATTATCTCTTTAAAAACAGTTGCAATGAATCATGGGGGAAGGACACATTTGTCTGCCACATTTGGGGGAGCCTTCAAATTGGGACCGTCTAGTTAACACCGCTGTGACATAATTTGTCTCTAAATGCGGCTTCCGAAGGATTTGGCCCCCAAATTGAGACACAAGCTGAAGATACAGCATGAGGTACCAGGGATGGACGCTGCATTAAAATAAACAATGGGACATCAGTTCTCGTAGTTGTCCTGTTTTCAGCCCACTCATCACTACAGCAGTGTGAGCTGCAGCTCAAGCTCACGAGCCAAATAAGATCCATAAAAACTCCCTCTGTGACTGATTGCCACAATTTGCATCAAATGTCCTTTCATTATTACTTCTCCGAGTTACAGCTCTGTCAAATCTGAACATTCAGACATGATGCATATTTTTAGATTCAGCGTGACTGATACATTCCTGAGGCTATCATTATCACAGATGTCCACAGCGAATAGATTTCCATAAACTCGCTTAGACATCTTCAGGGTGGAAAAAAACTCCTTATAACTGCAGAACTTTTCTGAGAATCATTTGCTTTAAGTTTTCAAAGTGAATCGGTAATAGTTGTCTGTACAACCGTGCTTAAACACAAACAGGAAAAGCTAATAGATGGGGAGCCATTGTAACAAAATAGAATCAAATATCGGCTAAAACAAAAGCTAACTCGACAGAAAAGCCGTCTCCTTGACTCTGGATTGACACTGTTCTCTGGGCTGGCCTGGCATAATAGCTACAGACCATGTTAACTACGGTCACAAGACCACAGACAACAATCCCTACATCTACTGCCTTCTCAAAGCTGCTCATAAACTGAGAGCAATTAATGTTTTAGTCATTTGTATCTCTCCATCCGTCGATTACCAATTTCAAAAGGTATAAGTTGTGGTTGGCAGCCAGTTTATGAATTGAACTCATGTCCTGTTTCCTGTGCCATATTTGTAATTTTTTAACACATACTTTAGGTATTTAATAAGAAAAAAAAAATGTTTTAATTTGGAATGGTGCAACGTCTAATGTGTTGTTGCAAGGTGTGTCCTGCTTTGTCTGACCATCATTGCAAATCAAACACACATTCTGCTTTCAATGACCATAAAACTGACAAACTAAAATTCTTTCCATTTGAAAAGCAGGAAACATTATTTTCATTTACTTGAGAAATGATTAACTATTGTCAAAATGGTTTGATATTAATAAACTCACCAATGATCATGTCCCCAACATTTAAGCAATATCTTTTACTTAGTCTTATTTTCGTGGCTTTTGGCCATTGCTGATCATGATAACATGCTCCATGCTCCCTTATCTGGCATAACCTTTTTGACATTTCCAGTCTGGTTTCAGCCCCCTCCATAGAACAGACACGGCCTTGATAAGAATCATCGATGACCTTTTGATGGAAAGCTGACACTGGACTGTTGACCGTTCTCACCCTCTTTGATCTGACTGCAGCCTTTTGCACCATTTCTCATAATATTCTCCTTGACAGACTGTCCTGCATCGACATCAACAAACCTTGGACTGGTTTAAATCATATATTTCTGGCCGCACTCAGTTCCTCCAACTCGACTTTTTTCATCCCAGCCATATCCAGTCAATACTGGTGTTCCCTAGGGTTCTGTCCTGGGGCCCCTTCTGTTTATCATCTATTTGCTTCCGTACATTTAACATACATTGCCATTGCTATGCAGATGACACCATCTACATGTCCACCGATCCTACCTCAATCCTCCCGCCTGCCTCCCTCTCTGATCGCCTACAGGAAATCAAATCATGGTTCTCCTGCAACTTCCTCAAACTCAACAGTGATACAACCATGGTCCTCCTTTTTGGAACCATCTTCCACCATCAACATTGATAATTCCTTTGTTTCTTCCTCCCCTTAGGTTACAAGTCTTGGTGTCATCCTTGACAGAGGACTCCATCTTTCCAAGCTCATATCAATAATTTTACTCGGTCCGCATACTTCCATCACGTAACATTATCACCTCTTCCCGTCCCTTACACCAAACAGCGCCACCATTCTCTTTCGAACCCTGGTTACATCCTGCAACGATTACTGTAACTCCCTTTTTACGGTTTCCCTCACAAATTCCTTCATAAACTTCAACAAGGGCAGAACTCTGCCGTCCGCATAATTTCCAGAACCTCCTCCATTAAAGCAGCTGCCTTGGCTTCTGGTCAAATACCGCATTTTCCCCCCAGATTCTGCTCCTGACCTTTAAGGCCATCCATAATCCCGTTCCTCTATACATTTCCGAAATCCTGCAATTCGACACACCCTCAGATCTACCTCTTCCATTCACTTCACTGTACCACCTGCCCGTTCGACCACCATGGGATCTAGAGCCTTCAGCCGCTCTGCTCCCCTCATCTGAAACTCCCTCCCACCAGACATTAACTCTCTCTATTTTCAATTCCTGTCTCAAAACCCATCTTTTTGGCATATTCAGTCAGATTTATTTGTTTTAATTTGGCCAACCTACAAAATGTTTTATTCACTGTTAGTTTTATTGATCTTTTTAAAACATTTATTCTGTTTTTATCTATGCTTTGTAAAGTGACCTTAAGTGCTGTGAAAGGCTCCTCTAAATAAAATGTATTAATATTATTAACATCACTGATGTTCTCTGACTTTGTCCCTGGTGATGTTGCTGCATTCATTAAACTCACCAAGACATGCTTTAAACAAAGTGATTTTACTGGTGGCTGTGAATAAAACCCTGGATATGAACAAAATTGTTCCTCTAAGAAAGAAACGCTGAACAATTAACTGTCCATGCTGGCCTTAAGTTGCATTAAAAGAGCTGTGTGCTTGCCAACCAGTGTCTGACACCCGACATTTACAGTGATCATATCCTCCTGACATAATGAATATGTCTTATTACAGGATGATTTGTTGCCAGTTTTAATTTTTCAGGGGAATTCATCTCAAACCTTGGTTTACAATTCACACTAGGATCCCACCCCATGCTGAAGTGTCGACTCAAAAGTAGAAACTGTTTTGGAGAGTTGTGGAACTCCTCTTGCCAATTATTGATAATAAATTTCCAACCAATCCCTCCTGGAACAGCAGATCTGCAGCAAAAATGCTGTCTTAAATTTGTTTTCACGGAGCAAAGCTTCAACAGAATATGGGTTAAGGGGATTGTGATGAATAAGCCGGATTACAGCTACTGCACTGGTGTTACACTGTTTGTGAGTAAAGCTTGTTTTCACTTTGGGAAATTCTAAGTAATGCAAACAACTTCACAAAACTTAAAAAGCATAACTGAAATGGAGATTCAACAATATTTTCTAAGAAGGCATTCGGTTCAGCAAGAGGCCAAAGAGCAGCTGGTTAGTATTCATTTAGACAGTGAAGGCCCAGTGTGGAGGAGGGTTCATGCTGATGCTGTGGGGATGCACACTGTCATTCAAAGTGAAACTCAGAATGCTTTTTAATTAATTGACTTGTTTCTCTATCCATCAACATGCTTGAATGCTGGTAAACATTATGCGTGGTTGAAGTCAACAACAAGCGATAGAGCAGACATTATGAGAGTCAATGGATCAGTTGTTTAAATGACAGAAAAGCAAACACTCATGTATTCACAACTGTAAGGAACTTTGCCGTTGGTTTTTATATTTAAGACAAATGAAAATTGAATTTTAAATTCTCAAGTGACCTTTCAGTCAACTAAAACAAGTCTTAACAACTACAGTCGGTGAATGTAGAATTTATACTAAGCAAAAGTTTGTTTTGTATAATTAAGATTCTAGGTTAAGTTAATATAGCTGCTTTCACACATGCACTGAACTCCAGCTAATGTGCTGATACATGGGCTCTACGTGAAATTGCAAATGTCCAAGTGAGAGCCTTTAGACTCTCTCCTGAAATTTCTCCAACAAGTCCCCTAGTAAAGATTCTGGAGAATGTCCAAATTATGTCCAATGTTGGAACACAGCAGGAGATCATCCGGAGCAAGCAAGTGGGTGAGCTGATGACGTTTCAAACACGACAGACGCAAAAAAAAAGATTGAGGATACAAATATAAGATGAATAAGAGGAGCCATACGCAAAGTAAACACAGACGAAGACACCAAGAGAGCTTTTGGTGGTGAGATCTGGTGTTAATGTGCTGCAACCAAAATCATGTGATCTCCGCAGCAGAATGAATACTTTACGTCCGGCCTCTGTCTGCTGCTACACCTCTCACCTGAATCCTTCAGAGAGTTCTGTGTTGGTGGGATCGTGTCTGAGCAGAGAATCTCCTGCTGCGTTGTTCATGCGTGAAACTCTAGAGATGTCTGAGCAATTGGGGGTGTCTGAAAACGGGTTTCAGTTGCATCATACTATTTCCCAACAAGCAGAAGTTTTCCTAATGACAACTGTCAAGAAGTGAGAAAGTAGTTGGATCACCCAGTAAACTTTTTTTACTGAATCCAATTTTGGACAGTGAGAAACTAAAACTAAGACATTTTTCACATATTTTCAACTTTTCAAGGTAATATATACAAAATATATATATAAAAAATAAAAAAGACAAGAAGGATAAAGTGCAGTTGTAGCAACATCATAATTCAGGTTCAGGCTTCATCTTTCACTTGACAACATCATCATAGTCCAATGTCATTACATGAGGAAGTCATATATTTTGATTCCCATTACAGGCAGGTTGGATTAGATGTTCACTGCAAACCCATAACAACAACAAGGTGAAACTACTTGCAGCAGCGGATGTCCTGTCAGCTTTGTAAATCTGACAAGAAGATTTAAGAAGGACACACCGCACTCAGGACTCATGCAAAGCACAAGCACAAGCACAAAGCAGTTTAGTGCCCATTTCACTGGCAGCAATATAAAACTTTCTGCGGCGTGGACCTGAATTGAACCGGCCAACTGATTGTTCCAGAGAGCTGAGGAAGCTTGAATGGGCGGCAGTTAAGCGCTGACTTCCCTCCAAGCCCCTGGCCCAGATGTGCAAATCACTGCCAGAGCAAATACAGTTTGAGTCTCTCCCAGAGGGCAACTTTACAACCTAACCTCCCGCACAATTTATGACACAACACCAAAAGGGTACATTTCCAACAGCATATCCGGTTTTCTCTGACACTAACGAGTGGCTGCAGTCCTGCAGACGAAATTTACTGTCAGTCACCGAATCCCCTCTTTTCAAATTGTTCCGTAGATGCTTACACAGCGCGGCAATTTGACAAGGAAAATATGAGCTGTTGTAAAAGTGGATATAAATTGCAGGAAAACTACCACACACAGGTGTGCATTTAAAAGCTGATACTTTTATTTCAAATGCAGGCCTCAATACAATATGGATTGTTTTTCCCTCCCAAAAGTGAGGCACACAGCTTTGAGACCATAATTACAGGGGGTTGGCTACAGATAAGGGGATCGGAAGTGGGACTGCATCCACCAGCAGGACACAGCTGCTGGTCAGAGGGAGACTGTGTAGCACTCTACTGTGTATTATATAACCAATTGAAATGGTGACACTATCAAACCTGTAGGCTTGAAAGGTGGCTGAGCTCATGTCAGGTACAGTGTAATGCAGTAGGGACACATTAACTCGTAAAGTAAATGCAATATCTCTATTCTACATCATCTGCTCCCCCATGAAACCTGGTTGTAAGGTGTGTTGCAGGCCTGAATTCTTAAAGCATATTCATAATATTATTAAAAAAGCCCTTTTATCCTTACGCTGTGTCTGTGTCTGTTTAATGTCAATATTTCTTAAGTCACTGTGAAAAAAACTATAGGTCTATAAACCCAAAAACCAATGTCAGACATTCTGTGTTGTCAGAAAATCACAATGCCAAAAACAAGTTACAGTTACAGTTTACAGGGGAACCATTATGATCCTGCCAATGGAATCAAATGAAATGGGAGTGCCTTTAAGCTGTGGCTTTTTATTTGCCTTTACCAAATGTTGTATTTATAATATGTATATGCCAAGATATACTAACTAAAATGTAACTGATTAGAAACACAGGACTGTGCTGTAAGTATTTTGCTATTAAGGCAGACAATGGACTAAGGTCGATGACCTCTGACAAACAGTTCAGGATAACAACATCTGTTATTGTATCAATATGAAACAGAGCATTTCATACTAAAATTGCCAGTTTGTGAAGCATCAGTTAAACTTAACATTACTTTGGCTTAATCTGCCAGCGACTTGCTAAATATTCACTGAGTCGCCTAGACCTGAAAAATGTTTGCCTCATGAATCTGTGAACAGATACATTGTGTGTGTGTGTGTGTCAGACAGAGAGAGAGATAAATGGGAATATTACTTTGGAGGTTATCTTCTGATGATACATTTCTGGCACTGAAAGTCAACAAACATTTGATCCAAAAACATATTTTGCAAGATATCTGTGCATAATAGGACCAGAGATACAATCCAAAAAGCATAAAACTCTAAATAACTCATGGAAGTAATTTATATATTCAACGCGTTGTAAATGGTGCAATTGTTAAATGGCATTTTATGGTAGAAAATAGCTAGCACTGCCTTACTGAGGTGCTTACAGTGTCCCTGCACAGTAGGTATTGCCCCTGTAGTATTTGTATTGATGCTTGGTTGGCCTCTACTGTGAGTTTACACAAAGAAGCAGAGATTCTAGCCCCATGTATCGTAGTGAACTGAACCATGAGGCTCACTAATCGTAAAGATGCTTCGTCAGATTCAAACAGCCATGAAGTGGTCGAGTGGATCCTTGTTACCAGAACCTCATAAGCGTTATGAGCTTACACAAACCACATTCAGCAGGCGCCTTATCACAGTGCTGCTGGAATGCTGGTACAAATGTAATTACTGCATCTCATCAAAACAGCCCAACAATGTGAACGTAAATGTCTTTTATTCCGGAGAAGACATAAACACAAAAGTTCTGCTTTTATAATTCCAAGCTGCGCCCCTTTACTTTCACAAAGAAGCTTTTGTTAAAGCACCAAAGGAAATCAAGAAACGAACAAAAGGAAAAAAAATGAACAAATAATTAAATAAGAAGCTGCAGCTGCTCTGGGGTTTGTATTTGGGTTACAGGGGAACGTCTTGCACCAGCGATGTGAATTTGTGTCGGGCTCCCCTGTGCGAGTCTTCATTAAAAGTTTTCTGCAGCGGAATGCATACGCAAGAAAATGTCAGACACAAGTTCAGACTCATTAATATGCACCACCGGTCCTGAGATATCTATTGTGCCGGGCGTCTGCCTTCGCTTATTTCCCTCCACTCCGTAACAAATTAACTGCTGTCGAAATTAGGCCTTTAAATGAACTATTCCAACTATTCAAAGAGCGGCGCTGGTCTCATGGTGTAAACACTCTTTAATACTGCAAACTTCATTAGGGACCTTCACAGGACCACTCACAGTATCCATATGTCTGTTAATTAAAATAGACATAAAAATGATATAGTCATGACACAGTACTGTGGAGCCGAGGTACTGAAAGGTAGAGTTGACTCAATCTACTGTGATGCTGGGTCTCCAGAGCACTGCACAACCACCACTAGGTCAAAGTAAAAGAAAGGTAATTCACGATTTCAAGGCACTGAGTAAGTTTTACCTCTCTACAGTAAAAAAGAAACACAACACTGCTACTAAATCTTGTGTTCCCCTGCCCTGCTTTTAAATCTCAGATTTTCTTCAGGGCAGGGTTTAGAACATTTTTAGACCACTATCCATGGAAAAAGATATTTTTTTCATGCAAAAATGAAAAAATATTATTTGGTTCCAGCTTCTTATTTGTGAAAATACTACTTTGAAGTAACAGGATTCATGTTATTGAAAATTCATTATCTTTCGATTTTTGACAAAACAGCAACTTTCTAAAACAGTCATTCTGGATTTTAAGAAAATGTGTCAGAGGTCTCTTTGTCCTTTTTTTCTTAATTATATGCAGTTTCATACTTATCGGTTTTCATCAAGAAATAAATCAAGAAATATATATCGACTTGATTTATAATGAAATTAATTGTCGCAACTGTACATTATTAAACTACAAAGCCGAACCTTTGCTGGTTACAGCCTCAAGTGGGTGGATTTGCTGCATTTATGTGTTGAACATTATAATCAAGTTACTTTTGGACTTAAAATAAACAACATGAAGCTCATATTAGGAGCTTGGAGAGTGTGATAGGCGTTTTTTCACTATTTTCTAACATCTCAGAGACAAATAGAAAAACTGCAGTTATGATGATTTCACGGTAATCATTACTGAGTTAATAGCTGTTAATGTCAAACTCCTTGAAATTCTTTGTTGTTAAAGTTCTGGAGCTAAAACAACAACCATGCCCCCTTCTAGCATCTTTGTAGTGCAAGTCAAACTTACCCAGCATGGAATTCAAGCAAGGGACAAGGTTTGCCTTCACCACTCTTTTGGCACATCACAAAATACTGCTTGTGTGGACATTTCCTGTCTCACCCTCTCAGTCGGGCTGACTAAAGGAAGTGATGTTTTCTTGAGCCTTAAAAGGATCTGAGGAACATGTCATAAAGAAATGGCAACCTTTCATTTTACACTTTATCAATCTGCCTACGTTGCCTCCTGAGTGAGAATGACCCTTTAGGCTATGTTTATTAATTTAGCTGGTCCTCTGTCTGTCCCTTGTCTGTCTTACTGATATCACACTGTAGCTTCACAGCACTACTGTACCACATAACTGTACCTAGTTGTTTAGGCTACCTGGGAGGGGGGAGGCTGAACAGGTTTTTGTTTTCATTTCTATTTGTGTTTTTATTCCTCAGTCCAAATGATTGAAGCTAATTCAGGAACCTGTCAGTCTTCGGGCTGCATAAACTTTAAATAACTTACTTAAACATGGTTAGGGATATTTATACAATATTTTTATTTATTTATTTATTTTTTTTTTTTTTGGGGGGGGGGGGGGGGGGGGGATTTCCCAAAGGTAGGGCTCAAAAGTTTTACTTTTGTACTAATACAAACACAGGTATTAAATTGGAACTAACACAAAATACTTTCATCAAGACTCTTTCCTTTCATTTTTTAATAGGGACAACAAAACTGTGAAAATCAATATGGCGTTGTCATAACTTTAATTAGTTGAGTTGTAAGTGATGCTTCAGAATATTTTAAATTTTCTCTTCAAATTTAAATGTATACTCACATTTACATAATAATGCTGTTGGGGTGTTATAAGGTATCATGTGTTGTTGTAGCTGGTAAAGACGGATACAGCTCTGAAATCCTACTGATTTTAAGATATGCAAATTAGACATATGAATACACACATTTCTATGAACGTGCTGTGGTCTAGGAGTTCGAGAGTTGCACATGTTATTGGTTTATTTCCAATATACTTAAATGTCACGTATTTTTCGTACCCACTCCTCCTGTCCGATCAGTGTGTGCTTTCTAACAGAACATAAATACAAAACAATAAATCGGGCATACTTAGAGAAAGTCAATTGTATAGACGTAGCAGATTCTCCCTGAAAAATGTTAGCAGTTAAGTGTTGGGTTTATATAAACTGATTTATAGGTTTCTTTAATATAGGACAATATGGTGAATACCCCTATACGTTTGAAGGTCTTCTGCACAATTTAAGATAACAAGATGATAGCAGGCGTTGGGAGCCGTCAGCCGATGTTAAGGACATAATCTCAGTTGTGTTCCTTAGCTTCACCAAGAGTTTTGGCCTTGAAATCAAAGATACAGGCTGAACATGAGGGTACACTGAGGACAAGATAGAGACTATCCATTGTAAGTTCTACCTCACTATTTAAGGCCTACCGGCAGTTGATGTTATCAGGTGTTAGTTACCAGCAGCCGATGTTAGGGACATGGGTTCAGTTGTGTACCATAGGGTCATCAGGTGTTTGAGCGTTTTAATCACAAGACACCCTCTTCTAAGGCAGGCCCACCACAGGTTGATCAGACCTGGGTGCATGTCCCTAGCATCTTGGTGCCAAGTTGAGCTCTTTCCTCCTGATCCAGAGTCTGAATGTATAGTTGAAAAACTGTTTATCTTTTAGTATAAAACATGTGACAACTTTCAAACACACAAGATGTAAACTGACAACAACGGAGAAAGCTAAAAGGATAATTTGAAAGAGGCTGTTCTTCTAGATGGATAGACGACACAGCTCAACAGATCCAAACGCCAGACCTACTTTTTAACAGATCCCATGCTGATTGCTGTCCGGGCTCGAAAGAAACTAAAAATAATTGCAGACACAGACTCCCAAACTTCTACTCCCAAACACAACAACAAAGTCACAGAGCTGACCATTGATGTGGCACTGGAGACCACACAGAGTTGCTCAATGCGTATCAACGGCTCTCACAACAACAGATGCAGCTCCTCAGGCCCTCCGGCTCGTCCTGATGTACAGAGGAGATTCAGCACCATGGACAGCGGCCGGATAACTTCCACAATGCAAAGCGCGTCACTTTGAGCCCAACTCACATGAGCCTCATGTCCACGCTCCTCCGGACACCTCCGAGTAAAGCTGATTTGATAAAGCCGAGAAACTAACGGGGGGATTTAACCCGTGGCCGTTTTAATCAGATGTCAAAACACGCAGGATAAAGCAGCGCAAAACAACAGGATAACAACAGCAGGACATGAGGCTGAAAGTTGGAGGAAAGTGACAGGAGTTCAGTTGCTGCTCTGTACCAGCAAGTACATTCCTACACATGTGCTTACACACGGGTGTGTGCTAGTCATGAAATACAACACACCAAGCAAGAAAATACATTCACTTTATTTAATGTAATAGAAAACAATACGCTGCGGGTTTGTTAGCATTATGATGCTATGCGGCCTATTTTTTGCAATAATAAATAGCAAGTGTTAATTTAGCCCCAGTGTCAGGAGTGAGAGGAGCTAAGCTAATTATCAGCAACTACCCGACCAAAAACATGTATTTATATGCGATGAGACATACAACCAGCTCGTTGCGTTGTTCAAGTTGTGTGTTGTGGCTGTTGTGGAGGCTGTGGTGTTTATAAAAACAATCAAAACATGGTGTGTAGCCAGGCCTAGGCTAATAGACGCTCCGGTGTGATCAGGGGAAGTGAGGCGGCTGTAATGTGACCGGTGTGCGGCTAGCGAGCCGCGCAGACCCGGCCGCGACTCGAACACTCACCCAGGACGAAGAAGGGCAGCTCGGTGTTCTCCAGGTCGTCCACCACCACGACGTCCCCGGGAAAATCGTTCCGCACGGAGAACAGCAGCTTGGGCTCGGAGGCCGACGGACTGTGCATGATGCTCAGGTCGTTCTCCCGCAGGAAAGGCAGCGCCGACACGGTGACGCTCTTCATCTTGCACTCGGTGTCCTGGTTCTGGTCCTCGTCGCCGTTCAGACAGCGGACGCTGGCGATGTGGACGGCCAGGAGCAGCCACAGCAGCCCCGGCAGCAGCAGCTTTGGTCTCGGCCCCATGTTACTGATGCTCGCCATCTCCGTCGCTCCGCGTTCCTCTTCCCCTCCGCGCTGCTTGATTCGCTGAGCAGCGTCTCAGGCCGGCGGATGAGAGAGCAGCTCAGTGAGTGAGGGTGAGGGGTGTGTGCTCGTGTGTGTTCGTGTGTGTGTGTTTGTGTGTGTGTGTGTGATACACCGGCGGGCTCTCCCAGTGAGGGAAACAAACGCCTAGTGTTTCCTCATACAGCATCGACCACAGAGAGGTTTTGTGGATACAACATGAGCTGTGACTGTGATGGCTGCTGAGTGTTTTCATGCTGTTGACCCCCCCACGGTAATTGATTGCTGAACCGTCTAAATGACTGTGCATGATTACCAGCAGGACATGCACCCACAAAAACCCGGAGGGTGGAGGGGCTATCACCAAAAGCACCACTGTTTGTAAATCAATGGTAGCCCCCTCATATAAATGTGCCTATCTTCTATAACACCACTGAGCATCATAACTCGATTTCCTGACCTCTCTGATTGGCTGGCCACTCACCTTCAGGCTGTGTCTGAAACCATGCGGCGTGCCATGACACCTCAGAGGTCGCAATTATCGAATTGCTAAGAGAGAACCTCACCACTTGACTTTGAAATCCAAGATGGCCACTCCGCACACACGGTACTGTCCAATTACTGTTTGTGAACGTCTTACTTTGGTTTGCGTATGCGTTAAATGCCATTTAATGCGTTATTAAGAACTGGTAAATATTGTTTTTGTGCAACTGGAATGCAGTCAGCTCGGGTTATATTCGGGTGTGACATCATTCTATTGCCCGAGCTCCGAAGTATAATCCCTCACTAATCACTAACCAGTTTCTATCTACCAAATAAAAACGTTGGTCTCTCTGTAGAACACATAGTTCCCAAACTGTTCAACTTAATGGCTTCACACTTGTGTACACGCATATGTACTGTAAATTCCCAGAGGAAGTGCTGTGCAGAGTTTAGTGCGATACATAGTAATTGAATAAACGCTCTGTTGCAGTCAGTAGGGACGTGGTGGCCTGCTAACAGTCTGTGAATTGAGTTGAACACGTCTTCCTCTTCTTCCTCGGATGAACTACAGGATGCACTTTGATGCCTTGCTGTGCTTGTATTTACATTTATAAGACACGTCAGGCTGTTCCTGCTGCCCTCGCTCCTCTCATCTCTCCACGGCGAGCGCAATGCATGATGGTATATATTTCTCAGTAAGTGACCATCGGTTGTAGACTACTTTTCATGATGCATTGTGGGAAACAATGAGTCCACTGTATAAGGTATAACAAACCTCACTAAACAGTTGGACACCTCTAGAAAAATGGCAAACTCACTGTGTAGAGTACTATGTGGTTATTAATGAGTGATTTCGGATACTAATAGCTAAACACATGTATGACTAATCACATTGATTAAAGCCTAAATAGAACACAGCCTAATCAATGTGATTAGTAAGACCTGTGTTTAGTGACTATTCCATTTCAAAATGGCTGCTGTGAAAAACATCTATCAAAGCACAGGTTGAATTCATAGAGGGCCTGTTCTTCTCATTTTCAGCTCCATGTTTTCATCCTGGGATTCCACTAGGGCAGCTTTGCATAATTCACGCTTCAATAATACAAATAAAAAAGAAGTCCTTGTTTATCTCAAAAGTCTGTTTAGCTGTCCCTCAGTTGAACCTCTGACTGAAACAGGCGAGATTAGCTCAGGCCTTCTTACTTCGGATTGACTTCATATCTGGAAATCTGCAGAGATATAGGCAAAATGTAAAACTAAGTAAATAGTGGTGGTAGTTTAAAAACAGGAGTACAGGGAGTGGACGGCACAAACATCCAAAGCAGCAGAAGTTAAAGCAGGACATCTCTTCATATAATAATATTGTGTTTAATACCTGCTTTTTGTATAATGAACTGGGGCATTTAATCTTTCAATTAAATTGGTACAAATAATAATTTGATTCTGTTAACCCCTGTTGAGAGTTGTATATATATTTGATATTTATAAATGTCCTAAAATGCTGTCTGCTGTCAGAAAGTTACCCATCGTTGCTCAGAAAATGTTAATTCTGCTGTAATCAAAGAACTGTTTATTAAGCCAGCATCATACTATTTCTATGCTGGAGTACATTCAATATACTAACACTTGAATGAGCCGTGCTATGAGCAGTCCACATGTAAAGGGAGGAAAAGGTTTTGAAATGGGAAGACTTGTACGTTGACAATAAAGACAGAACAGGTGGAAAGAGGTCATGTGAAATAGTCGGGATTTACCTTCTAAATAACCTCATGTTGAGCTGGATAATACAAAGCTCTCAAGCACTATCACAAACAAAACAACAATCTGAGGTCCTGCTGCAGACAGTCACAAATTATCTGTGTGTGGACATGCACACATGAGTAAACACTTCATTTACAGCTGAACAGTTTCACCCTCTTCTCCACAGTTTGACATGACATGAGTCACTGCCTCACTCGAGCATGTGATGATGCTGCACACCACCACCACCACTCTTACCTACACCTATGAGCAGATGGCCTGAATAACCCAAAAGGAATCATACTTGACCGCAATTCTCTGACATTATTTCGTTTTTATTCCAACAATAAGTGTAAATTAAGACACTAGAGTGCAAATATATCAGACTTTATTTATATAGCACATTTACCAACAAAGAAAAAGTAACAGAATTACTTCATATAATAACAACAACCCTTCCCCTCCCTAAGTACATGCACATACAAACAAGCACATATCAGCACAAATACAAAGCAAGGGCTTAACAGAGCACTAAGAAAAAGATAAAAACAAAAGTAAATATAAAAACCCTTCAGTAAAAACAGGAAAGTGAGGAAAGCCTATCTGACAGATCTTAAGGACTTACAAATGCCTTAACCTAATTGGACCTGCCCTTTGTCCCGAAAATGTCCCACCTCCCATCCAAAAGGGGGGGTTTCCAGACACATAGCCTAACCTTGGTGAGTGTTTATGTTACCACACAGTCAGAAGAACAATCAGAAGAATCAAAAGGGTCGATGTAATCAACCCATTACATCTTTTGTTGATCCAAATGGAACATTTTCTTGGCTGCATGCATTTGAAGGAGCATTTCAAACGGGACAGCCTCTTTCTGCCACTTTTACGTCTTCTGATTTAGGACACAGCCACAGCGTCATCATCTTAAGGGGGCTATTGAGGTATGTAACAGAACAGGTGTTAACACACAAACTGGCAGGAGAGTGGGCAGCACAGCGACAATGGTTGTGTCCCAAATCACCCACTCACTCATTAGTCCCTACCTCATTATATAGTGCTACTATATATGTACATGCTGTTCCTGCTGCCCTCGCTCCTCTCGTCTCTACACCACAAGCTTCATACGCTTGTGGTGTAGGGAGGGATTCCGAACACAGCCTTTATATACATAAGCAAGCAGGGATAACTAAATCCAGGTGTGACACAATAGGACGTTGCTTAGCAGGGGTGAACGACTTGAACCACCAGCACAGGGTGTGCAGAACTTGCCGTGTCGTAACCATGAGGTCACATGTTCCATTTGAAGTAGTCCAGGGCATTTAAAAACAATTATGGAAAAGTTTAGGAGTAAGAAAGTGCCACTGTCATGTCTGTCCTGTCTCTTATTAGTGTAGCCTGTCTGTTTGAACATCACTGTCCTGCCACGTTAATGCATGAGAAATTTATACTTATAGATTTCAAGACACCATCTGATTTCTAAATGCTCCAGTACAAATAAAGACAAACTAGATGACATCCACATTATATTGTGCTTTAAGCAATGCTTCAAACAGGCTTTACCTGTTACACTCATTCAGTACCTGATCCACAAATGGGTAAGGCTGGTGACACCATTTTGTGTTCATAACTGGTGAGCTACTATTGAGGGACAATAGCAGATATTTCATTCACAGTCAGGACTGATGGAAGATGAGAAGTGATGAAATCATCAATGCTGACTTAAGACATGCTGGAGGGATAACATACTGATATATAGCTGGAGATGAAGCTGAGCTTTTTAAAATGGATATGGGCCCAATCTAGTGGCTCTCTGTTTCTCCGTCGTAACTCATGTTGAGTGGTGCGGTCATTTAAATGTCACAGAGTAACCACCACAGCTCAAATCATGCTATCATCATATAACATACAGAAGAAATGGTAACAAAATCTTCCATTTTATTTTTCCGTGTGAGCTTCATGTTGCAATTGTTAATCGTGACCTTGGAGTTTTGATTTATCCAACAATTTCTTAGATGTGATATCATCAATGAGAAAAGACTATGCAATAGTTTGCAGACATGGAAATAAATCTCACTGTAAAATGTAGGTGAGATTCACATTCTTGTTTAATGAACATATACCCAAAGCGTGGATAGGTCTAGTGGAGTAAAATGTCATGTTAAGCATTGTGTGTATCATAAAGGACTAATCACACATTGAAAGCTTTTCTTTCCCCAGGAAACATTTGCACACTTAGTTTGTGACTAATTCTGGCATCTACATTTTGAAATCTTTGTCTTTGCTTCCTGTCTGTCCTCTCATTCCTTGCATCTGTGTGGAGACTCTCCGAGTCATCCAGGTCGTGGTATCTTCAGGATCCGTACAAGTTGTTTCACCTCTCATCCAAAGAGGCCACTTCAGTTCTAAAGGTGTTTTCAGACGTGATCTGGAGGATCTTTGGAGAATTGGGTCTGGACTGTCACCACCGTTTTCCTTTCACACATGAACAACCCAGCGGGAAGTCCTCTGCTCAAACTTGTTGTCGACAGCCACAAATCCCCGGAGAATTCAGGTGACGGTGCAGCAGACAGAAGAAGGATGTAACGTATTAATTCTGCTGTGGAGATTGTGTGATTTTGTTTACAGCACCTCAACACCAGCGTTGGCTTGTATCACAACAAACTCTCTTGTCATCTTCATTTGTGTCTTCTATGTGTGTAGCTCCACTTTTTCTGTCGGAGATATTGTTTTCTTTTTGTTCTATTTCATTTTCGTTTTTACATTTTATTTTTAGATGCGTCATCAACCTCCACACTGATTCATGGCAAGATCCTGGGGAGGATTCGACTGCTCTACAGGATATGGCAAACGTCGGGCAAGATTTGAAAATGTACTTATTCGGCAAACCTTAGAAGTCATTTAGGTTGATTATCTCTGTCCATCTGGTGAGCGTCAGTCCAATATCCACTCTTCATTTGGTTTTGTTTTTTGCTGATGAAATGTTGTTTAGCTCTTTGTCGGCTAAATACTCCTCTATGGTCATCCGTAGGTTCCTAGCTTTGTCCGAAACAAAAAGCTGACAACCTTAAATAGTCACTTTGAAAACGTCTTTCAAACTGGAGTTCCTGTATATTTATTTTCATATGACTTTTATAGCTTTTACATTTTTTTTTGCCGGCTCAGGACATCCACAACAATAAAATTGACTATAAACACACACACACACACAGATCAGGACTCCATTGAAATCGCACTGAGATTAACATTTGCAGAGGGCTTTCAGACTCTAAATCCCTTGACTGTCTTTGTTGACAATTGCCATTTAGATTTGGATGCAAAGCCAAAGAAAAGAAGATTGTGTTTTCTGTGTCACCACTGTCCATCCATTTAATATTTAAGCAGCTCTGTGGTCTCTTATTGAGCGCCGTCCCTCTCTCCCTCTGATCCGTCGGAAACTGTTTTAAAGTCCAAAATAGGGCAACGTTTGGGATGGAGGCTAAATAGAGAGTGGCGGATTGGGCTGACCTCGGCTTCGTGAAATATTAACCAGTGAACAGTGATTGAAATAAATGAGTGGAATAAACAGAGCCTAGATTATCTTACATCCATTATTGATGGTGGACTGTAGGCTCGACCAGCCATTGGATGAAAGTAAATTCATTGGTATTCTTTTTTTGCTTCTGGGGGTGTTTGCCCTTTTGGTTACTTTCAGACTTCTCCACCGTTGGGCAGTCCAGAGGAAATGAGCGACAGCAGAGATAAGGCCCGAGTGAAACTTTTGTGGTACATTACCTTAAGGCCCCCGGAGAAACTTTTAAATTATCATTTGGGGGATCTTCAGACACTGTGTCAGTGTCAAAGTTAAGAGTATCGGACTGGCGATTCTGTTTATTTTCCCCCCATGTCTACATATCCCATGGAAAAGTCCAAAAGCAACAAGGATTTAATCCTGCAGAGGATTTCAATTGAATTCAAAGCTTGTTAGGGCCCGAGCACTGACAGTGGGAGGCCCTATGGAAATTGTAATTATTATTATTATTCAGGCAAATTAATTGGCTTTTGAAGGCTTTAACATGCTCAAATTCTTACCAAAAAGTTAGAAAGTGGTGAAAATGTATGTATTCTGGAGGAATTTTTAATGGGCGTCGGAAAATGTCTCAATGGTGACCCCCGAGACCCCGGACTGTGTTCACATTGACCGATCTTCACAAAAATCGATACACAGCTGTACGATGACCAGACATACAAAAAAGTCTAATGTGAAATCGGAAATACGCAACAGGAAGCCTGCTATTTTACATTTAGTGGCCATTTTGGCCATATTCAACACTTTTACTTTGATTTACTTGTACCAGGGCTTTCATCGGATCAAATTCAAATTTAGTTTATGTTTGATTCTCTGATCTTTAATTATCTTTTACATAAAGAAAACCTTGCACATTATACAGTTTAATTCAGATCAAACAAGTAACTTCAAACAGTGTGCTATGATGACAGACTAAAGCCAGACCAGATCATAACCAATCAAAGGAGAAACTTTCAAGGGGACGGCTGCACGGGGAACTTCTCTCCACCAACGTCCTTAAACTGTGATAAACGACTGTCAGATTAGATTATGATTTAGATTAGAAAACTTTATTTATCCCAACATGGGCAATTTCGTTCACAGTTTCCAGTCTCACATAATAGATTACTTAATAAATACAATAAATAGCAATAGGAGGTAGACAAAAACATATATCAAAGGCAGTCCAACACACACATTTAACTCCCAATTCATTTCAGCCCGTCAGTAACAACCACCCTGCCCCCGGAAACACCCAGCAACACTGGTGTGCTCTCCACCTACTCCTTACTTTTGTCATCATTTAGTAACCTGATGGTTGCAGGGATAAAAGAGTGTGAGTACCTCATTGTTCTTGTCCTGATTGAACAGTAGCGCCGCCCTGAAGGCATTAGTTTAAATTCTTTACTGAGGACATGGTCAGGCTGACTGATAATGCATTTGGCTTTCTGGACTGCTTGTTTGTTCTACAATGAACTTATGCTCTTGAGCTGGATGCCAGTGATCTTAGAGCAGATCTTCACAATTTTATTTAAACTATTCATGTCTTTAACTGACAGACTGTTAGTCCAGCATATAAAGGAAAAAGTTAAAAGACTCTCAATGAAAGATTGGTAAAAAATTCTCAAAATAACTTTAGAGACACTGAAAGAGTTCAGCATTCTCAACAGGTGAACTCTTTGTTGTCCCTTTTTAACAATTACCTCTGTATTTGTATGGAATTTAAGCTGGTTATCAAATACTGTGCCTAGATATTTGTAGGTGTCCACAGTAGACAAGCGCTTCACAGAAAATATAAAATATACTACTACAACAATTTTGTCACACTGGATCACCTGCGCTCATACAACATGAAGAGGTCCATCCGCTCAAGAGAGGAGGTACGTTTTGTTTTAAGAAGGATAGACTCCAGGTTAAACTGTTTTTAGTTTGTTCATCTTACTTTATTGTAGTTTTACAGACTTAAAAAGCAGACGTGTAAATTACTGTGTCATTGAATATATCTGAAGTTAGAATGGGACTGTCCTTTTACCTGATATAGGTTTATTTATGTCTTTCAGTCAGTGAGGAAGTTGGCTGCTCAGAACAAAGCTCTGAAGGCGCTGGAGGCAGCGAACGATGCTCGATGTCTAGAAAAAACCTTACTGAAGAGGCAGCTGGATGCAGAGAACAAAGCTCAGATGGAGCAGGCGGCAGAGAAGGCTGCTCGAGGTCTAGAAATCACCTTACTGAAGAGGCAGCTGGATGCAGGGAGCACCGCTCTGAAGGAAATGAGGGTTGCTCTGGCTCAAGAAATCCTTGCACTGATAAAGGAGCTGTTTGCTAAGAACAAAGCTCTGATGGAGCAGCTGGAAGAGAAAGCTGCTCTAGGTGCAGAAATAGCCGCTCTGAGGAAGCAGGCTGTATATAACGTTGCTCTGGTCGAAGAAAACAGTGTACTGAAGAAGGAGCTGTTTGCTAAGAAGAAAGCTATGATGGAGCAGCTGGAAGAGAAAGCTGCTCTAGGTGCAGAAATAGCCGCTCTGAGGAAGCAGCCCCTGTATAACGTTGCTCTGGTTGAAAAAAATAGTGTACTGAAGAAGAGGCTGGAACCTGAGAACACAGGTATAAAGGAGCATGTGGCAGAGAAAGCTATTCTGGAAAACCTGGCTGCAGAAAACGCTCCTCTAGCTGCAGATAGAAATGCTCTGAAGAAAGAGATTGTGAAGTCTGAGGACACGGCAAGAGCCAGAGAGGAAGAGTTGGAGAAGAAGGTCGAAGATCTAAAGGCGACGATAAAAGTGACGTATGAAGAAAACTTTTACCTGAGCACTAATCGAGTGGCAGGCGAAATTTGCAGATTTGCAGGAGACCCACGAGGAGAAGCTGAGGTGCAGCGTCATTGAGCAGGTGGAAAATGAGAGAAAGATGGATGATGCATTAAAAATCCTGATTCAGCAGAACATTGAGCTTCAGGTACGTTACATCAGATCATTTTAGATTTGAATTTTACAGATTGATTTGTTTCATGTTCAGACTTTGAAGAAGAAAATGCTGAAACTCATGATGTCTCTGTCTTTTCAGAGACTCGCCATGACGACCAAAGAGTACAGAGAGAAGGTCAAGAAGGAGACAAAGGAGAAGAAGAAGCAGGAAAAGAAAGAGCAACAGGAGAGAGATAAGAAGGAGGAGGAGGAGAGGATGACACTGAAGAAGAAGGAGAAGGAGGAAAAGAAGAAAAAGAAGTTGGGAAGATGTTTTCCTGTTTTTGTTTTAAACGACGGCACTCGTCCTCATCTCCCCCCACTCCCTGACCCCTTAACTCCTTCACACTACTCTAGAGTAATGTCTTTAGAAACTAAAGCAGGGGTCACCAACCTTTTTGAGACTGAGAGCTACTTCAAAGGTACTGATTAGTACCAAGGGCTACTTGTTGATACTAACGTCCTGAATAACAAAGTTCCACAGATCACCTTTTAATATTAATAGAGACTGTCTGATCACGTTAATGTTAATTATTCCTCACATAATTATTAACAATGATTTTCATAACAATAATGGTAAGAGACAGATATATTAATACATGCAACATTTATTTCTGTTATCTGTTATCTGTACTTTTAAAAAAATTTATAAAATAAATTAAATTATAACCACTTCGTTACAACGATGATAATGCTCAACCAAAAATGAATGTGACTGGGTGTAATGTTTCTAAGGGTCTACTTAATTTGTTGGGTCTCACACTGTCAGCTGCCAGAGTTCCAGACCTTTAATCCACACTTGTCTCTCCTCATGTCCTCCTTCATTCACTGTGAACCCAAGAGCAAGACAGGCTTCATCATACTTTCTTTTCAACTTGGTTTTGAACACTGTGTCTGGTTTGTAACCGACCGGCTGCTTCACGTGAACGAGCTCTGATCTCACTGTGTCTCTCTGAGCGAATGAGTTGAGGCGGAGCCCCGGGGCCTGTGTGTGCTGTCTGGGGACACTCACACACATTTCCACGTCACGGTCGCGCGCCCTAGCTGTCATGCCTCTGAGCTACACAGTTTGAGAATGCCTGGCATAGAGTGAGATGGCGGTATGACTTTTTTAAATTTCAAATAGAAAAAATTCAAATTATCTTTTTTTTTGTCATTTTTATTTTCTTTAGAGCATGCCTTACGAGCGAGCACCAACAGGGTGCCTGTGACCCCTGGTCTAAAGGAAACATTGAAAGAGATTGAATGGCACAGAGATTTATTCTGCAGAGTTCAGAGACAGGAATGAGGCCGAGAACTATTGTATAGACAGTATCTCCAATGTTTGCAGACATATTTTCATAAAATGTGCCATTCAAACTCAAATGCAGCACGCTACATAAACATGAACATGATATTATGGCTATCATATATGATTATGTACAGTATGTACATACAACATAATTCCTAGCAGCTTACATCACATACATCCTCTTGTGCCATCATCTGTAACCAGGCCTCCCAAACTGTGATGGAGTCAATCATCATGCCAACAAACATTAAAGGTAATGGATCGGACATGAATGTAATGGACCCACAGTCGAATTCTTCAATAAAAATGTGTCTTGTTATGACCATTTTTGGAAGTTCTCATTCATAGGAACAATATCTGTAAAAGGCTCCGCCATAAATTGCAAAAGATTCGGAAAAGAGGGAAGGACTCAAGAGCAGAGAGAACAGTGGAGTTCAAATGGTTGATTATGTTCATCAACATGTTCTCTACAGTCTTCTCTGCGCACAACAACGATGAGAACATTGAACAACTTCGTTAAATTCAGTCGTCACAAATACCTAGATGTCAACGTCAACACACTACAATTAAACACACACATAATATGTTCTTTATCCGTTTTACTGTTAACATGTTGTTTCAGGGTTGTTTGTTCAGATGTTTTAAACCTCAATTCCAAATCAAGACCAAATGATGGGGAGCTGCAAATTAGCTTTAGCTACTCTTTTTGTTTCTGTATGTAGGTAGTCAGGGAGGTCCTGAACACAGGCATATCAGTCTCTCTCTGAACTGATTTATTTATCTTATTTCTCTGTACACCCACATCATAACTTACTTTGACTCTGTCCTGCTGTTCTGCAACTGCAAACACTCACTGAGCAATCTATATATATATCAATCCACAAGTGAAAATAGTCCCTGTGAGTAAGCTGGTTGACTCTGACTGCACAAATGAGCAACACCAGTTTTACCTTCTAGTCTTTTTTTGAAATAATTCTTCAGTGGTTATTATAGATGTCCTGGTTAAGATATGGTTTTCTGTTGTTGCTTTTGTTGCAAAAAAAGTGTTGTAAAAAGTGTGAAAATATATCCGATAGTTATTTTTCGTCACAGCCATGTGGTTTGGAGCCTCCCTTAACAGGCTCTACAGACTAAGATCTCATAAGCTCATGTAAACCAAACTGTGAGACATGGATCTAATAAACATCGCGTAGGATATATGTCGCCTGAACGATGATGACACCTACTGAACCACAGATGTTAGTCAATATACCCATAAAAGCAGCATGCAACATATATCTGGCTACCTTAGGTGATAAACAATGGAGCCTGGCAATAATCACATGTTTTACCTCCATCTATTTCAGCAGGCAGGATTTCATCTAGGTTTGGCGTCAGTATGGTCAGTGGACGTAGGTCGTAGCAGTGACAGATGACAGTCCTGAATTTGTGTCAGAATTTGGTTTGAACTTCACAGTAGAACGTCTCCTCTCTCACAGCAGGACCACGCTACGATACTTGTATTTAGGTCATCTTTGTCCGGGACAGCCCAAAATCACACAGTGATCGATTCCACTGTAACAACTAAAGAAGGTTCAATTAAAAACCAGGCTCTGTAAACCTGTTCAGACTAATACTGCTCATTGCAATCCACCTGCATAGGTCTGGCAGCAGATACACCCTCGGGCTCCAGTGAGGAGATCATGAAGTCGTCAAGAGTGAAGGTGAAGAACAAAGAAAGCACTGTGGCCTTTTATGTGGCGAATTGGACAGGAAGGTTGTGATAGTCGGTGAGATGGAGGACACAAGGTACGGCTGACTGTCAGGCACTAGGATTGGGTTGGTTCTCACACAATTCAGATTCTAAATTCACACACTGCACAAAGGTGTCAAGGGACTAATTTGCAGGAATCTAGTCCGTATTAAGATATTGGGAGATTTTTAGTTATCCTTTCCTAATGTTGATTGAAATATATGATGTACAATAAAAATGTTGACTTTAGGTTTTCAATTTGATGTTAAAGTTATGTGTAACTTTATTACATGAGTTCAATGTAAAGGGTCACATTTAACAAAGTGTTTTCTACCATGTTGAGTTGATGTGGAAACAACTTAAGAGTGATTTGATCAAATATAACGTTCAATGTACATATTTATATATGTAAGTTAAAGTTGTTTTTGTAAATCACTCTCATGTGATCTTTTGAGCTGAAAGAAACATCCATTAGTCAATGCCAGCAGTTAGGTCTGCTCAGGTCATCTCTACTAATGTGCTGCAAATTCTTGGTGAATTGAAACACGGCTCAGAGAGACGCTGTGTCAAACCACTCACATCTTTTCATCCAATACTGAGGATGTTGTACTGGTAAAAATCAGCAAGGAGAAGGAAAGTAACACACTGCTATAGTTTTGCAAAGAATCCAAAATATATCTTCTTCTTCCCATCTCATTACAATAAACCACTAACTATGAGTTGGTATTATTATGTTTTCCTCTTTGGTGATTTGCAACAAGTATCACTGCTTGTTGGAAACATGGGTCACCCTGGAAAAACTAGCAAGATACAGGATACATCCCACCCACCCATCAGTCCTCTCGTGGACCCCCCCCCCCCCATCTTGTAGAAGCGAAGTTTTCCGTGACTTGCTTGCTAATGTCTGACTATCATCTTTGCTTTAGCAGTGTATGTTCCTCCGGTGATGACCAGAGGGACAATGGGCAGGGTGCACACAGACAGGCAGGTGGGTTAGTGACAGACTGATACGCCAGTGAATCATCACAGTCATTTAGTCCCAATGAAATGATAAGTCGTGTTTATTACTCCTCATACTCATACTCCTATTATGTGTAGTTTTAGAAGTGTACTTTTTTTTTTTTTTACAGTGCTTCGACACTGTTACTTTAATTCTGTTTTTCTATTACTGCTGTAACAAGTGAATTTCCCCATTGTGTGGATAAATAAAGAAATCTAATCTAATTACAGTCCCGCGAGGTTTATTAATGAATGGCTAAAAGGACCAACCCTACCTGTAATTCAGAGTTAGCTTGACAGTAAGTTGGCAAACTTTTAAGGCCTGTTACCTGCTTATACCTTACTTACATTATTCAAATGTGGTTCTTTGCTATGTCTTTTCCCTAATTACAAACAATTGTATTAGTTGCGAAACACTAAAGTTTAGTTATTGCTTGTTTGTTTTCTTTTAGTTTTTTGCTACATCAACATCTATTTCTCCATGAGGTGGTGTCAATACACAAATATAGTAACTGAATATAAAAAGGTCAACTTCTAATGATGAAGGGGCAGATATTTTGGGGTCCCATTGTGGCTGGGAAGGTCAGAGGGCTCAGATAGGGGTTACCCATCATCAATCTTTTGGATTGGAATTGGTTGACTGACTGAAAAATGTAAAATAATGCCGACCTTATCATCAAGTTATTTATTTATTCAGGCAGTGAGGTGGCTTTGCTTGTGAGCAAACTGTCCTTCAATTTAAGGGTCAGGGTTAAAACCCTGGTGTTGTACAGTGTCCATCCTTCTGCAGTGTCCTTGAATTTGAACCTGCTCTGCTCTGCAACTTCCAGGCAACTCTGATCTCCGTTCTAGAAAGCGCAAGCTGCCGAAAATGTCACCTGACGTACAATTTTCCTTTTCTCCAATTACTTTAGAAGCATTTAGCACTTGCCTGAAACCTCTATGACTCGGTGCGAATGACTTTAACACCACTGTGCAAATGGAAAAATTTCTCCTACGTGTATAATCCAGTGATAAACAGAAAAAAATAGTGAGCAGCTTGAGTTCTAGTCTGGATTATGCAGAGTTCCGTTATTTTATGATTTACTAGTAGAGGGAAAGACTTGAAGAGGGAATGACAAAATAGGTTTATGTGCATGTGTGTGTGTGTGTGTGTGTGTGTGTGTGTGTATGTGTGTGTGTGTGTGCAGAGAGAGATAGAAACCGGTGCATGAATGCATGTGTGAAGAGATTGAGACTGTGCACATGTGAAAGTGATTGCAAGCGAAGCAAAAATGAAATTCCGATAGATTTGCTCGCATGAGCTCTGGGTCGCTGCCGATAATCAAAAGCAGCGAAAAAAGGGTAGAGGGTTGGGAGGAGGGGAGGAAGGGAGCAGAAGAAAGACAGTCAGTGAAAGTTGAGAGAGAGAGACAGTGAGAGGGAGCACGGGAGGGGAAGAAGAGAGCACATACATCAGTGGCTGTGACTAGCAGGTGCAGGGATGGCGGGGATGGCAGGCCGGGGGTCTGATCAAGAGAAAGATCGCACTGTTTAATCTTGAGACTCTTCCCATTGCCAAACAAGCAAGGCTTTGGCCCGCTGTATGGCTTGTTCTGTGATCGGGAGCAAACAGATTCATCTTTTCCGCTCGCTCGCCCCCCAGCCTCTGTGTGGGCTGCAAAGTTGATTACAGACCTAGAAAAGACCTTTGTCGTATCACAGTCAGATCTCCGACAACTGGTTCAAATCATCATGCAGCAGTTACAGCCGCAGCCCCTTCACATACCCAGCGTAGCACACAAACGAAACTCTTCAGACAAATTGGTCCGGATTATAAAGAACCTTTTAACCACTTCATGTGTATGCCACATTGCATAAATTGATGCATGTCTTATTTTGATACAAAGAATTGTGTTAGTCCCCCCCAAAAAAAATACACTAAATCTTATTCCACAGTTCCCCATATACGTTCATTTCTACATCTATTTAATAATTCCTTAAATGTCTCTCTGTCTGTCTCTAAGTGGAAGCCATATTTCACAAACCATTGAACTTATCAACTTTAGACCTGGCATGTGTGTCCATGATGGTCTGAGAAAGTGCAGTGCTAACTTCTGTGCCATTCGTACAAAGGATACATTCAATATTATTACAATTTAAATAAACTGTCGACTAGCACTCTGTCAGGGGTGGGCAGGGTGTGTGCCTTCAATTACCTACAGTCAAAATCTCACAGCCCCAGGGTTAAAATCACTTCCAGATCATTTTGATAATTTTTTTTTTTTATTTCAGCATATAAGAGAGGCACATATCTCCGTCATGGCAGTAACATTTACTTCATCTAAATCATTTTGTCTATGAACTAAAAGCACATTTTTTGGTTATGCTTTATATCAAGCTTGACGGAGCATTTATTTTGAAAAGCAGTGAACTTTGGTCTGAAGATTGTGTTGGTTGCTTAACAGACCTCTGAAATCACTAGAATGCTACGTAAGAAAAAACTACACATTACATCATTCAGATTAATACATTAACCACATGTAAACAGAAATAAAGCAATTCAGTTTCATTTTATGAAAATCGAAATAAAAACTGATTATAAAATATCATAAGCCCCTTTTACATTTTCAGAAAGAAAGCTGCAACCAGCTTTACCGCAGCACAGGCAAATATTCCATATTTTCAAAGTGGACCCTGCACTAGTTTTTCTAATCCTCTTCAATCATCTTTGTGCTTATTGACAAAACGCATACAGTATGTCCTCCTATATGAAATACCCTGCTGAAGTCCAGCTCATAGATGATGCAACATAACGTACAGCAACATCTGTGCCAAGCATGGATTACAAGTCCCCTTGTCCTGATGGACACAAAATGTCTGAGGTTCTTTTGGACTGAAAAGCAGCTGCTGGCTAACCAACCAGTCATTGTGGTGGTTGACAAGGAGCAGAAGAGGGTACATTAGTGATTGAGGTGGTAGTACCAGCTGACAGCAACTGGAGGAAGGAGCAGGGGGAATGAGTGGAACAGATGTGGAAGTCCCAGGTAGTCCCCATGCAGACGGGGAGCAGACGGGGCCTCGTAAGAGTGGCTCCAGCTGTTTCAAGGTACAACATCTGACGTTTCTCTGTGTTGGCCCTGCAACTTCAGAAACACTCACGTAATAGTTGCCTATTAAGATGCTGGTAAAAACTGGTTTAAAAAACTAATAAAGTGTGTAAGACAAAGATGATGTTGTCCTGTTAAGTGTGGAAACCAGTGTAAGGAACCTTGTACAGTTCACAAGACGCACATCTAAATAAGGAGTACGCCAGTGGCTTTTCCCACAGTGCTACACCATTGAATTCCCTCTTTCTGGCAAAGTGTGCCAACATGAAGTTTGGCATTTGGAACCCTAGTTTGGTGCAGTTGCGGCATATGGCTGACATGCTTTATATATGGATAATCCCATTTTACAGATGTGAGAGCAGGTCAGCCCACCCGCTGAGTGTTTCTGCCTGACACAGCTCTGATCATAACATTGTGCCTTCACTGATGCTTCCAGCCTTTAATCCATCTTGAGGGTGATAGAGCAGCTATCGCCCTGTGCAGTCAGCCCTCTAGCCTCCCATAGCTTTCAGAAGACCTTGTTCTTTCTTTGGAGCCAGAGGTTCCCTTTCTCTGCCTCCTCCACCATGTCTTCACAAGACTTCAAGGCACAGCTGGGTGGAAACTCAAGTGTAGCCTTTGCAACCATCGTTTGGTTTGACGGTTATACAGCCTGTAATCGGGCCTGTGAGCAGGATTACTTTTCCTTCCTACACTCGAAGGCAACCACCATTCCATCTACCCATAGTCAGCCATAATCATCATCCTAGTAGAGGTGGACCAGAGCACAATATCTGACTGTGGAGAAATTGTATAGATCTCTTTTGGAAATTTAAGTTGAAATATTTTGACTGTTTAATGCAGGGGAAGCACATTGGCAACATTAACAACCACCACGGCTGCATTCCATTTAGGTGAAGTCTCACTAACATGGCCTACTGGGCTGTTGCACCTGGGTTTTCCCTGCCGTTACGGTGAACAGGAACTCGCAAATCTAACAGCTAATTCATGACAATAATAAAACATGGTGCCATGTTGTAAAAAGACCGTCATACCATACTTACTGCCCATTGGCCTTTGGAGGGGAAGGAGGAAGCAGAGTAAACCAGGGTGACGCTTCATCCGAGCAATATCCATTACTTTTAGGTAAAAGCATTTAGCAATCCTTCAAGAAACTGTACATCAAGTACACTATTAAAGTACCCAAATAAAACTCCCTGCTTTATATTGACATTGAGCTGGAGCTTTGTGTTGTAGAAATTAGTCTTTAGTCAGCAGATCTTTCAAAATTAGGTTTGAATGTGACCCTGTAGATAAACAAGTTATTGCTGTGCTCTGCAGTTTTGCAAAAGCCCTGAATCATTGGAGCTGGTTTGAACATGAGTCACTGGACGGATGTGTCTGACCAGCAGCTCTAACAAGGGGAGACAAGTTGTTTTCACTCCGCTTCGCTGCAACAGCTAATTTTCCATTTTTAATAAAAAAAAGGGATCCCTTCTTTGTGCTGCTTTATCACATTAGATCCATTACTAATTTCTTAGCGCACATGTACTGTTGTGGAACTTATATGCAGTTTGAGATCGTCACTGTTAGCTCAAGCTCCCCCATCAGCCAATGTCTGCTGAGTGAGTGATTACCATGGCAACCGCTGGGATTGGTTGACTGGAGGAATTACCATAAGAAACAGATACTGTGTAAACCCCTGGCTAGGGAAATATTTGGAGAGCTTTTCCTCGCAATGACACACTTCAAGTATTCATGCAGAAAAAGCACTTGCAGCCTCAGCAGCGCGGCTACTGTCGATCCTGTTACTGGGCCACAGCCAAGCCGCCCTCCCCATCGATAGTCCTTCTTCTGTAACAGCATCACTTTGCTTTGAATGGGTGTGTAGCGAAGCCGAGCCTGAAAGGTGAACCAGTGGTACCCGGCAGCAGATGCTTTATCACTCACAAGTATGTGTTAGCCAGCCATGCCAAGCCAGGGCTTCTGTATTATAGGATTAAGCAAAGTGTTGACAGTAAACTGACTGCTCTCTGACTGCCACTGTCAAAGGGATTTGAACCCAACTCATGCATCATTTGAATCAGATGATTAAAATTGTTTGAGTCTTTTCCAAGCTATTAAGCCTGTTTTTAGCCTGGGTTGATTATAAAACTAGTTTATAAAAAGAGGATGCATGGTTACTACCCTTGCGTATAAAAATTGATTTAAATTTTTTTAAGTACCATATATTGTTTTGTTTATCTTTAAAATCTTACCAATATTAAACCTTATAAGACTAACCACACTTAAAATATGATTCCTCTTTTACAATTTTTGTTCAATTGGTTGAAAAAAAGTGTGACTTTGTGAGTTGTACTGCACATTTCCCCCCAAATAACATTGACACCTTCATTTAAATGAATGCATTCATGTCAATCAAGGCATATTCCTCTGCTTGAGGCATGGTTGTTACCTATCGTAAGGACCTAGTTCAAAAGAAGGCTAAACCCACTTTTTTATCATTGGAAATCTTTGCACAGAAATGTTTAGTAAATTAATTATACAGATATTAGATTTAGCTAAACTAGAATGGAGGCAACTGAAGGTCTCTAATTTAAGATCAGCAATAACGAAATGAACACAAAATCCAACACTATAATAATAATAATAATAATGATACCCCGACTACTAAATGTTTTTTTTTAAAGAAAAAAAACATACTTTTCTGTCTGACTACCAAACCCCACAAAAACCAGTATCACATTGCTCACAAAACCAGAAAGATTAGCGAGCTTAACCACTTCAACAGTCCATCAAAAAACTCCCTCACAGGTAAAAAGGGGAAGAGCACTGCAGCTCAGTGGGAGGTTTATATGCTGCTGCCCCGTCGACCTAATGGGACTCAGGAGTTTGTGGTGCTGGCATTTAGAAGGGCGTGTGGCAGATCTGAAAAAAACAGAGAGAGAGGGGGAGAGAGCAAAAGGTCGGAGGTCAGATGACATAATACACTCTTATTCTCTTCTCCTTTTCCTGACTACCAACTGTCTTCTGTTGAAGGCAAGTAGAAGTCAAAATATCAGGCTGACACACTGAATGGCATTGGGTTGTTTAATCTAGCTTTTCAACAAAAAATATGTGGTAGTTGGACTTAAGGTCTACGACTGGATTTGAATTGAAATAAAGTGTTTTTTCTGTTTTCTACTCGTGATTTACCACAGCTGTTTTTGTAAAAATAACAATGAGTGTTAAATAAATCGATTTTAACACTTTCCCTCTGACATGATCATAAGCCATCATATGGGATTCTGTTGAAAAATGAGCTTTCCCTTTGCCACGAACATTATCTTTTTGTATTGACTTTCTTAAGTCGTCTTTTGGAGGTTTAAGATCATGCAGTGTTTTGTAGTGGCTTGATTTTTATCACAGGCTTAAGAAATCAAAGACATGTTTAATCCACTGGCGGGGGTTAGTTTTGGTATTTTCAGGTTTCTCCAGATTAAATAATATCTGGCTGTTTTGACGAAAGGGGTTTATAGTGCAGTGTGGTAATCAAAAGCCGGATTAGCTAATAAATCGAACCATTGTGGCCCTACTGTGAAACGAACTGAGGAAGCTGTCGGCATGTCGATGAATGTGATTCAGTTCAGTATCACAGATAATAACATGACTTGCACGACAACAGAACAGAAGAAGATAAACCAATCCACTGGGGCTCTGGTCCCACAAAAGGCCATTTGCTCTTTGCAGGAAACGTATAGCTGCGACAAGACAAGGTCACTTGGAGAAAGCCAATACCATACTTGAAAGGGGGATTCCGTTCAGGCAAATACTATATCATTAATAGGACAAAACAGTGCAGAATGCTCTAAAGATGGTGGGTTAGGCTCCTCTGTGTCCGAGGCCTCACAGTACAGCAGAGAACAAAGAATCGTATGCTGAGCCAGAGAAATCGTACAAAGGACAACCGGGCTGAAAACAACATTCAAGACGTGCCAGGGTCGACAGATGTGTTGTTAGCTATTCAGACTTCTTTTCATTGTTAGATTAACTCCTTCAGCTTCTCTGTCAAGTAGGTGAACCCCCCCCCCAGTGACCTGCCGTTGTTCTAACTAAGGGATCCATATGTATATGTCTAGCTGGGCTCCCAGTTTTTGTTCTGGCGCTCATCCCAGAGGAACACGCATAATTTTTAAATAGCATTTTGTACCTTCTTAAGAAGATAATATA
Organism: Platichthys flesus; assembly: GCF_949316205.1. Classification (NCBI taxonomy): domain Eukaryota; kingdom Metazoa; phylum Chordata; class Actinopteri; order Pleuronectiformes; family Pleuronectidae; genus Platichthys; species Platichthys flesus. The sequence continues at coordinate 4,623,624 of NC_084958.1, read as the reverse complement.
GATAATAAAAAAAAGTTGGTCATAGTTTATCCTGCACCCAAACTAGCAATCAAGCTCAGGGGAAGAATCGACTCCTTCCAAACTCCCACACATGGCGGAGGAGGTGAGATCTTTTGATGATATGAAAATTTATGACAGTGGGAGATTTGAATTGATGCAGCTGAACACGCAGGGAACAGTTTGACGATGTCAGGCAAAGAGAAGAAATTACTCCACAGGATCTGATGACAGCGACATTGCTAATGAAGTTATCACAGTTGAACACAGCCTTTTCATTAACAGGAACCACTTGGAGTGGTCCACCCCGCTGGACACCCCTGTGGAATGGAGGTAAGCTGGTTTTGTCCAATTGGGAGAAGACGCTGAGTTGTGCCTAAAACGCACCAGGTGGATTAAGGGAACGTCTTGTGTTTGTTTCCTAAGGACGAGTTGCCTAAAAACTTGGACAGAGATAAGCTCCTGTGAAGATATGGATGGATTGTTTGAAGCTAGGGGCGGCGTGGTGGTTCCAGGTCCCGCCGTGAGAAGGCCGGGGCCTTTCTGTGTGAAGTTTGCATGTTCTCCTCATGTCTGCATAGTTTTTTTGGGAGTACTGCGGTATTAGTCTCTGTGGCTACTTCCGCACTGTTCTTTGGAAAATGCATAGATTCCGCTATGGATACACCTGACACTACTCAAAACAAAAACTAGCTATTATTCAAGCAATTCCTGTTTACGCCGGCACAGTTATTTTCAGGCGTGTTAAAGGCGTATTGAAGAGGATTAATATTGATACAAAGGTTAAACATTCACAACATAGTAGTAATGATGTAGCATGTCGGCCATGCGATACATTGGCAACCTTTACAAGCTGTGCCCCGTCTTCTTCACAAGGTCTGCTGGGATTGGCTTCAGCCCCACCAATGACCCACTAAGAATAAGTGGCATAAGTGGTATGGAGGGTTGTTTAAAGCTAAAGCACTTTCTTTTTCATTCCATATATGAATATACACATACATCTATTGATGCCTACTGCCTTTTCGTCAATTTCACGAGTCCTCAAATGACTGTTTGACCTTAACACCAACCAGGCTTCCAGCTTTTTTAGCTCCATTTCTGTTTTTTTCTCACCAAAAAAAACTACGACTTCCACTGTTCTACTTATTAAAGGGGATTTAGATACTGAAGGAGAAAAAAAAATCCCATCAGCATAAATGGAAGAAGGGATGAAAAGAGCGCTCGTTGGACTTGTACACCGCCTGCTCTCTACGCACTGTTAATTTGATTTTCAACCCTAAAACCATGGACTGTTGTGCAAACATACAATCCGTAATCCTCTTCTCTGGTAAGCAGCATTTGTTAGGAGGCTTTGATCTGACAGGCCAATTAAACATGTTTTCTATTCTTTACAGATATCTGTGATGCACAGTACAGTCTCCTGTGGTTCAGCAGCTGTCGCTCAGCCATCGACGGGGACGTCTATGAGGAGAAGCACTTTTTTACTGAAATCGCCTCTTGCGCTTTGTTGCTCAGGCAAGCGGCGTAATGAGCAAAGACGATCCAAGCCATGGGGTGAGGAAGGTGCTGGATGAATTTTTAAACAAGTTTGGGTGATGGATAATTTGTTAAGGTCTTTAATAATTCATCAGCACATGTAATAAGGCTTCCTCGCTCGGAATATTATATCATCCCCGGTGGTGTGGTGTGTGCCAGGGAGGATTGTGGCTAGAGTGTGGTAGCGGCAGAGTGGGGCCCAACTGCCAAACATTCTGTGAGGTTTGAGAGCCACTTGAGCTTCTGTACAGTGGAACGTCTTTATTGTGTCAAAACTTGTAGATGCAAAACGAAGAAAACAAATGGGAAACAGGGCACTTGGAGAGTCAGCTTCCTGTATTGAGGATTATTGTTAGCCTTTTGTTGAATATGCCTCTCATGATCAAAACTATATTCAGGTTTCACTATTTTGTTTCTAATACCCACTTTGTGGAGAATATTTTAAGGTCAAGTAGGGAGGAAATGTTATCCCAGAAATCAAATAAAACACTCAAAATAAAGTTCAGTGTACAATCAACTTGCACAAGGAATCGTTGTGTTTTTGTTACCTTAGAATGAGTCCTTGATATTTAAACAAAGGAACTGGTCCTCTCCCACAGAACCCTCCGTGTTCTTTAAAGTCCAGAATAGACAGACTAAATACTAGCTGTAGAGATAGCCGTTAAAGTTTTGATGTTACTTCAAGGCCAATGTCTCACTTGGAAGGGAAGCATTAGAGAGCAGTATTCAGTTGGGTGTAAAATGCTAATTCACCACTGAATCCTACACACGGATAATTTTAATACAGTATTAGCCAATACTGATTATCAGACAGGCAATCCGTCCAAAAACCGTTATTTCCATTTAAATAACAGCTTAACAGAGACTGAAACTCTGTTGACCATCTGTGTGATAAATTAATTCCAGTTATCTAATGTGTAAAGTATTTGTATCAGTAGAAGCAGCCGAAATGTTTATGTTTTCCTCCTGCTAACTACAGAGTAAACACAAATTGATGCTCTGTTGTGTACAGAGCAGTAACAGTCAAGCATGGGCACAACACACAGAATATTTCATAATATTAATCATTAAGGAGCATTGATATTTGTGGTCAGATATGTCGTTGAGAAAATAACTTTGTAGGAGCCTCAGTTGAGCAGAGGCACAAACAGAAAATGTCCCATATCATGCAAAAGGGTGAAGAGCATATAACCCTAATGAAAACATATACATTGTAAATATCAAGAAGGAGGAATCCCTGCTTTCAATCATTTCACCACACACATCTATTAAATATTCAAGTGTCACATTTTGCTGATATATTTGGGGTAAAAAACTGAAGTCCCCTGGAAGTGGATAAATCATTCACGTATCCAGCCGGAGTGACACAGGCACATTACCGAAGCCAGTCGTGCCTGAAACATTATCTCAGAGCTGACGGACAGAGTGTGCGCTCTCGTTTTTGACCTTTCCACTGAGTCTGGCAACTCCCACAAATCTCTCTACCTGCCCCTGTACTGTGTTGCCCTCTATCAAAACCCTCCCAGAAGAAACATTCTCCCATCTAATAGAGGCCGGAAGAACAAATAGCTAGGTTGAACTAATCAGTGCAGGAAAACCGCCAAAACATCTCGTTCTCAGGCTCCATCTTGCTCTCTGTCTGTGAGTGTTCCCATGTACAGACACACACATACACACACTCTACACAAACACTATTTCTTTGCTTTCCCTTTCCCCCCGCCTCACGCCCACCCCCCCCCCCCCCCCCCCCCCCCCTTCTCCTGAGATGTGACCGCCGGGTGTGTTTCTATACGTCAGCTTAGATGGATGGTCGGCATCTGCCACACAGCCTCTCCGGACATATTGCCTGAGACACCAAGCAATAACCTCTACACACACACACGGAAAACACACGGAAGCAGAGGCCTGGCTGGCCCTTACCCGGCCTGCCTAGACCTGACCTTCTGATTACGACCATGATCACCCCCATGAGAACGAGTAGCATCTGGCTAGGTAATGCGTGTGCATGTGTGTTTGTGTGCACTGCGTGTGTTTAGCATCATGTGTTCAAGCATCCCTGCATGTCCATGCTAGTTTGCGTGTTTTGCATGTGTTCATCTGTGCCCCTCTGTGTGTATGTGTGTGTGTGTGCGTATTGTTGGCATGAAGAGCAATTCCGCAAGGAGCCTGGGCAGCATCAGAAGAGCCTGCGTGCCCCCAGAGTTTGACCATCTGTGCGTTATAGGTTGTCATTAGGTTTCTAATTCGAAGGTGTCTCGGGGATTAGCCAAACGAGGGCAGAAAATGTCATTACGCTGTTTGTCCCGCTGAGCTGCCATGACCATATTTACATATTTATACACCTTAATTGTCTTTGCCTCGCTGCCGTGACATTGAGGCAGGCAAAGTTTAGTGCGCGAGATGGAAAAGCAGAGAGGGAAAGTAGGAAGGGCAGAATGGAATACAGAGTGTTACAGGCGGTCCCATCAGATTGTGCTGTTGAGTGGATGAATGAGTAAGTTGCGAAGACGAGACAAGAGGAACGACTAAAGGAAGTCAAATAATAAATTCGAACAGCTCAGAAAGAAGAGGAAAAGAAGATTTTTCTCAATGTGCCAGAACGTTCATGGTTTGATACCAGCATTTATAAAGATTGTGTTAATTTGTTTAAAGGTAAAACTGGTATGGTTTTAGTGCTACAGTATACAGACCTGTGCTCTCAACTGAGGAACAAGGGAAAAATGCAAAGTTTATACACTTTCACACACAGTGGTTATAATAATAAAACATGTATTTGAATAGCACTTATGTAAACAAGGTTACAAAGCTCTTTACACAAAAGTCCATGGCAAAATTAAGATTTGATTATAATTAAAGATATTCTGTTCAGTCCAATTTAAGAGCCAAATCATAGAATAATAAGGTCAAGACTTTAAGTTTATAGAGAAGCCAACAGTTGCCACAATGAGCAAACAGTCACCTTTGGAGAGAAAAATTTTTTTGGGGTGAGCGGAGAAAAATGGGGAAGAGAGAAGGTGGTTTACAAAAAGGGAGTAGAAAAGAGAGACAGATGGCGGGGGGATCAGGGACATCGCACTTGAACTCTACAAGAGTGATTGTTATAATGAAAATAATTATAAGTCACATGTTAGAAATGCTTTCCTGTAAAAATAAGTTCTGAGCAGTGACTTCGCGAGATCTTCTCATCAGGCAGGGTGTTCAGAAGCCTCGGGGGCCCGGATTGAGAAAGCTTTATAAAATTGAGCTTTATAAGATAAGATAAGAATCTTAAAATCCATCCTGAATTTAACTGGTAACCAGTGAAAGGACGTTATAATTGTTCTGATATTAGCCCTGCCGTTTGTTTTCTTTAAAATACGAGCAGCAGAGTTTTGAAAAAGCTGCAAACAAGTTCCTACGGTTTGGCTGAGGCCTGAGGTGCTTAGTACTGTTGAATCACAGCAAGCAGGTTCAAGGTTCAAATCCTATTCAGCCTGTTGTTTCCTCCTCTTTTGACCCGGCTGTTACATCGGGTCTTTGTGGTTTCGGGTGTTGAGTTGGCATGTTCTCCAGGTACTCCAGCTTCTTTCCACAGTCCAAAGACATGCAGACTGGGTTTAGGTTCAGTGGAGACTCTAAACTGACCATAGTTGTGAATAGTTGTTTGTCTATGTACGTTGGGTATGACCCACCTCTCATCCAATTATAGATGGGATTGGCTCGAGCTCCCCCAGCAGCCTTCTAAGTATAACGAGATGTGATGGAAAAAATGGATGTATGCTTTCACATATGATCACTAGTGTTTAAACTACATTGGTTAGCAAGGATGCTAGTTTAACCACATTTATCAGTAGCTTTTTGCAGAATGGGCATTTTCAAACCAAACAGCAACCATGTGTGATGTCATCCACTCTGTTTTCAGACATGGGGGGGGGGGGGGGGGGGGGAGCTTATGAATTACATTTGACATTGTGGGGGGGGGGGAGCTTATGAATTACATTTGACATTTGAACCCACAATTAAATCACCCGGCTATTTCTTCCTCCATTCATTAGCATGTGTGTAAATGAGAGTAGCTCGTCAGTTTGACTTCATTAAAATACGGTGGTGGGGAGGCCAGGAGGACAGAGCAGAGGTTTAACAGGCTGAGGATCAGTCGAGTACCAGGATGTGTGTAACATGACTGATCTGAAAATGTGCAGGGTGTGTCCAATGTATAACGGTTGATGAGCTGCTTGTGCACCTCTGCAGAATTATTATCTGTGGCTACAGCTGCCTGCACCTCTTCCCAGAGCTCCCACTTCAGCAGCATCTCACAAAATCAACATTAAACTAAAGGCAGATCAAAATTCTGATTGTGAAAACGTGGCAAGCGTTGTATTTGTCATTGTATTATTTGGAATTAGGGACACAAATAGTTTAAGTTCCTTGTGCTGACAGGTCTACATGACATATTTATCTATAGGCTCTAAAACACACATACTGTATACAGCAGTTGTCACAAACCTTTCCAAGCCCAAGATCACTTTTTAACTCCAAACGTGAGCAGAGATCTACCACCCTGATATTTCAATGTACGAGCAGAAATTTGGAAAGGTAGTTATGCAATTTTATCTATTCAATGCACAATGTTCACATTAATATCAATTCATATTTACAGCATCTGTTCAATGCACAATATTTAGCTTCTCAGTTCAACAGTATGTTCTTCAGAGGAGCTGCTGCTGTAGCAAAATGATTTTAGACAGGCTCTGACTTGGATATGGCCATAAATATGACCATTTCCTTGTATAAAAGTTGTCATGTGTACTCATACCAGTATGGAGTTGTGCATATTCTGCTCCTGCTAATATTTCACAATAAAATCCCCTTTTAGTTTTAAACTAATTTACTGATCTATTTTGAAATGCATACAGGAAGTGTAGCAACCATTTATGTTTGTGACAAATTCATCAGAAAAACATTAAAACAATCTAGATAATTCCTTTGACATGGTGGGAGTGGGGATTAGCCTTGGCGGAGGTATGTGCTGCCAGTGCTCCCTTCCAGTGTTAGTTTAGTGCATATTTGTTGAAATATGCATATTCAGCTGTTAGGATAAAGTAATTAGAACATACAAAAATATGAGCTCGATAGAGTGACCATATATAAAACCACCAAAACAAACCACATATACATTTTTTTGTAAATTTCTTTCTCTCTTTTCAATTTCCTTTAAGCGCAATAATCAATTGGGGTGTGGTCAGTTCAAACTGGTCCAGCTGGTGCACACTCCAGGCACAAGGAAACAAGATGATTAGTTCACGTCCTGTGAATTTGCCTCCAAAGGTTGGTTTTCGAGTGAGAAACGGAACCCACCTAGACAAGATAGGGTGTACAGCTCCCTTTATACCATCAGCCACCAATCAGTTTGCTCTGATGGTAGATGAAGAAATGCCTGACACCTTTGCCGGGGAGGAGTCTTGAGCTCTGCTGTCTCCTGTGGCAATGCTCTGATGCATGCACTGCACGCTGAACCTGATTAAACTCAAACAAAAGAATTAAACATGCAAATAAAGAGTGTCAAGGCAAACAAGTCAGATTCAGTAGTGCAGGTGATCCTTCTCACTGCAGGTCCCCTAACACAACCATGAGTATTTTTTATCCTGTTTGTCTTCTTTTCATAGCTGACAGTCCAGAGAAGTGCCGTAAACCAGGTGAAAAGAGAGAGACATGTGAAATGGATGTGGTGTGTGCCTCTACCACCAGACATCCCGCGTTAGGTGTTCCTGTTCACTTCATTACTCAAGATTATTGTAGATACTGAAGAAAATCACAAGAGCTCTAAGGCACGTTCTAAACTGTCTTCCTTTCTATGACTTCTAGGCAGATTTGTGGATGACGGATATCAGAGATAATGAGGTTCTCAGGAAGTGCACGTTTCACTGACTCTGAAATGTGTTATTCTTTCTTTTTTTTGCATCAAATTCACCTCCGACTGTATCTGTACCTCCCTTTAACCCTCGGGAGGCAAGGCTTAGGGCTCTGTCTTTTGGCCTTGCACTGAATAGCCATGTCTATTTCAGACCATATTCTCTCATTTAGCTGTGCTTAAAATGCCACGTGGAATAATGATTTGAATTAAAGTGGAGCACAGTGAATATTTAATTCCCCATCTTTCCCTCTAAGGTTAATGCCTGAATAAGTCTTCAATCTACCTTGAAATTTTAATTCTTTTCATGAATGCTATTGTGTAGCCTGTGGAGCTGAGGTGTCGTTAATCGCCAGAATCAACTCCCTGAAATAAACTCTTTGGTAAACTGTATGTGACAGTAAAAGGTAATATGTATCAGGAAATTATGTTTCTTCGAAATTAAAATTTATATAAATAATCAGTTTTGAAAGCTCATTCGTCATTTCTTGCTCCGTGGGCTCTAAAGTTCTTTATGGACTGCTGCCTCTAGAAAAGAGGGAATAGCAGGTGCTCCATCATGTTCTATTCCTGGTGTAATTAGAGGAGAAACGGCTCCAGTGCCTTTACAGGGTATTCACTGTTGTCACGCTTGTAATATGTTGACACCCAGACGAGAGCCGAGAGAGGTGGCTGTGAAGACGAGCCATTACAGCCGCGCAGCAGTTTAACACACTCATTACACCACGCAGGTGATTATCTGCACCTAGTTTTTTTTTACCACCGAACAATTGGTAATTTTGGATGGAAAGTGATAATCCTGACACACAATGGAAACAAAAATACATTCTGCAGTTCATCCAGAAGGATGGAACGGATATCTGCTTCTATTTCGGGGGTTTCGTGCTCCCGGTGGGCCAAAGCATCTCGCTGTCAGATTAGTATATAATGCAGGGGGCCGGTAGTCAGCTCCTCCAATCTAAATTAATGGAATACTGCCTACCAATTACAATGAATAAAGTATTAGCCTGTAGCCAGCAAAACCAATTGGAGGAAATGTAGTAGGGTCCTTAACTCAGTGAAATAATGGAAAACTGTCCTGTTGTTGGCGCCATTAATAAGACACAATAAAATACTGTGTTGGTTGAGACTATAGACTATATATATAAATATGGATGACATGACGGATGCCTAAAAGCCTGCGAAGTAAAATCATGGGCAACGTAGGTTATAAACCACACTTCCTTTAGGACATGGATCAAAGTAAAACGTCAAACAAAGTACACCTTAAATAAAGCTTCCCTAACGATGGTTTCTGTTATTTTTAAGTAGTCCTTATCACACTGATATATACGTTTAAGTGCTCATGTTTCTGCTAAGGTTGGTATTAATTATTTGATCCTATAGAAACGTTACTGTGGCTCTGAATGACATGAAAAGCGTAAGATAGCAGCACCAAGCTAGTTTCTGTAAATTGTGCTCTAGTCTCAGCTGGTGCACCATACTTGAAAGCGATTTTGAGTGCATAAGTGCATTCATACTGACAAATATGGCAACATGCTGTGCACTTTAAATACCCAGACAGAGAGAAGAAGTGCGAGAGAAGTGCTCAGTGCATGTTGGGAGTTCCCCCAGCAGTCTAGACCTATAACCAAGGGATGGTTCAGGGCTCATCCGAGCCAGAACCGACAATAAGCGCCATCGAAAAAATTAACTTTTTAAGTCTAACCTTTAATGAAGAGATAGTGTCTGAAAGCTCACATAGATATAGAAATGATAGAAAGTACTAGTTAGATCTACAAAAACAATGCATCAAATGGATGAAATAAGATGTATTAAACAATATAATATGGGAAAATGTAATTTCTATAATAATAGCGAGACATAAAGTACAGGCTATCTTGTACAAGTGAATGTTACGAAGGGATTTGATAGATTTCACACTGAGTGGGAGGCTGTTCCAGGAAAGAGGGGCAGTAAATGAAAAAAAAGTGTGGTTCACCCCTGGTTTTCAGCTTGGTTGCCATCAGCTGGAGGGTTGTGGTCGGACTGTAAGTAGTTGAATATATTCTGGGGCCAGGCCATGGATGGCCTTGTAGGAAATGAATAAAACTTTTAAATGTGTTCTAAATTGAATGGGCAGCCAAAGCAGCGATGCTAAAACTGGGGTGATGTGTCAAGACCTCCTGGATCTAGTGAATAATGTGGCTGCTGAGTTCTGGATAGGTTAGATTTGAAAGATTGAGTGGTAATTTAAGCCGGTACGAAGAGCATTACAGGGTCCATGTATGATCAAATACAAGAATAACTTTTTTGTGTCATAGAAATTCAGCAGGTGTCTGATTTTGGCGATGTCTGAATCGATAGTAACAGGATTGGAGGATGTTTCTGCTCTGTAAGTTCTTTGTCACAGACATAACAACTTAGTGGGGCTAGATCAGACATGGGCAAAGTACGGCCCGCGGGTTGAATGCACTTATTGTAAGTCGCTTTGAATAAAAGTGTCAGCTAATTTAAATTTGACCGGGAGTGTTGTGTATAGGGCTCGAAAGGGCACATGATATCCCTTCACTTTTTCGCTTTGCCCTGTGAGCCCTTCTGTAAAATGAGCGGATCAAGGAAACAAAAAGTGGACAATGAGTGCCGAGTGTTTAACACGGACTGGACAACAAAATCATTTTTCACTGTGTACGATCGAAGGCTGTATGCCTGATATGCTGACAAACTGTGGCAGTTTTCAAGGAGTACAACATCAGCTGTCACTTTGCTACGAAGCATGCTAACTACGCTAGCAAGCAGTGAACGCAAGAACGGGTGGCTAATTTACAGACTCAGCAAAAAAAAATTCAACGACAAACTGCGATTCAAGAGTCAACTACCAAGGCAAGTTTTTTGGTCGCATTCGCAATAGCAAAGGCTAGCAAGCCTTTCTACGAAGGCGAGTTTTTGTTATATTGCCATAAATGCTTTGCTACTTGTTAAAGACCAAATCCTTTCATGTCATGATTTTTCCATGACATTTATAGTAATTCACAAAAACACTCCATCCATCTGGTCCTGGAACTGGCCCCTCTGTCAAATTTTAGAACCCATTGTAGTCCGCGAGTCAAAAAGTTTGCCCACCCCTGGGCTAGATTGTGCAGCTCCTGTGGCTTAAGGTAATAGCATTGGTTTAGTATGACATCATATAACAGAGAAAATATCAAATGAATCATACACTTTAGTTGTCTGTTTGACAAAGTTGTCAGACCTTACATTGACTGATATTTCACAGCTTGCAGGCCCAGAATGAAAAGGTGACTTAACGGCTCTGGAGTCACAGCCCCAGGGTGAAAGATGCTTTGCCTCCGGCTCAAAGATTCACAGACTCTGAAAACTTTTTAGATCACTTAAAAGAAGAATCTCTCACTGTGAGCAAATTAAGGCAGCACCGTGGTTCCAAAGTTTGGTCCTGAGACTTTTGTCAATTTATGTTGCTGTTAATGCTTTGCTGTATTGTATATGTTTTTTCCAAAGGCATATTTTATCTTTGCATATTTTGGTTTGATGTTAATGAAGCATATTGCATATCCCTGTCTCACCATATTGAAGTTTCATTCTTATTTGTTTTATTTTTCTGGCCTGCAACTAACAATACCTGCGAAGGTTAAGTGTTAAGTCCATACAAATAATATCCAATTCACGATGTTACTAACCAAACTATTTATGATGAACAAATGACCTGCACAATTATATTGATGCAAAGGAATGGGACTGGAGTTTGGTGCTAAAATAACCAGGAATATGCATGAAGTGTATCTTCAGCTCCAAATGCTGTCATCTGTGCAAGATAGCAATGGTCCTAGCAATATGTTGACTTCATAAATTTAATAGTGGTGGAAACGTCTATGACATGCACACACATGCACACACATGCTCTCACATGCTCTTACATGCTCACACAGTGCATCTCATTTACACACGAACAGTGGGATACTTGACTGATTGGTTAATTAGGGCTATTTTTAAAAAAGAATGTAATGCAATCAGCAATTAAAGACTTTTGACTGAAAAATGCATTCAGAGCCAAGAAAATGCTCTTCAACATGTGATATTAAAAAGCATTATAAATGAATAGCTCTCCTTTGTTTTCTACAAAGTATTATGGATAATGGAAAGTAATTACATCAATTATGAAAGGATACCACTTAATTCAACTCATGAAAATGTGTACAAGTCAAGGAAGACCAATTTGAAAGAGAAAAAAATAGCATTAACCTGCCTGAATAAATAAAAATAGACCAGAAAACTAACCAGTGAGGCAGCCCAGTTTGACAGCTTCAGTAATATTCTGAAATGGAGTGAATGGTGTCACGTGACTGTCTGATACAAGTTGCTACAGTGTCAAACTGTGTTTCCTATATATATATATATATATATATATATATACATATATATATATATATATATATATATATATTTCTATGTTTCTGACTGGTGAGCATCCTTGGCTCAGGGCCTCCTACAACACTATAAAACCTGGTAGAATCTGAAGAGTACTTTCAAATGATTTCAAGTAAGTTAAAAAACAGGCACAATTAAATTTAGCTATATTAGAACACAATGCTTTGTAACTTTTCCATACAGTATTTATCTTTATCTGACAAATCACTATAATCATCCAATATGGTCATAGAATGATTTAATTGTGGAACTAGCTTCATTGGTTCATTTGATTCCTAGATTTCATTTATAAGGGTAAAAACATATTTTCTACATGCAGTAAATCGGATAATATTGAATGCAGGTCATCATATTCTATTTTGTACAATAGAGTATTGTATTTATATGAGGCGATATGATCAAAATAAGTGTTGGATTTCATTTCCTAGCAGCTACACATCTTCCAATGGCTGTCACTATTTTTTTTTGACATTTTCAGATTCTCCCATTAACCTGTAAAAATGGCATGACTGTGCGTCCCACGTTGATCTGTATTTTGATTCAGTTTTTGGCATTGTGGCATTCAATCCTATATAGAAAGAGCATCTGTCCTCATCATCACATGTGATGACAGCCATTCAGGGATTCCTATGTATGTCAGTGTATGGAAAAAATACGTATTTGTCTGTTGGCTTTGATTATTATTTGATGCATCCAGTATTTGACATAATACTACACAGAAGAAATGTGGCAAATAATGAAATAATGGATAAAAAAGTGAAACGAGCTGAGCTACTGAGTGGATGTTGTAGTGTCTAAGCCCCGAGACAAAAGGAGTACATATCCTGTGGATTTCAGTGAGCTGCTGTCATCCACTTGCTCCTTTCCCATCACAGTCTTCTGTGCAAGATGTCTCCGCTCTAATCCCTCATTTGTTTCAAGAGGGGGGAGGAATGGAGGTGTGACAAGAGCAGGAAATAGTGAACATCCTGACGAGGACACATTAAAGAAAGCACACTTGGCTTTCACGATACAAAATGGAACGGTTTAGCAACAGAAATGCTCTTCCTGCCAATATGATGTTTCTCTATAGCTGTGATGAGGGCTTGGCTCCACATGTACATAAACGAGGTGAGGAATGTACTTTAAAATTATATTTTCATCGTCAAATTTACAATCAAAGGTCCCATACTTTACACTTTTACTGTGTTTCATTAGAAGTTTTGATATCCATAAAAAAAAGTTATATATATATTTGTGATTTTAGTACCAAAACCCATCTCCTCAAGTTCTTTCTCTGAGATTCAAGCAAGAACAGGGGACTTTGAACCTCTTCATTGATTGGCTGACTATTTGATGATACCTTCCCCTTTAATCAGTCTCTCCGCTGTGATAAATCCATCCAAACCCACCAGAAAAAGAAAAAGATGAATAAACACAAACAGCCACATGTCCTGTACTGCAGGAGCACTGCGCGCTTCTTTGACTTGACAAACCAGTCACAGTTTTTTCTTCAGTAGTTTCCTGCAGAACGTCTCACAGTATATACTTACAGTCCCCAATTATCTCCCTCACGTAGCCATCTGTGAATCCCTAAACCCGGATTTTTTCAAAAAGAAAAACTTAAGTAACTCTTCTCCAAGATACATTTGTATGGGAAGGCTGCAAGGATGCTTTAGTCTCCGATATTCAAAAGTTTTGTGACAGAATGATCGCTTGGTGTTGAGTTGTTATGAAATGTAAATGATGGCCTGCTACCGCATTCCTGCCAGATGACCCCTGTGGTCTCAACATGAATCTTGGCTTGTTTCTCAGACGTCTCAGTATTGATGAAGTAACACTGCCAACTAAAACCCTTTCTAAGGGTGAACTCCTCATTATCCCAGCCTGTCATTCTCTCTAGTACAACATGAAAATCGCTTTTACAATATCTCCTGCCAGCCAAGGTCATGACAAACTTGGGTGTCATGACAAGCTATCCTTCTTGGCTATGCCGCTTTGCACTTTACAACATGACAAAAATCACGGCTGACTCAGTATGTGACCCAACTCTTGGGACAGGCACCTCAACGACTGCAAGGCTCTTTGGGCAGGACTCGCTTCATGCAAAGTGCAACCCTCACACATGGTCCTAAATGCAACAGCACATCTGGTCTTCAATCAGCCTTCAATCCAGTCACAGGTCTCCCCACTGCTCATCGACCTGCACTGGCCATCAATGGCAAACAGGATCAAATCACTAATGCTTGCCTACAGAGCAGTTTCTGGGTCTGCAGCCATCTGTTTTGGTTCAGTCAGGCGTATGCTCCTAAAGGCCATAGACGTCATTTTGCTTTACCGCACCTGCACAAAATGTATTCACACTCCAGATTAATTTTAGGGTTAAGATTACGAACACCTCAACTGTACCTTCAGTGGATTTCTTCACTTGATTTCCTCTATTTTGTCTTATTGTATAGATTTAGCGCCTAGCATCTAGTTCCAGCTATACTCTTGTATCCAAGCTTTAGTGTTGTCCCTCAGATGTTTGTTATTTCTGATGAATTTTCTACAAAAGGTAAAAATCATTCTTTTTGAAACGCTTGGCTGTTGGGTTCAGGTTGGCAGTGCTGAGGGTTTGGCTGTGGGCGGTGATTGTTTATGCCTCAGAGAAGTCCTGTCGGCTTGTTCTAAGACACAACCCCTGCATATTGTCTGCATGTAGTGCTATACTCCCCCAGTAACACACATCACTTAAATCTCTTTAAATTAAAATAAGGCAATTAGATGCAAAATCAACAACAAACAAAACACACTTCTTTTGCAGAATTCAATCTTGTATATATGTGCACCTACCTTTTTATTTGTCTTTCTGTGAGTGGTGAATATTTTGACAGAGACAAAATTGGAATTTACGGTTTTCTCCACTCATCTGCTCCTGTTCAGGCTAGAGACGATATTCGGCATCTCACAGATGTCTGCATCCCTCGGAAGCTACGAACGTATGGGTACACGCTGTATCCCTTTATTGTCTCTGCCAAACCGGCCTTGCCTGCTCCTGTGATGACCCTTCCACTGAAATTGCATCCATGGGTCACCAACAAATGCTGCGGGCCTCAATCAGCTGCTTGTCATTTGGCTGGGATTGTCCCTAGAGTATATAGGCTGTATTTATGTTCCGCATTTCTTGATGCCCACTCAAAGCGTTTTATATTTTTTGCCATTCAACCATTATGTTCCAATTTGCTCCCACGTACATACAGTGCATCTAGATGCAGCACTTTCTCTATATAAAAGGGCAATTTGGACTTAAGTGTCTTAATTAAAGACATTTCAGCATACAGAATGGAGAAGACTGGGATCGAACCGTTGACCTTCTGGTTGGACAATGCCCCTCTACCCCCGGAGCCTTAGCCATTGTCTCTCTCTTAACATGGCACTCAGAGGGGTTGAGCAAAGGCACGTGTTTAATAAATGACTTGAGTGAACTCACAGTCTCTACATCAAACTACCCTTCTTCCGGTCAAATGGATGGAGGTCTTACTCAACAGGATGAAATCTACAGAGTATTTCATGCTTTACACATTAGAGATAAAATGTTGCATCAGTGTTGCAGATAAATTCTCAGATAAAATATGTTTAAATGATCAAGTCTTCTCATAAATTAAAGACTTTTAATAAATATTAATTTGGGCTTGAAATAACATGTCATCAGAACACTCCTGTACCTGAATTTCAGCCATACACATGTAATATTCCAGATTGATAGCTTACATAAATTAGGACATGGCAATTTATTAGAGTTCAAGAATTTATCCTTATACATCAAATAATTTTCTTCTGCTTATCCGAGATCAGGCTGAGAAGCAGCCAGCTACACAGGAGTTCCAGACATCCCTCTCACCAGCTCCTCCAGGGATATTCTCATACGTACATGCAAATATTCATTAGCTATAAGTAAGATATTTCTCCTCCCAGAGAGAACTTTGTTACCTTCCTCTATTTTATCCCCTGTTAAATGAAGTCATCCACCTTAATGACCACGGTTCTTGAGTCAAAGCTGAGTGATGAATCCAAGCAAACATAACTAAACACTTAAATTAGGGTTTGTATTTTTAGTTGGACGCAAAAGCAAAGATGTGCAGGAGCAAAAACAAAGAGAGCAATACAGAGTGATATTGTCAGGGAAGCTGACCAACAACTGACAAGACTAGCTATTAAAGCAGCGAGAGGGCAGCAGGGGGTCCAGAGTCTGACAAGATCCAGTTCTCAGTGATTTCATAGAGCTCAGGGATTAGGGTGTCTGAGAAGCTGGCTGAGTGAGGAAGAATTACTGGGAGCAAGTGGGTGACCCTGAGTAGAAAGAAAGAGACCACACCCAGCCAGCAGCGACACAATGCAACATGATGAGAAGACACACAAACAAGATAACGGAGTCATCCAAATAACAGACTGAAGTTGCTTTCAGGCAAACACAGAACTCGAGGTAATCTCCTCAAATTATCGAGAAGGGATTTATACGAGAATGAAAATTTCCAGATTTGTTGTTTCTGCCAGCCCCTGTGTAAAAATCTCTGGATAAAATGTAGCGTGAGATTTTCCACGAGTTAGTGGGACATCAACACGCGATGGACGCAAAAACTCCAAAAAGCATACAAGTCTCTCAGGATGAAACAGGACTCTGTTAAAGAGTCCTGTTTAAATCTGTCAAACGTGGGAGGGCGAGGAGATTCAAGAGCTTGTGGCAATAAAGGCTGTCACCGGTGTCGATGTGTTGTAAACAAACATGTGAGCTCTTTGGAAGAATTGATACGATGAGTCCTGTCTCCGTAATGCTGCGCCACCGCGAGTGAGCTGAACATTTCCCTATTGATGTGAACGTGTCTGACTGGAGAATCTCCTCCTTCTTCATACATGGAAGGAACAGTCTAGGCTCCATTTGTGTGGATGTTTTCAGTCTTTTCTGATAAAACATGTCCAAGATGCTTCAATTTTAATTAAACAAATTTTGTTTTTAGAATTCAATATCATTTTTGAATATTGTATATAGGCTGTTTCAAAGTTACAAATTGATATTGTTGGGCTTTCCAATTGGCACAGCTTCACAGCCTCTATCCATGGACCCCTGAAACCCACATCCTTACTCCTTCCATTCTGTGGTGGTCTTGGGCATTTTTTCATTTGATCATTAAAACATCCACAAACAGTCAGTTGCTGCTCCTGTGAAGATGCTCCTCAGGTGCCTTTCCTAAATAAAATGCTGCCGAGCTCACAGCAGGTGTCTCACTCCAGCGTGGCAGCCAGTGATGAATGCCTCATGTGGCTCCGAGTTAACCAAGTTCATATCGAAACACTCCCCAGAGCGTTTCCATCAATCACAGCCTTTCCCGGGAGCTGTCAAGAGATTTTTGTCGACCCTCTCCCTCTTGCCTATGTGCCACAACAATATCCGGCCCACCTCATTTGCTCCCATTACAGAGGCGGCTCATGCTGTTACTTATTTCCCTCCCGACGCCCCTCGGCAGTATATTCAGCATGCACTTCACTCTCCAGCCTCCCTTCAACCACTTACTTATTCATTACAGACTCCAGAAAGCCGCTCGGCTGACAGACACCAGATTCTATAAAGAGAAGGAGGCGGAAAGACGGACAGCCAGAAGTGTATGACTCCGCTGCCTAATGGGGGGGACACTGTCAGAATGAATTCTGTGTTGCCGGGAGTCAAAGCGGATTTGCAGACAAATTTGGCTAAAGCGCTGTGAATGAATGAGGAAAGAGGAGGGAAGCATTTTCACTTTCATTAGCCAGCCCTCCCCTTTGGCCCCAAACACATAGAGCTCAGTGCCACACACACGCACAAACGCACAAACGCAAACACACACAGACACACACACACACACACACACACACACACACACACACACACACACACACACACACACACAGTCTCAGTTATCCTCCTTTCCTGGCACAAACGGTCTCTCCTCTTTCATCCCACGTTTTATCTCCATCCTCTCCTCGTCAAGATCCCTCATCCTTCTTTCCATTCTTCCCATCCTCTCGTACTCCTCCCTCCATCCCCTCTCCCCGGTGCTCATCATCATCGCTGCCTCACCTCCTTCCCTCTCCTCCTCCTCCTCCTCCTCTGCTGCTTTCAGCCAATTGCAGCCGAGCGAGGTGTGGTTTCACTCAGGGAGGATGGACAGATCTCGTGGAGAGGAGGAGAGGAGAGAGAGCGGGAGAGAGGAGGAGAGCGCTGTTGAAAAGAGACGCTCTTTCCCGAGTCACTTGGAAAGGCAACGCCAGGCTGTTCCACCGTGAGTGATGACCGAGGCGCGCAGAGACACAGGCGATCCGGAATATTAAGACGTTTGAAAAAGAACAGCAAAGTGCGGTACAGAGAGGAAGAGGAAGAGGAGGGCGCTCCGTTAGTGGGTACCTGTGCGTGTCTGCTCCGGCAGCAGGTGCACCACAGCCCCTGTGAGGAGAGAGTTTTCTTTTGGTCCGGAGCGGAAAGAGAGAGACGAACTATTCTCTCTGGGATTATCTCCCTCCTCTCACGCCCGATCTCATCCGTTTCTCAGCCACTTTGGGAGCAAACTTTCTCCGCAGCCGCTGCTCTGACTAGAACCATATCGCGAGGAGCTTCTTTTAATTCGTGGACTGTTCGATCAGACTGTTTCCAAACGCGGATTACTGGGGGTGCACCATCTTCAACCGGAGCGCGCAAACCCATCCGAACTGTGAACTTGTAAGTTGTGGCACGAATCGGAGTCCGTAGTTTGATGTTAATGTTTTGAAGAAGAGGACAATGTCTGGATTATTACAGCCGCTGCTCAGCCTGCCCCGAGGAAGAGGCAGGGACTAAGGGAAGAAGAGAAAGAGAGAGAGAGAGAGGGAAGAAGAAGGAGGGAAGTCGGTGGCGTATGGCTGCCGTCCTCTAGTTGGTTTTCGCCTTCGCTGCACGGGTTTCTCCCTCCTCTTTTTACTGGATACAGGGACACACACACACATCTAGAGGCGCACGGGGAGGACCTGCGCTCACACCCTGGGTGAGTTTTGCGTTTGTGTGTTTGTGTGTGTGTGTGTGCGTGTGTTTCCTCTCATGGGGGAGGAATACGACCCCGTGCGTTTTCGTGCCAGGCGCGTTTTTTACGCGCCTGGCACAAGACGGCAGAACGGGTTCGGGTGGTCAGTTGCAGCTGGAGTTGAGATCAAGTCGTGACGCATGATGGATCTACACAGAGTGAGGGAAGGGGGAGAAGAGTTGAGTCAGATGTGAGGCTCGTGGAGCTCGTGTCCACACTGGCAGCAGTGGGTTCCTTCTCATTAATATTTGTGCAAAAAAATGTATGTTGTGCAAAAGAGTTGCGCACACCCAAACTCACCTCGGGTTCACACGTGGGTCTTTCCTCACCGTTTGTGTGATTGTTGTGTGATTTGAACGTGCGAAGCCTGTGAAGACGGAGTGAAGCACCGCATTCGCACCATGCGGTAGAAATATGTGTGAGTTGTGGATTGTGTGTTTTTTTGCGTAACTACAACTTTGCCGTTTCCCCTCCGTATGTGCGTGCGAAGAGCGTGCCTGTGCGCCCACCCTAATCCAGCCCTGTCCCATGGTTTTACGTAAAAGCCAAAGCTGAAGCCGACCTGTCCTTCAACCTCTGCTTTGCGTCGTCTCATCAACGTGCGTGTTTGCTTGTGCGCTTTTGCTCTCCCACTGAAAACCTTCCTGCCTCTCCCCCCGTCTCTCTCTCGCTCTCTCTCTTTCGCTCTGCGCCCCGTGCGGGATACAGTCGCTCCATCAGTCACCCTGAATGCCTGCCACGCAGCGTGCAATTTCTCACAAATTCTCTGAACCGTGTAAGCACAACATTTACCTGTCAGCTACTTTGTCGGGACTCGGCTGCTGTGTATGTGGCCGCCGGAAATCCTCGGAGAAGAAGAGGCGCTGCTGCCTCAGATTTCACACTGAACGCCCACTGCTGCTGCCAGAGAACCGAGGAGGGGGGGAGAATCCTGTCAAACAAATAATGGAGGAGAGAGAAGAAAGCGACAAAGTCAGAATCCAACTCCTGCAGCTGGAAATCAAGAGGAAGAGGGACAACAGCCCTGTTTGATCTCTAAATACTGTGGCAGTCCAGTAAGTCCACATACACCTGGCAGCATTACATCCTGCGGGTACACGTCAGCAGCTTCAATTAACATCCTACGTCAGAATGGAGAAACATGTGATCTTAGTGAGGTTGACAGTGGCATGATAGTTGTTGTTTGAGTATTTCTGAAACTCCCGATCTCTCACACTCTGGAGTTTTTACTCTAGAGAAGAGACTGAAGAGTAAAACAAAAGAGTGAGCTGCACTTCCACACAAAAACTGAGGTGGGTCAGAGGAGAAAGGCTACGGCATACGGAGAGGCGCGGGACTAGTGGCAGAAACTTGGACTATGGGCAGAAAAGGTCTGTGGTTCGTCTCTGGTTCGACTCCACGGAGAAACAACAAAAAGAGGAACCTGGATTGATCTGTCCAAAAATCCAAGAGGATTCTCCCTACCCTGTCTAGTGCCCCTGAGCAGGGCAAACGTCAAATCCAACCCATTTCCGTGAACATGGCCATGTCACCCAGATGCGAAGAGCACGGTGGTGATGTGGCAGAGCAGGAGATTGGCAGCGTCGGTGTGCGGACATGATGTCATGCGGTCGACATGGATCATACTCAGAGTAAAGATTTCAACACCTTGTGGAATTCAATGAATTCAAAGAACTGAGGCAGTTTTGAGGAGATTGAGCACTTCCCCTCAGTATCGGTGTCACAACTTTGTATTTAAGTGGAGGTGGGATGTGCCTAGTGAGCCTTGTTGTGATATACTGTGGCACTGAGAGAGAGAGCTTGACACTCAGGGATCTAACGACATGTTGTGTGAAGGCGGTGGGAGTGGACGTCCATGCGGAACATCCGGTCCGGATTGAAAAGGAGCATTGAACACTCAATGACATATGATCAGTGACATCTGGTGCTGAAGGGGGAGAGCGGACAGAGTGTCCAGGAGCTGATCTGTTCAGGTGGGAAGTGTTCTTCCACCACGAGCCTCCGGGACTGTGTCAATACCACTCATCTCTGGAACTCGGCTGTAGAGAACAACATTCTTTTATTGGATTACATATCCTTGCTTGGTTTGTTTTACCTTGGGCTGAATCAGATTGTAGGTGGGCAGTTGGATTGAGATGTGGCCATTCGTTATGTGTCTCCACCTCTTAGTCTTTGTCTTTAATTCGTCAACTGCCTGCATGCTGAAGCAGCGGCTCCCAGGGCACAGGCGTGTGAATGGATTGTGTCTCTTTCTAATTGTGTCGTGTTTCTCTGTGGCATCTCATTGTGGCCATTGGGATCCTGGGTGTGTACCCCTGAGACCAGCTCAGTTATTTATCCGTGTCCGCACACTGAACCTGAATGCTTTCTTTGGCGAGAAGGCTTCTGCAAACACATGAAATTATTTTGCCGAAGTTGGAAATGTCCTCAGAATCCTTATTTTTAATTGAAAATAAAAAAAACATCTTTTATCTTTCAGTAGTCTATAAGAATATGCATTTATGAAGTAATCCAACTTTATATTACATCAGAAAACAACTGTGCCCATGTTAAATAAAAGAAAGTTGGAATGACTCATTTTGTTTTATATACATTTTTAATTAGTTGTTAATAATTTATTATTGACACCCCTTATTTGGACTTCAGAGGATTGTAAAATAAATCCCCAGTTTAAGCAGATGCAGTAAATGGTAATGAGCGCTGGAACTTCAGATTAATGACTCAGACATCTTTGTCAAACACTCCACTAACTCAAGCTGGTCCACAAATAAACAATTGCAAGACGGTATTGGATTGAAAAGGTGAAAGAATATTATGCTTTATGCTTTTCTGTTGGCTTTATAATCAAAAATCTTCTTCTTGGAGGTGTTGCATGATATAAAAACCTTTCTACATGAATCACTATGAGATTTTTTCTCAACACGCAGAACGGACAAAGTTGGAGGTAAAGCAGCTTCATCATAAAACCTGAAACGTTTTTTAATTATTTAAACATCAACAAAACAACACTCATTTGTAGGTGCTGCAGTTACTAGAAGAGATGTTTTGTTAAAATCGTTAAATATAAAAATATCAATTTGACACCCTCAATAGGAAGTGTAATTGTATGACACGTTGTATTCAAGCGTCAGCTAAATGACATGTTATGTATCGAAGAAAAAAAAGTCAAGAATGTTGGAAAAGCGCTTTATAAATACGAAACCATTTACCCTGAAAAAAAATCAATCTTCACTCTCCCGATTTCTTTGTGCCTCCAAACCTTGGATGAGGAAATATATCTCAATGCACTCCCATTATATCTGGCTTGTTTTTATCCCACATCCCAACAAGACACAGAAACCGGGCATTCACCTGCGGTTTCTGTTGATAAATGTTGTCTCAGGTTTAGAATCATAAAGCCGGCAATTTAAAGGGTGATGGCCACAGTAGGCGGAATGAAACATATGACTCATTGGTTATCTTCATGCTTTCCTCGAGTGTTCAAAAATTTCGGCAAAGCAATAAAATAAGAGCAAAATTAAACCCCTTCTCATTTTGCTCAGGAAGACCCGGTGGGACCCGTTCATCGGCCCCTGATGGTCCCCGCTCTGTACTTTTTAACAAATATATTACTCTGTCTCGAAATGTGTTAATAATCTCCCTCAGTCGTAATAAGCAGTTCTCACCAGACGCATTCCACGGCAATCAACTCCACATCCAGTCCCTCAGATATTTCTATACGATTGGAAAGTTCCAGTGAAAGGACATTCAGTGCTGGAAAAGATAATTTCTCCTCTCACCTGTTGTCCTTCCCTAAACCCCAAAAAATGTATCTGACCTCTTATTTTGTTCACTTATTCTCATTCCTCTTGCCCGAGGTTGCATATTTATAGGAGGCTCTCCACCCGTCTCTGACCCTTGCTCTGCCTCTTAAGAGAACTGAAAAACACCGCAGCTGGATCTACCGTCGTCATCTCGCCGGGAGCCACTCAGCAGAACAGCACATCGGCTAAATGCGTGTGTATAAATGTAAATGCGTGTGTTTGCTCCTCAGAGATTGACTTGTGCATACGACGCAGCTGTGTCCTTCAAACAGCAAGGACATGGGGGAGATATTGAAAAGGCAGCCGTTTCAACGATTGATACATAATAGCCGGCTTTCTGATTTGCTACCGGTCTCATCCCTCAGAATTGCACAGTGTCCTTCATAGATAAGTGGCACATTGGTTTTTTAAGGTTCAGGTCATACTGCGCACACATGTTCAAAGGTTGCTTTTTCTATGGGCTGTGTAGGTGGCTTCTCCATACATCTGTCTGCCAGCAGTGTGGAGCAGAGTTTCACTTTCCCAGACAGCCTCTCACTCACTGCTGCATCACTGTTCCTTGGACCATGCACAATTCAGAGTGATCATTATTTTCAGTAATTCAAAAATGAAGGCCAGTTTATCCATTTGTCAGAGATGACACACCACATGCCTGAGTGTTACATTTATAGAGTTTCTATTAAATAGATTCAACATTGTTTAAACAGCGTTTTATCAGTGAAGAGGTGTTAGATACATTTTGTTACTTTGAGGCAGAGCCAGGTTAGCTGCTTCTAATTGAGCTATGAAACCCATCACGTTATCAGACACTGTTTCCCTCCATAAGAAATGACATTCGAAAAAGGACTCTGAATGCATGTAGGTAAGATACACAATACAAACAATTTAAATCCTGCAAATATGGGATTTGCATAAGTCTTCGATATAATTTTGGCGTAAAACACGTGAATTCTGCTTTAATAAGACTAAATATTTTCTTCCAGGTTTGAGAAACTCATGCATTCTGAAACAGGTTGAGCACTGAACCTAATCCAATAGCCCTGAAATGCATTCCTCCCTCACGGGGGTTGCAGCTGCTTCAGACATGTGTATGGTTTATCTCTGCTCTACTGTGTGAGACGTTTATCTCAAAGTGTTTTTTGTATATACCTATAATGTATGCATATTTAATTGATTGGCACACGTGATGTTTTTTTGTGCAGAATGTATGTGGTGGTGAAAAAATCTTTAAGCAATGTTCTGAAGCTGCACAGCTCCTCTGCCATTTGGTCCCGCAGTGATTGATTATTGATTGACAGAGGCACGGCTACATCGTATCTCTGTGCCGTAAAAAATTGGTGAAGATATCAATGACCAAAGTGATGCTGTGAGATATAAACAGAAGCAGGGGGGGTTTATTTTTTTTTGCTCAGAGGTGTAGTAACCGGTAGGTTTTACCTCTGTGCTGCTGGCCACTGGCTCAGGTTGTCATGGTAGTTCAGCTAAATCTGCACAAGTAAACTAAATAAGCAATAGTAGTATTTCATGTCACTACACACAATGTTAATCCTTTGCTGAACGGGCTAAATAAATAAAGACTACAGACACCACTACACCACTGCTTTTATAGCCTGCTTTCATTTGAACTAGTTGAGTCTCGCAATATTTCAAAGACATCTGTCAAAAGAAACTTATTAATAAAAGCGTTCATTGTTTATTGAAATCTCTTGGATTTCTGCCTGACATCAGTACAATGGAGGTGAATGAAACTTCACCGGCCACATCCGCTGTCAGTGTCCCAGTTTTTCTGGATAAGCCAAAAACATCAACTTTCTGCTGCAACAGTCTTTTACTGAAGAAATAATCTGTATGAACCAATCCAGTCATTGCTCAAAAAAAAATGGACAAAAAAAAACTTTAGCTTTTAATCAGTGTGCAAAATACCCAGGGGCAATCGGAGGTCCCCCTTTCCTAGTGCTCCAGTGTGTGTGTGTAAGTGTGTGTGAGTGTGTGTCTGCCCGTCTCTGTCACTCTTCACACAAACTGACCATCGTATGTATTTAGTTATTAATTGATGCTGTCAGAAAACATGAATCCGGATTGTTCTGGGCGCCTTAACCCTGATGTCCCGGCTGTGCGCGTCACGTCTCGTGTTGTTTTTTTCAGTTGAACTATGTGTGCGCGAAAATGTGGGATTGTTTTTCAACGTGTTCGGGGGACGGCTGGACGGACATGCTGCGGGGCACAAAGATATCGCCTAGATCCAAAAGGAAATACAATTCCGGACACCCCCCCCCCCCCCCCCCCCAGAATTTCGCTGTTGAGGCTTTCAGGAGGTTTCTCAAGTGTCGATGAAGGGGTCTCAACCCCCCCCCCCCTGTTTTAATCCTCCGTTTGTTAACATTTAAATAAAAGTGAATAATGTTCCCAGATCTTGAGACGACATGGCTTGATTTGTCTAAAACATGACAGACACTCTTTTGTATTGAAATTGGAATCATACTCAAATAGAGAAAATCAATATGAGAATTGAAAACGGATACAATTTGCATTCTTGCCTGTTAAATGACCCAAACACTTAATCCGTGATCATAAGTTCTCTCCACGCTGATCACCGACTAATTGGCACATCATGCCATTCCGATTTGTCGATAGAAAATCGGAAATATCTCTGATCATACTGCAGGGAGCTGTTATATTTAGTTGTGTGAACCTTTAAATGAAAGCTGCCAGCGGCCGGTATATCGAGCTTTCTGAATCCCTTATCCAACATTGAGATTCGCCTTCATCTTCCCTTGTGCTTGTGCCAGTCATTACAAACGGTATCTCTGAGGGGGAAAAGAAAAGGAAAGATGAAACAATGGCCCTAACCACGAAACCTCCCCACTGGTGCTCCAATCCTTAGCGCCGACATGCCTCTGGTGGCCAACCCTGGAGAAGTGCCTGGCTTCAGTTGCTTGTTAAAGGCAAAACAGCTAAAGGAAAGTGAATGGGAAGGAGGGTGGTACATGAAAGGCAGTTAAACTCTCTCTTTCTTTCAACTTTGGCCCCTTCTCCTCCTCTATTCTCACATCAGAGTGCTCCTCTTTTCTAAGGAGAAGCCAGATGCATCCCACGACAGCTGTAGTAGGAGGGGATGAGGGGAGTGGGCCTGGATGAGCAGTGTGACGCTCCATTGTTTCCTAAATGTACATTAATCCTGAACTGGGCTCCAACGTGGACTGTGGCGGTGCAGAGACTCATCCTACACAGGGGATGTATGAGACTGATGGGACATTTGTGTGTGTGTTGATTGTACATGTGGGTGGGGTTGGGTTTAATGCTGTTTTTACCACTACACAGTGACAAACACAGCTTTCTGTTTAACTTAATCCACTGAGGATTTTTTTAAAGCCGATTCCAAATACTTTTATGGACTAAGCAGTTGAGTTGTGTGGGAAAATGTCTTGTCTCATTAATACAAAGGGATCAGCCGCTCGTTCCCTTGAGGCTTTGGGGAAATTGTTTTTGCAACGCTCTTTTTTGGAAAGGTCAAGCACAAATTGTACTATCTTAAAACTTATACACTACCATTAAACTTCTCCATCGGTTTTTCTCATCCCATACATCACAATATTCCATCAAAAGCCACACAACATCTCATGATGGATGGGAGATGTAACCATGAAACCTCCCCACTGGTGCATTTTGTTGTATAAGTACTTGTACTGTGCAATGACAATAAAGTTGAATCTAATCTAATCTAATGTTATCTCAACTTGTTTTGCTTTTATTTTCCAGTTTATGTCTCTTTTCAAATTTTAAAAAAGCTAAGTGAAAAGCCTGATTTGTAGATCAAACTTTTGATATCCATTAGCCAACAGATCACAATACTAAATTTAATTAGAATACACATTGACACATTTTGTCATCTCTTCCGTCTTTCTATTTACTTACATTTTAGTGTAAGTAAAGTGTCTCATATCTGGATAAAATCTTCAGTAAATTAAATCAGTTATTTATGGAGTTTTCCGTATCCCTTCATCACTTGCTTTGTCTTTTTATCTGTTGTGTACATTTTCAATAATTGGTGCTCTTACCCCCTCCAGTTATTTTTTTAGCACCAACAACTAAACTCCTGTTGCTGCTAAACAGAAAAAGTCATCAACATTCTGTGGGCAAGAGGGATTTTGCTGAATAGATGCATTCAGTCATTACTGTAACAAACAAAAACCACAAGGACTGCATCAGTGTTTTCCTTTATTGAGTATTGAGAAAAATTAACATTTTCATATAAAATACAGCGCATTGTTACTTAAATTCATGTATACATGAAATGCAAAACCAGTAAACGTGCCATCAGGGTTCTCAGAAGAAAAGACATAAAGGAACCTTAAACTATCCTGGCGCGAAGGCAGTTTATTATTTATGCCTTATCCAGCGTGTGAATCTCTGCCTCTCACCCCCCTTCCCTCTTCCCTCTCATCCACCCTCTGACAATGATAAGGAAAGACATTTAGTGGTAAGAAATACAACGATTATAAGTTGCCGCATTGATCTGTTTATTGACCTATATCATCCTGAGTCAATGACTCTGACATCCAAACTCCTCCCATTGATTTTAACCAATGCTGTTGAAAGCTGTGTAACCCCCCCACCCACCCCCCCTCCTTCTCACTAACACAGGCACACGGCTTCAGTGCGGGGATTTTGATTCAGGACAGACTCTTAGTAGAGAGGGGTAAGTAAGAGAGAGTCCATACATATTACTTTATATTCATGCTGTTTTACCTCAGGCATGGAAAGTGAAGAATATAACAACCAAGTATTTTAAAAAAAAAAGGAAAATTAAGTGAACCAGCATGGCGTCACCTTGTCTCCCGCATCAGCAAGATACTCGTTTTGCCACCGGAACACATTTCACGGCCAAACGTCGGCCGTGCTCCTTCAGATCGAGCGGGCTGCCTCAAAGTGAAGCAAATGAAGTGGAATGGCTGGGTGCGCTTATTAAAAACCTATCAGGCGGCTGCATCAGCCCAACACACTCCACCGAGAACATCTGGGAGGACGCGATAATGGCCTTGCTGCCCGCTCAGACATGTCACAGCTGTCCCTGCGGAGAGTGTGTGTCACTGGGGGTGAGGAGGTGTTGAGTGAGAATAGAGATGTGGCCCCTTAGGAGAAATGTATAGTTGACACTATGGGACTGCTTTCATTGATTTCATGTTGTAGACACGACAACAGGCGGCGGGAGAAAGAGAAGAAGTCCACCACGAGTCAAACTTCTCATCAGCAAGGACATTGAAGATTCAGATTTGCAAACCTATAGATTTTTTTCATCTCTTTAAGCCTGTTTTATGCCGTACTGCTTCTCACACTACTTCCATCAAAGCTTTTTAACGCAGAAGCATCCCCAGAGCAACTCCAAAAGCGGATGGGGTAAGCTAACACCTAGCTGCTAATTAGTGGTTAGGAAAATTTACATTTTGCAGCTTAAGATGCAAATATTTGATTGTCTTTCTAGCAACTGCGTCTTTTAACTCTTTTAATTCCAATGTGCTTTGGAGATTTTTAATTGCTGTATGCTTGCCCTTTTAATTAAATGCCTGGATGGAAACACCATTTTCCTCATAGGGCTATTAAGTTTAATACTTTTCCAGTGGAAGTTGGGTAGTTGTTGGATGAAGACAGTAAGAAGCTAGGCGTGTCTCCTCGCCATCAGCTCACAGTGAAACTCTAAAAAGATAAATTCATTTAGAGCCTGAAACTCTGACCCTTATAACGTAGAGCTGATCAGGAACCCCATGTACTGGGGCACACTGGGATCTTACAGTCTGCTCTTTTGCGAACACGTTAGCTGAAACAACTTCATAGAGGTCATGTCATGGTTAGCTGATGTTCAACCGGTTGCAATTCTGCCAATGTTGCTTCCTTTCATCTGTCTCTCTGGAAAAGGTGAAACAGATTTCTGAGGGTTGCCATAAGGTCTCTATGGGAGACGTGTTTTAAAAGTTGTTCTGGCACATATATAACCCTTAGGTACAGCGTCTTATCACATGGCAAGAGGAGAGTTGGCCGAGGAGGATGAGGGTTTGGTGTTAAAAGGTGGCCAAGACAAGGTTAATATGTCATAGGGAGATAGAGAGATATTATGCCCCTAGTTGCCAAATAATATTTTAAGACAACAGAATTCAAGTGGATCACAGTTATTATTAGTAAAAACAGGCAATAGTTTGTTTTGTACTGATCATAATTGCTGTTGGGAAAAAAAAAGGGAGATGGTTCATCAGCCCCTCTTTTGTTGTTAGAGGAAAATGTGACACTTTACCAACTGAATGTCCTCCCTGTGAAAGGATGAAAATGATTTCCAAATAAGTGTGCCTCTAATAATGCTAATTTATTCGATGAAGGGGCTTCTTTATTTTTCTTGGTTTCAGCAAAGTTAAAACTCCCGGATTTGTCTGGCTCAGTTTGCATGCTTGATTACATATTTAATTCATGAGGAAACATCCCAAAATGTGGGCAACCCACCCCCCGCCCCGCCCACCTCCATGCTGTGTTTTGGCTGACTAACCCAACGCACGGCTTTGAACCTACTCATGCATGTGGTTATGGGAAAGCGCTCATGCAAATCTGACTTCACATCTTGACAATACCAAAGGCAAACACATGTTTGCGTGTGTGTGTGTCTGTGTGTTTGTGTGTGTGACTGGCATCTTTGAAGGGTGAGGGAAGTAAGAGGGATTTTGATCGCCATCAATATTTATAAATTATAAAGCAGTTAGGGGAAGAAATACAGGCCGATACATGAGAAGCAATGAGTTCAAAATGAGAGCAGCATCAGCACAAGAGAGCAGAGCTGGGTTTAAGGCAGAATGTTGAATATTAAGACAAGATGTCTCACCTCAAGGGTATGCTCACTCTAGTATAGAATACATGCGACATACAAAGCAATATGGCTAATAAGCAGCATGAAGCTTTGTGTAAGACTTGGAAGTACTTCAAATTAATGTGTGTTCATGTCCACTGCACTGACCCTGCTTAGACGCGGGGATTTATACAATTCTTGAAATGTTCAGTTTAGTTTCTGAACCAGTGAAGAGCACAAGGTGACAACGTGCACCCTGTGCCCGGTGATTGGTGGCGCAGGTCGTGGTTGTGTTTTTGTTTCCATTACTTTGGATATTTCAGGTTGACCATTGTTCTCCCGCTGTCCAGATGTTGATAGATTTGTTTATGCCTTCACTGTAAGTTATCACCACTTTCTCCAGCTGCGATAAGCTTCTGAATGATAGTTCTTTAAGTAAAAGAACTGTGCATCTTTCTCCGCAAGTTCCAGGATGAGAGCCGGATGATTAACAACCACTGGAACCAAACCTGCACCCTTGAACAGATCAAATAAAGAAGCTCAAACGTTTTCCCAGCTCCTGCTTCTCCAGTGAGAGACTCTGTAGCATTTATCTAGTCTCCGTCAAAGTTATTCCTCCATCTATTATCTATACCGCTTATCCAGCACAGGCTGCCAGCACATGGCAGGGCTGACACATAGAGACAAACAACCCTTCACACTCTCAACCACACTTACGGATAATTTGGAGTTGCCAATCACACTCTACTGCACGTCACTGGACTCTGGGAGGAAGTCGGAGTACCCGGAGAAAACCCCACACGGACGCAGGGGAGAACCAGCCAACTCCACAAAGGAAGGCCTTCTCCGAACTAGGATTCTAATCAATGTCCTTCTTATTGTGTGGTAACCACTGCACCGACCCTCGGAAAATGGATTTATCTGAGCAAATAGGCAAATGATTCACTCATGAACACATTTACAGGCTGAAGAATAAATGGAAAACTGAAATTGAAAATTCAATATATTCGTTGTTTGCAGCCCTAGATTCGATATGTTCTACTCAAAACTAATGTAAGCGATTTATGGATATTTTTTTACAAAGGAAATCATGTTTTCTACCAGAGAAAGCTCCTTTGATTTGACCCTGAGTCCATGCCCAAAAGTGTCCTGGAGCAAGACACTGAACTGCTCCCAACATGCACGGAAAAATGTAAACTGCTTCGTACAGAAGCATTTACCAAAAGCATTATTTTAAGATAATCCCTGTTGATCCGCACGAGGGAAATTGGCTATTACAGCAGTCCAGAATAAATACAGATGTGTATATATATATATATATATATATATATATATATATATATATATATATATATATATATATATATATATATATATACACATATACACAATATAGAATTAAAGTAGAATAGACTAAAACTGCATAGCAACAATAAGACATACAACTCATTGACAAAAAAATTACTGTAGTGAACAAATAAGGCAGCCTGTACATACACGAATAATGTGCTTGAGCTAGTTTTGTAAACTAAGTGTCATCGTGATGATGATGATGATGATCATCATGTATATTTTTTTAAATCATAAATTGTATGTATTGTTTAATCTAATTGAATTATTGTTGGACAAATTCAGGCTAATCACATGGTGTTACTACTGTTTGAATGTAGCTCAACACAACGCCTGTGCACTGTACTTGAGGTAAATCCAAGTTTGACGCGTCCCTCTCAGCCCGGTGTCTCCGACTGATCCTGCAGTCATCCGTGATGTGCCAGCTCCTCTGAACAGCTCTAACAGGATTGGACCTCTGTCTCCACGGTGACGCACTAAGCCCCTCAAGGTCACTAGCGGCGTCACATAAAAGAAGACATCAGTTCTTAATGAAGTCATACATCACGTTTAGCATATGGTTCAATTAAAGGCTTCACAGAGATTATTGAGATTATATTATCCCAGCGCATCCATTAGCTAAGCTCCAATAGTCGCCCATTTGATTGAAAGCTGTGAGGGGATTTGCTGCTGTTGACTGGGACAGATCCAAGCAGTGGAGGGAGATGGAGTTGCTGCTGGGGCAGGAGATGGAGCGTACATGTTCCGGTGTGGGTTTAATTGCGTGGATGTTTGATTTTATGTAAATTAATTTGTAGGGGTACACATGTTAACATGTGTAAGGACATTAAGCTCATAGTGTTTATGAAAACTATATTTGTGGCTTCATGTGGCACTCACACTAGCCACGGTTCGAAAACTTTGTTAATCCTACTGGTTTCTCTGCGATGAGGATTCTGTATACAATGTTTTTCATAATATGAAACAGAATTTACTTAATTTTTGAACGTTTGTGGCTTTTTTATAAGTTAGAATGATTCAGTGAACTACTGTTTCTTTTCATACATTGCGGTTCGCCTATTTCAGACCCAAGTTCACAACTTTTCACAATAAAAGTGCTTCAATTGGGATCGTTATGAAGGCTAGCAGCAGCAGTGTTGTTGTTTTACCTCGAAGACTAATTGCTAAGGAGGAAGTAATTATTTGAATACGGGGATCAGCTCCCGTGTCTAATATGGAGAAATAAAATCTAAATTATTGAATTGATCTGCCGGTGCTTTTGATCCTCTGACCGACGACTGCTGTCGTTTTTCGTACGAAGAGGGAGACATGTTGAACTTGGCTGCAAAGCACTGGTCGCCTGTTCATTTCATTTTTATTAATATCCTATCACATATCTGGTATCAAAATTTCACCAAACACCCATAGTACACATTTCAGGCAATTTCCAATACAGATGTGTGAAGTGTGGAGCTGGTAAGATGAGCAGTTCATGAACTATGTGTTCCACCTAGACAGACAGATGGAATTAGCAGGTACAGTAGATATGTTGGAGCCAGTGGCTCAGCTTTCTTCAGAGAGACACACTGTGCTCCTCTATTATTGTGTCTTTATAATGGAAGGTGTTTTTCACTGCTAGCTTTTCTATTCAGTTTATGAGCCATGATAGATTTTCTATTTTTATGTTGTTTGTTTTCATCCCCACGGAATAAGTTTGTCTTGATGGTATTTCTTGGAAAAGTTTTCACCAATGCCACGTACTACATCATTTAGAGACGGAGATGAATTGCGTCACATGTCCCACAGTGTACTTTTATTTCAAATGCACACACCTTACCAGGAAGAAAACTCACAATAACACAAAACAATAACAACATAAAAACCGAGAGGCTTCCTATCATGTGTTTATTGTCTGATTTCACTTTGAAATATCTGTTGAATGGAAGACTTCTGAAGGAGACTTTAAAACTCCCCTGAGACTTTTTGCTAGAGGTTCGACTAAGACACTAAGCACCATCTGCCTGGACCTGTGGGCCCAGTTTCAGGGCATTTGTAGCTGCGACACCAGATGCAGTTAACTGCTGTTGCTGATGATCAACAAAAATCTCTTTTAAAGAAAATAGGAATGTGGTGGAGGTAAGTGCTGGTCTTCTTAAAGAACAGAAAGCGTAATAAGCAGCTCTTTGACTGACGTATGGACGTCTGTAATGTTTTGAGACAACTGCAATTTATGTGTTCTAGTGGGGGGGGGGGGGGGTCTTAAATTCCATTACCCTCTCTTTGTCT
Organism: Platichthys flesus; assembly: GCF_949316205.1. Lineage (NCBI taxonomy): Eukaryota > Metazoa > Chordata > Actinopteri > Pleuronectiformes > Pleuronectidae > Platichthys > Platichthys flesus. The sequence continues at coordinate 4,590,489 of NC_084958.1, read as the reverse complement.
GCCTGTCCATAATGTACATAACAATTTGAAGTGATGCTCCTCGTGTCTGACATCAAAATCTAATTTAAATAAATGGAAACAATAAAGGTAAGATACTTTGAAAATACAACACTGTAGTGATTGAAAAGGAAAACATAATACAACAGTGGTTTCAAATAAGGAAATGGTGAATGGTAACATTATTATATCACTCTCATAATAAACAAATACTTCTGCCAAAGCCCAACAGTGCTTTTTTCTTCAATCAAGCTGCAGCAAATTGCACAAGTAAAGATATCAGTCCCCAAAATATGCCTGTTTTCTTTTTCATCAAGATTCATGATTTAGTTCCCGGAAAATCTGTGAATACATCACAGTAATAAAACCATTTTACAATCATTAAACACTTTACGGTCCATCCCCTGAGCCGGATTCCGCTGACTCTCATTGCCATTTATTATAAAAATTTAGCTAAACATAAATTTGACTCCTATGCGCCGATAAAGAAAAATATCTGAAGACAACAACTGGGCCCTGACAGCTATTGTGCACATTTTAGACGTGACCCTTGGTGAGACAGAACCATGTTGTAATTATCCTCTGAGGAATTATATATTAACGGTGGTGAGGATGCCTTCGGTTGAATGTTAGGAATCCAAGCGGCAGTTCACCTTCTGACCTTCACCTCAAACTCTTTTCAAACACGTCAGTCATGGTTTCCTGTAGAATAATTCTTATCTTCACATTGTTAATTAGAAAACCAGGCGGGACTGTCTCAGCCCTCTCAGGGGAGAAGTGAGGCGACCGAGGACGTGAGCCGAGGGCTGAGCCTGGGCCGGCTGCTCCCTCTGTTGGATCTTAAGACCCTCTGCCCTAGTCGACACTTTAAAGGATGCACTTAACAATCTACAATTCCCCGGAAATGCTGTAAAATGACAAATAATCTTGGTGGCATGGAGGTAGTGGGAAGTGGAAATCTGTTTTCATCTGTGTGATTGCCCTGCGCCGTGAGTCTCTCCCGCTTTCGAGCATGCACACACACACACACACACACACACACACACACACACACACACACACACACACACACACACACACACACACACACACACACACACACACACACACACACACACACACACACACACACACACACACACACACACACACACACACACACACACACACACACACACATAAATCACGTCTGACTCCACTCACCAAGTCCTGCTCTATCCCGGGGTCATCTCAAAATCACCATTTAATGTTTAACGGCGAAGCGGGCTCTGAGATCAGCAGATAAAGTGGAATTTCTTGATTGCTTTGGTCAAAGTGGCTCCGCTTGCTGAGAAAATGATTTATAGGACACGGGGTAGTCGGCGGAGATAAAACGAGACATACGAACCACTGATTCACACCACAGGTTCCGAGTGGGCCGGGACATGTCCAGTCACTCGCACCAGCGGTGCCACTATACCACCACTGTTCCTTCCTTTTAATTGGCCATTGGGTGAGAGATATAGAGAGAGAGGGGTGGTCATATGGGAAGGGGGAGGCACAGGTTACCTGAGGGCTGCAGGCTGGAGCCCATTACTCAGGTTGCAGAAAGAGAGGGTCAGTCATGGGGAAGAGATGGGGAAGGGTCAGTCTGGGTGGTGGGTCACTGATTACACTACCGTGAGAGAGAGTTCCCATCGAAGTGAACGGAGATTACTCGGCTCCTCATTCAGAAAGGGACTGGAGTGGAGGAACTGGACAAGTTGCGTTGCAGAAGGGCAAGAGAATGAAATGCCTGAAAAATGGTGGGGGTATTGATATTTTACAAGAGAGATTTGCTCCCGAGATTGAGAGCAATATCACATTAAACCCTGTTGCCGGCCCAGAATGAGAAAATAAGGCCAGTGAATCAACCCTCTCCCTCTCCTGTTTTTTTTATTTTTAATAACTTCCAGCCTGAAGTGCAGCGCTGGAGAATAACAGCTCGTGAGACAATTGGAAAAAAAACACCAGCATGCGAATGCCCAGTTATTAGAAGGAATGTGCATCATTCATGAGGCAGTGAGCCAGTTATTGGTACAAAGAGGAATGAGGCTGTAAAAAAAAAAAAAAAGTAGCTTCCATTTTGAGCAGGTTGTCATAATAATGCAAACCGTATATATTCACTGAGGGTCCATTACACATTTATCCTTAAAGAAATCTACATAGAACATGCATCTGTTGGCATGATTTATGGCATGAGGGTATTTCAGAGGCAAACAACTTTGCATCTGCACTTTTCCTGTACAAATAGCAGTTATTTGTCCTGATGCTTACAGCCGGGGATGCAGGGCTCCTGCTTCACATGATTTGTTCTATCTCCACAAGCAATATACACAAGTTAAGTAACAAACTGCATCCCATTTACATGTTTCCTACATTTCTTGCATTATAAGTATACACTGCACTTGCCATTATTGTAAAACAAGTCCTTTTATTTGTGGGTTAGGTTTCCTGCAGGGTTCATTGTTCAGAGGTCTCCTCCATTTCAAAACAAGCACACCCTTTGATTAACTCTGATAAAAACCCTGAAAACTGCAGCTTCACCTAAGATCCAGAGGCCCGGCGACTAAAATCCTCGGTCCAGTTAAAGGTTAGAGTCATAAGTTGGTAAAGTTATAAACGAGGTGACGACTTGGACCAGTAATAAAGAAGTCGGCTGGAAATGTTTTAATGTCCGGCCATCTGGACGAAAGCCAGCTCTCATGCAAACCCAGAAATAAGGTAAACCGAGCTGTAACATAGTCCATCAATTCCCGGCTGAATATGTGGATAGATTTCAATTTATGTATCAGGACGATGCAGCTGTTGACAGTTTGGAGAAGCACTAAGGGGGGTGTCCAAACATCAGAGACCACTTTCCCTATTCAAGTGAATGCTCTGATTTGCATTGGCAGCTGTGAGGCCTTGTTTACACAGATTTGCGCCTTCCCAAATCACGTCTAATCAATTGAATTTACCAGATGCTCCGCAGGCAAAGTGGAGCAATATCTCAGAGTTGATCAATATAAATAGGAGCCGCTGGAGTGGAGTCTGAATACTTATATCAGTGTGATATTTAAGTTTTCCCTCTTTTTGATAAATTTGAAAGAAAGATCTCGAATTAAGTTTTTTGACTTTTCATTTTGAGGTATTGATTGTAGACTTCACTCGATTTAAGAGTGCGGTCGATCAGTTTGACAGCAGGGCTTTTTGTACATTCAGATTTTGTAATGCTCAAAAACCCTGTGTTTGCGCTCAATAAGCCTTGGATTTTTCCGCTGCTCACAGATTTGGGTAGAAGTCGAGCAGATGGCTGGTTGACATAGAGCGTCAAAAACAAAGTCGCCAAGTTAGGTTTATATCATGGGAACATTCTAGCAACTGTAAAGACAAAACGAATGCTTGTTTATTTTCCTCTTGTGTTTTTTGGGAACCGACAGCCAAAGTTCCCAAACAGGGGTCAACTTCAACCGTCATCACTGCTCTCAAACTGAAAGACTCAGAAAAATAAGTATGTGAAAGATGCAAGAAAATGTAATGTAAAAAAAGGAAATGTTGTCTTTTTATTGTTCATGTATATATATATATATATATATATAAATAAATACACTATGTATATGTGCAATGGAGTCAGTTCAAAAAATGCGAACGCGGTTTGTCTCCTTATTTAAAAATTCAGAGTAAAATTGAGCAGAAAGAAAATCATTTAAAATCTCAATTTAGTTTTGGATAATTATCAATGTGGCTTTTTGTCTCATTACAGTGTGAAAAATAATGAAAAGCGTTATCGGACAGACATCAGCAGCGCAAAGTGGTGTAGGATATTTACTGCAGCGAAACCACACTACCCCATAATATTAACTCTACTGTGTGTACTGAGACTAATGCACCAAAAGATTTTGTTTGCATATTCTCTCCATGCCAGATTTTGATGCAGTGCACTGACTGAGAGGGCACGAAAGACAGCAGAGAAATGGGAGAAAAATGGAGATTCATGGCTTATGTTTAATTAAAATCTCTGGAAGCTAATGGTGGGAAAATTGAAATGTTCCTTATAGATTAAATTTCCCACTACTGCGAGGTCTCATAGTATGGTTAAGCAGACTGTGACCATCTCGTGATCTCTGTGTATAATAGAGTTTCAAACATGTAATTGGAAAGTGGGAGCCGTCTAAAAGTGTTCACCAGCCGATGCATAGACTCTCAACAGCTTGGGAAGAGGCTGACTGATCCATTTCTGAAGCAGTCTTCAGTTTTTTAGTTTATTTCTGTACACATTAACCCGATTCCCCAAATAGAAGTTAAACCCTGAATTGGAGAAGTCGTTGGCCCCCTTCCAAAGAGATGGCATCCCAAACTGACACAGGTAATGAGATAATGCCAACACAGGTGGCTTCATGGTGGAACATCAACAACATGCTGTAGTCAGAAAGAGTTTTTGCTGCACCACACAGTTCAAACTTTCTTTCCCAACATGCTTTTCTGCTCCAATGATTATGGCACCACATGTTATGAACAGACACACAGACCGGAGACCCCACGCTGGAGAATGGAACCCTCCCGGGACCAAATTACTCTCGATATTGTGTGGACCCTGTCTGACCTACGTCCCTGGTTTGGTCACGGCTTTAAGGCACCATTCATTGGAGCCAGGCTAGCCCATAACTTGGCCCTCCCAGGAGAAATCAGCATCACTTACATATTTTTCTTTGCTACTGATATTTTTTTCTTCTGCTCAGCCATGTTGTACATTAGCTGGTCTCAATATATTTATCGTAGAATGCTGATGACCTTTTACAGCTCTGCAATACAGAGCATCCTGTCCTACGGCATCACAACGGCGCTACAGAGGGTCATCAACACAGCACAAGATATTATCTGCTGCCTTCTCTGATTAGCCTCTTTGGCCTCTCCAGCCAACATGTGAAGGACTGTTGATGCATGAAAAAGTCTGAAATAAATGGCTTTGATGTCCACCCATAACATTGGATACCCAGCCAATGAATTTCCTCCAGCCAGGAAACCAGTCAACAACTTGTTTCTTTAACTTATTTCAGTAAATTAAAAAAATCCGCCACCACCAGTCACTGCAGTATGTGGTCCAGTTATTTGTCAAGTATCCTATCCTGGTAATGACACTGAGATATTGTTACAATCCACCCGACGATGATTTGCTGATCCATCAAAACAATTAATGACACCATTACGGTGGCAATCCTACACTGGTGGTTTCTGGGAAACACTGCAAACAGAGAGGTCAGTACTGACAGAACCTGAGCACAGCCGGGCGGCTTGTTTGAGGAGGTTGTAGGTATTGGAGCGGCAGCTTGTAACACGCACCACATCACAACATATCAGGGACCCCGTCAGTTGTCTTATCCCCCCTCCACCTGCACGTCAAGATGGATGTTTGTCATTATCACGTCCCTCTGCCGACTCGCTGGGGTCCGCTGACCTTTTTCCAGGGGTCACTCCCATCAAGGATAACCTATTGATCAAATTCTCTGACACAAGGTGCTTCTTGACAATGTGTGTGTACAGTTTGTGTGTCTTCTAAAGACATGAGGACTGTCACCAACACATATAGGGCTGTGCGATGAGGCCAGTGTCGTGCAGGCATGCAGTGAAGGTGTGTGCATCTCCTTGGCCGGGAAAAACAAAATGAGCCCATCAAAAGTGAGTGAGCGTGCGTCTCCTTGACCTTGGTGATGGGTGTGTCAACTCAAAGAAGGTATAAAAGTTGATGAGGTGATATAAAGCGAGCAGTATGACCAATGGACTGAACAATGGGCCTTTGAGGACACAAACACACACAGCCACGTGCTCTCTCCATCTCTCTCTCCCTCACAAACACACAAACAGGTTTAATGAGGACCAAACTTTGAACCGATGTCCCCTCATTGGTACATGCCCTGCATCAGGTCGTTACTCTTTTACCTCATACTGAGCCGCCGTTGTGTCTCTGCGGGGGTCAATCGCAGGTCCAGCAGGATCGTTTGGAGAACCCAGCGTGGTGAACGATGAACGATGAGCTCCCAACGCTGTTTTTCATGAAGCTAAGCAGCAGTGCTGAAAGTGTAGAGGAGATGGGGCGTCCTCGATTGCTCCCATCACTACACAAATCTTCCCTCCATGACCCTTGAGATGAAATATGGACTCATACATTTGCAACATGGTGTCGTCCGTGTCACGCAGAGATCTGGCTCGCGCGCGGCAAGCGTCCTGCAGTTGAAGCAGCTGTCTGCAGCACTTTCCTGTGCTGCAGTATCTTTCTATTGCTTATCAATTAAACACAATAGTGATTCAACCTCCAGCTTGTGAGAGATCTTAAACACTCGGCTAACACACTTCTGCACAGGAGGTGATGCATTTACATTTTGAGGCAGCAGGCCCGGCAGCCCGTGGGGAATTTCTTTTTTGTCTATTCTCAAGAGGCATGGACGCCTCCGAGAAATGGTGCAGTTTTGCTTTTTTTTTGCTGTTGCTTCCTTCAGCTGGGGCCCACTGCTGCCTTCTGGTACCACTGCTTAAATGGGAAAACTACACAGGGGCCGTCTGAGACAAAGAGTGTGGTTTATGATGTAAGAGGTGAGTTAGCAGGACAAACACAACAGGTGGCCTTTCTCAGCCAAATATTATCATAGCCAATGTCAGCTAGATTTTAAAAAGGTCCATGTGGACTATTGCAGAACACCATAGCAACACCCTGTTCTCTCTCGTCAACTTGTTTTGTCTAGATTGTTTATACAAGGACAGTAGTCATCTGACTCTCGCTCTAATAGTTCTAATGAAGGCTATGGATGACTAAACCTGTTTTATGTTGTATTTGTAGCATGACATCTACTATGATATGTATATATTCTTTTTGTTAAGACATCCCATGATACATACAATTGTTTAACCCCTTGTGGACGAATGTCGCGAATGATTCTGCTTGATGGTCCAAATACTACACATACCAAGGAAGGTATTGGAAGCACTCTGCCGACATCTAGTGGTCGGAGTGGAAAATACATACTAGCCCCTTGGGACTTTTGCAGCAAAGTTATTTTGAGGTATTAAGCTGTATTTGAAATACTGTGATGACGGAACAGCAATGATTGTACACAAACATATGTTATTCAATTTCAAGCAAAAGCAGCATCAATCTACATACCAGAGACGGGAACATTTGTTAAAGTATGCCTAATGTCGCTAATTTGCCTCATACCTTAATCTTATATCTACTTCATATGCTATATTGAAATTAACAATCTTCAATTAATTTAGCATCTGTATGAAAGCCAAAAACAAAAATAATATTTTTTTTTATATAATTGGAAATTAATTCAGGCATTAAGGGGTTAAATTGTATTGTGGATACATATTAGAAGTCTGAGGAAAAGCCTTGTGCCTGAAACATCACTGACAAATAACTGGAGCTGAGGTGCAGGGGGGTTATAGTTCAATTGTGGCTCAAATTTCTCACAATTTCAAGAAATGTTACAATTGACAATGAGACTGAATGCATGTTTATATGCACTATTGTGGCAAATATCTAATATGTAAAATGATATGTAAATATCAGTAGTTGGTTTGTCAATGTAAACAGTTGTTGGGGCTCAGTCTCCAGATGGGCGCCAACAAAACCAATGCAGAAGAAGCAAACATCAAATGGGGAAAAACATTATGGAAATATGGCATTCATTAAACATTTGTTTGGGATTAGTTTATGGAATGCTATAGTATCATAATGTAATATCACACATATCTGTTTTTTTCTCCGTCTGCTTCCTCTCCAGTCTCTTCACTATAGCAGACCCAACAGGAAAACACACGGTCACATGCATAATGTATGCAATGATTTATTCACTACGTCTGCTTCCCTGCACTCAAATGCCACGGTAAACCCAAGTGTAAAAATGTACTGTTTACTATACAATTGCAGTTTGAAGAATTTGGTTAAAGTAATCAAGTTGTCTGCTTATCGTCTTCATTTTGGGTCTTTTCAAACATGTTCGGAGCATAAACGTCACTGCCAAACAATTGGAACCAAACCGAGCTCACCCAGCCATTTCCTCCTTCCCTCCATTCAATTGCCTAAGTTTACAATTTCTGTCGTTTTTTTTAACCAGTCTGAGTTTCCACATGTGTCTGATGACACTGTTATTCTGTGTGTGAGTGGATGTGTATGTCAGAGCGAGAGACCCTGAATCAATAAATGAATGCTCAGCTGTGAAGAAAGATTGTACTCATTTCAAACGATTGTGGTGGGTCAGAGACGTAAGCTGAGACTGTGTCAAGAGATAGAGAGAGAAAAATAATCGAGCAGTGGCGTCAGGGTGTGTGCACAATGTGATCTCGTCAGGTTAAAATTATAGTCAACCGCTTTTACACAATTCTTTAATAATAATGAACCGCTTATGGTGATCAATTTGGCCTGTGATCACTGTATGTGTTTTCCACTGTATATCACAGGTTTGTAAAAATAGATCTTCTATATAATAAAGTATTCATGCCTTAAAAATTTCAGACACAGAACAGGAGGCTTTTACTGAAATGAAATGGCTATCCAGTCACTTAATTTATATTGAACCTAAACCCATCATCCGAGTGTGACCCCCTTAACAGAGTAATAGAGGAGCTTCTCAGCTGCTGGATTCTGCCTCCGTTCACTATTCAGCCTTGTGGTCACGCTCTAATCGATTTTTGCATTGCTCAAATCGGGCAGCACATGAGGCCAATTTCTTACACCCCACTGTTGTTCTTGCTGTAGGCTCACCGCACGGAGCTGACTTCCAATGTAAGCAATTTAGGTATGCCTGATTTGCTTAGAGATTCTAATAACTGAGAAGGTTATCGGATTGATGAGTGAACTCATTTTCACCTCCTATCATTTTTACCTGTGCTCATCGTTTCTCACGTCAAGGATTTATTACAAATATTAATTGTAAAGTATTTGGACAGGATAACCTTTGCAGAAATTTTTGGTTTTGGTATCAACATAAAAGAACACAACTGAAGATTGTTGTTATCAATGTTTTTTTATTGGCACTTTATGCTGTTGTGAAAATTGTGTTATACTTCACAGCTCCAAATATACCAGCTACAAATAAATGTGTTAAAAATGATGCTGATTTTGTATAGCTGAACCGCTTCACTGCTGCAAAGGGTTGTCCACTTTTTTTTTATTTGAGAAAATGAAAGTGTTTCGTGAGAATTTTTTTAATTAGGAAGTTGTTGCTTTACCTGTAATGTCACACTCAAAATAACAGTGTCACTTGTGGGGCTAACAGGCGGCAGGAAGCATGGAGGGAGTCAAGGGAAAGACACATAATCCAATTTTTTCCAGTATCATACATCCCTAGTGGAAACCGATAAGAGAGGTGAACCCTCAGTCATTCGCAGACTTGGTTTAACTTTTATTTTTCTGATTCCTTGACCATCAAATTCCACCCTGTTCTCTCCTAAGGGAAGTTTGGGCGATGTCCTCATCCTCGTCCATGTTTCTCAGCCAACACTCAGGAGTAGTTTCCACAATCCCTCCCCTTGATTGGCTCTCTACCCCTGTCTCCCCGTCCATCAGTCACCCTCGCACTCCTCACCACACTCCCTCAGCCCCCTCACCCCCCCCTCCATCTCCCTCTGTCGCTCTTCATGGGATGTGTCTCACAGACGGTGGGTCTGTTTTGACGGCTTTGCATTCTGCCAGCGAGGCGTCAACTATGGCTTTCCCTCCCGTCCATCACTGCACGGCTGCCGCACCTATGCATTAAATATCAAGCCCTTGTGGAAGGATTCACAGGATAGCACGCTGGGGTTTGAGCTCCGTTGGCAGGTCTGAGGGGAGTCTGTCCTCCAGTTGGTGAAGCTGGAAGAAGCGGCTGTGGAACAGCTTTTAATATTTCCCTGATGTGAAAGCACCGTGGGAGCCTTTGAATATTGCATTAAAGGACGCCGACTTTGGCGTGAACACAAGCGTATTGAAGAATGCATCTCTCTGTACTTCTAATGCACACACACGCACAAAAAGCTGCTCTCCAGAGCAAGGACAAGCATAAACCCGAGCTAAATTGTGCACACAGACAAGCTAATGAGATTAGAATGCAGATTTTTTGTGGGGGAAACTGGCGGATTGAACGAGTAGCAGGGGGAAAAAACACAATTGTGTTGAAATTTAGCTGATGCATCAGTGATGGCACAATTCTCAAGCAGAGGAGAACTGAACTTCATTTTACTCAAGCCTCTTTTAATTTGTTGAAATTTCCATGCTTTAATCAGAGGTGGGAAGCAACAGTATTTTATTTTATTTTTATTTTCCAATTTACCAAGAATATCCTTGGTTTCTATACCTCTCATTTTCCAAACATGTTTGTTACTTTGGTTGTAATTGCATCTTGTTGTGGTTTTTATCCGATTATGCACAGTGGTCTGCTTTGAACTCAATATATATATATGTAAATTATGACTGAGAAAAATATTCAGGAGAATTATTTGTGAAAAGTCAAGGGTGTAGAATCTAGACTGAAGAGGGATATTCTGGGCTAGCCTGTTTTATACCCCAGGGTTAAACTGGACTAGACATGAATATACCTTTGGCTATAAAAGGGTTAGGGTTAGGGTTAGGGTTAAATAACCCCGGGATAGTTTGGTGGGGGGTTAATGTGGACTGTTACACCTGAAGCAGATACAGGAGTAAAAAATGGTAAATGGGTTTAATGATTCTTAGTGGTGGGACTGGTGATGGTTGAAGCAATGGGCAGGCAGGCAGACGAGCAGAGGGGGTAGGCATGAAGATAGCTGGAAGCCGACTGGAGTGGAGAGATGAGTGGAGGGTTTGAGCTGGCACGGCAGGCGGGGGAATCTGGCGTCCCTGTAATAGGAGTCCTGGTCACGATAGAGAAGGTAGTGAGCACTTAAAGTTGACGTGTAGCTCTAAATACTCAAGAACATGCTGTTTCACATTAATCAGTTGAGAGCTTGTACCAGCTAGACCGATAGAAGAGTGTGGAGGAGAACGGCAGGAGAACCAGGGGATCTGCACTGCTGGGTTGATGAGTAGATGTAATCGAGGTGTGCAGATAGACCAAGTGAAATTAGAAGAAGACCATGCACACTCACGCACGCACAAGGGACGAGATAACACAGAGAGAACACAAGAAACACAGAGGTTATATCTGGAGCTGTGACACATTTGAAGGCAATTGAACAGTTTTTTTTTTTCTATTTTGCATCATCAAACACCGGCTTCCCAGCATCTAGACCGATTTCAACCTTAAGGTAAGGTCCAATAACACCACAAAACAGATTCCTTGATGTTAATCAGTGCATATCATAAGCAGCATACATAACTTGGCATAAAAAGCACAGAAAGACTAAACTGAAAAGAGAGCACGGTGCCTATGTCCTTGATTATGGTCGTTAGCAGCTGAGGAGGCCCCTACAGACGAGCAGAGCACCGTCAAGTGTCCAACATGGTCTTACTGCGTGTCAAGTGCAGTGGGGTGTGTAACTATGTCAGGCCCATGTGTGTGTCATGTCCACTTCCTTCGCACGGCGCCATCTGCGACAAGGTGTAACGACATGGAACGAAACAAGAAAGTCAGTCAACATCGCTGACAAATCGATGACATTCTCCACCGCTGGCCTTATTTAAATCAAGAATACTTCGTTCAGTACATTGTGCACATTTCCTCCAGGATAATTATCCATTCCTCAAAACCTTTTGTCACTAAACCGCTGTTTTTAGTTTATAGTTTTATTTTTATCTAAAGTAGTTTAAAGATGCTACTTTTTACATTCAAACTTCAAGAACATTCCCGAGCCTTTACTTTGACCAGCTAATACTTTTCCTTGCGTTGTTACTTGAGTAAAGAAGGTTTGACTTTTGCCACCTCTGCTTCTGTTGATGTGAATGGGGAAGGAGCTGGAAGTGAGCCCGGCTTGATAAGGGAGCTGTCACGTTGATGTTCATCCATCCAGGCTCGTGTAACAGGCGGCTCAGCTGATCTGTATATCTCCACCTCCATCATGCTGTCACTTTGTTATGCTCCCACTGCATCCTGCCAATGCCTTGTATCTCCCAAAAAGAAAGTTTTCAGCCATTCATAAATAGACTGTACTTGACAGTTTTATCATACATATTCAGTAGCTGGGTTGATCCCAGGATCGTAAAGTGATACCTTGGGGGACAATGTCACCTGTCTAACTGAGCGAGGGCGGGGGTGTAAAATGGAAATACGAGGGTTTAACAAGGTGTGAGCAGTGTCATGGCAGCTGTGTGTGAAATTACATGTTATACTCCAACAGATATTTGCATTAGTTTCACTTTTACTAGTTTAAGGTAGTCACTGTGAGTTGATGCAGTTTCACCTTTTTTCTTTCTAAGAGTGAGGAGCGGGCAGAGATGCTGCACCACTGATGGATGCTGAAGTGATGCATGATGGGTGACAGCTAGATGGATGATGCCACACATTAATATTCTCTCCCAAACCTCTTCTCCATCATTGTGACATTTGAATTTCCACTTAATAAAAAATGTTTCATGATGAAATGATGTGATATTTTTAAAGTATCATAAACACCTGGTTATGGAAAATTTGGGATTCATCATATATATAAATATATAGACAGGCACAAACATTATTGTTTGTTATAGTTTTTGTTTTTTTAAATACAATCGAATCATATTTTGGTCACTTGATGGTCTGTATCTGTCTTGTTGGAACCAAGAAGGATTATGGCACATTCAGTTTTGCTGAATGGGGGCATTATAACCAAAGGTCAAAGTTCAAATCCTGAGGACAGATGGACGGCACTGGTATTTGTGTTTTCTTTGACATCATTAACCGGTTCTGGATGGGTCACTCTATTAACGACACTAGTGGAACAGGAACTGTTAAGCAACCGTCACTCTGGATTGTATTTGTGCTATATGTAGTGCTGCAACTGTGTCAAATATACTTTGTATTTTGACTCGAGCAGCCAGAGCGTCCACACTGAGAAGTGGTGAATATTGGATTTCTTTTTTTAATCGGGAGCCATAAAGGGGCCAAATCACAAATAGAGGCCAACTATATGTCCATTTCCAATAGTATATCCGCCCCTGGATCCATCCCTGATCCTATCTGGTTAAAACTTGGATATGCCTGAAACGAATTTGTGCTGGCAGAGTAAATGCTGCCAAAATGTATTTTTTATGGGGGCATATGAATTTATGCCGACCAAGAACGGTTATCTCTGCCTTCGCCGTTCTTTTCTCTGTTGTCATATTTAAGAGCATAGCATTGACTAAAATTTTAAAGCCAAGTGTAATTATGAGGCTGCCTGATGAATCGCTGCGTTCATATAATCAGCCTCCACTAGCTAATTATTGAAATCAGCAGGCTGTAGAATTCAGTTTCTGTTCTGCTCCTCAGAGTCGAGGAAAAGAACCCGACAGCAGAAAGAAACCGGTTGTGAACTGAGAAAGCACAAGTGAGACAGTGAGGCAATACTGGATGGAGAAGACATTGTACAAGTGGCTGCTGTGCCATTTTACAGCACTGAACCAACAGAGAAGAAATGGATATGTGTTTTCCATCAGTGATACAAGAAGAAAGAGCAGAGACGGCTTCCGGGCTGCAGACGTGGAGTTTGGATGTGACAGCTGGTTTGTGTAAAACAACGGCAGTCTCTCAGTCGCACTTTCGGGAAGATGAGTTTCTTTGAAAACCACAGGGACTTGATTTATTTTCAACAACAATCAATCCCTCTCCCTAAGACGGAAGTATTGTAAACTTCAGGTGACCCACAAACACTGAAAATAAACTCTGGGAACATTTAAAAAAAAAAGTACAGATAGCTAAAGGCAGTAGACTGTGTTTACTAGTAGAGCAAGATTACAGGAGAAATAATCCGAGATACAACATCAAACATAGTTAATTCAATTATTTAAATAGAGGCACGATCCATCCGCCTTCATGCTTTTGTGAAAACGACATTTAAATGTGTGTATTTCACAATTAAACATTGACTGCTGGTCCATTCCGATTTAAACCTTTCATCATCATTTCCACAATCGCAGCAAGACAGCAGAGGCGCAGCTCGAACACGGGGCTTGATTTCTATTATCTTCAAACCGGGGGTGTCATGTTCGCTTTGGAGACTGTCTGCCGAGGTAGATCAAGAGCACGTCGGCGGGGTTCAAGGAGCTCAAATATTTGACACTTCAGTCAGAGATTTTATTCAGGTCTGTCAAAGAGACGTTTGCTCTGAAGAGATTTGTCATTTTGTGTCCTTGTCATCACAGCCCGACGCAAGGCTGCGGCTGCCGGCTGCACACGCAACACAATAAGTGGGGGAGAGCGTAGCTCTGTTGTTACAATACAATCAGCTCTGCTATATATGTTTTTTCATTTTATTTCTATATTAATTTTTTTGTTTATTTTCCTCATCATTTAGCAGCAGCCCCCCCAATCCCATTATTATTCCCAGTTATCTTCAATGTTCTTGTAATTGGAAACTAGAATTGTCTCACCTAGTATGAAATTGTATTAGGGCCTAAGTGCATTTTATTATCATGACACACTTGGCAGTGATATTAAAATGTAATAGAAAAATCAGCTCGCTGCTCTGATTGTGCTTTAAGCAATTATTGTGACATTATTTTCTTATAAATCTGCGTATTATTGTCTCAAGCAAGATAGATAATTATCTTATGTATCGGGTTCAGCGCACTGTGTTTGTTTGTTGTCCTTGCTGCCCTTGGGCATTTCAGCGGAGGTGAAGATGTTGGCAAGTATAGAAAAGAGCTATTCAAATATAATAGAACATAAAGTAAACAAAACCAAAACCATGTCTGCATACTATAGGGAAATGACAAGAATGGATGTTAAAATGCCTAGAACTACCTGCAAGGGTTTTTAAAAAAGACCAAACCAACTAACTAGTTTCAATGTTGTGGCCGATTGACGAACTATGTCAACTGACTCCTGCTATGCTCCTGTCATAACTGCTACAACCACTAGAGGCCTCTAACAATAAAACACAACAAGAGTGACTGGAATCAAATTGAAATCCACTGAACAGTCCAATGGATCTGACAGTCATTCAACCAGCTCTTACTCCTTCCATCCACTGTTTAGAAAAGACCTCTGATGAGTGCAGCACTAAGGTTATAGGGAGAGATTGTGTTCATGGTGTGTTGCTAGGGAACTTGATGAGAGCATGGTCTCCCGTGTCAGAATCCAATGCTTTGTTAATCCAGTTGCTGACCCATGCTGAACTCCATGCTTGGATTTGTGCCACTGAAACATCTCACATCAACAAGCAACAGTTCAAAACAAATCAAGATGATTTTATGTCATGTTTTTAGATTGTTTTGGCCAAAATCTAAGCCAAAACAACAAGCGTTGCATAAGCAAATATATCTAGCGTGGTCCTGTCAGTCAGGATGCAGGATAAGAACATTTTCAGAAGCAGTTATCAAAATGCAATGAATAACTAAATTTTTGGAATACTTGCAGTGGCTGTTTGTCAGATCTGTATGAAGAAGCTGGCAAAACTTGAGGAAGCCCACTCTGAGCTGTACTACACTGTAGTGGCAGTGCAGTATATTATAGAGTATAGCTGTAATAATACCGCCGACACCCTTGACTTGCCCACAGACTTAACAGATCCGCTCGGCACATTTCTCTCCCCTCTCCTTGACCCTTTCTCTCATTCTGTGTTTTTCTACTCTCTCTCTTTTTTGTCTGTCTCAGCCTCTTGCTCACTTATCTCCCTTCTCCCTCTTCTCTCTTTATCCCCGTCTCTCTCTCCGTCTCACGGCTTGGCTGTGGCCCCGAGGCCCCTCATTACTTTGTCGCTGTGCAGTGGCCACTCCTTTCAACCTGATGCGCCTGTGGGATTAGCGTTATCTCCATCTATGTCACTTGCTTATCTGTTTTCTAGACTCTTGAAATATAGCCCGTCCAGACTTGTGATGCACTTCAGATTACCAGAGGCAGGAGGCAGGTATGGAAATCCCCCGCCGATCAGATGCCCTTACTCAGTCTGAGGGAGATGTGCACAGACATTTAACTCTAAATCCAAAGTCCTGAGAAGGCAAAGTCAGGATTTGATTTATCTTTCCTCTTCTACCTGAAAAGGGCATCAATGACACACGTTGAACATAACAAAATAAGCTTAAACTATGTTTTTTCATAGTGAAATAACACCATGAACTAAATCAGTGTTGCGAATCGGAAGCGGATACATTCAAATGAATCCTTCTTGATATCCCTTAATCAAAGAAACAAGTAAACAAGATATTAATCAAAGAGAATAAAATACATATTCAAGCAGCAAATTTGCAGCATCAAGAATACAAAAAGAAATACAGAACAATTATGCCTTATATGTAACTTTGGGTGTGAAGACAATTTATAAATGTATACATTTATAAATTTAATTTATAAATAATTTACTTCTCAGTATTTGTCATTAAGTCTTGCAAAGTGAGGTATTAGGAACATTTCCCTAAAGGCCTCCCAACCATGTTTATTTAATACCAGGCAATGACTGGATTCATTATTAACTTGCACTTTAATTTTTTTTTTATTATTATTTTTTAATTATAAAGTAAAATATTTTACACAAAAAAGAAACCTAGACCAAGACCCTCTATTGTAATCAGACAAAATTAGATTTCATTCACTTGTATCAGGCGGCAGAGGAACCATACAGAATAAGTAATATGTGACAGAAGAGGGAAATGTCACGGAGGCAAATGTGGCTGAACTGCTGCTTATCTTGAAATGCTGCCATGTGGTGACAGTGGTAGATAGGATATGGGCTATCTTGACTCGATGCTGTGTCAACACGCAGAACAAGACCTGTGGGTCGTCTCTATGTGCGGAGAACTTTTGTTCATAATTTTTCACTCAACTATGAAGCGTATTATTTATCAATTTGCGGCATTTAGAAAAAAAAATCCAGTATTGATTATGCATTTGCTCTTAATGACTCTGTGGAGCAACACTATAATTGACCTGACGTGTGGAATAACAAAGCTTCAGGGTTGATGATGGTTGTTATGACCATGTATCAGTATCGAAAAGAGAAGTGCAACGACACAATAAATGGACCTGGAAATAAAAGGCACATCAACAGCAGTTGGTTTATTTTGTATTTATGTCTTTCCTGGCAGATTTACTTTTAACCCACCCCCGCACTAATATATAAAGCCAATAGCTGGTGATTATGTCTTAACAACCGCAGGTTACTGGCAGTGACAATGACACACCGATGCTGTTCGTTCCTGCTTCACAGTATTTAACAGCAGACTGGCTGAGCTCCACCGAGCCATTGCTGCGGCAATCACTTTTACTCCACGTAGGAAAGTCTCAGTAAACATATATTTGACAAAGCAAAGGTACAGTCTGGAGATTATTGTGCAATGACTTGCAGTGATACCTCTCAGCTTCCTATGTTTTAAGCGTGTATCACTATATGGTTCTTAACTACACACAGACAGTAATACAAACACCTGCTAAAGCTTCCAACAAACACTTACAGTTTTTTGTTTCATGGGGATCACAACAACAACAAAAAATCAATTTCACGGCTAGCAAAGATTTGTACCTATGAAAATTAGCTGGATTTCCCTGTAATATCACCAGTTATTAAGTACCTTTAGGTACTGCACATATTCTCAGCTAAAACAAACAATTTAAAGACATCACTGCAGCCTGTGATTGGAATGTTTTTTTACTTCTTTTAGATGTTTCAATTAAGTAGTAACCATCGGGCCTGAGGCTTTATTTTCAAAAGAACCATTACTTTGGCATTTTGTCACTGTTGAACTCACGAAGTCTGTTGGTATCCTCTCCATGGCATTTTGATCTGAGATACATTTATGTAAATAAAGTCTGTAGTTTGTTTGCTTAATTCAACCTGATATAGGTCTGAGGACCAGAATGTCATTAATCCTGTGACTGGAAGTTATTGATTTTCTGCAGAAGAAAAACTTTCAAAGACATTTTCCTGACCTTGAAATTTGCACTGGACAACTTTTTGGCGTTATGTGCATGGGGCACATTTGGGGTATAACTAGTGACTTTATAACAAAAAGCAGATAGAGTCTTTGACATTGTTCTAAATAACTGCCTCAGAAACAGGTCACATTCTTGTCCAGAGTCAACAAGGGTTGACTAAACATCTGCAGCAAATGCACAGCAACTGTGGAATTATACCTAAATAAATAAATAATGACTAGTATTGCACAACCAGTAGACATGTTTAGTCCTAAAAAGCAGGGATGTCAGCAGTAATGCACTCTGTCCTCACTGAGGGAAGGCAGCCTTTTCACAGTATCCGTTTGCATATACAGTATTTTTCTGCAGTGGAGTGGATGAAAGTCTTCCCTCAGTAACAGTCAGTCCCTGCAGCCATCTGAAGGCAGCAGGGCACATATTTGTCATAAATCATCAGCCTCCAACTTGAGAAGTGTCAGTCTGTGACGCATCTAAGAATCTAAATGGCAGTCGCTCTTGGAGTTCCCTGCACAGTGTGTGCACCCAGCTATGCACTGGCTGTTGAGCTTGGACCATTATTGTTGTATTGGCAGGTGTTTACCATTCACCTTACTGCAATTAATGCATTTGAATGAGCTCTTTATGGTCTTTTCATTTGGGAAAGCATGAAGCGTGGTGTTCAGAATCAATAGGGTTTAATACAGTGGCATTAAGGAGGAGCACAAAGGGGACATGAAAAATAAATTTCAACCATAGCTGTTTGAAGATTTTCCCAAAGGCCCATGTCGGTAACATGTGTCCTCTTCTGTGCTCATTTCCTCCCTTGTCCACTGTGCTTATTTATGGCTATACCTGCATTGCCTCTCCTGGACGTCGGACGAAGGATTTATACCGGCTGTTTTATGTTGCAGACGATAGCTAGCAGCCGCGGTGAGCTAAGACTGTAGAAAAAAGGAGAGAGACCATGAAAACAACAAAGACACAGCAAGTGTGAGGGAAGTGACAGAAGGGTTCAGTGGCCGAATTTAGGGCCGACTAAATCCAAAGCCCAGTCGGGCAACGTTTGTGTCTGTGCACACAATTCACGCCGGGGAAAAACAAAAGTGGAAATTGACTCATCCTTTTCTCACCTGAGTTATATGTTCATCGGCAGCAGGAGGATATTGTGTCTCTGAGTGTTGCTCAGGTTGTTTTGCCACTTTTCTCCTCTTCCTGCATGACTCACCATCTCCTTGTCCTGCATCACCTAAGGGCACACATCTGCCAGGCTGGGATTAGGCAGAAACGGAGGCGCGATTAAACGGCTTTGGCAACTGTCTTCTCATACATCTTAATAGAATTCAAAAGTCTGTTTAGGGTGAAATCCAGCTCCAGTCTTGTTTTTTTTTTCCTCTTTCATTTATCTGAAGTGAGGGCCCTCTTTGAGTCGACAACTGGCTTAATGCGCTCATGGGCAGGGCAGAGCAGATTAGTCAATTAAATGAAGCGGTGGAGGAAAAAGGGCTCAGTTTGTGCTCATCCTTAAGCCCCTATTCTGTTCTCCTAAGGAAGCCGCTGAGGGAAATCAAATGACCAGATTGTTGGGGGGAAAGTGAAGAAAACAAATGTAGTGTGCGGACATGCTCCGACAAACTCTGTAATGACACAAATTGAAAGATAAGAACTTTTGGCAGAGAGCAGCTCAATGGGATATTAAAGAAAGTGAAAGAATGTCACCGGTGGTAAGCAATAGAGTGCATTTACTAAAGTAGGAACAATATCTGAAAGCTATACACTTTGTTCCACCTTCTGGTATTTATGATGCTCCAGTACTTAATTAATTATTTTTCACTTTGGGAGATACACTTTTCCACTTTCTTGCCCAGCGTTTGATAAGGTCATTGAGGTCATGCCTGTACAGGGCAATACAAAACAATACAAAATCAACAGGTACATAACGCTCAGAAAATAAGTTAGTTGGACTTTACCCAAAATTAACAAAATCAGTTAGAGCAGCCTCTGCGGTATTAATAAATAACAGTTTATTTACTGTTTTTTTGTAGCATTTAGACAAAGAAAATATATTGTGAAAGAGAAAGTTGATCTGTAAAACTGAATTATATGACTGCTCTCTGATTGAATACATAAATGCTGATTTCAAATCACTTATTACCGAATTTATAAAAATGTGACTTGTAGAGGGACCGCACTTAAGTTGGAATCTGCTCATTTTCAAATCTGTTCTGAAACTAAACTCCTAAATCATCCCACTGTGTCTCACGTCAGATGTCCCCCTTCATCTCTCCAACCTCTCACCCTAATCTGTCTATGACCGTTCAACTCAGGCCCACCGGGTTCCTCTTACTTGGCTGAGCCCCGGCTGTCTCAGGATCTGCCCCCTGTGTTAGCAGTTCATACTGTAATGGACAACCATGGTCTTGACCTTGAGGAAACTCTGGAGGCGAGAACCCTCTTATTCATTTGACTTTTTTCTGTCGTAAAGTGCCTGCCCAGCTCTTGGAGTCATTGCTCATAGCTACAGAACCTAGATAACTTTATCTAAATCATGAATTGGTATGTCGTATATTTGTGTTTGCGGGTCTGGGGGTGATAGATTGGTCTGTCTCAGCCCTGTCTACCAGCACATTGCGTTTAAAAGGCATATATTAATTTTCCAGGGACAGACAAATATTTGAGGTGTGAAATTACAGATCAATGATGAAAGGCAGATTTAGTTTGAGCCAGGTTTGCTGTTTCCCCGCGTTTTTGTGCGATGATAACTTGCTCTAACATTTGGCCTTAAACAATTTAATTACTATAATATGACTTTAAATATGTAACCAATACGTTTACCACTGACATTTAGTGTATATTTAGCTGATAATGTATAATTTTTACTTTTTCTTAATTTACTCAAGTCAGATCCGAGCGAACTGAAGAGGGAACAAACAAACACACGTTTAGGTAAAGAGTAAACTCTCCACAACCCTGTGAAAGTGATATAAAATGCAACGTTGAAATTAAGCTGAAATTGAGTTTGAAGCATTATTATTTATCTGCAGGCATATCAATGTAGATTATTTTCAAACAGGCGTGAATGATGTATTCAAATAAGTGGAAAATTAATAATTATCAATCATAGATTTCCACGACCAGAGAATAGTAAAAAGAGCAAGAGCCTCAATGATAATAGAGAAGATGATTGCAGCCCTCTCTATCTGCCGCCAGGATAAAGCGGCATTGTTGCGGCAAAGATCCTTAACTATCCGCATGACGAGACAGACTCGCTTAAAGGTCAGGCCATTGTGTGAAATTAGCAAAGACAGAAAGGTCATTGAGATTGTTCCCGGCTAATAGATTAGACCCGAGGCCTTAATGGGTTCATTTTTTCTCCTTTTTTATCAAGGGAGGATAATGCACATGAGCCGGCCCTTTTGTGTCTCATGGACTCCAACACACCCACACAAACACACAAACACACAGAGACCCACACCGAGAGCAAAACAAGCGCCGGTGCATCAGACACAGGAAAATACAGCCAGGCATGAGGCACGTAAAGCCAGGGTGAGGTAGAAGTTGAGTCAGTTACTAAATAAGAAATTAAATATAAATGATTGTACAATGGTTTGTATCTGTGCTTTTAACAGTGTGGGGGCGCATTTTCTGGACTTTAAGCAGGGAAAGATGGAGGAGGTGCGTTCAGGAAGCCGTGCATCGTTCGGAAGCAGCCAAAGTGCATGCTGCAAGCTGATGAATCATGTCTTTTGTAACCTCATAACCAGCCCTTTTAAAGAAAACACAAATATTCATCTTAACATCTGGACAGAAAAAAGAAAAAATAATTGGTCAATTCTATTGAGATTGCTTTGACTTGCAGAAATAGGGAAGGTGGTTTTGCCGACTTCTCTTTTTTTTGGGTATTTCCTGCAGCTGCTTTAAAAGGAAAACGGTTTAAAACTCTATGCACCTTTTCTCTGACACATTCTGTTCTCTCGCTGATTGTGCCTTCGCTTCATCTATTGTATAAATTCTATTTCGATGCTGAAAGAAAAAGTTAAAGAAGTGTCCAAAAAAACATCTACTACTACTACTACACTACTGTTAAATAATAGTTAAAAATTGATAAATATATGTATGTATTTGTTGAATAAAAAGCATTTCATAACAAACTCTCATTACATGTAAGTGTAATTAATAAAAAAACTCAGAACTGAAACTTTAATCAGTTTCAATCAGTTTGGTTAATTTTTTAATAGCTTCGTAAGTTAATTATTTCTGGTGATTAATGAACAGTTTAAGACTCAAAAGAACTTCATTTATATAACAATGTAAAAATTCACCTTTTCCTCACTAGGCAAAATAAAGATTGTTGAATGTAGGGCGACATATCGAATATTCTCTATATAGCACGGCTTGTTCCACGTGAGATGTATAAAAAGACTTTATTGCGACCATTGACTACAAATTGTTACGTGGATGTTTTAAGAGATGGCGAAAGTACTCACATTCTTTACATAAGTAGAAGTACAGATGTAGATTGTGTAAAACTAGAAGTACTGATTCAACTCCTTTGCTCAGGTAACAGTAAGAAAGTACAGGCTCTGAAATGACTTAAGTAGCAAAGTTAAAAGTTCAAATGAATTTTAACTTCAATGATGCACGATGCGAAAATGAAAAAAGTTTTAGGCACACAAAGTAGGATAGTTTGTCCTCTTTAGTTAACAACCTGCACAGTGCTGCTACAGAGAAGAAAACACAAATCACTGGACACAGTCTGGTGTTGCTGCCAAATTTCAGACAGAATTATAAAGACTGAACTGAACCCAGGTCCTGCAGGAGCACCTGGATAATTCTTTTACAGGGAATAAATGGATGGGGGATGTGCTTGTGCTGATTAAGATCCTGGCCTTTGAACACACCGCCCGTCGCTACTACCCATTGGATGGTTTAGTAAGGTCCTCAGATCGGCCCCGCTGGAGTCGGTCCAGGTCTAGGGGAAGTTAATTTTTCCGTAGGTTAACCTGCGGAGGGATCATTACCGGTACAGCCGCTTGACCTCGGTCCACCACGGCAGCCCGTCAAACCTCCGGACGTTTAGGGTCTCGCCCCCCCCCATTTAATGCCCATAAAAAACAAGTTTATGTTTTTTATGGGCATTGACGAAATGACGAAAACCTGATTTATAATCAGGTTTTCGTCATAGTTACATTTTATCAATGGGTCTCCCTTTAAATCACTAGAGAACGTCTCTGTGGTTTTCAAACACACAATGCGAACATCTCCTTCCCCTTCTCTCTTTCTCGTCCTTCCCAAAGCTGAGGTTTTCATGATGTCGTCTTTTCAGTTTCGTCTGTGTCAGGGAAAAAAGTAAACATAGGTTCAGTTGGTATTTATATGCAAATATTCCCCTCTAGGAGGTTCAATTCAATATAAGAGGCATCTCATTTTAACATACATTTCAACCCTTAACACAACCTTAGAATGAGAGAAAGGTATTTGAACTTGTTTTAAAAGTTTACCAGTCTGACAAAGGATGGATTCAATTACTCTCAGATAGCTGGATAGTTAATTCAATCTGGTAAAACAAATATAAGCGGGGAAATACAATTTTATTAAATAGTAGCATGAAAGCAAATACAGTAAGAAGAATAAGAAATATAATTCAATTAACTAAAATGAGATAGAAATATTAAGAATCAATGCAACAAGAATGTGGAATTTGGATGTATTCTATCCAATAGGAATATATCAGTGTTCATGAAGTATTATATTAATATACATCAATATACATTTATCTTTTTGTGAATTCTTGGTGTTGTGCAGTCTGATGGCATGAAAGCTTTGAGGCCGGCAACATTAGCTGAGCTGATGTCTGCACCTGATAGACATGTATCCACGGCAGTCTGCCAGTGAAGTTCCAGTTTGCTCAGTTATGCTTCTCCACATTCAGGCGCCTGCTTGTCTGTTGTGGTGTTGTTGACACAATCAAAGAACAGCGCTGTTGAGAGTAACAATAAAAGCCTTCACTCCACCCACACACACAGACACACACTAGAAAAGCAGTGAGGCACATGATCTGATGATACAGTTATCTTGCCATTGTAAGGTGTCTTTGCAGAGCTGATGTAGTTATTTAGGGTCCTGTGCACATGCGTAGTCCGCTTGTAGTGAACAACAGGGTGTCATTATATCAGCTCTTTTACGGCTCTACCCTGCTTTTCTATGCCTGTAATAGAGAGGACAGATGCTGAGGCTCAGTAAAATGGATCCATGGCAGCATCTGGTTCATACCTCGGCTTTCGTATGCTTATTGAAAGGAAGGAACAATATATTGCACAGCCATATTACAGGAAATAACTTTTACCTGGTGTTATAATATCTGGAAGAAAAAAGCCTTATCACTATGACACAGCCAACCAAGATAATTGTAGAGCTGTGTGTATAAAGTACAAAGTGATGTTTGGTGTATCTTACATCTTAGCGGTAAGAAATGTTACTAGTTACTCATTAATGTCTCTAATATGAAGACATTGTTTTAAATTAATTATCTAGATCAGTCTGCCGTATTCTAAATTGTCCCACCAAAGTTGTATAATGATTTTTTTTCTTTTTTTACATGCATGATAAACCTGTCGCCCCTCTGTGTGCTCACGCTACTTCATGTTCGTACTTACACATGCTCGTGCTAACACAAGCTGCCGCATGCTCTGGCTTTGGTCTATACAGGGACCATAACGTTTTTACCATCCACGCAGACATCGTCATAATTTCAGCTGCAGTTTTGGCATTAACGCATTTCTTTCTCTGGCTTGAGAACTTATCTT
This sequence comes from Platichthys flesus, assembly GCF_949316205.1. Lineage (NCBI taxonomy): Eukaryota > Metazoa > Chordata > Actinopteri > Pleuronectiformes > Pleuronectidae > Platichthys > Platichthys flesus. The sequence continues at coordinate 4,565,714 of NC_084958.1, read as the reverse complement.
TAACCTTCTCATCTGTTTAGCTGTCACCACTGTTGCACGTGAGACCTTTAAAGCATCAACAGCAATAAAAGACATGAGATGAACAAGATAAAGTCCGTATTGTGAATTAGTCAAAGGCTCAAACAGGCGTACGGTTTATTCAGCGCTGCATTTTACAGCTCAGGTGTAATTGCAGTAGTTCTGCCAGTTTCTTGTTAATCTTCTCAGCTGTGACACAACCTGTAGTGATGACGTCAGCCAGGGACAAATCCTGGAGCCGCTCCACAGACTGTGAATAATGCTACAGCTCCTGGGACACACTGACAGCCAGCGCGGTGATTATACTGGGATGTGGGACAATGTCTGACTCACAGCTGGAAACCCCACATTCACGTTCAACTTGTTTACGTCAAAACAAAACCTGTTTATGTTGGTACACCACCTCAGAAGGGCAGATGTTTTCAGCCAAATTCAGTGACATCTTTAGTCGTATTTCAGCCTACATACTTAATAAAGGTCTCAGCACGTTGTGCCACCAGTGGCCCTGCTTCAGTGGGAAGCATTGAGCAGCTGAGCAGCTCCTCAGGGTGTCTTTGCCCTCTGTTCTCCTCAGAAGGCTCACAGCAGGATGGAAAATAAAAGTCAGTCTGCAGGGAATTGTGCCTGAGTGAAATTGGAGACACACAAGCACACACAGGAAGTAACAAACACACGTGTCAACTTTGATTCAAGTGCATTGATTGTGACACAAATATGTCTTGATTACTTGTGTTTTGATTGTTGAACATTCAATCAGGAGTAATCAGGGATGTATTCAAGTTTCCATAAGTGTGTTGACGTAACGATCCATCATAGCACTTTCTAAGTTCTACATTCTCATATAAAAGTTTTTAAAAGCACTAAGATACTAGTTAACACAGTGGGGGGGAGAAGAAAATTGCCAAACAAAATACAGCCTTAATGTACCAATCCAATTTAACAACTTCTTTGCTTTTGCTCATGTAGTTATTGCTGCCACACAATCAATTTTCAATGTGCATAGTTGGGGCTGATATGGTTCATATCAAGTGTGCATTCATTTCTTTACACTCTCCCCATGTTTTGAAAAGGTTGATGTATTTTTAAATCATTTTTATTGACTTACATTTCATTTTCTATCTCCTTTTGTTGCTGTGTGTCTTACTGTGTGTAAGTGTAGCAGTCGAATAGCTTCAGTAGCTCATTAACTTTATTTGTCCAGTAAACAAAGAGTAAGTTAATACCAATTTTATAAAATAGTTAAGAGTCTCTGGCAAATACATTTCTTCTTGTGCAGTTTGGTTGTTTTAATAGTTCTGGTGATATTTTCTACCTGTAATAAGCTTGTTAGAACACACAGTACAATTAGGATCTGGGCAAGCAATAGGCTAGCAACTGCCCTGACAGCCACACATTGAATGACTGATGCTCGATATCGATTAACAACATGTGTAAAGAGTAAAATTGTTTTTTGAATTGTTGTTAGAACAGAGATTACTCGGTTTTAAATATAAATGGGATTTTTGTGTTTAACATGTGTTGGGATTTGAGATACCCAACCTGACAATGGGATTATCCTGGACAAACGGGGACATGTGGTTGCTGAAAGTGAAATGTTTTGTGTCATGACACAAAGATGAATAACGCCTTAATAAGCTTAACCTTTAAGGCGCGCTGTGAACACACTGTGGCTTTATTGTTCAATTACTCTAACAGAGGCCCAATAGACGACTGCGGTGTCCTGACAGCTCCCAGGTGGTCACCAGTATGTGTGATAAAGGCATGCTAAAGGAAGGAGCAAGTAACTCATTGCAGGTTTCTTGAATACATTATGGCAAACACCCTTAAACACACACACACACACACACACACACACACCCACACCCCTACTCTTCATCAACCAGCCTCACCCTGTGCTCCCTGCATGTACACATCAGTGCCCTGGAAGCTTCTCCTCAGCACTTTTAGCCTCCTTAATTAAACCAACCATCGCTCCTCCAATTTTGCCCCATTAAGGAGCTGTAAATCTTGCAAGCAGCTCCAACTAACAGCAATTTATCCACACAATGATGCAACTGTCTCAGATTGGCCTTGCAGCCTAATCAGCCTCCATGAATAAATCAGATGGTGGTGCACGTATGTGACTGCGCATTTCGGCGTGTGCGCTGACATTTACTCTCATGGTTTGTTTTCTGGGCTGTGCACGGGATGAGGGTGCACGTCGGAGGAAGCGTCGACATGGGAGCGTGTCAGCTCGGGCCGAACAGATGGAGGACGCGGGAGTGTGAACAGAAGGTGTCAAACATGGAAGAACTTATTGTTTTGCTCATTGTTTGCCTGCAGTTTTTTTTTTTTATTGTTTAAAATCTGTCAGTTTTGGCTGGGAGCAAACTCTGCCATGTGCATTGTACAAGACGGTCTGTTTACCAAAGACCAGCCAGAGAGGATGATCATCTGCTTCAGGAAGAGAGACAGGCAGCCATGAGTGAACGCCCCTCAACATGCACCAGACTGTCTCTTTGTGGGTTTCCTTGCAGAGAACTACTTTCCTCTGTGCTCTTGTCGGCGTCGCTGTCATTTTCTGTTGCCATTTTCCGCCTTTGCTTTGTGTGAATAACATGAATTTTTAAAGATCTTTTGTGTGGCAGTCAAGAGAACTTTGATATTCAACAAAAAAGAAGGACAGGGATGAAAAAAGTAGACGGAATGCAATCATAAACACAGATACCCAAATATATCCTGTATATGTATAAATACATTACAGTTATGTTAGAAATCAGAATACAATTTTATTATTTGCAATTTTTTTTATTCATGAAACCAGTGCAAAGTGTAAACTTTGAAAACAGTACTGGTGCCCAAATGCTACCAGAACCAATACTTTTTTGAAGCATTTTTATATATTTCCTGTTTAAAGTTGACTTCACTTTAAACTCAGCAACTTTAAATAATACAATCACAAAGAAATACTTAACCCAGCCTACTTCCAGTGCCTACTAATGTAAAATAAATCAAACCCACACCTGGGCCCATGTACCACCAAACTGCCGGCTGATGTGCTCGGCACGAGGTCCAACATTCCAACCCGTTGCATCCCTTCGCATTGAAAAGTAAGTTTGTTAAGTTGACCACGTCCGTGCCTTTCTTCTTCCTATTCGATCAGTTTACGGCCAGATCACAAAACAACAAGATAAATAACAGCAACAAATCTGCAAACAGCTACCAGGGCCCAACTATAGGGTGTCGATTATACATTTTCTGCACGTATTGGTGTTCAAAAACCTCTCTCGTGAAATACAGCCACACTTCCTAACTCTGAGCTTCTTCATTTTGTTGTCGTGTTGACTGGAGTTTGAGGCCCGAGGTGCTGCCAGAGCCATATGGAGAGTGTAACGACAACTAGACACGTGCTGTGATGATTTTGTCGCCTGTACGTACCCAACATACCCAATTGTGCATATGTTAAGAAGAACACTTGTAAGTAAAATCTGTATTTCTGTGATCACTATAACAAGTGAATTCACCATTGATTTCCAATTAAAGATAACTGCATGAACAAGGTTATAACAGAACCTGTGAACACTTGGTCTGGCTGGTTTTGGCTTGGCTTGTGTCAAATGGAGCACTGCCCCTCATGGTGTGGAACTACCTAGAACAAGTGTTAACCAGATAGTGACGCATCATAGAGAATAAACATTGGCGAGGATACAGGAGGCCACTGAACATGAGCTGAATTAAATCTGCAGGTCAGGAACCTAGAGAGTCTGCCCAATGACCAATCATTTAAAAATGACACCAACCACAACAAATAAGAAATAAACTCAAATAATCAACATCATCTCTCTACGCTTTATCATCATGGCAGTCAAAACTACCAGTCTGTAAACAGACTGCCATGAAAGGTTACGTGAAATTGATGATTGTTCAAAAGGTGAACGATATGAGATTTTTTTTTCTCTCCACTCTAGAAAATCACATTTTTGCCACAACAGCTATTAATAATAGCAAAGAAGAATATTGTAGTTGTCTTTCCTATGTGCTGAAATGACAGCAGGGAGGATGCAGGTTGCTGTTTTCTAAATTTGCCCCCTATCAATAAATCTTGAATGACTGTGAGCTAGTCTTATTTTTCTCTGGGTAACTATTTGACTGTAGGGCCACAAAAAGTTCAATGAAGTAAAACCATTCATCACTTCAATGTTTGTGCTGTCCTCGGGCAAAAATCCCAAAAAGGTGTGGCCAGTGTCACTGCAGCCATCCCTCACGTTTCTCATCATGAATGGAGACTGCTGTCGTCCATCATGTTAACTGTATTACATTCTGGGAGTCCATATATGAATATTCATGCATCACTTGTAAGATGTGATTGAGCATATGTGCGTGCATGCAATTTTGAGGATATGTGTGTGTGTGTTTGTTGGCGAGTGTGTTTTTGGGTGTTTGTGTGCATGCTTGAGCGTGTGTGTTTGTTTGCTTGCACGCACGGGGGATAAATCTGTATATATCTGCCTTTAAAAATGATATATGGATGATAACATTGAGAGAAGCACCTTGGAGAACTGCGTTTAAGATAAGAAAAGGATACGACAGTTCTATAATGCACCGTCACACATTGTGGCTGTGTGTATTCTGCATACCGCTGCATTATTTGCGGCGGAGACACACACTGCCTGAATGCTTGTGGGCCAAGATGAGAGAAGAACTAGTTTGACTTTTTCCACACTCACACTCTGTAGTTGCCCGATGGTTTGGAGAAGGCCAAAACAGACTTCTGCTACTATATTATCTTTTATTAAAACAATGGCGCACCCCCGGCTGGATTTAAGGCTAATTCATCGCTCTTGGCAAAAGCCGGAGCAGAAAATGTACGACGCAATACTGAGATAGCACTTTGACAAATGTTTGGGTAGATGACAATCCAATTTGTTGTGTCGCACTGGCCACCTCAAACGATATATAATAACAGGAGCTCTTACAATAAGCCAGCAAGCATGATTCACTGTATGAAGGTGAGGCTTTTCTTTCCCATTTGAGTCACTTAAGCGACGCGGTAGCATCATTAAGGTTAAATATATCTATGGAGGCACATATGAAATAACTGGATTGTACTGCACTGTATGCTTATGGACTAGAACAGGGGTAGGCAACCTTTACTATCGAAAGAGCCATTTCGCCCCCTCTTCCCCCAAATTAAATCTGTCTGGAGCCGCACAACATATTTGATAACAAAGGTTATAAAGTTATATATATATACATAGTTATACAATATATATAAAAACTATAGTTTGTTGCATTTATTAAATAATAGAACGACAATAAAAAAAACTGTTGATATTTATCTGCTATTTTTACCTGTTACAAAATAGAAAAACACCAAACTCATATGAATCGGAGAACAAAATACATGTGTGGGCCTAGTTTGGAATAAATTAAACACAGAACTCAGCTTTTTTTGCTCATCTCCAGCTTGGTACTTTTCAGCAGATGCTGTGTGCTTGCTCTGGAAATATCTTTCAACGTTACATTTCTTATTGTTTGCTAATTCCTCGCCACATATCAAGCATACATGTAGGACAGCATCGGTTGCCGTGAAAGCAAATTAATCTGTCCACGCAGAATTAAACTCTATTTTCCTCCCAGACTTTTCTTTTCTGGGAATTATCCATGATTAGTTTACCGAGGCCAGGGGTCGGAACTATAGATTAGCGACCTGCAGGGAAGAGCGCTGGGACATAATAGGATGTGACGCATATTTTAGATGCTGAAACAATTAAAACAAAACGTGAGAGCAGGTCAGACTGGAGGCCGACACAGAAACTGAAGCTCGGTACAAGCCACCTGCAGCTTCTGCTCTGATCAAGAAGCTTAGGAGCTGATTTCTGATCAGCTGAGACCAGAGAAACTCGTTGTTTTCACTGTTTCCACTGTTGAGAAGCAGCCGGTCAGTCACTGAGAGGCTGCTCCACGTGAACGAGGTCCGATCTCACTGTGTCTCTCTGAGCGAGTCGCCTTGCTTCGGCGTCGCTTCCGCGTCCGGTGTGAACCCGGCGTCGGGGCTCAGGGCGGGGGGCGGAGCCCAAGCTCTGTGTGTTTGTCGGCCATCTGGGAGCGCGCACACACACACACACACACATTCATCCGCTCCTGGTATTTCATGATGGCCTGATACGATGATTATTTAAAAAATGAGCGTGAACGCTACGTTCACTCACGTTCATCATATGATTCGTTAAGTTCACCTTTCGCGAAAAATATGCGCAGCATGCACTGTACAGGGAGCCACTGCAGAGGGGCTGAAGAGCCGCATGCGGCTCCGGAGCCGCAGGTTGCCGACCGCTGGACTAGAAGGACTTTGCTGTCTTATTTACATACACAGAAGCATATTTTAAATATTTCAAATAAAAAGAACTCCAGTGGTATCCAGGTAAAATCTGTAACTATCCGGGGAAGGGATCAAACATATCACATAACATAACATAAAATATTTGAAATCATTCCGTATCCACATGCATCTGACATTTAAACTCAGCAATTACAGCGAATTTTAATCCAATGCGTTCCGATATTATATTATTTGCGGTAACAAATTTGAATGGGATTTCTGTTTAGATGTTCTAAAACAAACTGTCACGAGTCCCATAAGAAATTAAAGTAGTCAGTTAGTGGCTTAGAGAAATCATTACACTGATCCATGTCGATATGTTGCAATAGGAAAGTAAAAGAACAAATACTTTATTTAAGAACTGAGGAGGCCATTACTGCAAAACACGGAACACGTTGATGCATTCACAACATTCCTTCTGTTTCCTCATCTTGAAGCACTTAGCATTCTGTGCTGCAGTGCACAGTAAGCTCACTGGGGATGATACATAAACCCCAAGCAGCTACAAACCTTTTTTTTCCTTCTACAATGATCAATATGTCTAATGTTACAAAGCTTTAACCTCTTTGCTTTCCCTCTACTTTCCTCCGTGTCTGTGCTCCCATGTCAGTGCATGGCAATAAAATACCATGAATATAATCAATATGTTAAATTGGCATCCTGAGAGATTTGCAGGCCTCATGTTTCTCATGTCCTCTGTTATTTCTGGTTCTTTTCTCCTCTACAAGCACGTTGCTTTATACACTAGTGAACTGTATTTTACTGAAAGGAGATTTTGTAAAACATTTGCAATAAGGTTAAGTTAGTTGATAGAGTTGGCAGTGGTCAGTAGAAATGTACGACTAATTTTACATTTAAACTTTTTTAATGTAATTTCGCACACATGTATAGCTATAATAAAATAGCCAATCTATGAATGTAATTATTATAGTAAAAAAATACATTATTCATCGTCTACTGTGTAATAAATTCACAATATGTGTGTTTCTACACATAAAAAAAGAGACTTTCCACTCCTTCGATCCGTTTTGTCCAGCCAGCTGCCTCATAACTCCAAACAAGCCCTTTCTGTGTCAGGGCCGGGCCGCCTGAAGCAAAAGAAATACTTTAGCTGTCACACAGGACACCTGGGAAGGATAGGCTACAGTGGCAGCTGCTGCCGTAGTGCACGACGAATGGGTTACAAGGGACCTACTAACCCTCCAGTTTTGAGCACCACCCTGAGTCCATGTGACGGCCTGAATAAACACTTGCCGGATCTCTGTCTTGTATTTATTTCACCTTGACATCCAATCTGGCTGCACCTCCCCGCTGGACCTTGGGCAGGGAAAGCAAACACAGTGGCTGCTCCTACAAATATAAAACTCACTGCCCTTTTATTAATCTTTTATTTGAAAGCAATTTCCACAGCAGCTCCGACTCCACATTGTAAAAATGGACAAAGGCAATCTGTCAGTGGATGAGTTGTTGCCGTTGAGGACAGACGTGTTTGGATGGAAAGGTGATAAAACGTAATCCTAACACTGTAGCGCACCAATAATGACATACAGTAGCTCAGCTCACCACTAAACACTGATGAATTAACAAATCCGGCCACAGACCACAGTTATTTACTGTGTTTTACTCCATGTCTGTTGCCCTGTGCTAATGTGGACTTTAGCTTCGTCTCAATTCAGGGGCTGCATCCATCAGAGGACACGGTCCGCCCATTGGAACTTTTCTTCTTTGCAATGAAAGGACAGATCTCTCGGCTGTAGCTGAAGGAGCATTTGAAATGGGGCAGCCTAGTCGCCCCGCTGTGATGCAATCGGCCCATAAATGTAGCCTCAGAAGAATGCAGTCCCTGGATTGACTGATAGTCTTTGTCCGTTGCCGGTTTGCGGGTTTACAGTATTTGCAGGGTCCAATGTATCACACGCGTGATAAGAAGCATCATCCGACTCATATTTCTTAGAAAAGGCGGACGTTATGTCAAACTGTGTTAATTATAAAGCGATCTCCACTGTCGTCCAGCCAAAATTGCAAGTCACATGCTATTTCTGGCGGAAGCTTTGTCAGCAGCCCCGCACTGAAACCGCTCCCTAATGAGCCTGGTTCTGCTGCTGACGCCCAATTCCACTGGAAATGAGTATCCATACACGTGATCATTACGCCGCTTTGCTGAGGGCCTCCTAAAATATTCAACATCCTTTTTTCGAAACATATTAGCCTATCGGCTTTAAGTAGCATGGAAATGTAATGTGGCTGCAGGGCCGTGCAGATTCAGTAGTAAAAAATGGACAGCAGGTCTGTGACAGGCTAGGGCACGGAATTATAATGGGAGCAGCATGCTGTGTGCAAAGATGGGAGATATGTTCAAAAAGTTCAGACTGTGCATTAGTTTTTCTGGAGCTGAGACAGCTGACTATCTGCACATGAATTAATATGTTTATAATTATCTTTCAATGTGTGTGATGCTCCGCAGAACTATTGGAATATTGATTCAGGGATTTCTCCGTAGAGCCGATAAACAGCATTACAGATAAATACCCAGGCATCGATATCTTGGAATATTTAATAAACCATGTTTTCCCCCCCTGAAGTTTTTTCTGAGTCAAATTTATACTCATCAACATCGCAGGGAGAATACATTATCGTGCTTTTTCCTCGGTAGATGTGTTTTACTTTTTTATTCGAGGGTTTTTATCAGAGCCCATCCTAACCCTGCATAGTTAAATTGAGAGAATGGATGAGTGATAAATGATATTAGGCCCATATCTGGTAAGGTATTATTCATTTAAAACCAGTAAACATAACAGTCGGAAAGTTGTTTTAGCGTATCTTTTATCCTTTTTTTCCTAAGCGTTCATTGCAGTGAATTGCTTTGAAAAAAATAAAGAGTGAACCATGAAGCAATGAAGGACTTTTAAATTCTCACTTTTGAATGATCTAATCTCTGTTAAGTGTATCAGCTTCGCATGTGTATTGTTAAAGAAATCCCAAAGATGTTTAGTTTCAAATCTGATGCAATTTGGATATTTGCAACCAGACTTTGAATAGGTTGGAGGACCTTTTAATATTTTATTCACAAATCATTTATTTTTCAATAGAATTTTGACTTTTGGGTTTCAACCTATAAAATAACGACCACAGTTATTTGACTATTTAAATGCAACAATGCCGAAGTGGAATGAGTGAACTTACAACTGAAGATGATGTTTTCACCTGCTGCATGTAACAACAAGACTCAGCGGTGACAATGAGAGAATCAGATGGTGCTAATCCACTGCTCTGTGCCGTTCCTGTTGATTCATTTTATTTGTGGGCTCACCTGTTACCGAAGGAGGAACTATGATGCTGGGATTGTTAATTGGTTTCCCTGTAAACTGGTTTCCCCTCCAGAGCCAGTTCATCTAAAGTGAGCACCTGCAGCCAGATGGCCCACAATGACAGCATGTTTCTTTCCTTCCTTTTCCTTCTGCAGGATTAATATGAAAAGCTAATTACTTTATTCCATGAAAGGTACAGTCTTTAGCCATAATCAGTTCATATGATTTTGATAGTTAACCCAGGCCAAAAAATCCATTGGTTTGTGTTACTATTCTTCCTAATTAATTTCCGGTTTTAAACTGTTGTTTTATATGACTGTCTAAATTAATTTAATGGTCCGTTTTCCTCTCCATTTTTTCCATCGCGTGCCATGAAAAGTAAACATAGTATAACACAAATTGGTCAAATTCAATTATTGAAACAAGTTACTGGAAAAAAAACTGTTATGGAAGAGTGCGTCTGTCAGCTTCTATTTGTTGGTAGCTTCTAAATGAACCTGTAAAATAATGCTATTTAAGTAATTGCATGGACCCAGATAACTATAACTGTATTACCTTTTATGTTCATTTTAGATACAAGCCTTTTTAAGCTGACTGCCATTATTCTTCCTATGTCCTGACTGTTGCAGTATATTGGATGTGGAGGACTTCTGTTGTGAACTGGACCCAAACAATATAATCTGCCAACGAGTGAAGGGATCACCCGGATCCTTTTGCGGCTGGACATGATTAGTGGAATGATCTGGGGGCGGGGGCAGCAGGAAACCTGCAGTAGAGAGTCTGTTTATTTTAGAGCTACAATGAGTAGATGTTGTAACAGTGACTATCTAACTCATTGAGTCAGACAACCTTGGCAAAAGAAAATAATTACTCAAATCTAATAAAATAAAAAAACATCTGGCAGTACACTTTGTTTCTCAGAAACTGATTTGAATAATTATTCTATCTGCTTTATCCTCGAGAGGAATTAAATTCCAACTAAAATATTCGTTATATGGACCAAAGTGGTGGATCAGCCAGTCCATCCTCTGTCATTGCTCTGCACTGTGCACTATACAGTGACTCATGCTGCCCTATGTCTATGTCTAAATTAAGATTTGCAGACTCTTGCTGTTACAGCACATAACAATGGCTCATGATGACAGGTTCTGACTTTCTAACCTTCCTCCAAAGAAACACGAAATGCTTTGACATAAGTTTAATTGCACCTGTGAGCATTTGACACATTACAACAACAAACAAACAATTAGCAAATTGCTCCGATCATGACACAGTGTCCAGTGATGTGCGATACTCCTAGCCAACAAGTAAGGGCCTTTGAACGACTCATGAACAGTATCGGATGCGTCCACCTGAAACAGTAACTACAACCCTATTCAGAAATATGGCGACGCCTGCGAGCTAGTTCTGGCAGGCATCTCGAGCTGCGCTTCGCCAATCACGTGACATACATCACGTGACATACATCATGTGACATACCTCAATCTCCACAACCATCTATAATACACACCCACCTTATCAGGTGGTCAATTTAACCAGAGAGACATTTCCCATCAACCCCTCTTGCTCGCACTGCTGCTGCAGTATTGCTACCTGTTGCTTCAGTCCCTCCACCACCCCAGCATCCACCTGTAGGCCCAGCATCCACCTGTAGGCTCCAATGGGGGGTTACAAGTATTTGCTCATCACTCCCATCATTTCTATGTAATCATATGGGGGAGTGATTAAGTTGGAGCCTAGACGCCAAACACTAAATCTGTTGTAATAAATCTATTACGTGATCAAACGTGAGTTGTCTGACAGAACTGCTATTAGCATTAACATACTGGACCTGGAAATATTCATTCATAGCAGATCTGTGCACAGTGTCATCCATCTACATTAGGTAATAGCATAATTGTGTCCTTGAAAACAGCAGGAATGTGTCACGTGTTTATTTGCGTATATAGTATTGAAAATCTGCTCACAAGTGGTCACATGGGACTGCTACAGGACACATTTTAATGTCAGGTGTGACCAGAAGAACGTGGAGTTGTCCACTTGCGGTCATATCTCTCAGGAAAGTCTGAACAGGGATGAGAACGTTCAGTAACAGTGGTGGTCAGGCTGAAACTCCCACCGACTGTTTCTGCGTGAGTGATTTCAAACTTACATGACCAGCAGACGCTCGTGAAAAGGGTTTTAAAACATCCAAACAACTTTGAAGCCCTTGCACAGCTCCCACTACAACACTGGCTATGATGGGTTTGGCTCATCTTCGTATCTGTCCAAAAAAACCCCACATTACTGTGATTTACTGGTGCCTTTGGGCTACTCAAATGGATCACCATTTTAATCCCTCACTGGTTCACACAGCACCTTCAGGCTGCACTTCAACATGTTACACACAGTATCGCTCACTGCTGATGTGGAAGTGCTGCTTCATGCCTGCAAAGCCAAACACACATATCCCTATAAGTGAGGTGGGAAGGTTAAGACCGTTTTTAGCAAACCAGTCATTACATTAAGCTGAACAAAGGCTCGAGCTGTACATGTTCAGCCCATTTGAACATGTAGGCGGCATATTAAATGTTCTGATGTTCTGAGGAGAGCTTCTCCCTTCCTCTTTCCTTTTTTTTTTTTTTATAAATAGCGATAAGAGAGGCAGGCAGATGAAGCTAAGAGGCTGAATAGGAAAATAATGCTGCTCCTCATTGCTGCAAAGCTGAAAAAGGATTCTGAAAATGCCCATGGATATAGATTTGCAAGGTGAGAGGAAAAGAGAGAATGAGAGGCTGGTTCCAGACAGAATAAAGTTATGAACGTGAAAATAAGAGGAATACAAAGAGAGTAAGTGAGAGCATGGCAATTTGTCAGTGAAGACGGGATGTGGCTGCCGTCTCCATTATCTCCTGATACATTTTTTTTTTTTTTATATAAACTTCTGGAAATTTCAAAACTAATTTCAAACTTCTTCCCTCTGGGGCCGCACTAAACGGTGCCTCAGCTGCAGAAAAAGCAGCGAGGCGATTCCTCTGCCGTAACATCCCCGTCTAACTGTGGTTCGAAAGCAATCATGTTATCTATACTGCCGGAGCGGGAGAGCAACAGCTTTCATTAAAGGACACTTCAGTAATCACTGCAGCCATTATAGCTCAGTTAGCCAACCTTTTTACTCATGGGGTAACGTTTAAGTTTTAAAGATGCCAGCTTTACTGTTTTTCTATGTATTTACAAATCATACAAATCAGGAGTAAACTTATAACTTTAATGTGATTTTTAGGCCAAAATAAAGCTTTTAAAGCTTTAAAAAAACTTGTCTATTTACCAATGGATTTGTTTTGATTCATCTGATATCAACTAGATATGGCAATAGCTTCAAAGTCCACATGTTTTTCTGCACAGTGCTAATGTCGGCTATGTATTAAGCACAGAGACCAACACATTCGTCACTTGAGGCAGGTTGCACCAACTAATTTCACGCCTGGTCTAAAGCTGAGTTGATCATAACTTGGCAAGTCTTTAGTTAGGCCATTTAGACTTAAGGTAGTTTACCTCCTTCAAGGAGGTTATGTTTTCACCTATGTCCGTTAGTCCATTGGTTGGATTGTGAGTTTGAATGCAAGATAACTCAAAAACAACTTAATGGATTTCCCCGAAACTTGCAGGTGGGTATGGTATGGGTCAGGGAAGAACCTGTTAAATGTGGGAGCTGATCCGGATCCAAGGCATAGATCGTGAGAACAAAAATCCGGTACATGTCGGGATAGGGACTAACATCTATGAGTGTGTGATATTTGGTGCAGCTTGATTGGATTTAAAGGGACTGTTGGGCCTTGGCGGAGTATCGTACTCTTCTAGTTCTCACATAATAAATATTACAGCTGGTCAGGAGCAGTCGTTAAGTCAGAATCCAAGCCCGTAAAAGTAGTTGAAGTATTGAAGTAGTAGTCTACTTTGTGCTGTGTAGAAAAAGCTGCTTACAGCTTGAGGCTTTCTCTCTATCGTTGACTGTCCCCTTGTTTTATAAGTTGTAAAGTTTTATTACCATTATATTTTTGTAAGTGATGTTCAGTCTGTATGTCTACGATCTCTTCTGCTCCATTTCTGTATCAGCAGACATCTACACTGAACATCACAATCAGTGATGCATTGTTCAGTATGTGTGGGTGTGGGCATGTCACACCCACACATATAGCCAAGTGTTGGCTATATGTGAGAAATGGTAAAACCAAGTCATCTAATTTAATATCAATTAGTAGGATATGACTAGTAATACAATTAACAACAAATATTTCATAAATCAACGCGACGAAAAAAAATCCTGTTTACACTGATCGCTCTGACCATCATCAGACACAGGGACCATTGGCACAAATATGAGTGTACACATGAACGTGCAGCACTATGACCAGAAGTGGTTCAGATCAGTTTTTAGTAAAGATCAGATGGTTTAAACCTGCTCCTGAGCATTATTCTCATCTTTTCGCACAGGGCTCACCTCTCCTATATGCATTACATTAAGTTGACATAAGTGATATAGCAAGAAATGGTCCAGGAATAAATCAAATCCTCATGGTTCTTTCATGTAGATTTCAAGTAGTAAAGAGTTTTTGAGATGTGTCTTTTACGTTGGCAACCAAGAAAGTTTTCTCAGGGAACATTTTACAGAACATATAGCCTTCGAAGAACAGAAATGAATAATTCAATGAGAAATGATCTGGTTTGCAGTTGGAGGTGTTTTACATTTTTACAGCAAGGGGCTGGTGAGAGATGACACTATATTAATACATCTTGCATATTGGCACGTTTACAATTCTGATGGGCGAAAGGTGAAATTGGCTTGATCTGTGCTGCTTGCCATCTAAAAGACATTGTAGCTCTGCTTTGTTCTCCACCCTCTCCAGAGAAAAGTACAAGCTGCTGTTACAATGAGAGCACAGCTTTTTTTATTTTTTTTTTGCTCCATTACAAATAGGAAAGTGTTAATTTAGGATTAAAAGAAAAACAGTATGATATGCATTCTTTAGTTTTAGTTTAATACCATCTTATAAGAATCCAAACCTAAGTATTTCATCGAACTGTCTATCTGTAGCTTTAAACGTAGGGTCTTTCTTTTAGAGAGACCCCGTGGAGAGGTAACTTGTTTGCACTCTGGTTGCACAGAGTCATCGCTCACACACAGCACACCTGACGTTTTGGTCTTTGACAAAATAAAGAACGATTGCAGCTCAAAGCCCTACAGCCGCAGCGGGCTAGCTGTTTCTGGGGCCCTACTGCTTTTAGGAGGCAGCAGCCCGTAGATTAAACTCCCCATTAGTCTTTGCTCTCACTTCATCCACCCGTGCATTTTTCACCCTCTTGCTGTGACCCCCCTCTCTCTCTCCCTCTCTCGCTCTCTCCCTCTCATTGAGCATCAACAACAGAGAGGTGTTTGTTTCTCGTTAGCTTCTGGCTGCATCCTCCCAGGGGGACTCAGGCTGTTTTGTAGCAATGCAGGACACATGATTGGAGTTGGCATGGCAGTGTTGCCAGGGGCACTGTGCCTCCAGCATCACAGCCCCATGCCTTCACTGAGGGAAGTGACGGTGGCCAAAAAAAACTCAACATTTCCACCTCAGCCTCCCTCTGGCCGTAATTTATATAATCACCCTGTCTCAGGTCTGCCTTCTAAAATTGAGTTTTCTTTGCGTCATTTAATTTTCTGTAAATATAGTATCAGGCATGTTGGTGACTGAGTATTTATAAAGCGACTTAACGCACCTCTTAGCCAGTGCCCTCCTCTATTGCCCGTTCTCCCCTGTCTTTCCCTGACTGCCAGGAGTTTGTGTGAAAGTGCTGCTCTGCACCTGATTCGCTCCGAGGTTCAGCACCAAACTCACCTGCTCATGACTATTTAAAAAACGCAGTTGGGCAAAGCTGGAAATCGTGCACACCGAAGCCCAAGAAACATCCAAAATGCATTTGTGCTTGTAAGAGTCTGAAACCAGCCATGAAAGTACGATGCTTTATTTAACATTGATAAACGCTGTGAACTACTTTCTTCTTTCTTTTGCTTACTTAAGGTAACGAGTGAATGTTTTCTCAAGATACATTTTGTGAAGAAAGCAGCATAAAGAAAGAGAGAGAGCATGAAGAGGCTAAGAGAATATAAAACAATCCATAAAACAGAAAACTACCACCAGTGTTCTTTTTATGATTCATATTTGATTGACTTGTGAAAGAAAACAACATGCAACTGTATAGCAACACAGCAATATATATATATATATGAATAACCACAGTGTTCTTTATCAAGTCCTGTTTAAAACCCATATGAAGTATGGAATGCCAAAAAAAGTACTCCGAAGCAAAAATAAAAGAAAGTTGAAAGACCACTTACTGTTTTATACATCATATTTCTCTCATTTGTAGAATATTTTTCAGGGTAAGTGTGCTGCACCTGCATTTTTTTATTACGTAGAAGCTTACTTTTTTGCAACTTAAACCTTTTAAAACCTATTTCATTAGGCAGTTGCCATATTTAATCAAACAATGGATATGGATACTCATTTGTATCCATCATGCTGGAAAACTGTGAACAGGAAATGTTTAGTTTAACAGTATTTTCATATTTTTCAATGAAGGTTTTGCTTCTTCTAGTTTTGGAAAATTTGGGGAACAGATATGAATATCAGTAATTCATGCACATAAAAGGAGAATTCTTAAATTGAATGTATATAGCAGATACTGTAAGGTTTTATTTTTGTTCAGTCTGACTGTCCCCTCTCTTCACCACTGCATCCATTTTAGAAGTGGCCATCACAGAGCTCAATCTATTTTCTCCTCTCATCTAAGTTCAGCTCAGCTCAGTGTTATTAAACTGGGATGAAATCCCTTGCACACAACCACTTTACAACCACATCACTTGGAGAAAATGATTTGTCCAATGGCCTTAGTATTTGCAAAGAGCCTGGGGAGAGGTTCTGATGTGTGCATAGTGGGAAATAAGCAACTATGACCGCCCCTCTCGCCACCCGCCCCTTAAAGCTGCTTAAATCTGAGACCGGGGAATAGTTTAGGTGATCAATTTCTCACTTCCTCTTGTCTGTGATGCAGAAAAAAACAGCTTCTTACCGATTTCTGAAAGTGGCCCCATGAGCAGCCACGCAAGAGTTTTTATCTTTAAAATGTGCTGAGAGGAAAAACGCATTTTTCTAAACTTTCAGACAGCAGAGAGCAAAGAGTGTTGGACTCTCTCCACACACACACACACAAACCGTCCATACGATCCCGCAGTTCTGGCTGGCAGTATCAAGCGACTTTTACCGGCCACAGAAATAAATGACTTCCCTAAGGAAGCGTTTCAGGGCTCGGATCTTTACTGCAGGAATCAGGTGAGTCATGCATGCTAGGCTCTGAGTAATTAATTCACCGAGCAGAGCTATTGTTATATCGATCCGCAAAGTGCTATACCCCGGTAGAAAAGCCAATACACGTGTTATTGATTGGAAAAAATTGCTGTGGGACCTGATAAGCCTGGCTCATACTGCTAAAGCTAAAGAGACAGGCAGAGTGTAGGATGACTCTATTAGTGACTCTCACCGTGCTCCTTACGGCAACTGAATGAAACCAAAGTGGCCCTGTTATTTTTTAAATGCACTGTTTAGTCCCCATGGAGAGCAGAACCCTAGTTGTGGGCTGTCGATGATGCTGGTGGTTTGTAGATTATTTAGGACTATCGCACTGATAATTTATCATTCTTCACATTGGTGTGCATTTCTCACTGCTCGTAGTCTTAGGTTGTGGTGGTTTCCTTTTTCTTTTTCAGAATCTTTAAGTCATTTCCATGACCCTGTTCTATATTGAAAAGTTCATTTTGAATTAAGATTTTACAGACAAATAATTTATTTACAAGACACTAAGAAATTTACATAATTAGCTTTAGCCTTATACATTCTTGGATTAAGTCTGTTACATTTGACATTTCCTAATTTTCTGTGTTCACAGAGTGCACAGTGACAAACATATTAGCATTTAAGAACACGCCACTTGTGGAGTTGTTAAGTTTCTCTCTACCAGCTTCATGATTTTATATCATCTGAGTCTGTTCGGTTAATCTGCTGGCAGCCAATAGGAGCCACTTTTGAGCCAGTGCTAGTTTTCTTCTACAGGCACCATGAAGTAGATTTTTGTGTTTTTGAGTGACAGGTCTTAAGTATAGCATGTAACCTATTGCCATGAAACCTGGCACAGACTCAGCAGTACTCTCAACAGAGCCATGTAGTAAATTATATATATATATATATATATATATATATATATATATAATCTTGTTATTGTGATATTGTTGGCATACAGAAATTTGTTTCTCAAAGTGTAGTGAATGGTAATGTCACAGAAGACTATCTGTCCTTCCAAAGGAACTGTTATGTCATCCTTGAAAAGAAACAGGAAAAAAACAAAGGGGGTTAGATACACCTTTGTGTTTCTGAAACCAGCCCTTAGGGATAAGTAGTAAGTACTCAAACCAAAAGCACTTATATTGTACCCATTACAAATTAGGTATATATAAAATGCAACAGCATAAATATTTTGTTGGGAATGTAGTTGTGACTAAATTATTATTTACCTTTCTCTCTCCTGCTAAATATAGTAGCTATAGCAGTCAACTCTAGAAGAAAATGTAATTGCTAGGAGATTGAGTTCATACATATGCCACAAAAACCCTCACATACTGACCGTTTGAACTTGAAAATCGTATATAGTTATTTGCTGATAATGCTACTTTTGTTGTTTTCCCACTGTTATTATTTGTTTTTACCTATACCAGATATATGTTGGAGAGTGAAGCGTCTTACTATTCCATTGTCCCTGCGTATAGTGAAATACAGATCTTGAATCCTAAGTATTGAATAATTCAATATTACCTCTTTTTTTGCCGAAAATAAGTTTTTGCTCACCCTGCAGAGACACTTTCCCATCTTCTCTGCAGGTATAAATAGAAGAAATTAGAAATTAGAGCAGTTTGCATGTAATGTGGACCATTAAAGTAATTTGAACATTTCCGTGTTAACATTTCCCCTTTCTCCTGGCAGGACTATAATCAGCACCAGAGCGGTAATATGTAAGTAATGTGTTTTACAAATGGGCTTCAACATCAAGGTGAACTCGTAATGAAGACGTGCTAGCCATAACATTGGTTTGACCAGTAATGTTCTTTTACTCTTTTATTAGATTGATGAGGTTAAAAAACAAGATATTAATAAAAGGAGAAATATGAAGTCGGGTACAGAGATAGAGAAACTGGAGAGGCATATAAAAATACTGCCTTTGACCCAGGAGAGGGAAACCTCAAATGTCATCAGTGTCAAGGTTGTCAGAAATGTAGCAGTGCTAAATATGTCTTTTGTGTAGCAAGTAGAGACAGAAAAGTATGTCTCAGTATTCAACGGGCTCTGTAACAACTTTTGAATGTGTTTTTTTAAGGGTAATTGGGTTTATTAAGCTAATTCCCAAATTAAACTCACAACAGAGCAAACATCACTTCCCAACTAATTGAGACGCTGTGGATTCAGGCAGTTTAACCCAAAGGAAATCCTGGTGTGTGAAACACTCAGGGAATATCATCTTGAGTATAACAATTTCAGTCTACAACTTAAACTAATATTTTGATGCAATTAAGAAATACAATTTGTTGTTGTTGTTGCTGAGTGTTGACATATTAACATAATTTACAGGCACTAGTAAACTATTATTTAGAACTGTGGACAGAAACGGAGTTTATACACTATTAGATGTAATTTGTATTAGTTTTTATTTACCATAAAGAAGTACGTATCTCAGAAAAATCAGTTTTGAAATTATTTTTTTTCAATTGGTCATCATGCTTAACATTTATAAACCCAGCAACACATTTGTGTTGCCTGGGCAATTCAGCTGTAAATTAATAACAACAAACAAGACAGAAACAATATCAGTGTGAAATAGACACACTACTCAACCACAAGTTTCAACTGAGCAGGGACAAGACCACAGTATGGAAGTTAATCTGTGTCATCGGGATTTGAAACAAAAAAGACATTGAATTTCTAGCACGGAATATTTATGCATGGAAATTATGTATTTTAATGTTTTTCAACGTTTAAAATTCAACCGCAAAAAATTCAAGCTCAAAAAATTCAACCGCAAAAAGTTCAACCTCAAAAATTCAACCTCAAAAAATTCAACCTCAAAAAATTCAACTGCAACATCCGGGGATCCAAGGAGGAGCAATCGATTCCAGATTCAAGATCGGGAGCGTGCGTGAGGTGCTTCGGTGAGTGTTTAAACTCTTCTATATGCCATCGGTGTAGATTGTTTCTGTAAGATGTAGTAATAGACAGCTGACATGTGTACATTCACGGACTTTATTGGACATAAACTAAGTGGAACTTAAACGAGATGACCTTTGAATTTTTTTTTCCGAACGGGCCAGTGACTGGCATGGGTAACGCCAGGATTTCAATTTTGGATGGGCCACTACTTAATAGGAAAAATAATACTTATTATATGATCCCTGCCTGACTTGTTTGTGTTTATCTGCTGTAGACGAGCTTTAACAGCGCGGTGCGCCGCTCTCTCTCCTGTTAAAAGTGAATGTCGCTCACCCAGCTCTCTCTCTCTCTCTCTCTCTCTCTCTCTCTCTCTCTCTCTCTCTCTCTCTCTCTCTCTCTCTCTCTCTCTCTCTCTCTCTCTCTCTCTCTCTCTCTCTCTCTCTCTCTCTCTCTCTCTCTCTCTCTCTCTCTCTCTCTCTCTCTCTCTCTCTCTCTCTCTCTCTCTCTCTCTCTCTCTCTCTCTCTCTCTCTCGCTCCACTGTCAGCTGTAACCCTCAGCTGTTTTAAGACACGTCACACCAAGTCGCTTTGACAGCTCTGACAACGCTGAAGCTACAGCCGAAACAGTAAGGACAGGGCCGGTCTTTCCTACAGGCGACATAGGCGGTTGCCTAGGGAGCCACTCAGACGGGGGCGCCAAAAACTGCGCCGAGCCAAAAAATTTAAATATATTATATCTTAAAACAGCTGACAGGGCCGGGAAACCTTTCAAAATAAAGTTCCCCAGCCCAGCCGTGCCCGTCCTCCGCCCTCACGCCGCCGGTGGAGAACGGTGTCCCAGGTATGTGGGAGACACGTTACACCAAGACGCTTTGACAGCTCTGACAACGCTGAAGCTAACTCACCTTCGACATGCAACATCAGAGCAATATTGTGTCCCGACGTCGACACCGAGCGACCGTCTTTTCCAAAGAGAGGAAGGGATGTTCGGATTTGATTGTGTGGTAGGCAGCATTGATGAAAATAAATATGTATGCGAGTTAAAAAGAAGTGGTCTACGTATTTCTGATTTGATTTGGCTTTTCGTGCATTTGGTTTAACACATGTAGTAACAGGAGAGAGAGACAGTGGAGAGAGAGAGAGAGAGAGCTGGGTGAGCGACATTCATTTTTAACGGGAGAGAGAGCGGCGCACCGCGCTGTTAAAGCTCGTCTACAGCAGATAAACACAAACAAGTCAGGCAGGGATCATATTAATAAGTATTATTTTTGTGGCCCATCCAAAATTGAAATCCTGGCATGCCAGTCACTGGCCTGTTCGGGAAAAAAAATACGAACGTCATCTCGTTTAAGTTCCACTTAGTTTATGTCCAATAAAGTCCGTGAATGTACACATGTCAGCTGTCTATTACTACATCTTACAGAAACAATCTACACCGATGGCATAAAGAAGAGTTAAAACACTCACCGAAGCACCTCACGCACGCTCCCGATCTTGAATCTGGAATCGATTGCTCCTCCTTGGATCCCCGGATGTTGCAGTTGAATTTTTTGAGGTTGAATTTTTTGAGGTTGAATTTTTGAGGTTGAATTTTTGCGGTTGAATTTTTTTAGCTTGAATTTTTTGAGGTTGAATTTTTTGCGGTTGAATTTTAAACGTTGAAAAACATTCAAATACATAATTTCCATGCATAAATATTCAGTGCTAGAAATTCAATGTCTTTTTTGTTTCAAATCCCGATGACATAGATTTACTTCCATACCACAGAGGGAAAGTCTGAGCAAGAGTGAGAGGGACAGTTCTAATGGCAACAAGCGGCTAATAACTCGGTCCTAGCATTTCTGAGACATTTACAGCCGAAATCCAATCTTGGCCACAATAATCTGTGAACCGCCCGACAATATCAAACATCTTTGATATTTACAGCCATCTACAGGGGCCTGATCTATCCTGTAGTGTGTTTTTAGTAGTAATCCTAAAACCAAGCCATTAAATACACTTTTTTGTGTTATCCTCTCTTTACAGTTTTCTTCCCTGTGCTAAATTCCAGTTATTTATCTGACCAGACAAACAAATCAGTGGACATGCATTCATGTAGAGGACTTGTGTTAGAGACAAAAGTCTGATATATATTCAAATATTTGACCATGTATCCATTTATTCACTGAAGCCAATTCATTTTAAGATTTCAAACACAATGATAAAATAACTAGCAGTTGTGGTTTGGTGATGCTCGACTACACAGAACTCCCGAACTGGAGAATCTGTTTTCGCCATTATCATGAACGTGAATTTGTCACAATCAATGGCGCCAAGTAGCCACTGCTGCTTCAGATTTGTACTCTAAATGTAGTAATATTTAGCATTTAGCATGTTCAAAATGACCCAAATTATTTTTTCTGCATTTTTTTGGGCCTCCAGCAACACGCCTGCCAAAGTAGTAGTGGTTTGTAATAGTGCAAGGTCAATGGGTTGAACGGTATTTGTGATGGGTAAATTACTTAAACACATGCCCTGAGATTCCTTGCATTGTACTAAAATTTCAAAATGAAATCAGAATGTAGTTGTTAGAATCTCTATTGAATCTCCTTTGCTTGTAACCCAAGATGCCCCCTCAGTGTGTGTGTGTTTGTGTGTGTGTGCCAGAGAGAGGGAGCGAGAGAAAGAGAATGTTAGAACGACAGATGTGAAAAGGAAAAAAAAACACCTTTAACCGACCTCAGAAACATCCTCATCTGCCGAAGCAGCAGGATTGAGTGGATGCACATTGTGACCTGAGGGCCGAGAGGAATAAGACCGTAACAATGGCCTGTATACACAAACACACCTCATTGGACCCCGCGCCGCAGACACGTACGGAATAGAGGCGAGGCAGCCCACGCTGAATGGATAAAGGAGAACTTGCTTGCATGTCAGTTTCTAAAGCGCTCGTAGGAATAAGAGCTCAAATTTGAGCAAGATTAAAGGAAATCTCAATGCCCCCTCGTTCCCACTCTCTTTGTAACAGGACCAAGAGCAGGGAAGGGGCGTACTTATTCAAACTCTGCCCGTGTTGTTGGTGCAACGTGACAGGACTGCTGTGGCACAGACTTGCAAGGCCTCATTCTGTACTGTCAAAAGGGAAAAAAGGTTAGATAAGGTACTTTTTTTTATAACAGATGTCTTGTGTTGACCGTATCTCGGCTCGCTTTGGGCTAATTTCTCTGAGCTTGAAAAGTGCTGAGCATTCAGCTGGAGAAATCCGTTTGATGTTTCAGTAGCTTATATAACATTATATAATATAACATCTTAGTTATTTGCTTTGTTGAAGACATCACATTTATTTTTGACCGTGAAGTGCCATAATGCCCTGCTTTTCTCACTGAAATTGCTCTCTTTTTGTGAGTAAAATATTCTCTTTGTTACCTTTGGAGTGAGCTGGAGCTTCAGCTTTCATATCTAATGACCCCCCCCCCCCCTCCCTCCTCTTATGATTTGAAAGCAAGTTCTAAAAATGTTTGTCAAATAATCTCAAGCTCTTTTGAATCCCTCCAGGAAGCCTGATTGTGGCCTTAGCACTGGCGAATCCCTCTAGTTGAGTGGTTTGGCTTCATCTGATTCTGAATCCGAGTTGTTTCTGTGAAGTGCTGTTGGTCGGTTAGGGTCCAGCACTGAGGTGGTTCACCCTGTGACAACACACTTTAGTGTTATTAAATTGAATTAACCTGCTTGAAAGGGAATGTAAGGGGGCAAAGAGGGTGAGGAAGACAGGATATGATAGAGCCCACTCTCATGTGTGTGTGAGAAGCACAGAGGCGGCGTTAGGACTCACTGTACAGACAGTATCTCTTCTAAATTACAGGTTGCCAACATGTCTGTGAAACGCAGACCCTTCACCCAGCTGCTATTTACTGAGTTAAAACCTAGTAATTAAATGTGTCTGCCTCTGAGTTCTTACACAGACTCAACAAAGGGCCAGAATTTATAAATTAACTTTCGTGTTTTAAATGGAACTCATGCATACAATTAAAGAAAGTGGTCTTAAAAAATATAACAAATGGACTAAAAAATATAACTGGATAAAGAAACTGTGTCAGATGATACATTTTTCAAGAGGTTCATTGCAAAGAGATTGTGATTGTTACCATGTAATTTGAATCCATTTAGCAGCAAAAAACAATTGGAAGCTGTTCCATCAAATAGGAGTCAAATGTGAGAGTAAAAATATAAAATGATCCATGTTGTA
Source organism: Platichthys flesus (assembly GCF_949316205.1). Classification (NCBI taxonomy): domain Eukaryota; kingdom Metazoa; phylum Chordata; class Actinopteri; order Pleuronectiformes; family Pleuronectidae; genus Platichthys; species Platichthys flesus. The sequence goes on along the minus strand of NC_084958.1, from coordinate 4,541,528 downwards.
CACTGCAATGTTGATTTTGCTCAGGAAAAGATAAAGATATTACTAACACCATAGCAATTTAATATTAGAGTTACGCTAGAGTGAATTGAAGTAAGAGATATTTCATCATACTGAAAAGATGAGATTTTCGGCTGCACTGCTGTAACCTCAGTAGTGAGGAAAAAACAATACCAACTCGTTTTTTTTCATCTTTACAATAAGAATATTATTTTGATTACAAGTATTACATGCAGTTTTTACAAACGATTACTATAGGCGTCTTATTTGGAAGACAAGACAACAACTGTGTCCGGTCCTTCGATTCGCTTGCATGCGTTGTGACATCGACATTGTGTAAAAGACCGAATCTAACGGTGGACTTTGCTTAACTAAAGTGCACTTTTTGTAGTATGAGTGGCTGCACTGACACTTTATGTCTGCGGGATGTCAATTTATTGACTGTGCTAACCCAGATACCGGACTGAATGCTCCATTAAAGTGAAGGTTTGTGTTTGGGAGCTCTCGAAGGACGGTCCACGCCAGTTACCAACGCACACACATTCATTAACACTCTCCGACGCATGAGTAGAAAGTCAAAGTACAGTATTTAGTGTGTTGTGAGTGATTTTTAAAAAATTGGCTGGAGCTGCTTCAAGATGCGTCAGCAGATGTAATCCTATTGATCCCGTCTCTTAACCTTTACCTCTCGCCCACCCATCCTCCCATCCTCCCACCTTGCACCATCAAAACCTCATTCACATGAGAGCAATGAAAGAGTGCACTCTACATAATAGCTGCGTGCGTTGGTAATATTTTATAACAAGTGTCTGAAGCTGTTGAGTTACATTGCGATCCGTTTCAAATTCCATATATACAAGTCTGATCGTCTGATGTGCAGCTCTGAAAAAGACTGACAGGCACAAGGGAAAAGCTTTTTCTCTTCCCGGTTCCTTCTCTCTCGGCTGTTATGGTGCAATATTCCTGAGTCTAACCTTTGTCATCATCGCCGCTTGAAGCGCAGTAAAGTACGTCCCCGGGTGTCATGTCTCTCGGGTGCCGTTGCATTAAAAGTTCCGAGGCAATGCGCACATGACTGGTGAAATTAGGGGAGAGAAATGGCATAGACAGGAAAGGTTGTTTAGAAATATGCCCTTTTATGCCATTCGGTGGTATGGAGTTTGTGATTTAAATTTCACGCAAGACTTGTTGTAGGGCTAGACGGTATTTCACGGTTGCTTGGTTATTAAGCAAATGGTTCAGTGGAAATGGTTTCCATATAACCTATTTGGCTTGGTTCACTTGGGATGCTGTAAGAATCTGTCAGTTGCTAGTGGGTCTTGATCCATCCCCGGTGAGTAGGTCCGACCTCCCCCCTCATAAGATTTGATTTGTATATTTCAACATTGAATCACTTCCTCTATAGACATATTTAACAAAGTAAAAGCTCAATATTTGTCGTATTTAATGCAATGATTTAACATCGAGTAATCGTTGACTGTGAAGACCTCTTAAAAAGCTGATATGCATTGCGGGAAAAATATCACCAGTACAGTAAATCATTGAAACTTGTGCGCAACATGCCTGAATAGTAAGAAAATAAGTTCAAATCTTGATTGCAGATTAACAAGCTGGGTAGATTCACCATAGACTAAAAATATCTACACGCAACGTCCAGCACACAAACAATAAAAAATGTCAGTATATTATAGAATACAGGGCATAACTCTAGAGCAGGGGTGTCAGAACCTTTTTTCCCAAGGGCACCACTTTTGGCAAATCAATCAAATGCAGGCAAATTACATTCATGTTGGTAACCGCCGCCGCCACCCCCTCTTAGTCTTACGTGTGCACACGCTCTTCTAAAAGACATTAAACTCCTAAGCATTAGGGGCCCTTCCATAAATGCCACTCTTATCCTTTGAGGAGGCTCTGTACTTGTCGTTACGAGTGCTTTGGTGCCAGTTCTGTGTTGTTCCCCTGATCACAGTAAAAGGTAAATAACAGACCATCCTCCTGAGTATTACCACATCACATATTGTTCAAAGAAAACCATATAAAAGAGAAACTCATTCGAAAATCAATTCATATATTGTAACGCACTCGTAACTTGTTAATGAGAAGAAGAAAAAATACAAAAACTCACTATGATCCTGACAAAATTTCAGGACTCAGGGTTATTTGCAATAATAATTCACAGAGTGTCAGCAGGGAAGAGCCGATATTGAAGTCTTATTCTCTGCACTTACTTCAGGAGATGTTAAGTCATGATCACAGATTTTGACTGAAAAGTTGCTATCTGAGGGGTAACAAGGCTGACAAACTGAAAAGTACTTTTCGATGGTCTATTGATGGGAGTTCATTTCAAAATCACGAATTGTACAACATTTATATACTCTGAGTTTTGTGCTGCTTCTTCTCCGGGTTGCGTGTTTCTTTTCTGCTGATAACGCGGGTCTCCTCTGTGTTTCTGCCGTCACCGGGGCTCCGTGTTAATCTAACCATGCTTGAAGAACAGACCAGTGCTGCTAAACCGCTTACTGTAGATTCTCCTCAAGGAAAAGATGGAGGGAAGGATAGTGCTCCATATTCACAAGGGCCAAGTCACATGATTGTGTGCAATGAAAGATAATAAACTGTGTCAAATCGGGCCTGGAGTGGATCGCTAGGCTGGAGAATGACGTACGACTGTGAAATTACTTATGTCTGCTATTGTCAATAATGACCTAACACATGTAGTTCACATTTTTTACTATAGTTGCTGAGCACTGGGGCAACACTAGACTGCCATTTCCAGTGTTTCAGAAAGGCTAATTAGATTTATGCGATTAAGTGACCAGAAAGGTTAAAGTGATGGTGATAGTAGTTTGGAGGGAGGTTAAATACAGCACCGGGCCATTTTGTATGATGCGACTGCCGCAGTTTCTGCTCTGCAAAATGAAGCGTTACCACAGCGGCCTGGTGAAGCAATTACAAGACCTCTACAGGCTTTATTTTGTAGCAGCGCTGCTAATGAAATGGTTTTCAATGGGTTTCCCATGGGAAAAGATCATTAAGAAATGACTCTAAATCTAACTGTGATGCATCAGCAGATATACTCCCTGTGAGTGGATGTGTGTGTGTGTGTGTGTGTGTGTGTGTGTGTGTGTGCGTGCGCGTGTGTGTGTGTGAGAGGTATACAGATGCACTGTGACTCAGGAGACTGTAGTACATCTGTTACAGATGAAGGGACTTCTTAAACCCATTTCAATGAAGTGACTATCAGCAGCTAATGTGCTCCTATAATAGAGGCAGGTTGCTGATGATGATGATGTTGGGAGGGGAAATGAGCCTTCAATCATTCCCCCTTCAATAATCTCAGCAATTCAAATTCCACTACTTGAAGCTAACTAGATTCAATTTAATTTGAAGGATTTGATCCAGGAGAAGAAAAACAACACACGTCCCCCTGAGAACATTTCTGCAGATCTTCCTTTGAAAACTATTTTTTTTACCTTTGTAAATCTAGTTTCAACGTGCAAACACCAACTGATTGCATTACAGCTGAGGTGCTGAAGACAGAGTGCGAGTGGCACGTGTTGAAATTGCACTGCCTGCTGGGAAGGTTGAAGGCAGAGGCTCTGCAATCGGCCTTGATTAAGCATCACAACAAGAAGCAGGACAGTTACATTGAGGAATATATTTCTGTGATGACAGGGTCAAAATACACCCGCCCTATCATACTCAGCCCTGTGGTAATGGGGCAATAGTACGATGCTTGACCCCCATAACTGTCATGGCCCACACACAATTTAAACAAATAGAACAGGCAGCCCACACACACTCACTCACAAACCGGCGATTGTGCCCTATTCTTTTTAAACTATGTGCCTGGACCTACAATATTTCATGGCCCCCACCTCTGCTGGAGTTGCCACATGGTACTAGCGGCAATGAATAATGAGGCTGCATGGGACCCAGGGGATGGGATTACATTTTTCATTTTGTTTTAGAGGAGATATAAGTTTTAGGTCCCCTGAATTATGCAGTGGATGCAACACTGTTTATCAAAAGCGCTCAGATATAGAGGTTATTTGAGAGGACAAAGTGTTTAGAACAAAGATGTATTGAGATTCGACATCAAACTTTTTCCCCTAACGATAAAAGAACTAGGCGGAGTAGAACGGATGCTATCTGGCCCATAAGGGTGCAAGGAAAGAGCTGGTATTTGTCTGGCCATGGGAAACTAGAATCGAGCAAATACGAAAATATCTTCACAAAAGAGCAGAGTGATGAGAGCAGAATGTAATGTTTACACTGCTCTGGTTCTACACGATTAGAACGTCAGACATGATCTGGGCCAAGAAAATATAATATAAGCAGTGATTAAAATCAAAGCTCTGATATGATATGACTGCAATGCGAAGAGGGATGAAGACAGTAAGCAATGGGCCATTTGTGGTCTCATGCAGCCTTACCACTCAGGAAACCAAAGATCGCAAAGATTGACAGTAAAAACAACTGTTTGCAAAACCATTCCACAAAGATCTACTGGTCAGTCATAGCCTAAAAAACGTAACCAGGAAGACAGGCCTTTGAAACGTCACACTTTTTAGATGGTGATCGGGCATCGGGCATCGGGCATGTCGGGCAAGCAATGTGCGATTTGCATGGTTAGGAGTTTTCTAGTCAGTGTTTGCATGTTTGACTCACTCAATAACTTAAATAACTGTAGTTTGTTCAGATACACTATATTTGAACGGAATTCTTGTGTCTTCAGTAGCAGACCGGTCCAGCTCCATGTTGCATTTTGGGGAAGTTAGCAGCCAGAAGTCTTATCCAAGAGATCTAATATGTTAGCTGAAAGGAATACTCGTGCTGAAAAAATAATTTGTAACATCAATATGAGATACTTTTTCAAAATGAAAATACTGGAATATGAAAACAACTTTATGCTATTTATGTTTTGACACTATTATATCTGCAAACCGTCTTAAGTAGGAATAATAACTGTCCTCTGACACCCCTAATGCCATTTTCCTTCTTGCTTGTTTCTTCTATAAAGGGTTAGAAACCATCAGAGCTTTATAATCTTTGCAAACTTAGTTCTTTTATCCAATTATTGTGATGCTGGTGCAGTGCTGGTGCTGCTGGTTGAGATGAAGGAACATATACCATCTAAGTTCCTTTATAGAAAAGTCCACGGTGGTCAGTTTAGAGTCATGCTGGCATTGAATGAGGCTCTCCAGCACTTTGTTGCCGATGTCAGCCTCTTTTTTGTTTATTCAGACTATTATTCACTTGTGGTTTACACTCCTCTAAAAACCTAATCAGCATTCAATGAGTTGGATTTTGTGCACAAGCCATATTGGTTAGGAAACAGTCAGATACCATCAATAAGGACGCTCTACCTTGTGTCTTCTAGTCTCCACCATCTGTTGTGCTCCATTTCTGCTCGTTCTTTCTCATGATGTGTGTATTTTCTTCCTCAATCCTACCAGATTACTGTCATGGGGGAGACCAGTTCTCACAATTAACATTATTCCAATGTCATTTTTTTTGTAAGGTATAATCACCAATAACCAAATAGAATAATCACTTCGATTTATTTTTATTTTATTAATTTAGCAGATGCCTTTATCCAAAACAACTAAAAACAGAGGGACGTTATTAAAGCATTTGTACTAAGTGCTCAAAGTGTTGAAGAGAAGTTCAGAGACAGCTCAGGAAGCGCTCAAAAAGTGCTTAAAACTCACAATTAAAAGTTCTGAATTATAACTTGATACACCCAACCTATTTGCCTCAACCTCATGACAACACAACACACGTTAACATTGTCAAGATTTGTATTTCGAGCAATCCTTCATTCCCTGTCGTTAAAGAGACACTTCATGTTAACCTATCCTATCATACCAAGGGGCTGCTATATTTGGGTAAAGCCAGGGTGAGTGTGTGGCATCACAATTATGACATGTTAAAAAAATTTAATGTTGGACATAAAGTCGAGATTTAAATTCATAAGCAGTGGGATTATCTGAAGTGTGGACCTGTTCATAAGTTTATTTGAATGCAGTTATGATCAGATCGCTATGCAGTGCTCTGTAACTCGGTGCCATAAAAGACAATTAAGCTCATTTAACTTCATGAAAAGACAAGAGCACTGCCTAACGTTAGGGTGTTATTAACATTCTCTGTGATTGGCCGTCATTTCATAGGTCAAGCAAAGAAACTTCTGTATGATTAAACTCTGGCTGAGCAGCTGTGTGGGTGAGCGCTGAATGAGCACAGCTTTAGAACAACGCTTGCGTCCACTGCCAATGGCTCTCAACCTGCCTGCTCTCTACTTACTGAAGATGAATGACTTCTAAGTGGCCATTACTTACCATGTGAAATGGCCTTAAAAGGAATGGCATCGCCCTTGTACACATAAATGTGACCAAATGCCATAAAGTTGCCCTCACTTAAAAAGGAATCCATTTTATGTAACAAAACTATGAGCTCGAATGAACTTTTGATCTAGCGGCAAATTAAAAATCCGGTTTACGTTACACAGTTTAGCATTTTAAAAGGTCAGAATGCAAATCAAATATGTAGAGTAACAACATAGAATAATAAGAATGGGTTTTCCTGCAATTTTAATAACTAATGAATAAATCTGTTCTTAAAAAATGATTTGTCCAATGAACTAGAACAGAACATTTCCTGTAGTTATAGAGTGTAAATACTCCCTTATAAAATGTACTGAAAGTTGACCTTTTATGCTTTTAATTAATTTGAGGTCATATAAACTGTTGGCTCAGTAGCATTCCATGAGATGCGTTGCAATGTGTCTAATTACTCTATAGGTTTCCTAGGCTGACCATGGTCCACCTATTACTGACCTTGGGTTAAATGTGTATCATGGTAAGATGCTCTTCATTATCTACAGCCGGGGTCATGGAAATGTCATTCGATTTATTTGGTCATAAGCCAAGCTGTAGGACGAATCAAGATGCTGACCTGATGCCGGTATCTCATGTAAACTTGAAGTCAAACCATGTTGTTAGAATTCTTCTGAAGGAAAAGATCTGTATAAAATCAAAATGATAATGCAACCTAAAGTTTTATCAATGTTCAACTAAAAAACATGTTGGTGCTGCAGGAAAGAGATGAACCATGAATACCTATTGAAATGTTTTCAGTTAAACATGGATATGTCTAGGTCTTTTTAAAGGTGGAGGGGGTGCTACAGGAAATGCCAAGGAAAAACAAGAAAGGCATTAGGATTCGTCATCTGGGGACCAGGAATATCTGTGAAATATTTCAGGGTTACCCCTTCCAAAGTCCAAAATATGACTCACCAATATACTGGCATTGGGGTTAGGGTTAACCTGACCCCCATACAACTATACACCTTCCTTTTAACAGTACTTGCAAAAGTATTTTATTCAAAGTTCATATTAATTTAAATGCTTTGACAGCTGGCAAAAATATTAGAAAAATAATAGAGCTTTTTAAACTGTATTTTCACTATTTGATAGGTTAATATAAAACGATAATATATAAACTGATCATGAAATATTTGTTAAACCCTAAACTGTGAAGCAACTAGGATATCAAAGCAAAAATTCTTCACCTTGAAATACGTGCAATGATTTATGAGTATCTTATATTTCTTCTTCTCTGAAAACATTGCAAATCTCCCACATTTCATTCTTATTCACTTCAGGTATTAGTAAATATACATGTGCATCTAGTCACAGCAGCCTAAAATGTGGGCTTTCCTTTAGAATGTTGCCAGCTTCTCTGTAGTATTGATGAAGTATTTGTTTGGCACAGTCCATCTTCATCCATGCTACTGTGGTTCTATGTAGACTTGAGAGATTTTACAAAAGGAACTGTATCTCTAAATCATTCTAACACTATGGTTGGCCTGTTAGCTCACACATGGCTGGTCTGGAAATCCTCTGAGAGGCCACATGTGCTTATACCAGCTCAAATAAGAGCAAAGTGTTATTTCACACGACCCAAGATATCCAGTTAGTAGGGCTAACTATTCGAATAGTCTTATTAATTGTCACATTAGTGATCATTGTATTGAGAGCTTCATGGATATTGTTGATGGACAGTGCTTTGGTAGCCTTTAGTTGTGGCTGGTCTGAAAAACAAGAAACCAAAATAGTAATTACTGTGCAGTTACGTTTGAGTATCATCACTTATTGGGTAAACGACTGCCGGAGGACTTTTATTCTATTTTCATAGTCTGGAATGAGTGCATGTGTGTAACAGAGCATGGCTTTAACTTGTCCTTAATGTGTCACACACTTAGGCAGCTTTTAACTGCTGTAAGCGACCCTATCCAGTGGTAAATGTCCTGCTTTTTGTTTTTCTATAGATTAGCTTTAAAAGTGGTTTGCCCTCGGCTACGGCTAATACCTCCCATTTATAGTTGTTATTGTCAACTTAGTGGTATTGACAGATGGCAGAACTGACTGCACAGCTGATTAATGGATGCTGCAGGGTCAACACTGTGCCTGCTTCCGCTTGTCACGATAGCGGCAGAGCCGTTACAAATGTTATTAGAGTGACAAAGTCACTGCGGCTTCTGAAACAAAACAAAGGGAACTACATCAATAGCAATTTGAAGCACCTCCAAAATCCATCAACCTCAAATCAACCTTCAAACTAACATGAAATTTGTCATTATCCATCGCCAGCACAATAACAAAAGCAAATAATTGCACAAAATCTATCAGCAAATTCATCTATGAATGAAAAGCTAACCCCTTGACTCCAATATCCTCCTAATTTAACACTGCGCTTGTGCTTAGTTCGAATGTGTTTATTTATATTTCTCTAAGAGACTCCTCTGCACAACTAGAATGTAGTCACTCAAACAGCTGTGCATCCACAATAAGCTCAAATGGATATATGTTTGGTTGACAGTGTGGTACTGGATCCATTCTGAATCAGCTCGCCGAGGATAATGTGGGTAGTCCAGTTATTATCATGATGACATTGAGGGTGGTCAGGGGTTTTGTTGTAAGCCCTTTTGTCTGTGTAATAGTGGGAATGATTATTACAGCTACATTTGGACCAGTACTAATTGCATGGCTGCCCTAATAGCCTACGTGGCCAGACTGTTAAGCATATGATGGCTCACAAGGGGTCCGATGCTCACTCAATTATCCACCGACCGTTTGTATATGTAAAGACTTAACTCGACTGGGGCTGGTTTCTCCTTGGAGCTTGTTGCCGTCGTCGGTGAGCTCACTGTCTGTTGCGTGGATGCAGGCAACATCAATTATATTTAGCATCAGCTCTGGGTTATCCAGTAATTAGCAACTATGATACCACAATGTTTGACATTTGAATTTTGCTTTATTATTTCTTCCCCTAAGCTTGTATAGTTGGACTGAAGCTGCCCAGACAGCCAACCCTGAGGTAAATGCTGCTTACATTTGGCACAATGGAGAGATTAAATGAGGCGTGGAAACAAGGGCAAAAGGTCCGACCAGCTTTTTTTTTATTGGTTTGCGCAAATACTAAATATTTCAAGCTGCATCGACAGATCTATCCCAGCCATAGTGAGGAAAGTGACAAAAGTAAATAAACACCTACAAAATGGCTACTTAGCTGACAAACTGTTTCTGAGTCGCCAATAAATGTTAACTCTCCTGTCAGTCCCAGTTTCCACAGACTCATGGTAAAAGTATCTGTCTCTTTAGCTCAGCTGAATAGTGCAGCCCCTTCATTAGTGAGCCACCAACTTTGTCTGTGTGCCATCCAGTGCCGGGCAAGCTGCCTGCTGTGTTTACAGCACATTATGCTCTTTTGACAACCGCTTTTGTTCTGAGCGATTTCACAAGTGCTTTGAAAGTCGGAAGCAAAGTTTGCCGACTGCAAAGCCAAGAGCAGAAATATGGTAAAGGCTCTCAACCGCTTAATGCAACTGCAAAACTCAGCGGTGATTCTGTCATTACAAGCAACACCTCTCACATTACACAGTCACCTAACACCTATGGTTAAAAAAGATCACAGAAACTCTCTTAAAATAAATGTTGCTTGTGTTCAAATATTTGCAGTTTTTCCATTATCGTACTTATTTTTCTTCCAGGCAACATCCCCCTGAGTGACCACTCAGCAAAATTACCAGGACTCTAGGAAGCAGATTGTTTGTGCACACGGGTACATTGGCATAAATTAATCTGATGTGTATATTCTAAACATACAGCCTCAGGTACACCTTCTGTATATTGCTGCGTGGTGCGGTGTAATTGGAGCTCCCCATCCCACACGGCTCTTTCAATTACCAGAAACTGCTTTCTGCTCTTGCTGGCAGAATATCCGGCGAGGCCCGGTTGACTCTGTGTGGACCTATTTGGAAAGGATTAAGCCAGCTAGCAACTAATAAAGGAGATGTTGCAGTATGCATATAGGGACTTTATGGGGCTGCTGGGCTCAGTAGTGAGCAGCCTGTGTAATTGTCAGGAGAAGGGATGGGAGCTAATGAGGGAGGGAGAAAAATGCTGCGGTGAAAGAAGGGGGGAGGGAATAATTGATGGGTGACAGAATTGGAGAGAGAAAGGGTGGTTTGGTTTAATGTGGAGCTTTTAAAGAAGTATTATGTCCAATGAATTACACAAAATGATGTGGTTAGACTCCTTCAAATTGTGAGTCAATGCCTTTTTGCTTGTCTTTCAGCCACAAATGAAACATTTAGAAAATTTTCCCAAAGAACCATGGAGGGATTTATTATTTTGCTCTTCCTCAAAAAAAAAAAGAAAGAACATAACTGCAGGACTGTAATGCTGCAGCACCAGTTGTGGGCAGGTAATCAGAAACTTGCAAATGATTGCAATGTTAAGGACCAGATTTTCATTATTTATTGAAGCTGTATGAGACTGAGAATGGGACTGTAACTGTCTAAATTCATCAGGAAATGTAAAAAAAAAAAAACTAAGAGAGAGAAATGCTCCAACCAGTTTGAAGAGAAGTATATTAGATCCACTGATACAAAACTACAAACACAATGCAGCAGCAGAATTATAGGGAATTAATAGTGTATCAGTCACAGTGACCATTTTCCTGTTCGGGTACTTTTGATACTTTCATTGCATTTCTCAATTTGTGATGTTGAGCTTTGGAGAACAAAGACTAATTCCCTTATTCTGTATTTCTCCTCACTCATCTGTTGTTATTGTTGCAGTATAAGTCAGTTTATATGTTCTTCCAAAACTGTTTTTACAATGTTACAATGATATAACAACAATGTTTTTTGAACAGTGACTTGTCATTACGTGTTAAAATTAACAATTTAAGCGATGTACCAACCATTTTGTGTCCTAACAGTCCCGATGGGTTGGGTTAATATGACTTTCAGCATGGAGAGCGCTGCTGACAGGCCGTTGGTTTCTTAATTATCAGCTGGTAAAGATGTTAACAGAGGTATTGATGGGCCTTAATTGACCATATGGCTGTTTGTTTGTCTAGCTGGAGTTTGGCCAGAGAATGTTACACACACACACTAACACAGATGGATGCAACATGTATTGCACGCGGACCCATACACACACATTCTTGTACGCAAATCTTAGTGAGGAGACTCATAGGCATAATGCTGTTGCCAGCCCCTTACCCTAACCCTAACAGTCAAAGCAAGTCTTTGCCCTCAACCAGGCATTTGAAAAAAAAGACCCTTTCCAAAAATGTCCTCACTCTGTAATATTTATGCTCAAAATGGTCCTCGCAAACCTTTAAGTACAAGTATACACACACGCACACACACACTAGGAGCCAGCTCAGCATATAATTTGCAGGGGTTCTAGTTTCCTAACACAGCCCTTCAGAGTGTGTCTTCTAACATTATCGGCATTATGCTGCACGCTGACATTATTGCTGGCTCTGCTGCTTCTTAATCCAGTTGTGCTTGTGCGTGTGTGTGTTGTACATGTGTTTCTTCGGGGAGGGGGGGGGGGATTGGAGATCTTACCACCTGCTTGTTCAAAGACTCCGCCTTAAGGCCCTGTAGGTTTGAGGGGGGGGGGGGAGAAACAACGCGTAATCGTGTCACTCTTTTCTTTCTAGTCAGACGCACCTTCATCGCCCTTTTTTCTCACACTTTAATTACATGACATCGTTTTTAATGCTCTCTCCCCAAACTGACTTTTCAACATGTTTTATTATGAGACCAGTTAAACCAGATTATGAATCTCGGTTCATTATTGAATTCATTCTGCGAATGACTTCAAAAGTCCGAGAGGCATTTCCCAATAGAATAAGCTAATATTACCCTCTGCAAAGACCACTATGTAGCTGTTCATGTAAGCTGGAAATACTGTCAACTGAAGCCAAGAGCAGTGAGATGTTAAAAGAAAACTGCCATTTTTATTAAAAGACACACACACACCACACACACACAGAGGCGAATCACGTTTATCTGTGTTCTGTCTGAACAGGTTAACATGTATCAGACCAGCCCCTGGTCTGTTAATAGGTCCCCTTAGACACTTTGATTTTTATTGTATTTAAATTTATTGCAATGCAATTCTTATTGGAACCCTTTCTTCAGGCAGGAGGCCACGTTAAAATGTAAGACATCAATCCTAAGTGTAAACTTATAAAGTATTATCATATATACAGTATATATATATATATAAAATCATAGAACTGAAAAAAAGATTATATAATTTGTACAGTAGATCTACAGAGAAACCAACCTGAGATTTACAGCATCTTGTATAGTAGAGAGATCACTAGACTAATCCTTGTCAGAGTTGGTCACTGTTTTGTTAGTATCTCTGTCCCCAGACACATGACAACAAGTCAAGTGAGTGACTTGAGACCCATTCAGGCTCCCAATATCTCCACTGACAGTTGATGACTATAATGTGCAACTTTGTAGTAAAATTAAATAAAAACAGTGAAGAACATTGTTTGGAAGTAAACAAGGAAGTTATTTCACATAAAATATCATGCGTTTAAATGTTTTATGAGGAAAGAAGATCCTGGAGCATGTTTATCAGGCTGGCTAATTTTGACGCACATGGTGGGTGTTGGACAATAAAACTGAATGTAAACATATCTTAAAAAGTTGGGTGCTTTGAGAGCACATACGTCAACTAACCATCTATCTTAACATGTAAAGAAAGTGAAAACATAACCCTGGATCCACCTGTGTGAACAGATCTGCTCCTTGGGTCATGGCCCAACCCCTCACCTCTGCACTATAAAGTAGATATTGAGGTATTTATCTGTATGACTGACAGACAAACAGATGACAATGATATCACCTATTAATCAATTTTAGTGGAAACAATGATACAGTGTTCCAAGGTGGTTCTCTAGTCTGTTCAATCACAGCTGATTTTTACATTTGAAAATGATTCCCCCATTGCCCAGTGTTTTCTGGGGGCATTTGTTTTGTAGACCCAAGTTATTTATATCTCCTATGTGAATAAAACTTTCCATTCTCTGAAGAGATCTCGTCTCTAATGCCAACCCTCTGTGCAGACAGTATATACATTTAGAAACTGAAATACCTAAAAGTTATGTAGAAAAGACAAAAACAACTTTCTCGTGTGTGTTTTTAATGAGCCACCGGTTGGACCAGCTGTTATAGACCCATCTTTTTTCTCTCGTCCTTTTCACCACATCAAACCTTTGAGCAAAGATCCACTCCCCCCCCCCAGCCAGCAGCCTTTGCTATTCACACCCGAACCCTCGCACACATCTAAGTGTGAATCTGAGTCTCGGCCATTCCCTCCCTGTCTCTTCGGTCGCTCCCTCTGGATGCACCTGTCTCTTCTCCTGTCGCTCCCTCTTAACGTCCCTGTTTGTCTCTCTCTGACTGGCGTCCCGTACCGTTAGCATCAATCCTCCACTTCAAACGTTCGTCCTCCTCTCAGTTCTCTCCTCTTTACCAGACCCCCCCTCAATCCAAGTCCAACCTATGTCTAGTGGACCTGAATCGCAAGAGGGAGAGGTGGGGGTGGGTTGGCGCTGAGAGCAGGTGTGCATCTGGCTCACTATTGCTGCTGACTCGCATAAGCGCTGAGAGTTGAGTGGTGAGCTGCTGGTGCTGAGGAGTGCAGCTGGCCTCTAATGCTGATGGACCTCCACCTGCTCTAATGTTTGCCAGGTGCGCACGCACCCACACACACACACAAACACACACATATTTGTAGTTCCGCAGCTACAAGCCAACACGAGATTCATACTGTATGTGAGTCACACCCAATAAGGATTCCCAGCTGCAGTAATTGCAGTGCACAGACGTTGAGCTGATGAATTCTGGAGCAGGTTTATGATCTGTATGCTGCCTGAAAATTAAAAAAAAGTTGTATTTTCTTACTTGTGGAAGGGAAAATCTAGGAGAGCAGGTTACCCTCATAATTCTCTGCCTTTCCAACTTGAGCACAAATTACTTTGGGAAGTCAGGAGGTCGCCTTCGGCCGGGCCACTCTGCAGCTGGGTGGGGAGTTTAAGGGAGGCAGCTCTACCGGGAATGAGCTGCACATTTTCAAGAGCCATTTCCCCTGCCCGCTCCCCGTCTGTCTCTCCTCGTTTCCCTCCCTTTCATTTCCTCCGTCAACGCTCTCAGCCTTCCTGATGTTTCTCATTTCCCTCTTGTCTTCTCCCTTTTCTTCTGCAAACACAGTTAAACAACTTGCGCCTAACTCACAAAGCCTAGTGAAGGCGCTGGGAGAAAACAATCCGATAAACATAAGCCCCGGGTCCCCCCTTGACTCTACTGTCGTCTCCAAGATGTTATTTAAGTGCGACACATGGTCGATTTCTTCCATTCCACCTGGAAGACCTCAGCTCCCCTCCTCCTCTTCCTCCCCATCTCCAGTATGGATTTGAAGTGTTCGTGCCATTTTGCCTTACCTCCATCTCCCCCGAGCTTGGGAGGGAGAAGGGTAAATACACAAAGGCTGTGTGAATAATGCAAGGCGAACATTAAATGTCAAGGCTAAAAATTCGCAATTCCTCTCTTTTGTCTCGCTGGCATTCGCGGACATGTTTTATGCATTTTATAATTAGTAGGGGGGTCTCAGAGGAGAGGAGGCCTGGCAGCTATAGGGATTCCTTATTTCTGCGAGAGGTGCGTTTCAAGAAGTTACAGAACTTCATCTGAAAGGCAAATCTCACTCTGCCTTGGAATGGAAAAGTGATTTATCGTTAGATCGTTATTAGCCCTAACATGTATGTAGCATGTGTAGGTGTGTACATGCATATATAAGTAGTTATTTAAGTATATGGTATGCGCTCAAGGTCTTTGCTTTTCATTGTCAAACCAAGTGGCTAAATGATGACGAAGCAGAGGTAGAAGCTTGTTACATTAACACAAACAGTGTTCGGCTACAGGTCAGGGTGTTTGATTTTGCATCCGTCCAAACCTTTAAGGGTCGAAGGGGGTGAGAGGTAGGGTACATCCTGGGCAGCTCACCAGTCCATCCTGCAAATGTTGGCTTGCCATTTAACTCAACCAGCATGTCTTCAGAGCGAGATGTACACACAATGCAACATACCGAAAAAGACCTGCGAGGCCCACAAAGAAAAACCATGCCAGCCGGCAGGTTTCACGCCTTCTTGCTGTGAGCGGACAGGGCTACACTGCACCATCGCGCCTGTGAAAGATGGAGAGATAGATAGATCGATATGTAGATAGATAGATAGATATTTAGGCATCCAGTTGCACACAAAACAGTATACATTGCTCATGCTATACAAAGTTGTGCATTTTGACTGACATACCCTGTAAATTATGGTATATCATATGTAAGTGTATTTAAATAAAAAAGTACTAAACAGTGCAACTTAAAAAACAAAACCAGGGATATAAAAAACATAAAATCAAATAAAGAAAACATAGTCAGTAATGGTCACAGTCTGGCAGCCTAGTAGTGTTAGACAAACAGAAAGTTCAATTTCATTTTAGCATAAACAACTTTGATCTCTTAAATTGTGTCAGATTAGAAGATTTTTAAATTAATAGGTTTTTGGAAAGTAGATAACTTGGAGGCAAAAATTAATTGATAATTAAATATTCCTAAAGATTAGATTGCCCTGAGTATTAAGTCCAGACCTGGTTTTTCATTTAAATTATAGCTTTAAATAGGCTTTTTCAGTTACCTAAGAACCTTTTTTTACAAATGGTACACTATGCAATGCGATTTCATAGTTTTTGGAAAAGACAAGACTGTTGTTTTATTCTTGTTAGTACTTACTTGGCCTTGAATGTTGAGCTGTCCTAGAATATCATTTGGTCTCCTGCCAGTGACATAATAAACAGTTAAAATACTTATTTAAATAAAATAACTTTAAAAAGCCCTATACAGCCACTGCATGCGTTCACATTCATCTAAGTTTCCGTCCTGCCCTGAGTTGCATGAATACATTCGTTTGACGGATGACTTTTACTAATTGCCTTCTTAAACTGCAGCATTCTCCTGGTGCAGCAAGTGAAAATGAAAAAAGCTGTGCTCTGAGTATTGTATTTTCATGTCTGAGCCCGCATTTATCCACCTGAAATTAATTCTCTAATTTGAGTGTAAGATAAACAGGGAATACTTAGCTTCCCAGCCCACTTAAAGCATCTTCTCCACTGCTCCACGTATCCACTCTGAAATGCAGATTTTTCCCTGAAGGCTCCACCCAGCAGTCCTGCTAGTCATTAAGAGAGAAGTGAAGAGCGTGTCTTGACTTTTTTTTTTTTTAGGGCACTGCAAAGTCTGTTTCAAAGTGTCACCTTAGAATTTTTTTTTTTACTGCAGTGTGCGTGTTCGCCTGCTCCGTCTAACTAAAGGCATGTCCTGTGGAGTTGACTGTGTGAGGCGGCTCCTCACACTCAAGATGCGGTGTGATTCGCTAACACCGCTGCTCTGTGTGGAGGCAGGCGGTGACACGTTTCTCCAATCGCAGTATAAAAAAAAAACCACACACAATTTGCACATTGTCCACTCAGAGCCGCCTGCAGGTGACTTTCAGTCGTTCAGAAACTTTAAATGAGCTCATTTCACTTTTGTCCGTTGAGCGATGGTGAAGCTGAGCTGTACTTTATGAAGTATGAAGATGTTCTTTTGTTTGAATCATCGGCCGATAAACAAAGCTTTTCATTACATGTGAGACTTGATTTTAGCCATTAACGTAATGCACACACTTTACAAAGCCATCAAAAGGACATGCGGTGTTGGAAAACTTCAGCAGCACTTTTATAGAAACAGCTTTGCCAGTGTATGGTATGTCAATTTATTTTATTCTGCTATGTATAAACTATATTAATAAGTTCACATGACATGACTCCTGATCTGGAGTCTTACGCCGGGTTCACACCGGACGCAGAAGCGACGCGGAAGCGAGGCGTGAGCGCTAATCCCTAGCGCGCCGGCGTTATCAGCCTGCAGTAATTTTTTTCAAGCATATACTTACTTGTTGCTCCAAAATTAACTGCAACAGCGTCCCAACATATGTCCTTTTAGTCTTGTCTTTATACAACATGTTCCGAGGATCATACAACTCACTGTACTTCTCGACTTCAATTATTAATTTAATATCATCCATGTTGATGAACTTCTCCGCTGTTTGCTCCGTTAAATGTCGGGTGTTGAGAGTAAATTAAGTATTCTCCACTCAAACCTATTGGAGAATACGTAGCCCCCCCCCCCTCTTTTTATCTGTATCACTGCTTGTGTGGCCTGTAGTGGCTGCAGAGGGGGGACATTTAATAATGTGGTCGGTAAAAGTGGTAAAATTAAAACTCCTGGACAACAGAAGGTGAATACAAAGTATGGGATGCATATTTGATAATTCACATCATATAAATGATGTCGTCAGTATCGTTTAAAATCATTTTTCAGTGTGTTTCCTGTCGTGATACTCTCGCGTCAAGTGGAAAAAATAGACTCGACGCCGAATCGATCGCTGCACGGCGCGAGGCAGCCGCGGCACAACACTACGCCTCAGCGTCCGGTGTGTTCAGCACAACGATTTAACATGGGAGTGGATGGGAGCCAGAGGATTGGCGCTGCGCTTACGCCTCGCAGATGTCTGGTCATTTGATAGGAGCCTGATGAATCAGGAAAGGTTGTGTTATAAAAAAAAGACTCAATCAGCAAGCAGTTGTGAGTGTGTGCGTCATGGTTTCCAAACATCTAAATTTCTGGCGTCCAAACAAAAAAAAAAAAAAATCAGGTTACTACTTTATTAACGTATTTATATAGATGTAACATTCAAGTCAATCGTAGTTGTGACTTGGCTGGAGTTGCGGTAGTTTTGGTGATTTGGTGTTGTCCTTTCAATCACTTGTCCTGTCCTGTCCTTTTTGTTTCTTTTTCTCTTCTGTTTTCAAGTTGTTTCTACTATGTATGTGTGGGAACAGATAACCAACATGCACTGGCTGCATGACAGCTTTCATTATACCTGCACAACATGATGAGCAGATTTCTTATGCTCAGAGTCTCGGATGAACTGCCACTCAGTACTGTGCCTGACTGCACTCAGTGGAGACCCACTGTAAGAGGGAAAACAATTAGCCACGTGATTGGCCAATTAGAGAGAGCTTGTGTCATGCAGATACAAATGTGCAACACTTCTACTACCTTCTCCTTTCCCTCCGACATGCATGTAGAAAGACCCTGACACAGACAAGCTAAATGCACTGGCTAAATGACTTAACAAATCACATTTAAGCCCATTCAAATTCCTGATTAAAATCTGAATTCACAATTCAGTTTGTGAATACAGCTATTTATTTCTAATTTAAAAAAGAATTTTTGAGGAGGTTTTTAAATTCCATCACTGATTTATGAAATGCTTGATGAATAGTGTTTAATAATTTTTTCTGTCCCTTTTTTAAATCATTAGAACCATCTATTGATGGGTTAGGCTTACAGGGCTACTGGTTGACCAATACAACATCAAATAATTAATAACTTTACTTAATTTTATCTTTGTATTTATAGATACAATTAATTTGTGAACAAGTTTATTAATGCCAGTTTATTATTGTACACTTATTTATTACCAATAAGAGGCTTTGTCATCAGATTATTTTATGTTATTATTAAATGTTCTACAGTCACTCTCACACAGGTGTTGGTGGGGCTGTGTGAAAGGAGTAGATGCATGGGGCAGTTAGTGCAGAAAGTTGATGTCAACACAACTCGTCAATTAACAGTAGATCGCTGGGAATTTCAGATAATTTATTAAAGGATCTTTTATTAAGAATGCAAAGCATGTCAGCGTATCATATGAAGAATTGATTCAGACAAGGGGAACAACAATTTCTTTGATTTATTGTGCTTTAGTGGTGCTCATTACCAAACAGATTTATTTTGCAATAAATATAAATTACCTCCATGTGTCCCTCAGAGGAACTGGGGAGTAATGCCAACCATGATTTGTAGGCTTGACTAACAAAGGCGCTAACGGAGATACTGTTGAACTGCCTCAGAATTGTTTCCTGATCTGAGACATCTGCCACATAAAAGTGCAAATTGTTCCCAGGATATCAACCAAAAGCACTGAGCTGATCAGTGGGATAAATATTTAACGGAGTTAGAAAAGGAAAAAAAAGTTTTAATCTCTTATCATTGTTTTTGTAATTAACGCCAAATGTTTCTGTGTTTGGTTTTCCAGGCCAGTGGGAGGTGACTGTCAGAAGAAATGCCGGTCCCAGGTGCCCTAGTACATCACCACCATGGCAACTCCTTGGCCAATCAGAAGAGAGAGGTGCTCCCATGGCTCTGCGTGCCTTGCTAGATGGTCAGCGTCCTCCTTGATGCTCCTATGGTTGCCTTGGGTGTTGCTATGGCAGCCATGGCCCACCCGAGCTGAACAAGTGGGCGGCGGGGGACAGAGCGGGAAGCCAATCCATAGTTCGCTAGCGTCTGCCTCATCCTCCTCGTCTTCATCCTCCTCGTCCCCCTCCAGCACCTCATCGTGGGGCTTCAGCACGAGGCAGAGTGGGGGGCAGCTGGACTGGCTGCTGTCAGAGAAGGGACCTTTCCACAGATGTCCGGAGTACACAGAGTTCAGAGAGCGGTTCCAGCAGGGATTTTCTACCAGATACAAGATTTACAGGTAAGAAAGTTCTGCACCCTCGTGTATGAGCGATGTGAAAACTCATATTCTGGCCCCAAACAAAAGAAAAAGGGAAAAAGGGAAAAGTGCTTCTACTGAATTACGGTTGAACTAACCTAGAACATGATGTGAATTAGTCTTTTTCGAACTAGTATTCATTACCACGTATGTAAGAATTTACGGCTAATAAGCTTCAGTTGTCTCAAACTGGCTTGACTTAGACACAGATGTTTCCCTGCTGCCTTAAACTCGTGAACTTAACTTGCATCACAAGATCAAAGATGTGTTGTACGTTTTGAAAATGTAAAACCACACATTAGTCCTATGATGATGAATCTGGTGATTCATGTGGAGATGGCGGATCGGCCTACTTTGTAACATGTTGACACAAGAACAAATCTGAGCCACTTCGTACCAGAGTCAGAGTCCACACATATACATGTATATTCATACAGCACATCAGCCCTGTGTTATAATATTTTAATCTGAATCTGAAATTAAATTAGATCTGATGTTACTGGGTCTTTATACTTAAGATGAGGTATTTAGCATTTGTATGATTAAGTTACAGGATGAGTTACAATGAGTTACAATTTGAAACATTGTCAACACTTGAGCCTGGTTATGACTGTATACAGGTGCAATCAGTCCTTCAATTCCAAATGTAGGTTTGAGTGTTAAAAGAAAAGTTGCATAAATGTCCTTTTCTTCACAGCTTCAGACTAATGTTCCGAGAGGAGGTATTTTTGTCCAGCATTTATGTGGCATTCAATCTTTTTCCAGGAAATGTTACCAATTCATGAGTAGTGAGCGTACTCCCACACCCAGAGTACTGGACAGCCATGCTGCAGTGCCTGGTGAGCAGTTTGGGGGGGTTAAGTACCTTTAAGTGTTTATTCACTTCTCCCCCATCCGTCGTTCTCACTGCCATCCAGGGATTCGAACATGTGACCTCTTGGCAACAACTCCCACCCAGTACCAGTTCTAAATAACACAAGTCACAGATTTTCATTTTGAAAAACAAAACCCCCAACCAGCCAAATATCAACTTCGAGCACATAGCACCAGATATATGAAACAAAATGATTCTTCCACTGAACTCTCTGCAGTTTGAATAATGCAGCACTAACTCCTAAATTCATCAAAGAATATATGTGCATGAGAGCGTGTAATGAAATGCTGCTCTGTTACTTTTACTTAATGAACTTTTACTTATTGTCAAACATAGCTCTTTGCATCAAAATTTGCTGGATGGTTGAAATTTAATTTCCATCGCTACTGCTCGCCGGACCTGTGTGACAGCAGTATCTCCTTCCTGCTGATAATGGACTGTTTGGTGTGTGTGTGAAGCTTAAGGAGACTTTAGATTGCATTTTGTGAATCCCAACAGCTTTTAGTGTGTCCCCTGTTCTCTGACTGGCCCGATTGGGCATTTTATTAACTAATTAATTCGAAACCAGCTTTTTTGGAGAGATTTCTTCCGTCTTTTTATCTGGGCTGTGAATTCATTTTCCAGTAAGCTCGCTCTGCTGCTGACATTCATGCGGACTCTGCAAATTCAAGTAAATAAAACATCGTTCTGAGGTGGATTCTTTAAAGAGCAGCTAAAGAGATACAGAGGGAAAGGTGAATGTATCGTGTCTGGCAGATTAAAGCAGAACTTCTAAACCTGCCTTCATGTAATCTGTGAATAGATAAATATAAAAAAAATTCTTATTTGAGTCAAAGAACAAGGAGATGCGACTGTTGTACATTGTACTTCCGACACATTTTGCTTCAGTCCCTTTTTGCTGATTCTTTCTCTTCTGAAACATGAGCTCAGCAGGACCAGGGGTAAATGGAATTCAGGCTTTAACTAGTTTAAGGAGCAGTAATTACAACTTGTAATATAAATAATATATAGCAAAGGTTCATTATAGTCATAGAAACACGAGTGTCCATGCAGCCAGCTCTCCCCTTCCTGGGGCGGTCCAATTTAAAAGCTTGACAGCTCGTAACTCCAAACTCATAAAAAATATTTAAAATTTTTTTTAAAGTCACCTTCTGCAGAGCTGTAGCATGTACAGGATCCAACACAGTCCTGCCATGTCTTTTATAATCCTGAGAAATCAATACATTTAACAAGACTCTGAAATAAGTTGTATTGTGAAGCTTCAAAAGGAATATTATTCATGAGATGACAGAGGTCGGCCTGTCTACTCTACATACAACACTGTTGAACACATACATCTAAGCAGGATATAATTCACTGCAATAGGATGAGTAGGATGCAGAGAATAGTTTCGTCAAGGTACAAGGTACAGAGGTAGCCAAATCCATTTGATGACTGTAAATTGTTCATTAATCGTTATTTATAGAATGTGAACATTAGCGCTACGTATCTGTACTAGCTGTGGTCAGTGGCCAGAGTTGGTCCCTGCGGAGAAGTGTTAACTTTTCACACAATTCCTGCCGTTTAAATGTTCAGTCCATGCTCGTGTTTGTAAGTTATTTCTATAAAGATCTCTGAAGTGACTTTGCAATCGTATATTTTATTTATATTTGTATCTATATTTGTTATTAGTGATTCCCTCATCAATGTCCAAGAAGCTGGTCAAGACTTATAAACGAAGATACAGCATCATGACATCACTGCTTTATCAGCATTTATGATGAGAGAAAGGTCAACATCAACACCTCTGTATTAATGTCTCCAGTGGGGGGAGATGGTTGCCAGTGGAGCAGGGCAGACATGTACCAACCTATTAAGAGCTCTCCTGTTTGGTACAGCTGCTGTACCACGCCAGGCTCTGGTTCACCCTTTTTACAGTGTGAGGTGTTTTGTGGTGTGGTAAAGGTTGTAGGTGATGTGGAAGCCAAAAGCAGCCCTTAGTGTGAAGAACCTGACACTGAGGTAGAGATTGGGATTGACACAAAGGTGAACTCAACCATCATTGTTGTTTAATCTATCTAGTTTCCGTTTGAGAAATATAAAGACGAGAACTCCAAAGATGCAACTAGATCATTTTCTAGATAGTCCTACAATTCTCAGGGTGGGACACAGAAGTCAGACTTTGGACAGCGAGTTGCCTGTGTCCAGAGGCTGTTAGATGTGTGGTCTGCCCATGATAGAGTGGAGTCCCTCACCAGCTCCACAGGTCATGTCTGCCCCTGTCACTATTATCCTTATTGCTAATAGAAAACCAAATGTGATGAATTTATACTCTATCCTCCTACGGCTACAGTTTCAATTTCCATTTTTCTCAACTTAGAGTTGTGTATCCTTCCTTTCCTCAGTTCATTAGCTCTCTAAAACTAAACATATTTTTATAGAGCATAACTTGAATGTTGTCACGTGCATTTGTTCTGTCATAAACATAGATTTCCCTTATATATTATAATTATCTGTGGCTTCTATTTCTTTGATGTCATAGGAGGGGACTGTGACTATTTCAAAAGACTTTTTCAAACACTTCCATACGGCCCCTTTTGAAGTGAATCATACAGACTCTGGCTCACTTCCTACCTCTTCCTGGCTGTTTTTTTCATCAATAGCAAAGTCAGCTGAAGATGTGTGACAGGCTGGTTTGCATTTATACAGCCACTCTCCGCTGGTGCCTGTTTCAGTTCTCTGCTGTTCCTCTGGTCACTTGGACAGCAGGAGGTGAGACGCATCTTCATCAAAGCTACTTTTATCCGTTCCTCATCCATCAGTTTCTTCAGCTGACTACGTCCCTGTGTGCACAGTCTCAGGTGCTTTTGCTTTTACAAATACAGAATGACAAGTCTTTTCCTGTCTCCCTCCGTCTTCCTCCCTCTCTGCCGCCTTCCCTTCCTCTCACTCTCCCTCTGCCTCCACTTGAATGAAATGGAAATGACAGCATCACTTACAGGTGAAAGGGAAGTGAAGTGTGAAATGACAGGTGAAGTCTCCATAAGTGGGGCAGATTGTCATATGACTCTTCTTTTAGCTGCAGGACACTTTCATTGAACCATGATAAGGCAACATGGCAAACTCCTCCTGATGTGCGTCGCTTTCTCCGAGACACAAATACTAACTTTTCTGACTTCTTATTTTTGGCTATTTTTTTTTTTCTTCCTAGCTCTTCCTGTTGTCAACCTCCTAGGATTTTATTGGTTATTTGGCAAGTTCAAAGGTCAGGACCAAACACAAAAGCTGTGAGCGATAACCAAAATTAGATCTGGCCATGTAGTCTCAACTGAATGTTTCGTTGCAGTGTGAAAACGTTTTATTGGATAGTTAATTGCAGCAGCGTTAAACAATAAAAGGAAAACAAGAAGTGCAGGAGGCCTATAGGATTGCTTGCCGTCTTTACATCAGACAATATAATGTTTGAATGACAAATACATTCATTTTGCTGATAGTGATGCGATAATAGATAGATAGATAGATACTGTTACTGTTACTCAATGACAGTAACAGTGAAAATGAAATTAACAAAGTTAATCTATTTTCTCCATTCAAAGACAGTTCCGCTAACAAACGATGTCAAGAATAGATACACATGGAAAAGTCTTTAGTCCGGTCCCTGCATTTCAATTGGAAACCAAAATGAACCTTCCTTTGGACCGTGGTCTGGATTTTCAGGTGTGAAAATGCCCTGACTCTCTGCGAGTGTCTGCAGCATGTGACAGCTGCCTCACTGATCTGCTGCGTCTCAAACGCATCTGTTGTTGTTCCATGGAGCGTGTCTGCTGCTGAGCTGCTACATGAGCTGCTACATGTTTGAATACCTTATTTTTTCAAAAATATAAGAAGGACAATTTACTCAACAAAATGTCAGGACCTTACAGTATGAAGCCATTATCTTCTGGTCCTGCAATGAAAATGGAAACCTTGTTAAAACAAATTAATAGATTTATACAGCAGAAACCCTGGATTGATTTTGACTTTGAAACAGGTACAGGAAGTGTTGCAAATATTTATGTTTTTGACAAGTTCAACAGGTATAAGCTGTGGTGAAGGTCATTTTCACTGTCTATCGTGCTCTGAACAAAAGAGTAGTGTAGCTCAAGCGCATGCACCTGAGAGGCTTGTCTCTTGCAGGCAGTGGGGCTGCTCGCACCTGTCAACATTGAACTGAAATGAAAAGCACGTCCTGTGGCATACACGCCCACGCAACCAGTGAGGCCTGGGTGTTCGCCTCCTGGAAGGCAATTGCCAAGCTTTTCTTGCTTGTTTAGGTTGAGTATATATTTGGGGCAACTCCCTGTTTAATCGGAGCAACTCTTTACTTTAATAATTATTTTCTCATACAATCACTTAATTGTTTCCCCAGTTGGTGCGAGCAAACATGATCCCTGAAATCCCTGACACAAGTATGTTTGGATGTGATGTTTTTAATGAATGAATGCAGCATTCCATTCATGTATAGTATCCAAGAGGCAAGGAGTTGAATGTCCAAAAGACTTGAACCTTTGAGTTATTTACAACAAAGTCAGTTTGGTTTCAATCAATCAATCAATGAATCAAATTTGATTTGTATAGCCAATATTTACAAATCAACATTTGTCTCATTGGGCTTAACTAGGCTTAACATCCTCTGTCCTTACCCCTTAACAAGAGTAAAAAAAAAACTATTAACAGGTGAAAAATTGTAGAAACCTCAGAGAGAGCCCATGTGATGGCTCCATCTCCCAGGACATAAATGTATTTACAATATTGATTAGAAGAAACAGTTTGTAACACAATTGAAAGTAAATGGATTGAGGAGTTATTGTTAGAAATGGTAGAGTAAGTGAGTTTGGTTTAAGGTTATTGAAACATTCATGGCTTTGTTATGTAGTCGGTACAAGCAGATGTTGTATTGCAAAATCAGATATTCCCGCAAAAATCAAATGCCATTTGTTGTATGATGTTGATTACGCATCCTGCAGAGCAATTTGCTTTGTGTCAACTGTTACCGACAGACGTCTCTTGAATGACATATAGATGTTGAGTCTCTTTCCTTTCAGCAGCTGTTTCCAGTTTGACGCAAAGTTATTGTCAGTTACTTAGTAACCAGTGCAGCATCGTGTCCCTCCAGCTCATCCTCAATCAATTCCCTCATCACTTCAGGAAGCTCTAAAAAATCTGGATGAGCCCTTATTTCGGACCCAATCCATCCTTCACTCTCTCATATGTAACAGCGGTTATGTCAGAATTGAGTGCTGCCTCTCGTCTCTCCTCCAGAGATTCATGGCCTCCGTGTTTGTGTAGTGTGTACATCCAAAGTGCGTGCGTAAATTTCTGAGATTGTTTATTTTTTTCCTTGTTGATTTGATTGCTGCATCCCCTGCTACCCACAACAACAAAGCACTCTGGCATTTCAGCCAAGGCATCCCACTATGTTCTCCTCAAGACCACTGGCACACTTCCTCTCAGTCTGTATGAAAACAATGACAGTGGCAGAGAAACAAGGCTGGCGGGGGCTGACAACATGAGCTCCGAGGCAACAGCGCCAAACCCGAGTGAAATGACGTATTTTTCCACGACCAGATAAAAACGAGAAAATAACACTACTCTTAGCTGAGGGGGCTGAGTGTTTTCTATGTGATTGTCAATGTGAAGTTTATTGTTTTCACATCATTACACTTATGGAACCGACATGAAATATTGATCCTTTGCCGTGCAGTGATGAAAATGCTAATGAATGTAATTCTGAGTGGAGTCATGTGGAACATCATTCCATAAGCCTGATCAGTGATGGTGGAGATAATGTGCATGACAGGACAGTGGGTAGATGAATGAAGAGACTGACAGCCCTGATCAAACTCACGGTTCTGTAATTAGATCATAATTATAATTACATGCGCTGGCACCTAGTTCTTTTTACATGCGTCATGGAACAGGAAGCCGGCAGTTAGTAAACACTAAAGAGAGAACAGCTCTCCTCCTGTGTTTCTTACTGTACTCCGGTGACATTTACTAATGCTAATACTCTATCTGATTATCATTTAGGATGCCGGCGGGCTTCTCTCTGCATTAACTCTCCACAGAGCCAGAGCAAAATTGGCTGCTCTCATTAGCTCTTAATAAGGGGTAATGGAGATGGGAATCCATGTTGGCTACATTTTCCTGGGCTAACCCTAATCCGTTAAATCCTTTAATCTCATCATCGCACTAGTTACATCAGCTGCTACAGCCTAAAACAAGCTCGAAAACTATCAATGGATGAGGTCGCGGTAGCTGCACTTTCCCAAGTGTTGGCTATTCTCTCCTTTGACTCCACATGAGAAGCTGTTTAGAGTCACATTTACATCAAATTAGCTATCATGTACTTACCATGTACAACAACATGTTTTTTTTTTCATGTGGGTTTCTAGATAAGGCGCTAGATAAGGCGCTCATCTCCTCCATGAAGGATACTGCAATGTTAGTTAAAGTGATGCTGCACACTTAATTGGGTTTGAGCTGTAAAAAAAAATCTAATGACCCAATTGACCCTAACCCTGATGAAATACATAAATGCTGATTATAATATCAGATTTATTAGCTTGAAATACATAATCAATTTGAATGGGTTGAACACGGTTCATAACGTCACGTAGTGTTTCTAACTTTGAGGGCCAATGCTTCGTTGGAATCAACCTCATGGGACTTCATGCCAAATATATATAATTGAAAAAGTAGATGGTCCCCTCTACCATCAACTGCTCAAAATAAAGCTGCGCAAACCTTAAAATCCTGCATTGTCTAAATTTCAGAGATGTCCCCCATCATCTGCTGCCCCTCGGCCACTGCCCTCTACAGACAGGGTTTAGTTTTCTCGGCAGCGGTTGCCTGTGCCGTTGGTTCAAATGCCTCGGGACGACTGTGGCTTTGGCCGTCACAAAAGTGTGTGTGCTGCAACTGGAGTAGTAGCTCAAAGCTAGGCAGTCTAAATAACTTAGCTTTTGCAAGGTGATTTGCACGTTGTATGTCTGTGGTGGGTGGATGTGGGTAGGCCCTACCCCGTCCTCTCAGCACTGCTGAAAAACAATTCCAGCACTGCATGGAATTGTTTTTCCATGGAAAAACAATTCAGCCAAAACTTAAAGTTTAACAGGGCCTTGTCTCATGAACTATAAGTTATAACTATAAGTGTTTAGGTGCAAACATTCATTAGTTGGTATAGTTAAATTTTAATACAAATTTCCAAGTCTACCATCAGAGGTGTGGACTCTTGTCATATTCAACTCATGAATCAGATCCTCGCAAATGGACAAAAATAAAAAAGACCCGAAACTCAGCTTGGAGTGCTCCAACTAACATAGGTATGGTGTTGACTTGCATGGTAAGGTATGGCTAAACTCTGACTCCAGGTACCGACTTCTCTTACACTTACTCAACAGTTTGATCAGAAACACAAACAAACTCAGCCAAGCTTTGCTACTTAATCTGCTTTTGAGTACAAAGATCCATTAGGAAAGCACTTTGGCAGGGAGAACAGATGTTGAATTGTTTAAACATTTAAATATAATGATATAGCTGAATATTGATTTTCTTCTGTCTCCGGTACAGTAATATAAATATGCTACAGCACATATAAACATAACACAGCCTATACAGTTAGGCTACCACCATCTTGTCATGTCCTTTGTTGCCATCTGCCTTACTGGACCAGTCGAGCTGGCACAGGCTAATAGTGCTGTAATAGTCGCATGTAGTGTGAGGCGTTACAAGAAGAAGCTGAATAAACTCAAAATATCTCAATGTGTCCACCTCGTATTGGCACCATGAATATTAGACCTAATTTAATTTCTTGTAATAGTGGAAGAGGTCTCTCCAGCTCTAATGATATATAATTACAGTTATTGAACGCAGGAAACAGGACCAGCCTCCATTGGGTGATGCCTTAATTGGCAGCTCAACCAATTAGATGGTGTATTGGATGAATGCAGATCAAGAGCAAACAGATTCTGGATGTGAATACGCAGAATCTGTTTGCGAAGGGACACGACTTTGAGGCCTAACGCCTTCTAGTTTGACCAATCATGTTTGAGCAGACCTAGGTAAATCGCAGGTTAACAGTCCGCGTGGTGACCAAAAGAGGTGGACCACATTGACAGATATGCGTTGGATTTCCATCGATCATCTTTACCGCTTATCCATTTAAAGGTCACGGGGGCAGCCAATCTCAGCTGATGTTAGGGAAGAGGCGTGGTGTACCCTGGACAGGTCGCCAGCCCATCACAGGGCCAACATACAGAGACAATCAATCTTCTGTGTCTCTTGGTGCGCAGTTTAACCTGGTCCAAGATATGCAGATTGAGGTTAGGTCAATTAGAGACTCTAAATTGACTGTAGGTGTAAGTGTGAGTCCATCAGCTATCAGCTTTTTGATCTATCTGTATTCATATGCAGATAACTGTCAATAGAGATTGTATGTCTGGACCTGAAACACTTACAAAGATAATCGCTGTTTGTGTTTCTTGTAGAGAAACCTTCGACTTATGTGACAAAATAAACTAGTCAGTCTTGGTTGTTGCCCCTAGAGACAAGTTCCTTGTCAGACCAATTGGCTCCAGATGTGGTTTGTTTGAGGAAAGAGAATACAGAAATAGAGGCCAAATCACTTTACACCCCTTGGCCCTACCGCTTAGACCCTTCCCCTTCGAACAAAACTCTGTGTCTCATCTGTTTACATTGACAACTAATGAGGAGATGTCAGGTTTTAGCAATGACTACTGTAGATGTAACAGCTTCTTGAAGGGCTATAACGATTTGTTGGGGAGAAATTCAACCACTACCCCATGTGACTCCATTTCAAGGGGAAAGATAACCCTGGAAAACAAGGGGTAGGGCCAGTGGGTGAAATGGAATTGGGCCTAAGTACATTATTTAAAGTAATATTCAATGGAAAAAAAATCTAACTAATTTCCTTTTGTTCAATCATGATCTAGCAGTCTTGCAGAGTCTGAATTAAGCTTCAGGGCTCTGGGACACCACATGTGACGCCATTGACTTTTCTTTTGTGGTCCAAAACATCACAGAGTGCTTAGCGTGGACAGAGCAGTGGGACAGAAACAAGCCTGTGGCTCTGTGATAGAAACAGTCAGGAGGCAACACTTGCCTGTTGTACACACTGTGTGGTGCCTGTGTGTGTGTGTGTGTGTGTGCAGGGCCCAACACTGGCCCAAATGAATCCTGTGTAACACAAATGTGGGTCACATCGCCTCGCCATTCAAACAGACAGGGTCTGTGCAGTCTGTTTGACGTGTTAACCTCTCTGTTTCATGAAGGGATGAAACAAAAGAAGCCTCGAAAGCCGCCTACATTACCACTGGTCTTAAACAACAAGAGGGTTCACACAGACGCAGGGAGGCAGAGGGAAAGATGAAAAGGGCACAGAGGAAAAACCCAAACAGTGTGACACAGAGAGAGACATGCATACATTCAAGTGAAAGAACAGAGCTAACAGGTTGGACAGTATCTTGGAAAGTATAATACTGCATTTCATTCACATGCTGGCTGCTAGGGCACAGCAGACAACAAACAGCTCACTTATACAACACATACACAGTGTGTGTAGTTTTTCTTACGGGGTGAAGGGTTTCAGACCAGAACCAACAACCCGTCTCTCTCTTTAAAGATGTTTAACAAAGACATGTCATGAATACAGTTTTACAGTTTTTTAGTAATGCATTCTGAGAATTAAATTTATGAAGGAACATATCAAAAATATGGACAATCATTTGTTTATTATTATTCCATTTATCACAATTATTATTGAGGTCAAAAAATAAATATGCTTTATTAGCCTTAAAATTTGCTATTAAATATAATGACAAGTCATGGTTCAGCATAATAAAGTGAAACTACAAGAATATTACTTTTGCTTCGTGCTATGTTACCAGTTTAATTAAACAGACAATGAATTAAGTGAATAATTAAATACTTTTTAATGCTTGCTGTCTAAATCACATTATTACTAGTTCCGCTCTGTCTGATTACTGATGATTTACAGTCCTCGGTGTTCTAGTCATCTTTAAAGTCCTGCACAAACAACTAACCCCCTCTGATAATCAGCTTGTGAATGTGAGGCAGTTATCTACTGCACAACCAGGGAAAGCCATAATGACAGATGTATTTCCTGTTTAAAGAGGAGACTGCATGTGAAATAAAGTGTCTGGAAAGCAGCAGGTGAATATACAGAGACCTTGACCTCAGAAAGTGAATATGAAAAAAAGGTATACAAGCAAGCTTTCACTTTAACCTCTGATATGAGCTATTTGCCATCAAAGAGAGGTTTGGCTATTAAAAATGCAATGCAGAGCAAAATCTGCCAAAACAAATCAAGAATGACAGGGGGGGAAGTGTCTGTGTGTGTCTGTGAGACTGTGTTCCTTTCCATTTTGCCTCAATACAATTGAAAATCATAAAATAACCACCAGTAAAAGCCTTCACTAAATTACCTGGAGCTTTCCCACCTCTAGTTCACATAGAACTCTAAATTGACGGGAGTGCACGACTTAAATCTATTTTTCATTGAAATTTCACCCCCTGGAGCCTCGAAGTGAAGACGAGCGCCTGCTTTGACAGTCAGAACTCACTGGGAGCGTAGATGTGGGTAAGTAGGGCCCATTACTCCACCTCCCATGACTCCGTAGGCTTTTGTACTCATGTGCTCAATGCCATCATGGTTACAGTTATAAGAAGTGCTTTCGGTTAAAATAGCTATTAATTAAATTAACAACAACGATGAACAGAGAAACAAATGAGGTCTCCTGTTTATTAGTGCTGTGTTTTATGTATGCTTTACATATGACACTATGACTGTCATCGGACTTTTCTGCTGTCATACTGACTGTGGTCAGTAGAGGCCGCCTATCTATATTTCATGGGCTGTAATCATACACTGTAAAGGAAGATTGATGACAGGTCCCTTCTTCCTACCAATGACCCCAATATTAAGCAAAAATATTCCCGATCTTGAGCCTAAGATGGACTAAGGCACTGCCATGGTGCTAATCTTTATACAGTCAGTTGTTCTAATGGCCGTTTGGTCGTTTATTTCCCAGTAGCAGGCAGTGTCACTGCAGGCCACCTACTGGCCAACTGGTAGCTGCTTTTCACCTCGTCTGAAGCTTTGCTACAGAGAAAATGACAACTGATAGTAGCTTTTTGTAGGATAAAACAATGAATTGTGGCTGCTCTTAAAAGTGCGTAGCCTCGCCCCGCAGATGACTGACAGACATAGTAGTGAAATTGGATTCCAGTGGCATCAAAAAAAATCCCAAACTTCTCAAAGCACTTCTCATGTTCTCAAATTTTTTTCAGCAAGTATCCTATATATATATTAATGATTTATTAAAAAAGTTTATTTGGCCGTGAAACTAGCAAATGATAAATTATAACACAATTACAAGTTGTGTTTGCTATTTTAAAAAGGCCCTGTTCACTTACACTACCTATATCTCCGAGTTTGGATGCTTTAGATTCTCTGCGTGAAATGTAGATTCTTACTCTTACCAAGTCCCTTTGAAAAATCATGGCACGCTCATGCACACACACCCACCCACACACACTGAATACACATTTACACCCTTAGCCCCCTACTGTGAGTGTGTCAGTTTGTGTGTGTGCCTGAATGAGCGAGGGAGAGGTAGAGATGAGGAGTAGGGGAACTTGCAGCTACGCAGAGACAATAAAACATCAAAAAGAGCTTTTCCGTCAGAGAAGATTACGTTAGATGCAACACTGATGGGATGGAAATCCGGGCAACATTTCCCTCTTTTTTCATCATCAAAAGATTATGTTTTCTGAATAAAACAGTCCACAACCCTCGCTCCCCCCGCCTTCGTCCCCCACCCCCCATACACACACACACACTTATCCAGCGCAGAGTGCCTTTTGTGCTTGTGCCTCTCGCTCTCTGCATCTTTTTCTAACAAACACATGGAGTTGATGAGTTCAGAGGATCATGCGTTCTGATGTGAGTTGGGATTTGAATAGCAAGTAGCTGAGGTTCATGTTGAGTCAGGATTTCTGCCGCTGGGATTTAATTTACACTCAGGGGGAGACATGACAACATCTGGAAATTGGACTCCTGCTATTGCTCGTCGTCTTTTCCTATTTGTGTTTGTGCAAGAAGAAGATCCTGTTCCCAGAGGTTCAACACTGAGGATTTCATATGACATAGATTTATCTTAGGAACTCTATTATCAACCTCTTCAGAATAGGAAATCCAACCGGGCTCAAGAAATTCTGATCCATATTATTTCTAGAATAAAAGCATTTCTGAAATGCCCTGCGATTTCAGCGGCAAACCACTTTCCCTGCAAGGAAAAATAAAGAATCTAAGTGAGTCAGTTGTTTGAGGAAGGCTGTACCTGGCCTGGCTGGATGTCGATGGCTCATGAGGGTCAGTATCCAACAAGTTATACGTCCCTTGATTGTACAAGATGCACAGAACTTGATTGTTACATTAGCCACTGCTTCTTCTCTAATTATCAGTGAGAATGTAGATTGATTCAGTCCATAGAGGAGAACCAATAAGTTCAACTAACATTATTACTGACACAGAGAGAATGTTACTGAATGCAAAGTGCGTCTTATTAATAGTAAGTCAAACAGACTTTGTTATCTGAACAAGACACGTTTTGGACAGTGGTGGTTGATGGATCAGGAGCTGGGCTGCAGGCTGGTGGATATGCCTGTGCATTAAAATTGTATTTATTAATTCCTCCATCCATTTGTCCCTCTTTCATTTTGTTTTTGTTGTCATGCAAACAATTGATTTTAGATTTTTATGTAGTATACATCTAGACTGACGTTGTCAGACTCACAATTCTAGTCAGAATGTGAGTCTGAGACCGCTCCATTGGGCTGTGATTATGGGGCGTGTTTCAACAGACCAGGAAATAAAATTCCTCTTCGCTCAATTGGATAGACCTACAACCAATCAGAGCAACTTAGTATGTGACGTATGCTAAGCAACGCATTGTGAGTTATTTACTAACGCCGGGTTCACACTGGACGTCTCAGCGCAGCGCCAAGCCTTAAATTACAGCTGGCTCCCATCCACTCCCATGTTAAAACTTTGTGCCGGTCACACCGGAGGCTGAAGCACCGCGAGGCAGCCTTGGCACAGCGCGGTAATTCAGCCTCCGGTGTGACCGGCACAAAGCCGTGCAGCGATCGTTTCCGCGTCGAGTCTATTTTTTTGCGCTTGACGCGAGCGTATCGCACCAGGAAACACACTGAAAAACGATTTTAAACGATATTGATGACATATTTTATAAGATATAAATGATCAAATATGCATCCCATACTTTGAAGTCCCCTTCTGTTGTCCTGGAGTTTTAATTTGACCAATGACATTATTAAATGTCCCCCTCTGCCCATCCACTACAGCCACACAAGCAGTGATACAGATAAAAAGAGAGAGAGAAGGGGGACTACGTATTCTCCACATAGACTTGAGTGGAGAATACGTAATTTACCCCTGACACCCGACATTTAACGGAGCAAACAGTTCTTCAACATGGATGACATTAAATTAATAATTGAAGTGGAGAAGTACAGTGAGTTGTATGATCCTCGGAACATGTTGTATAAAGACAACACCAAGGAGGACACATGTTGGGACGCTGTTGCTTAATGTTGGAGCAACAAGTAAGTATATGCTTTTAATCTACTTGATCAACGGGTGATATTATTAGTGCTGCCCGGCGGTTCAGCGTCGCTTCAGTGTCCGGTGTGAACAGCCAAGCGTCGGTGCGATAGGTATTAGTGCAGTGCTTTGGCGTCGCCTCCACGTTCTCTGTTCCTCTTTCAAAATGAATGCGCATCTCAGCTCTCCAGCGGCAGGCATGTTTGTTGAAAACGAATTCAACCGAAGGGCACTTTGATGACGTGGTTGATTACGTTACCCTTGATTATCTGTCCATCATCGCATAAAGCCCGCCCTGGCAATCTGATTGGCCCGGTCTGGCATAATTTCTCCCCAACGGAGCGACTCCAGACCGAACTTACCGACCTCAAATGTTGTGGGCGGGGCTAAGTTTGTCTGGCATCCAGGCTAGTATACATCATGAAATGATGGTCAATAAATATTATTTATAATTGTTCTGGTTTGAATTAGGTCCGCATTAGGTTTTGAACAAAAGTTCATATATGTAAAAACCTGGAAAACAGACAGTGGTAAAAATACCTGGTTGCATCTAATTAGGTTAATAAAGAACCTGCTGATTGGCACCATGCTGTGAGTGTAAGGGTTTGGAAAGGTTGCTTAAACCACAGGAAAGCTCCCCCATGATTTTTAAATTGAGGGAAGTAGCCAAATATTCGGTGGACGGAAGTGAGGTGGCCTAATGAGTGTTGCTGATTTACCTGTTTGCTAAAATGCATTTATCTGTATTTATAAATGTGAAACTCTCTCCAGTTGGAATACAGGATTTTGGAATCCGACAGCAATGCTACAATATATCAGTAATTTATGCATTAACACCAGTGACATGCAATGAGGCTTCGGTAAATACCATTACCAGGCCTGTCCGCTGATACAAATAACTGGGCTTCTTGAGGTGCTGAGATGATCCGTCACAGAAATTCCACTGCAGAGGAGAGTCAAGATGAAGAGTACAGGCCCCAGAGTGCTTGTACATTGCACAGTTGAATGTTAGACCATAAAGCCTCATAAAAGACAGAGGGGATAAGAGAAGCAAGCTGAGCTTTGATAGCTGGCTTTTCACCTCAGCTTTAACTGAAGCCATTTGTAACAGTGGACAACATTTTCACCGTAAGATTGGGTGAGACGTTATTTAGTATGATAGAGATGTGCCCCAAGAAACAGATCTTAAATTGTTATCAATATCTGATTAGTCTGAACCCTATTACCAATACCCAATTAGTATGTTTATTAGCATTTTGTTTGACATGTCTGACACATCTTTGAAGAATAGAAAAAAAGACAAGCCAACCTCCATTCAAAAGCCCCTTTCCTGTTATATTGCCATTAAGAATTTAGATTTGCATCCATTAAGACCAGGTACAACATTAGTGTGCTTCTCCCCTTAGAGCCGGATGAGAAGTGTGCGTCATTGTTTGAAAACATGGGACTGAAAAATCCAGCATAAATTGTGGTTGCCTGAAATACTTGCAGAAAAGGCAAAATGCATTAATAAAATTGGGTTTTTGTGTTAGTGCTCTTAGCCTGCAAAGAAACACTTCAAATCATCTTAGACAGGGGAGAGATATTGAAGCCGCACAGAGTTTTATTGACTAAAACAACAATGAACAACATTCAGACCCACGTGATGTTGCTGCTCACCCTCAGCCTGAGACATGTTTGAGGAGCAAGGGGAGATCTCGGTGAGTTTGTCAGCTCTTTTGTTTTTTTAAACATCTTAATTAAGTTTAGGGAAGTGTGTCTATCTGCTTCAGAGGCTGAGAAATTAAAGCTTTTGTAAACCTTGGCAATTCTGTGAGCTCTTCAGAAACAGGTGGACTGTTTCAAACAATGCTTTGCTTAGAGAGTGTGTTTTTATCTGGCACCCATCTTTAATGGGTGAAATTGTATGCTGGTTTTCTGGAATCAGAAGCATGACGTAACACATAAGCATTTTTGTCCTCTCTAATAGACAACAAGCCCGGTTTGTGAAGACCCCTACTACCGACATAAAAGGACAACAGCAATGCCCTTCCACCCCACCTTTGTAAATTTTATACAGAACAGCAAGGTGGAAAGAAGGTGCAAAATTCCCGCCTGTATAATGGGGTTTTAGTCAAACCTGCAGCTGTTCCCATTTGTTATCCATTAATACCTAATGATAGCCATTCCAATTGTATGACACAATTTGAACAAAGGCTACTGAACAATGAGGTAGCTGAAGGAATCTGATCAGCATCAACTAACATTTTAGGACAGTAAAAGTTAATTTACTCTTAGAGGGGAACTCCAGGTTCCTCCTCGTCACTGCTCTACGAGCCGAGTCTGAGTTTTTATAGTTTTCTGAGTAAGCTGCAGTGGATCTCGTTCCAGGAACAGTCAAGATCGACTCTTATTTCCGCTGCTTCTGAGTCGAAGGTGGAAGAGTGGATGAGTACAGGTCGTGTCTGTACACATCATTACCACCGAAGTTATCTTTTTTGAGTAAGATGCCACTTTCAATGTGGGCCGCCTGTCAGCCAACTTTTCTTCTGTCTGCAATCAAGCATCGTTTTCCTCATTGTCTGAACTCCCTTTTTGTGGAAAGCCTACAGGGCATGTGGGAGTCGAATGAGTCAGCCATAGTCCTTTGACAAATTATTTCAAATTGCATATTGACATCTACAAGCAGGTTGACAGCTCTTTGCTCCCTGCTGCGTCTTGAGGGGGGGGGTTACTTATTTGCCTTCACTATCCAGAAACTCATTTTTCTTACCATTTCCCTCCATTAAAATCAGGCATTCAATGCAGCAGGTTTTCTTTGTTCAGACTTATCGTTTGCCCCGGTGATCAACTGACCAATCTCTGGGTGCAGGAAATGGGCTGCAACAGTCAAACGGCTTACTTAGCAAATGGTTGCAGAACAGCACAAATAGATATCCCCAAAAGCAACAACAAGGAGGCCACGGAAGTGCTGAGCAAGAGCAAATAATACCTCTGCAAAACAGAGAGAGGGAGATGAGGCGCTAGGGAGGGGAAGGGGGGAAACATGGGAGAGTAAGATGAGATGAGATGGGATGGTAGGAGGGCAGTGCTGTTTCTGGAAAAGGGGTAGAGAAACAGTGTGTATATCTGTGTGGGTTCGTCAGTGCTGGAAAAGGATCCGGCTGCACCTGTTATCTGAGGGGAAAGAAACATCAAGTGAGATATTCCTTTAGCCCATCAAAGTCATCATAGGTGGCTTCAAGCCCATGATGCACTGGTAAACTGGTCCAAGAAAAGACATCATTGCTCATCGTTGCTTTTCGTCTTTTACAGTATTTTCTGCAACAATGCCACCATTTGAGAAACAGATAATCTACGTCGTGTTTACACCATCACATCTTTCCCACACACATGCCCAATGTGTTTAACAGATGATAATGTGCCGTTGTTGTGGTAACAGTTTGTTCCACAGCCGCAACCTGTCTTGAGTGCTGTAAGTGTGGCCTCATCATAAATGATGAAACCCACAGAATGAAATTCGTTTTGAGGGTCTTTTATTGCATCAATGCTGCAATTTTGGGAGCAAGACAATTGCAGTTACTGTATGACTAAGGTGGTGCAGCCTTTTGCTTTTATATATTTCATTTATGAAGATGGGGGAAGCATATGTCTCATATGAACGTCATTTTCTGAGACACTCTCTATAGCTGAAGACTAATATTGACTGGTAGCTCAAAAGTCTTCACTATTGTACGAAGCAATATCCAAGGAAGCAGGTTGGTCACACAGGACATGAACAATTACAGTAAACAGTATTTTGCCTGCAGATAATTTGACCTCAACACTTTGCATTAGATATTAATTAACACCTATAGACAACAATAGTGGATGTAAAGGAGGAGAAAAAAATAAAATAACATACATTAGTGGTCTTGGAAACATATATTCATGAACAAAATATACCTTTCAGAGTTCAATATATGTTTTCCAGAAGAAAATCATCTCCATCTAGTTCGCAGCATACACACAGGGTGAAACCCGGGGCCACACCGGAGGCAGAAACACCGCAAAGCGCCAATTCCAGTACAAGCTGCCGCCTGGCTGTTCTTTTGCTGCTACTTTGTTATCACACATATACCTGACTCTCTGCGTTAGACTGTCCTTGCTCAAAAAGTCTAAATCTTAGTTAAATTAACATGCTAAATAACTGAAAAGAACCCTTGTAGGAGAAGATGAGGCAGATGCCTGGGGATGCATGCCATGTAGACCTGGCAGTGGTAATTAAACTAGAGTAATCGAGTATAGTATATAACCGCCATTGTTGTTGTGATTGTTTTTGGCGAATGATCGTAAACACAAAGCAACAGTTTTACCATTTCACAAGGATGCACAGAATCAAAAATCTTAAGATAAAACTAAATTTAAGTGTGGATGAGAGATATTTCTGAAAAGTATCACCATTCGTTTGGACAGGGTATCACTGTGTTGGGGAAAACAACACATATCAGGACATTCATGTTTACACAATGCAGATACAATAACAACACACACGTCAACAGTCATTAAGTCTGCAGTACCACCGCCTATAAGTTCCTCAAGTCTTGTGGGAGCTCTACACTTTAAAACTTTACATAAGTAGTCCTGCAATTAAGTAAATGTCCTGCTAACAGCCCCAAATACTCCCTCTGAGATAGTAACATGGGTCAGTCCAGTACACAACACAACACAAATGCCTATTCACAAAAAGGTAAGGAGTTTTAATCAGGTCCTATTGTATAATCCAATATTTTCTCTTTTACCTTCACAAAACCGTTCAGAGCCATAGGCCACCTCAGTAAGAGAGACTGAGAAATTTAGGGCTGTTTTTTAGTTAAAAAAAAAAAGAATTCGTAATTCAACTGCCATTGCATTGAAAAAAAAATAACAATCTGCTGAGGGAGCGTGTTGATGAGACGAGAGAGAAGCTGCTGAAGCCAATGTGCCTTCCGGAGGTGCACTCCAGTGGCCGGTTGATGAGAATCAGTGGTGTGACACCAAATTCACACACAGTAATTACACCGAGGGCCACGATGCAATATATGGAAGAAGCCCACCAGTCATGATAATTAAAAACATAGGCTCCCCCACACAGGTCCTGATCAGCCATGTTGCGTCGCATTGCTGTTATAGCTTTAGGGAGCTTTTGTTTATCGGCTATCACATCGTAACCATCCAAACTGGTCTTATCACAAGAGATTATGAAACAATGTAATATGCTGCTGTAGAGAGTCTGTAAGATATCAACTGTGTTTTAATAAAAACATGTTAAGGAGAAGTACCAACAAAACTCAGGTGTAATAGTAACAGCTGTCTCTATTCCAGCTGTTACCGGGGAACTATTTACCACAACCGGGATAATTGTGCCAGCTACGAACAGATTGTTCAGCTTTGTATTACATTTAACACGGAGCAACCAGGATTTCTGTTTCCATCATGTTGCATTTTTCAGAGACGAGGAAAAGCAAAAACAATTTTTCAATTTTATTATTCATTTGCAATGGTTTATGGGATGTGCAGTCCTTTCCCTTGTAAATAATGCAGACTATCAGTGCTTTTTTCCATTTTTTCAGATTTTTTATTTATTTTTTGCCAAGAGCCAAATATTTAAGGATCACGGTTCATATCATAGCTGCTCGACCTGGTTCCCGGTTTAAAACTACTTTTACAGCCACTTCAGTTGTTGCTGAGGGTGTGAAGCGGTCGTTCTCATACCAACTAGTCCTCCACCTCAGCATGCCGAAGTGTCCTCGGGCAAGATACTGAACCCCAAGTTGACCCTCATAGAAAAAAGTGCTGCCCATAGATGCACTGCATGAATGGTTGAATGGAAAGAAACTGTACTGTAAAGTTGAGTGATCATCAAGACAAGAAAAGCTCTGTATAAATACAGACCATTTACCATTTTCTTAAGGCTAATCTGAAACTTAAATGAAGAAAACAAATTGGGAATTAAATTCAGTCACCAGTGCTGCTCTAGTGTGGGCGGTCACCGTTGAGCTTGATCCATTGTGAGCTAAAGCTGGCTCCTGCATACTTTGTGCAATCCATTCCACTGAATATATTCTCACACTGTATATATATATATATATATATATATATATTCTATTTTTTATACTCTATACGTTTTTATTACATTATTTTCTACATTCCTTACAATTACAATTCTAAGAATCGCATGCTGACTTATTTTTGACTGCCCTCTTGCGGTTGGAACATTGCACATTTCTTTGTTGTTGGACAATTAAAGGATTATATAATCCTATTTTATAACACTGCTTAATTCATACCATACATTTATATACTGTATTTTGTGTTTGCCAAAAATCTAGACAATGTGGTGGGTTGCTTTAAAATAAATTGCTGTCCACAATGGCTCGAATTGGAAGCGATATTAGAGGAGGTTGCTTCACATTAGAGGGGCGTTGAATTTGTCAGCGCTGCCAACATTTTCTCCTAATAAGTGTCATATTGCTGAGTCCAGGGGCAGCAGACAATGTTCGCCTGGTGTGAGAGCCCCGGGATTGGATTGTAATTGGTCCTCGTGCTCACGTGTGTGCACATGTCTGCATGCAGCACGTGTCCGTGCCCTGTGAAATGACACCAGGGCACAGACAGCTCACTGTGATAATTAGTGTCACCAGATCTATGTACAAACACGTAGTGATTCAATTAATTTATTCCAGCTGAAAAAATAAAAAATGGAAATGGCTCCGGGGCAGCACAGTAGGAGCAACCTGCATTTGTATGCTTGAAACTTGTGTTCGCTCTCTCCTTTGATTTAGAAAGAGTCAATTTGAATTATATCTCCAAGGCTCAGTCTGTATTTGCTAAGTGGAGAGTGGGAGTTGGTGAGTTGGTTCACGATCCACAGCCGTGTCTAACAATACCTGATCTCATTTGGTTGAAGCTGTGCATATTACAAAATAAGGGAAAAAAAGGATCTGGCCAATTTATTACTTTTGTCTTTTTTCCGTGGGGAAAATTATTTCATTTTCT
Organism: Platichthys flesus; assembly: GCF_949316205.1. Lineage (NCBI taxonomy): Eukaryota > Metazoa > Chordata > Actinopteri > Pleuronectiformes > Pleuronectidae > Platichthys > Platichthys flesus. Next base: position 4,499,937 of record NC_084958.1, on the reverse strand, counting down.
GATAAAGCAATTGATGTTTTCTGACAGGGTATGTTTAAGTGGCACATTGGAAGAAGAGGGCCAAAAAGAAAAGATAAGTCACATAAACCTCTGACCCACTGCAGGTACGACTCAGTTTAGATTCGACGATGTCATCATCTAACTCAACCAATCCTTTCTCATTACATTACATGACATGTCATTTAACTGACACTTTTATTCAATGCGAATTCCACTCCAAATTTGTATGAGTTTGTGAATGGAGAGACATAACTGCATTGTCAGTGGTCACCAACATAACAACTACATTTGGAGATCCGCAATTTGCTAGAATATGATAAAAACAGATTACAAAAGGCAACAGCAACATCTTTTCAGGGATCAATTCAGAGAACCATGACGTGATGAATGCCATCTGCTCATCTCACCAGAGCGGTGGAAATGCATAGAGCCAATTGTTTTTTTTTTATATTCCCTTGGAACACCAGAAGCTCTGTTTCAGGCTTATTCAAACTCCTCATCCACTGCTGCCATCGGTTGAACCTGTTGTCAGGCCCGGATCTAGACTGCTCAGATTTAGGAGGGGGGTACAAATTCTTTCATTTTAATTAGAGCGAATAGGATGACTATAAGAACGGAGCCTGATATAGAGTTCACAAATAGTTTAAAAAATCTAACCAGGTGCAGTGTGAAATCTAACCAGGTACATTAACTTTGTTTATACCGAGTCAGTGTTGGCCAACTGTGCTTGCTACCTATTAATCTAGTACAATAAAACAACTACGAGCAACGATACCTTTTCAACACAACATTCCAACAAACAACACAATCATTTGTAACAAAAACAAAACGTATAATACTAATAGGCTTCCACTGTCACATATCAATAGAATACAAATGCTCTGTATGCAGAATGACAACAGGGAACAGCGTACTTATACCATCCTCCTAGGGTTGGGTATCACCATTGATTTCCCAAATCAGTTTGACACTGATTCACAAGGTCTCAGTTCGATTCCAATGAAATGACTGTGATAAATGATATTTACCCCTGCACAGACAAGCGCCAGCGAACTTGTTTACACCTGCACAGAAGCACATATGCCGGTGAAGAGTTACAGTAAGGACGATGCGACAATTATAATTTTTTTTTTTTTTTTAAAGAAACATCTGTTAATTTAAAGTATGTTAAAAAACAAGTCTAACAGCCCTGCTTAGCAGATGACCAAACTGTGAGCACCTGGAAACTTTGGCTGGGTTGTTTTCTATGTATATAGGTCTATAATATCTGGAGGAATATAATTGTAAGTTAAAACTAATTGAACACAGACAATAAAAGAGAAGCGAGGCAGTATTATTGCTGCTTTATAGGCAGTAGACTCTGCTTTCAAAATCCGAGTATCTACAAAGATTGGGAGATGAAGCAGCCTGAGACGCACAGATATAGTGATGAAGAGCTGGGAAGCAAAAGAGCTGAGAGCTGCTCGTCAACTACATTCCAGTTAGTACTAAACCAGTTCATTGTTAATTGGAAATTGGACACTCTTGCCAACTGCCCATGTCGTTTCTCTAAATCTTTCATTAAACGAGTGGTTGTCGCTGTGCTTAGAATCTCCACAACCGCACTGAAGTGACATCACCAGACCTATAGGACCTCTGGAAACTTTCTCACTGTGTGACGTGAGGACACCAATACGCATTAATGAGCGCTCTCCCCCTGTTCCAGGAAGAGTTATGAATAATGCAATTGCCCATATAGCTGTGCATCTTCTTTATTGAATCTCAGTTTCTTTCAGAACAATTATTCAGCCTGAGAAACAATCAAACGGACGCCATCCACGTCTGTCTTGTAGAAGAAAGACGTGGATAGAGATATTAATAATAAACTCAAAACCCAGTTTTCAATAAAAAATAGGACACAACAGCTCCCAATCATAAACACACATGGCACATATGAGTTTGAAAAACAGCCACACAGCAGGTTGTTGGGAGGGGGGGGTTAGGGAATGGGTATAACACATCTCTTAAAATAAATATAAAATTTATCAGGGGAAGTGAGACATTCAGCTGCTTGATTTCTCCACTATGACACTAATAGACAGAGGCAGGTAGGTGGGTGAGTACATTTTGCATGTACCGCTTCCACTTTTTGTGTTTATCCTATGACAACATGTGCTGTGGAGGAAAGCCTCTCTTGAAGCAATTAGCCTGATGTTGTTGAATCAACACCATGTTGAGTGTGTAGTGTTGCAGCAGGAGTCTACAAATGAAGGACAATTATTGAGGGCTGTCACAGCTGCTGCTGCTGCTGCTGCTCTCGTTCTGTTCAGTTCTTTCCACCAAAATTGGCCTTTCAGCAGTTGTGAGGGGGGTGGGCGCTCTTGCATTCAGATGCCTTAGAGGAATGTATCATGGTTGTGCTGGTTTATTTCTGTGGACTGTTGTATTCTGTGTGGGTCTTACAAGGAGAGAGATAATGCACATGGAAGTATTCTGGACATGCAGTGATTCCATGCATACACTACCTGCAACACTCATCTAGCTCCCCCTTGACCTCTGCATATAGCAGGGATGTATAAGAGAACGTTCAACCTGTATGTGTATTCTCTGGAGACGTACTGTGTATCAATACTCGCATCAATATTAACTTGCTTGTGGGAATATTAAATGTAATGTGATTTACATACATACATGATTATATTACATGTATTGATGCTTTAGGATGTAAAAAAGCATTGTAATCTTGTGGTGGTTAGACTATCCGCCTGTAAAGTCAGGTCGACCAATGAGCCCACATGTCGTCTGTGTAAGAAGAGGCCTCCAGGAACCTCTAATCAACATTTATCCCTGACTCTTACACACACTTAACGATGTGTTAAAGCATTATTATACAGCTATTAAGGTTTGATCATATACTAGTTTTAGAATGATGATGATGAAGGTGATCTTAGCCTAAATGTTATCATCATACTTGCCTACTTGACAGCTGCATTAGTTTGACTGTATTGTCCTCTTACCTCACCTGCTTAAAGAAGTACTAATTTTCACCTAAACCTTAACTGTTTCCTGAAGTTTTCTAAGTCGGGACAATTCCACAACCTCGACAACAATGTTAAACGCATTGTAGCTACGAGAACAAAGGTCTGTTTAGGCAGGTTGCATTACTGTTGGATTGATTGTATTAGCTAGATTTTGTTTCCACACTGTAACAGGCTTAAAGCACAGCTGATTTTTTATCAGTCATAACGTTACTAGGAGGCACTTTCCTATCAACACATGCAGCAGACAAAGAGCAATGCAATAGTCCTGCCGAGTCATGTTTCGAGCCATGCCTCATCCACTGAGGAGACTATTTGGCAAAACATCGTATACATAACTTGGTCAGCTATTTTTTTCCGGGAAAATGCCAAAGCATCATCAGGCTCCAGCATCTTCAAAAGCATCTTGCTTTTCTTTGTCAACAATTTGAATATGTTTCCATCCTGGACTGTTGGTTGGACTAAACAAGAAGTTTCCATAGAAACCCTGATGGGCATCTTTACAAAACGAACATTTTAGCTAATCCATTATTCAAGAGTGAAATGAGTGGATTAATTGATAATGGGAGTAATCATAATTATTCAAATGTAGTTTTAAGTAGAAAAATTATACAAAATTAGTACCACAAAACTGCAACAGCCTTGGTTCAGGTACATGCTTGGTCCTTTTCTGCATAAACCCCTTTCACAATTTTCTAAGTAGTTTGGCAGAATGGCGTCTCTCTTTTATTTTTATATATCATATTAAAGATTGTTATCATCACTTATGATGCCATGATTATCTTATAGGTGTTTGAAATGGAGTTGATCTAACTCCTGGCTGATTTAAGATTGTGTACAACAATGCATCATATTAGTATCCTAAGGTCTTTTTCCATCTTGATCTGTAAACTATCTAATAGCTGTGCAAATGTTGAAGAAATAAACTGAAACATTTATTTACGTCTTGAGTGAATTAAAAATATACTTAGTAAAGAGTAGATGTATTAGGGACAAGTAGTCAAAAGTACAGGGTAATCCAGTGCATGTAACTAGTTAGTTACCTCTTCCCCTGATTGGTTTACATTATAAAACTGTTTTGCCTTGTTTGTTGACGCTGAGCTGCGTCTTACACCTTCATATGTTGCACCTCTTGAAGTGTAGAACTTAAAATGGCTCCTGCAATTTGCTGCAATCATGTCAAATCTCAGCAGTGTCATTGATGTAACATATCGTACTCGTCTCCACATCTCAAACCAGCAACATTCCGCTGAAGCATGATGAATTTTAGAAAAGCTGACAGAGACACTCAACCTAGATATGCCAGCCTCATAAGTAGGCAGGTGATGTCTTCTACAGATTCAGGACACACGCAATTTAACATCACCCCACAGTAAATAGGTTTGACTTCCCCCTCGTATTAAAACTCCACATCCCAGTCTGCTCCAAACTTACTGAACAAACTTTGTGGTGCACAACTTAAAGTCCCACTGAGTCAGTCCTAAATCTTTTGCAGTAATATATAGCTTTGTCCTCATGTCACAGCTCAACCTCAGTGTCATGGTGGGAACGCTGTTTCAGGTCCTTTGCAGTGTGGCTTCCGGTTTAATTCCTTTCAGGGGATGTATAATGACTCTGACGGGCGAACTGGGATATCATTAAAAAATCATGCATTGGCTTCCACTCTCCACGTGTGGAGGGTCTATTTCTAGTGGGCTCCCATAAGACAGGATGGAGTTTTAATGAACTTGGATCCTATGACAAGAGGTGGACTTGGGTTTGACTCTCAGAGTTTTACATCCAAGGGTTTACTTTTTTTTGCCTGACTTACTGATGTGAAAGAATCTGTCATTTTTAGATTCCAAAATCTAGCAGCTTATGGTTTCCTTTTTTTCTGCTCCTCCTCTTCCACTCTCTGTTGCCACTCTTGTAATATCAATACTCTTTTCACCTCAGGCTGGAACTTGTTGGAGGCCAAGGATTCAGTTTGCAGACTCAAAGATAGGATCAGGATCCAAAGATGTTTATACAAAAGAAAACATAAATCAGTCCAAGAGTTGGCAGAGGTGTTAAAATCCAGGATCAGAGGTCATACATGTAGGAACTCTACCTTATAAAGTGCTGGAACTCTGATATCAAATGTGTCAACACAGAACTGCAGAGAAACTCAGAGACTAAAAGAGACAAACAGTCAAAACACATTAGAGCAGTCATGGGTCCTCAGGAGAGCAGTCAGTGAAGTGACCTCAGACAAGTCAAGATCTGAGTTTTAAAATAAAGCAGGAAACATGGCAACACGCATAATTAAAAGCCAACTTAACTCAAGTGGAGATGTGAAAGTTAGGGGCATCTCACTGGCACATGGAAGTAAATTATAGGGTTGAATGATGTTTTTTTGTGAACATTTTCAAATGTTATTTACAGTTTTACATTTTGTTTTTGTCAAAGGGCTCTGTCAAAGTCAAAGCACTAAAGCCAGGGCTCAGTGAAATGCAAATAGGAAATTATAAATGCAAATTGAGAAACTGGTACACAACTAAAGTATGTGCTCAATACAGGAAGGCTCAAATATGTAAACCGAATGAAATAATCTTTATAGTGTCTTTCAGTCTTGTAAGGTGTTTTAAGAAGGTTATCCTTAGGGAAGAACCTACACATCCACAATCACCTGTAGTAGAAATAGTATTCTAATACATCACATATTATTGTGGGTTAAAAAAAACATTTGTCAGTGTTACAAGTGTCCTTGTCAACCTGCCTTCTTTCCTCTTCTTTACAACAACCAGCAGGTTTACCTGAATATAATAAATCACAGTTTGAATAAAAACTTGTGGAAATAGCATCCCCCTCTCTCATGGATCAAGGCTCATTTGCATGAACAATTTGTTGTGAGCAGTGAAGCTCAACTTTCATGGATGAAACTGAGAGTTTTGCCCTCCACCAGCCACCGGCTCCAGCAGTTGTATGTGGGTTCACTTTGGGTGAGACTAAACCTGAGTCAGGTGAAACCGCTCATTATAAAGTTTCCGTTCTGCTCACTTTCACATCACAAACCTCTCATCATCGCTCAAAATGTGGAACAAATGGGTTTGTAGTGTTCTGTGGCGCAAATTGCAGAAGTGCATACTGCAAACTGAACTTGCAATTTTCTCTTCTTAGCATTTCTCTCACCTTCTCTCTAACTTTTACTTTGGAACTTATTTTTCTGCCCACCTGAAAACATGATGATAATAATAATAATAATAATAATAATCGTTATCAACATCACTGCAGTTGGCACCAGTCTTCACTGTTGAATCCAAACCTATTCCCACACAAATTGTAAATTACAGATGCTTTGTCAAACACAATATGGCACCAACAAGGATTTTTATTTGTGGCTGGGTCAGCCTTCCCATCCAAATGTATGATAGAAGATGAACTTAAAGAAGATGATTCCTAACAGAGCTGAAAAAAGATTAGAATCTGAACTGGTCTTCATCATTTCCCATGCCAAGGTAGTGTTTTCAAAGAAAAACAATTACATTTTTCACGACCAAGTCAAAATGACTTAAGCTGATGGCCATCGCGAAAACACATTGTAACTCCTTTGTTTTTCCGTTAAGGAATGCTAAGGATATCATTAAAAATGTGGAATTACACTAAGTCCCTGCAATGGCTGCCTGTCTGCCTCAGAATTGATTTTAAAATCCTTTTATTGGTTTATAAAGCTCTTAATGGTCTGGGTGCTTTTCTATTCATCAGGCTTGGTTCCCCCCGTGAACCCTCCAGAAGCCTCTGGTCTACTGCTAGTGGCCTTTTAATTTCATCCAAAGTCAGAGCACAAACCCACAGTGAGGCATCTTTTCATTATTATGGTACATGTCTCTGTAACAGCCTCCCTGAAGACCTGAGGGGGGCAGAGGATGTTTTTTTAGCAAACTCAAGATCGGCCTCTATTATCCGTCTTTTATTTTATTTGGTTTGGTTTATTTTGTCATCTTTATCATTTCATTCTATTTTTATGTTCTGGATTATTTTTAATATCCTACTTTTAGCATTTTTTATGGCTCTTTTCTTTATCTTTGTATCTACCCGCCTACGGTGGTTCCCTACATGCAAATTAGAAATTCATGATAGTTGATTTTATTGTTGTTTTACTCTGTGCATGGATGTGGCTGTAGGGGGTTGTTGTTTGTATTGCATTTGCTCTATTACTCTACCTGTATACTTTTTATTCTGTGAAGCAAAAATTCTAGTTTGATTGATCCACTGATTGAATTTCCAATAGTGAAAAAAATACTTATCTTGGGCAGCTCCTCTCATTCGATGCCTTATGTGGGCAGAAAATCTGTGCCATGCCTAAACTCTCCAATCAGGATGTCAGATCTAAAAATGTTCAATATAACAGCAGGTGGGTTTACATTGCCGTTAGCCCACAGCCGGAGTGCTCTCTCTTATATCCCTACGGCTGAGGTAACATCAAGGTTAGCTGAAAATCCCGTGTGTCAATATAGACACCAGTATAGAAGCCGAAGGGTTTCATGTTGTTCAAACAAAAAACAAGGTTTGATAAAGCATCAGCGTTTAAAGAGCAGGGAGTAATAACAGGTTGGGAATCTACACCTACGACACAGGCTGAGGTGAAAACTGAAGAAGAGGAAAAACAAGACACAGAAAAGGAAAACTTTGTTGGCTGTGGAAATGGAGAGGCCTGGTTGTACAGTAATTACTACTAAGAAGGTTAAATGAATGCATGTGTTGGATAACTCAAGGAGAAGTGATGATGGAGGTGTTTCCGGATGTTTGAATGAACCGACAGCTGCAGCACTAGGAGCATCCCGATACAGATATTAGACATCAAGGTCTGTTTCAACATTTTCAGTGCTTCTGAAGGCCTGAATTAATACTTCACTTTACGCTATTACCCACTTACAGTCAGGCGTGCCTTGTGAAACAGATCTTTAGACTATCATGCTCATACTGATTGTCAACATGGTTACAATATGCAACGTTAATTTCCTGCATGTTAGCATGTGATGAGAATGTATAGCTGTGGTTCATGGGAAAATACATTTATTTTTTGGACACATGGACATTTCAACACAATGAAAGTGGATCATGCACCAAATTTCCTCGCAATTCCTACAGTTGTTTTAGAGACATTTCATTTAAAACCACAAACATTAAACTCATTGTGTTGCAGAGAGATTGAAAGATGTCATCAGACAGCAAGTGATTTAAAGACATTGTCTTAAAGCGCAGAAAGTACAATGGCTAAACACAAATTAATCTGTTAGAATTTTCAGCAGCCAATTTTTTACCGACCAAACTCACCAGGAACCTTAACCTTAAGAAATATGTTGTACTTAATAGTTACCACTGTTGCCTCACAGCAAGAAGATTGCTGGTTTGAATCCCTGCTGGATGGATTTCCGTGTAAATTGGTGCTGACATTCATGTTCCACTCTTTGCCCGGGTCTTCCATCGGGTCATCATTGTGTTGAGTTTGCAAGTTTTACCCGTGTTTCCGTGGCTTCACTCTGGGGGAGAGGCGAGAGTACCCGTAGTACCCCATAGTCTACAAACATGCAGGATGAATGTTAGTGTGAATGTGTTTATCACTTTATGCTGGGGACCTGTGCTTCATGCCAGACGTCAGCTGGGATTGGCTCCAGGCCACTGCCGCCCTCTTGGGACAAGCATTCACCCTCAGGTTCAGATAATATAGCATGATAATAATATAATAAAAAACACACACACACACACACACACACACACACACACACACACACACACACACACACACACACACACACACACACACACACACACACACACACACACACACACACACACACACACACACACACACACACACACTGAGCTGGTTTCACAGGATTCCCTCTCCTGGAAGTGACCATGTGGGTCTCTCTGTCTCATTCCTCATAACATTCACACCTTATTTTCCAACAGGCTGTCAGGAGGAATATCCCAGGGAAGCCTCTGCATGGGCAGGGCTTGAGTCAGTTTCCCCCCCTTCCAAAAAAGAAATAAACTCAGAGAAACCAAGCACGAGAGCTTGGGCACAATCAGTGCTGTGCTAAAATCTTTTAATTAAAACCATCTATCATCATTAGCCGAACAGTCAGCCAACAGACTCAACGTTTTTAGAGAGCGGAGCAAGGAGAAAAGTAAATGATGCACCGCTCTTCTTTTTTGGCCTCCTTGACCGTGTTGCCGTCAGCTCTGCTTCCCCGTGCTCAGTCACTGTGGAGCAGCTCAAACAAACCTGCATCAGTCTAAATCAGCCCCAGTTAATGTGTGCAACCACTGGCTGCCGTCCGGTGACTCGCTGATCTAAATACGAAGCTAAAACTAATGCCTGCTGATGCGTGTGATAGCTGAAGACTAATTGTTATACTTTGCCGCCTTCAAATGAGATTGACCTTTGGGTTGGGATATTTGTCATGTAGCCACCGCTGAAATCACAGCAGCTGTATTTGTCCTGAGCACTTATTTTTCGGCCCAGACCAAAAACACTGCACACGCAGAACTCAGGCAGGGCCACAGACCTGCCATTAAGAGATTACAGACCATTCGATTTTCTGAAAGAGAAGTAGGACAGTTAATAATGAAACATGGTGCTTTTATCACTTTAGTCTGTCAATAACAAATGGAGTAGGTGGGGAATGAGGTTTTGCTTTGCACTTGATTTGTTTTACCAGTTACAGAGGCTGGTAACAGACCAGTTACGGCTTAACTGTTGTTAAAATTCACACTATTGCGTTTGTATTGAAATACGATACCAGTGTTTATATCCTTGCCTGAGCAGATCAGACTTGTCAGCACTTTACTGTTAGCTCAGGGGGGCTGCTGATCTGCATCAGCGGGTGGACAGCTTGCCAACAAGGAGGGTTAGAACCAACAATGACCCTGCAAACTGAAGGAAGCCTACAACAGGATCCAAAGAGCAATAATCCACCAGTTTAGCCCCATGTTTCAGGCCGTAATGATACAAGAAATATATATTTAATTTCTCGTGGAAAGTGGAACATTCAACACTACTTTTTATTTTCCTTGGCAATCGCAGCTGCACTTGCCTTTCGTTCACCCTCACTGTGACCTGACACTGAAGCAGCGAGAGGGGAGCATCCTAAAGGACATGTTTCTCTACTCATCGTCTTGTGGGCCATAAGCAGCCCAGGAGCCTGAGCTTGGCCATACCCAGGCTACACACTGAGGAGGAGCAAACAAATAGGTGTGAGAGAGCGACAGTTGCTCTCTCATATATAGTTTTTGCCTGCAGTTGTGCAGTGTACCCTCAGTATGCGCTCCTCTGAGTTGTCCTACTTTACTGAAAGAAGAATGTGGCCAGGGTGAATGATATCTTGTGTTAATTGCACTGTGACTGCGGCCAGGCTGAAGACATTAATTGGTACAGTATGGGAGAATGAAGCATCTAATGATGCACTGGTTTGACCATATGCTCGGGGGTCCAATCCCTCTATGGAAAGCTTTGTCATGGTGCTAAATAATTACAAATCTGAGCTCTCCGTTGAGGACTAATATGCATAACAGCGGCTCAAGTCTTATTACAGTCCCTCGCTGCCGTATGAACATCCAAGTGACCTTATGCATATTCATTTTTCATTATTAAGCACAATGCTGTCAACGGCATAATTACACCATGATGTTGTATGTCAGTGATTCTCAAATGGGGGTACGTGTACCCCTGGGGGTACTTGAAGGTACTCCAGGGGGTACTTGAGATTTTTTTTATATACATTTAAAATTAGCATCCATTCAAAAATCTTTGAAAAATTGTTATTTAACAAATATTCAATAAAATATAAGTGTAAGTTCATGAACTAAATTTCATATTCAGTAGGCTTTTCAATTTAATTATCCTAAAAAAAAGAGTCTCCCCCATACCGATGGTTTGACCCAACCTGGCACACGCCACCTGTCATCACCTGTCATCACCTGCCATGAAAACTTCAACAATGGAGTCGAGTTGAAGTGCAGCAGCAATGCTGCTGAAACACGGAGGGACAAGCGCCAAAGAAGGCGAAACCAGAGCAGAGAGCCTTCCCTAAACAACACCGTGAGAGCTAGTGCCTCTTCGGAGGGGAGCTAAAACGTAAAAGTTTTCCGTTGTGAAGTTAACGATTCATAACAATAAGTCCGCGTCTCTACCGGTACCCTTTCAAAATAAAAGCATCTAATACAAAAGCGGAAATGAAATTGTATGACCTTAAAGCGAGCAAATATGAAAGTCATGTTGGTAAGCCACCTGAGTTTTTTAAGAGGAAACTTTCTGAATTCAGGTCATCTCAAGACACGATGCGAAAAGCCTCCAAGAAGCAAGCGGAAACAAGCTACCTGTCAGTATTCTTTTCGATCTTTAAAGAAGATATTTTAAGATGATTAATATTAAAAAAATATGTTTTGAGCTAATCTTTTATTTAAAACTAAGTTAATGATTTATTTTTTGGGAAGAAGTTTAGCTATAATTAAGTTTATGAGTTCAGTTTGAGAACATATCTTTATTAAGAGGTCACTTTAAGTTGATAATTATTTTGAGGTGCACAAATCTTTATTTATATTGAGATAATAATAAAAGTCTTTAGTTATTTTTATATCTTTTTATTTCGAAATAGTTCAAGAGAGACAACTACAAATGAGCAATGTTATGGACATTGATGGAGTTTTAAATTTGAATGTGTCTAGTACCAAGGCTTAATAAATCACATTACATCTTTCTTTTAACCAAAAATTTTTTGGGGGGTACTCGGTAGAATTTTTTCTTCGAAGGGGGTACTTCACTGAAAAAAGGTTGAGAACCACTGTTGTATGTAATAGTAAACTATTGACCTCAGATAGGCAGCCGGTAGGAAACGGAGATAGTGATACAGTGTATGCACCTCCCTCTGTGCATGTGTGTGTGAGAGAGAGCGAGAGCGAGAGAGAGAGAGAGATTACACTCCTGGGGAAACAGAAGGACACTCCTGGTATTTTGTTTGGAGGAAATAATGTGCTAATAGTCAGTGCCTCTTGTTTTGCACCTAATTTATGCAGATGGGTCTGTACTTTTCTGCTGGTATTTGCATAATATTTACACACCTCTGGGTGCTGCTGTGTGAATGGGTGAGGTGTTGAAATGATTGTCAGGCGCTATTGGTTTCTCCACTGTGTTACTTTCTTCCAATGACCAGCGGAGCAGAAACAGTGTTTGTGCTGCTGCCTGGTATTTGTCTGGACAGCCAAAGAACAGGGGTGTTTTTGAAATGTAGGAATCTAAATGTCACCCAGTCCCATAGTGCTCCAGATACTGTGACCATGCCCGGCCAGGTCACGGGTTCCTGAGAGGATGAGGCTGACATTAGTCTCTTTATTCGTTCCTCTCAGCAACATAGATGCATTTTTTATTATTTTGTTTATGTTGACATTTTCACTTGGATAGAGCAGACAGCACTTGTTATTAAGCGCTCATGTGTTTTGGTTTACTATTTTGTCAGCATATGCTTTGGATAAAACAGGGTCATAAACTCAAATGAACTCTTTGAAATGACTGCATTATCTGCATCCTCCCATATGTGAAGCAGTGAGGAGTTAGCTTCAGGGGGGCTGCTGATCTACATCAGTGTGTGGACAGCTTGCCAACATTGAGGGATAGAACCAACAATGACCCTGAAAACTGAAGGAAGCCTACAACAGAATAACTCCAACACTCATTGCATATATATATATATAAACCCTGTAAAAGCTGAAATGTATGGGCTTTCTCCTCTTTAGTAAGTTTTAAGGAAATATAATATTTCAATATGAATCCTCGTTGGGAGCAGAAACTTCTGAACATACTGAATGCTTAAGGTTCATTATAGATAACAATCACGCAAAAGTCAAATTTTTCTGATTTACAATTGTTTATTATAAAATGACAGAAGACACTATTCAAAGATCTGTGTATTCTGATTCAATTTCAAAATCACTCTTCATTCTGTGAGTAATCATTATGATTTTGTTTGATTTCTTGCTACTTTTGGTAAGCATGGAAATTGACAAACAGAACATACATTATTATTATCTTATGAAAACAAGCAGAGAGCAATGCTCACATTCATTCAGAGCCATGTTTCTAGCCACCGGAGAAATGTAAATCCAGTATTCACTCGCCATCTTAACTTCTGAAAAGAGTTACCTTCTGTCGCGAAACATTTTATTTGTGAGCTGTCAACCAAACCGATCAGCTTACAGACATTAAAATGCTCAGGTGATGATTCCCAGTGGGCTTGCCAATGCAAGTCTTGCCTGTTCAACACATCTTTTGTAAGCCTTTAACCTGAGTGCAATTTAGAATTGGGATGATTGTATGAAATAGTGATGAACCATTTAAGGATCTTACGGGTTGAAACTAAAGACTGGCAGAGAGACACCTGGTTAGATTTGGGAGAAAAAAAAAAAAATCAATCAATACAATATCATTTGTTTAGCCCATCTTAACAAATCACAGTTTCTCGCATAAGGCTTCTCCTTTGTCCGTATCGTTCAAACAGAGTGAGGAAATAATACCATGAAAACATACCAACGGGGGATTAAAATGTAATAACTTAAGAAAAAGACATGTGAGGGATCCCTCTCCCAGGTTGGACAGAAGTACATATTCTCTGATCAGCTGCCACCCCGATCCATGATCAGGATCCACTGGCTGAACAGTCAACAAACACCCTGGTCAGAATTGATCTCAGTACACTCTGCTTTGCTGTGGTAAAAACTCTGGAGACTTAGTGTCTGTAGATGACGAGATAATGGCATATTGAGGATTACTCTCTAATAGGCTTCTTTACCTTCTAGTCAATAATGGACAACTGTAAGCTGGGACGCTGATATTCCTTCACATCTGTCTTGTGCATTGGATAACTACAAGTTATCCAGAAAAAAACCTTAAATGCAACCAGCCACCTAAGCAGATAGTTGGAACAAAATGTTGTCCATGTGAAGGGATCCTTTCTGTTTTAATCATCCTGTTAAAGTTAATATATTTGTCTTTGCATCTAAATTGGAGATTCCAAAGACAGAAGGTAGTGTTTTGGACAAAGCAAAATGTGCGCACAACGCTGTAGTTTGCTTTTCTCATATCAACAAAAGCAGGAGATTCTCTGCTCAGGCAGAACAGCACAGAAATATGTGTGTTATGATTCCGTAACAAGGATTGTGATTTTGTTATCAGCACATCAGCAGTAATGTTTGCTATTATCACCAAAAAGCTCTAGAATCTTGTTCTATCAAGCTGACATCTTCATTGATGTCCTCTACCTATATGAGTTAGTTCAGTTAGACTGTGATGCTCTAGTAGTACCTTTAACCTCCTTTTCATTCCTCAAAATGTACTCAGGTACCTTTCTCAGTCTCTCTTGTGTGTGTCTGTATTTGTACCCACTCCGTCTTATTAGAGTGTTGAACCTTTGAATGTGTTCATCATTTCAGGGAGTTCAGCCACTGGAAGGTGAACAGCCTGGCCACACAGAAGAGAGATTCCCTCAAAGCTCCGTTGCCCTTAGCTCCAGAGTTCCTGCGCAACCTCCGGCTACTGGGGCGACGACCCACCCTGCAGCAAATCCACGAAAACCTCATCAAGAAGTATGGGACCCACTTCCTCGTTTCTGCTACCTTGGGAGGTAAGGAAGGACTGCAGGTGTCACCTTTATTCTCACATTAGGAGGTGTCGAGACACACCAAAAATAGAGCCTCGGAGGAGTTATAGTGTTTTGTACAGAAGTGCTGGTTGAGGCACAGGATCTATTGCTGCTCTTTCCTTTCAAGTTACAGTGAGAAAAAAAGCAACAATTGCAAAAAGACCATACCTTGCACCTCAAGCATTCAACCAAGGTTGCTTTCCTCGGAATTTTTTCCTCTCATCTTTCCCTCTGATGAATGTTGTGTGCAGCGGCAAAAGACTCACAACGCAGAGATGAGATCAAATTGACCCATTTATTAGTATGTTTCCGTCTCTTTATTGGATTTCTGATTACCCATGATCTCAGAGGAGAGAAGTAACTCACAAAACAGAAATTACCAGCCGTATCGATTTCCGTGCGGCTTGTGTTGCGTTCAAAGCGCCGGCATCACGATCCCGACCCACTGCTGATGCCGGTCCTCACACAGCAGCACAGATTCTGAAAAGTAGGCCAGCTAAACCCTATGATATACTGTGAATGTAGTAGGGGATAGGTTATTACCAGTGATATAATGGACTTTAATTGGACCAAAGACGACCTGTTGATACTGAATATCCCTTGGTACCTTCACCTAGCAGTGCTGTCAGATACTGGACCAGCAGTAACTGGAAGCACCACCATCTGGTTTAACCCCAAATCTAGTCTCTCCCTCAAATCTCTCTGATATTTTGTGTTTGCGTCAACTTACACATGCATTGGTGCCACTTAACACTGAGTGTCTGCACTGGCGTATCAGCGTGGGACATAAAGCAGAGATTAATGCATTGGAAGACTTATATTTATACTCTATATGTAATTAACAGCCTCAAGTAAATGGGCTAAGCCAGTCTGCATACTGATTAGACTGTAGTTGAGAAAATGCCCACATCCCAGAGCTCAATTTTGTCTTTTGTTCTACAGTTTTCCCTGCGGGGTTACATCAAACTGCTGTTTTTGCAAGTGTTAGCTGGGTTAAAATGACAAACTGTGACTTTCAAACGTAAAACATACTTACCCAAAAAATGGGAGGAATTATCTGGTGCTTCTGTTGATCAGATTTTAGCTTGTTGTACTTGCTTTTCTGAGGTGCTGTCACATGACACCCTTGATCACTGTTACCACTGAATTTATAAGACAGGCTATAACAACCGGTACATTCTGATTTCGGACACTCACACGCATTACACGTTGGGATTGACACTATAACACTGACCATAGCGAAAGGTAAATATTGTGCAAAAATACTGTATTGTAATAAGACGGCCATTCTGGAACATCCTGGTTTAAATCTCTGCTAATTTAACTTTTGGACTTTATCTGTGATTCCTTGAATGGCTTTAAAGCATTGGTCTCTTTGCCGCTACTGTCATTATAATATATTACATTAAATTATATATCATTGAGCTGACGCTTTTATCCAAAGCACCTTCTAATAAGTGCATTCAAACACAAGGGTACAAACCCAACACAGCAAAAATAATAAGTACATAAGCTTCAAAAAAGCCAAACTACAATGTGTCACATGTAAGTGCAATATATTCAAGTCCACTTACTATTATTTTTAGCCCATCTTCCTAGCCCATCTTCTTAGCCAAGTCGTAGTTGGAAGAGATGTGTTTTTAGCCTGCAGCTGAAGCTAGTTGCTAAATAATAAAACGCTTATTTTTTCTTACACCTATGGAAAAAAATTGGATTTTCCCATGTGTTTGAGAAAAGTGCCTGTTCACTTCTGCAGAGGAGAGAGTTCAGGAGTTCAGAACTTCCACAAATACACAGACCTCCGACCTTTCAGAAGGTTTGAAAGATCACCAACCATTTAGCTAACAGCTAGTGACTGGCACTGATCAGCAACACTTCCTGGGACACCAGTGTATTACTCATTGTTCATTTAAATCAGTGTAGGCCTATGTGGAACAAGTTTACATTACATTAGTTATTTAAAAAGAAAAATACTTCCTAGACTCAGTTGCAGTGTCTGTGGGAGCTGCCTAAATAAGAAAATGTGGTCTGTTGTGTGTGTGTTGTTTTTGGTTAATTAGCTTTAGTGTTAATGGTTTTATTATTGTCTGATGAAAGGGAGTGACGCAAAGGGAAGTGTATTATCTCCTGCACAGCAAACCAGTGAGAAAGTGACAGCCCAACAAACAAGTGTCAAATTAAAAAGTAGAATCTACTTTCAGTTCTTCTGAGAATAAAATCAGCCTGTTCTTTTGACAGCGTGAAATATTATGATGAAAGTAGTTTGACTAGACTGATCCACATGGATATAAACCTGCCAAAGGGTGCCCATTTTATTTTTGCACTTTTCTACAGGAAACAGCAACAATCTCCTCAGTGCGAGTCAGCCTCATACTGACAATGGGAAGTTTGGATGGAGATATGGATCTTGCAATTACACAGTCGATACTTCTTCTGCTGTTTTTGTGGCCTTTTCTTTAGCAGGAAATCAGCCCATTTAATGACAGTGTTCCACCAAACAAGTCCCCCCCTGACGCTTTATTGTGCAAAAGTGTCACTGCATCCTGGTCTTTGGGCCGAGCAAGACTATTGTTACTGGTTTGAAGAATTACAAAAAACCTTATTGGGTGCAGCCCAACCACACGGTGCTGTGGAGACATGTCTGGCTATGCAAAAAAAAAGGGAATTGCCTTTGCCTCTGTGGAAACATCAGGTTATGTTAACTGTAACAGAAATAGAGAGATTCAGTGGAAGAGAGACTGACTAAAGCTATTGATTGATCCACAGGGGAGGAATCCTTGACCATTTTCCTGGACAAGCAGAAGCTGAACAAGAAGTCGGAAGGCAGCAGCAACAGTTCAGTGGTGTCCCTGGAGCTGCTGCATCAGTTGGCAGCGTCCTACTTCACAGATCGAGAGAGCACCCTGAGGCGCCTGCACCATCTCCAGATCGCCACCTCTGCCATCAAGGTACTGTACACACGCACACAGCCAGTGGCGGAGATTACTTGCACTGTATAGATGCGTATTCTTTGCTTTCAAGCAGCCCCGAAGAAATGTCTGTTTCAATATACGGCACGAAAACACTCTGTTTGTTTGCAGTTTGAAGACTTGTGTTTGCCGTTCTGCACATTCACAAACAACCACCCATCAAGCTCGACGCGCAAACATTTACCCTGCTCTAAAACTGTTCCTCTGGGATATATTCCTCTGTGCTACAACTATGACAAATAGGTCGCCTTTTTGTCAACTTATGCACACAAACAATCTTTTTCAAAGATTATTTCCAAGGTGCATCATTGCTCAACAGCCGGGGAGAGACGGAAGAGAGCGCACAAGGACGTGACAATTCTTCTTTCTAAAGCGGAAGGCTGGATTAAAAGCTCTGCAGCAGTGAGAGGCTCCATAGCATGGCAAATGTCTCAATGGGATCCAAATCTTTCTTTCTTACCCTTCTCTACTGGATTCCATCTGGAATTGTTTAAAGGCCATTTGTGTCCTTTCCTCTAGGCGTATGTGCGTCACATTAGAACATATAAACATCTGGAAATCCTTGTCACCTTTGTAGAAAAAAAGCTGTTGGATACCAGAAAGAAGTTTCTCTCTTTTATAAGATTAAGTATTATGGGCACATTGAGGAAAACAATGATGTGACTGAGAATAATGTCAAAATTAAATAAATATTTTATGAAAAAAAGCATTTATTCTCATAATATTACGACTTTAATGTTGTGTCATTACGACTTTATTCTTAATTGCAACTTTATTCTCAGTTACAACTTTGTTTGGTAATATTACAACTTTATACTCATAATATTACAAATTAATTCTAGTATCTCGTAATTTTTTTCATTCAAAAAGGCCCTTACATTTTGTCAGTCACTAAAAATGCTTTAACACCATTTCATGTCACATAAACAGGTCCTTTCCTTTATTTTATTTACCTGCCTACCCAAAACTCAACTCCCATTGAACTGTTGTATCGTCATTTACCCAAAAATTCACGATATGCTCCTTTCACCATTAATTGGAAATGGCACTTTAGTTAAAAAATTCACTCATAGAACGGAGAAAAAATAGATCCTATTATCTCTCCAGCCTGGTCGCGAAATCCCCAACCCCCACACACACACACACCCTGACGACTGCAAGCTAAACATAACCAAGCGATACATTATTCACATCAGAACAGATCTGTTGGCTCTCGAGCGAGGACAGCAGGTGTGTGGGTGGATGGGCCTAGCTTTCCGTGCTTCAACCTAAATATCAAATTTGGTTTAAATGAGCCTTTGCGAGGTGTAAACTTGGAAAGAAGGTGGCTTATTTCAAAGTGGCGTGCAGCTCAGAACGCAGAGGAGAACGGGGGTCGGCTCTCGGACCATTTCAGTGAGACGCCAAAAGCTCCTGTTTGCTTGAAGACGTTTCCCTGAATGAGTTCTTCACAATAAACAGCTCAACCACTCAGTGCATCCTCCTTTTGACATAAGAGAAAAGCTTGATTACTATGAGAACATGGAAGGGAATTTTTATGCCTAATAAAAAACAAAGGAAATGTTTGCTGCAGAACATGTAACTGCAAGGACTGCTAATGAAAAGTGTATGGAAGTAAATCTGTGTCATCGGGATTTGAAACAAAAAAGACATTGAATTTCTAGCACTGAATATTTATGCATGGAAATTATGTATTTGAATGTTTTTCAACGTTTAAAATTCAAGCTCAAAAAATTCAAGCTCAAAAAATTCAAGCTCAAAAAATTCAACCGCAAAAAATTCAACCTCAAAAATTCAACCTCAAAAAATTCAACCTCAAAAAATTCAACCTCAAAAAATTCAACTGCAACATCCGGGGATCCAAGGAGGAGCAATCGATTCCAGATTCAAGATCGGGAGCGTGCGTGAGGTGCTTCGGTGAGTGTTTTAACTCTTCTTTATGCCATCGGTGTAGTTTGTTTCTGTAAGATGTAGTAACAGCTGACATGTGTACATTCACGGTCTTTATTGGACATAAACTAAGTGGAATTTAAACGAGATGACGTTCGGATTTTTTTTTTCCGAACGGGCCAGTGACTGGCATGGGTAACGCCAGATTTCAATTTTGGATGGGCCACTATTTAATAGGAAAAATAATACTTATTATATGATCCCTGCCTGACTTGTTTGTGTTTATCTGCTGTAGACAAGCTTTAACAGCGCGGTGCGCCGCTCTCTCTCCCATTAAAAGTGAATGTCGCTCACCCAGCTCTCTCTCTCACTCTCTCGCTCCACTGTCTCTCTCTCCTGTTACTACATGTGTTAAACCAAATGCACGAAAAGCCAAATCAAAATCAAATCTTTTTAACTCGCATACATATTTATTTTCATCAATGCTGCCTACCACACAATCAAATCCGAACATCCCTTCCTCTCTTTGGAAAAGACGGTCGCTCGGTGTCGACGTCGGGACACAATATTGCTCTGATGTTGCATGTCGAAGGTGAGTTAGCTTCAGCGTTGTCAGAGCTGTCAAAGGGTCTTGGTGTAACGTGTCTCCCACATACCTGGGACACCGTTCTCCACCGGCGGCGTGAGGGCGGAGGACGGGCACGGCTGGGCTGGGGAACTTTATTTTGAAAGGTTTCCCGGCCCTGTCAGCTGTTTTAAGATATAATATATTTTAATTTTTTGGCTCGGCGCAGTTTTTGGCGCCCCCCTCTGAGTGGCTCCCTAGGCAACCGCCTATGTCGCCTGTAGGAAAGACCGGCCCTGTCCTTACTGTTTCGGCTGTAGCTTCAGCGTTGTCAGAGCTGTCAAAGCGTCTTGGTGTGACGTGTCTTAAAACAGCTGAGGGTTACAGCTGACAGTGGAGCGAGAGAGTGAGAGAGAGAGCTGGGTGAGCGACATTCACTTTTAACGGGAGAGAGAGCGGCGCACCGCGCTGTTAAAGCTCGTCTACAGCAGATAAACACAAACAAGTCAGGCAGGGATCATATAATAAGTATTATTTTTCCTATTAAGTAGTGGCCCATCCAAAATTGAAATCCTGGCGTTACCCATGCCAGTCACTGGCCCGTTCGGAAAAAAAAATCATCTTGTTTAAGTTCCACTTAATTTATGTCCAATAAAGTCCGTGAATGTACACATGTCAGCTGTCTATTACTACATCTTACAGAAACAAACTACACCGATGGCATATAGAAGAGTTTAAACACTCACCGAAGCACCTCAAGCACGCTCCCGATCTTGAATCTGGAATCGATTGCTCCTCCTTGGATCCCCGGATGTTGCAGTTGAATTTTTTGAGGTTGAATTTTTTGAGGTTGAATTTTTTGCGGTTGAATTTTTTGCGGTTGAATTTTTTGAGGTTGAATTTTTTGCGGTTGAATTTTAAACGTTGAAAAACATTCAAATACATAATTTCCATGCATAAATATTCAGTGCTAGAAATTCAATGTCTTTTTTGTTTCAAATCCCGATGACACAGATTTACTTCCATAAAAGTGCATCAAGTCAAGCTTAGCTGCAGTCTTAAAAAGAAAGATGAGAGACGGAGAGCGATGCATTTTTTTACTGGCAAGCTTTATCTCAGCAATACACAACTTTAATATGTGGCCAAAAATAATGAACAATAATTGTCTTGACCATTGAAGTATGCTGGGCATCTCAGCCGTAATACATTATCTGATGAGCCTGAATGAGTTGATAATTGTGTCTGTGGGGGGAGGCTAATGAGTGACTGGTGCCCTAAAACAATTTGCATGCATCAAAACAATAGTAGATAAATAAGTAATCGTCAAGAACCAAGATCTTTTTTCCACTTTAGTTAATCTGTTTTCAGTCGGTCCAGTGATATTCTGCTAAGTGGACTTGGTACAAATACAACGGCTTATCTGTTAAACAGAATGCCTCTAGTAAAATACTTACATCAAGTCCCTGACAGCTTGTCAGACCATGCTGTTTGTTTTAAGTTGCGCTTTGTAATATAAAGACAATTTCATAATATTAAAAAGGTATTTAGGTAGGCACTGAGTTGTTCTATTAATTCACTGCACATTATTTTGGGAATTTGCACCACATCAATACCATATCACCTAACATGGCTCCAATATTAATACTGAACCGTGTTGCCCTATTTCGTACACAGGTCACATGTAAAATCTAATCATGGGATCTGGTTAAAGAGCAGCTTCACGTATGTAAGTCAGTACATGAGCCTGATCATAGATTCTGACCACCATTGCGTGTTCTAGTCTAAAATATTTTAATGTGAGGAGAAGCACCTCCACCCTGTAGGTTTGCATGAAGTGTACATTTGTTCCAGATAATGAAGGGGAAGAGGGTTAGAAGAGGAGAGAGAGCAGGAGTGGAGTTTTCAAAGTGTGCAATCAAAAGTGGAAAGCATCAACCACTGTTGTTTCTGAGTTCAACTGGAAGGCAGTGTTGAGCCCAAAATAAACTCCATAACCCAGTCACTCTCTTTCCCTTTGGTTTTGCTCAGGGGGAACATAAAATTCGGTTAAGTTGAATTGCCTCAAACTAGGGATGGGCATTCGATTAAATTGTCTTAATCGATCGTCGGGAGAATTAATGATCGATTTTCGATTAATCATTAGTATTTTTATATTAAAATTCACTATTTATAGGCTATATTAAAATGCAGTGAAAATAGTCCGGTTGTTGTCATGCCCTTTCTCCCGGAAAGCCTCACCCAGACCCGGGTCTGTCCGCGGAGGATAGCACCGGGCTGCTTCCTCCAGCTGCTAACATCCTTGCTGTGCTGCGTTCAGGGCAACTCGCATATTCCGACCTCCCGACACATAGCGAACATGCAATAGTTTTCATTGATTAAAAAATAATGTCATCAACAAAATTCTTATTGATCAATTAATCAATCAGCGATTAGTTATGCCCATCCCTACCTCAAACTAACTGTCAGATCCAGAAAAGATTGGTCAATATCTGGGTTTCTAACTAATAGAATAGAATTCTGAAAACAAAATCCATCGATAATGATATGCAAGTAGGCATAGGTGTGTGTTAACAATCTATTCATTCCACTTGAGCATCTGACATTTGTTGACACTTAATGTATATGTACCGTCCATGCAGGATAAATACATGCAACCAGACATGAAATTGATGCCCCCAATTTCGTGTCTCCTGAGTTTCAGTTCTTAATTTGGTTCAGTTTAGTTTACTTGTCACTTTACTTTTCCTCGACTCGCTGCTGTCAGTTGGTGTTATTCAGACTCAGCAGCTAAAGGACACACCGATGACTTTCCCAAACTTTTCTAAAGAGTAGAAAGTCCTCCCGTCCGCCCACCTCACACACTTCTAGCGGTTTTTCTATGGGAAAAGCTTCAGTAAAAGTGACATCTATAGAGAGCCAGATGCAGGAGTATAATATTAAGAGGAGAGACAAAGCTGCCACAGAGGTATCGCACACCAGTGGAGAAAGGTGAAAAAACGTCTGAAATGAGGAGAACCATGAAGAAGCGTGCATGCATGTTATTCAACTTGTAGTACTTTAAGTTTCTGTACTTTTTTCCAATTGGGCTCAGCTCTGTTAAAGGACAATTTGAAGCTTCTCTATATTATTTATCACTTACCGCATCCTCTCATCCTGAGAGATACTTGTCTCACTGGTTTGAAGACGAACGGTCGTCACAAACCTTCCAGTTTACCAATTCAAACCAAAACATAATAATGATAGAAGCTGCAAAATTATAATTTCAGCATATGTGACAGAGAACAAACATTATCAAAATAAAACCCTCTCGGATCGCGATGAACCAATTTAGGAAAATCGGATCGAGAAAACATTTTACTATCTGCATTCACCAGTGATGAAGCACAATAATCAGCACAAATGGAAGGGTCTTGACCCGTTTTAGGTAATGAAAGCTTTATTTACTTTCCTTCCAAAGCATCCTTTTTGAGCTGCTGCATTGAATATGTCCAAAAGTGGATGTCCTAAAATGAATCGTTTGGCGGTTTGCCACTGAATCCTGAAGTCGCTGCCTCCATCATCCTCTGTATGATTCTCTAAGCTCTGCTATAGAGACAGAGGGACTCCCACAGATAAATCCTTTAGTCAGTATAAGGAAGGCACATGTAATTTATTCAGAAAAACATTCAATTAATTTAGTTGCACCTTGTTCTCTGAAGTATATAACTCCTTGCAATATTCCCTAAATCTCTCATTTATTGACCATAGCCCCATCCAGATGGGATTTAATGTATTACTCCAGGGAAGGTGCTGGTCAGTGATTTTAATCTTCTCCTGATTACGCTCAGTATGTAATTGTTCACCTCACACCACAATACAGATTACAGCTGCATATGTATCTGCCATATACTTGTTGGTCCTCTTATAGTTTAAATCCTTTGGTAGTCTCATTTTATATTAGCCTTTATTTCTTCATGTTTTGAGGATTTGGTGCCATTAAGAGTCTGTTGAGTTAGCCTTTAGCAGATTATGTATGCAGTCTGACTGGGGTGTAACAAAAACTTTCACTGGTACTGCAGACATTTTTTTATTTGTGCAAGAAAAGTTAAAAATGTAATTTTTTTCTTTTGGTCATTTCTAAATGGATTAATGGACATTTGTTCAGGGTTAATATCGGAGATTATAATAATGTTGTAGGAAATTTCTGTTAAATTACATCACTTTGTGTTTCATGTCTGGGTGAGAAATATATTGCTTAAAGCAAATGCTCCTTCTACAAAATCATTGTCTCAAATTCAACTCTCTGGTGCATCCCTATTTTTCCCACCTCTACCTGACATTTGAATCCCATCCAAATTGGGTTTCAGGATCCATTATTAAATAATCCTATCAGAAAAAGTACTTATTCATTTATTAATTAAATTGAAAATGTAATGCCAGCTCTAGATTGGAAAGTTATAGCTCTAGTTCATATGTTTTAATTGTATACTTCATTTGGCAAGCAGTTTTTCTCTTATATTTGAACATTGTTAATGAATCCCCCAAAAATTGTTTTGTCTAAACTATTGACCTAAATAAATAGATGTGATTCAAATTGGAGTTGTTCCCAAAATTCATTACTCCACAATAAGATAGATTGAAATGCCATAGTGACAGTCCACATTTAAAGCCTTGATTGTTGATAGAGCCTGTACAGAGCGCTGAGATTAATAAAGGTACAGGGACTGAGTGTCTTCTGGACAAACACTTCATACTGGAGATTGGACTCACACTTAGATCAACAGCTACCATAATTCAGACATTCAATTTCCCAGAATCCTATTGCTGTTATATTCAAGCTTTATTTATATTCTCGAGAAATGTCTCTTTGCTTGCTCTTTGCAAGTTTTTCAGGTTCATCTGCTGCATCAATAGGAACAAACGTTTCCAGGGTTACAAGCCTTTTTTCTCAGACTGCTCCATACAAGACTATGATGTGGCTGTAAGGTCGTTCATTGGTTTGGAATCTGCACAGAGACCTGCAGATATCCTTTCATGGATAATTTGCCTTATTGCAACTGTGGGTTCAGTGACTTAACACATGATCCAACCAACCATTTTCTGCTGCTTTAGTGAGTCCCAGTCACAGCTGGCTAAATGAGCAAACCACAACATCAGGCTTCTCCCGAGGGACCCCAGGACATTTATAAGCCCCATGAAATATACACCAACATCCCAGTCTGCAGGTTTTACCCCAGGGTCTAACTATTTGGGACATGCCAAGAGAACCTACAAAACAAGTAGTTAGTGGACATCCCATTCAGGACACATTCTAAGGATGTCATGATATGAAGTTTTATACTATAGAAGGAAAATGTCACACAACCAGCAAAATATAGCTAATAATATAGCTAATGAACTTAATTTGTATTATTGTCATCAATTTTAAACAGTTATTTTTGGCATTAAAAAATAAGCTATGAAAGCTTTTTTATTTAGTTGCCTTGTTGTGGAAGGTTGGTCGGTTCATTTGTGTTTCATCATAAGATGTTTACCTATCTGGAACTTTTATTGTGAAAGGTCATACATGGACATTGTTCTGTTTTGGGAGCGATGTGATGACTAGATGTGGTAAACTAAACGTATCTTGGTTCAGGCAAACATTCTTCGTGTCCTTATTATACTAGGGGGGGTGGGGGGGGGGTGTCAGAAGGTGAGCCGCTCCTTCGGGAGTGGTCAGAAACAGAAAGTAAACAAGGATTTCTCCTCTCGCTGTGAACTCCTGTTTTTTGGCCCGTTACCTCTTGCAAACACACAAACAAGCAAATTGCACACACACACAAAACGTTTGACTCATGAGAGAAGTTTTAATCGCAAGCCGCACACACACACACATTACGTGACTCGCGAGAGGCAGGACTCCATAGTTAGATATCGTAGTTTTTACAATTCTCTATGAAACCGCATTATCTTAAATTCTCTGAGGGTATAGGGCCTATACCCTCAGAGGATAAGCGGTATAGATAATCGATGGATGCATATTCAAATACTTATACCTATATTTCCAGAAACTACTCACCTCATTAATGCTATTTTTTTGTGCATAAGATTAGTGCATAGTTTTTCACTCTCGTATGCAGTAATGCTCTCATAACATTCAAATAATAATAAAATATCAAAAGACTATAGGTCCTCAGATAAACTTGTTTACTTGTCCATGATCAGTACAGCTATCCGACTGACAGGCAGGTAAACAGACCCCTCTTTAAAAACAGCCAAAACCCAGAGATTTTGCACACCCGCCCACACAATCACACATTAACCAGCACACATAGACAACAAACACACATCTCCTCCCACTTGGCGAGGCGCATCCTTTGCCTGCTTTTGCTAAATGAGGATATCAGGTATGCATGCCACCTGCCGCGCCGTGTTCTGCCAGATCAACTCATCACCCAGGAGGAAGAGACACTGAGTGGGATGTACTTGACCTGTGTCCATGTACGCCTCTGGGCTCTGTGTCGCTGTAGCGCCGAGTAGGAGGTGGGAGCAAAATACATTCTCTTTATCTCCAGCAATGGAGTGGAGGGCCCTCAGTCTCACGTCTACTTTAGTCCACAGTTTTCTCTCAGACAAATAAAGACCTTCTGTAACATCTTTGTGAAATCTGCTCGGTTGGAAACGAGAGGGGAACTGGCTCAGTGTGATGCAGAGGAAGGAAAAGTATTTATACCGCAGCACTGTGGTCGCTAAGAGCCAGAATCAGCAGGGACACCGCACAGAGACACTTTGCTCCGCCATAATTTCTTTTGCAGTTATTCAAATGACCATAAAGGAATAGCTGTGCAATGAATGTGGTGATTTTGGGGACTTTGGAAGTCTGGGGCCTGAATGGTTATCTTGCTTTACCCAGTAAGCTTTGTTTTTGTTGTGTATTGGGGCCCAGTCATATCCAGTTTTCAAATCCACTTACAGCCCAGATAAGTGCAAAAAAGAAATACGTAAAATCAACAGAATAATTGTAAAGCTGAAATATAAAAAGTCTTGTATCCCTTTAATCAGTTGTGGTTTTGAATTATGAATAATTTACTCATTATTTAAAAATAATGAAATATTTTGATATAAAAAATGTAATTATTCCTTCGGTTTATTTTAACACATTTTATATTTTATTTTATTTTAGTGTATGATATAATTTGGTCAGCAGCTAATTAATAATAAGATGGTCATGTTGTGGTCAGGGGCTGGACCCTTTCCTTGGTCTTTCTTTGAGATTTCATACAGGTACTGAAATTCTGTCTGTGGCAGATTACACACATCGCACATCTTTGCAAAGAAGCTAATTTAAAACGTGCTCCCTTTTAAATGCCCTGAACATTTAGTCTGAGCCGACCTTAACAGACAAAATTTGTTTGGAGCGAAAATTTATCTCAGTGTAAAACAAGGAACACTTCTGTGCCTGAAATGTGATCAAGGGTTAGTTGGATGAAAGGAGGGAAGGAGAGAAATTAATGAATTGACAGTGAACAAATAGCAGAGAGTAGAAAGATTCTGCGTTGCAAAACTGTGCAAACCAAAAGGGGAAAATGCCCATTTTATTTCCAAAAAACCTTGAGCCAATCTAAGCCACACTCTGGTGTTGCCAAGCTACTTCGGTGGTACACTCACAGAAATATTTAACCCTAACTTTTAAGATTTATGTAATTTAATTAATAACAAAGTTCCATTTGATTATTTTTTATATTTTGAACATAAACCTACCACATAAACTTTACATGATCCATATGCATCAGTGTAATAAAGCCTATTCATTTGAAATGCATATTCCTCAGGTTTATGTATTCAGTATTAATATAATTTATTGAATTTAAATGCATATTATTCAGGTTATACATTTAGAATACATTAAGTATATTTGTTTGAATTACATAGTAATTAGGTTACCTATTCAAGATGAATAAAGTGTATGTGTTTAAGATACATAACAATTAAGCTTAAATTCAATCAAAATGCATTAGATTTATGTATTTTTATGATTAATATCCATTAATATTTTTCTATTAGGTTACCTATTCAAGATGATTAATGTGTATGTTTTTGAAATACATAACAATTAAGCTTAAATTTAATCATAATGCATTATTTTTATGATTCATATTCAATGGATTTTTTCTATTAGGTTACCTATTCAAGATGATTGTGTATTTGTTTGAAATTCAACAATATCTCAATGATGCATACAATCAGACCACCTTGTTGATTCAACTAATTTATTAACGCTTCTCTTCACACAGACACTGTACTCAGCAGGTAGTGTAGCTCTTCAACCAAGTAATCTACTGCTATAGATGGAACATGAAACATGTTTTGTAATTGCAATAGAACAGAGGCAAGTTAGTATCTGCTCCAACAATGGCAGTAAAGGACCTGCTCTTTTTTCTAGATCTAGAACAAACAAACAAACTACAGGCTCAACAACATTCCTTACATCTGTATCTGCTGGAACGATCGCAGTAATGGGATATGAAAGGACAGAACAAACTCTTCAGGCTCAACAACATTAAACATATAGTAGTAGAACATAGGTCTCTTCCTGTACTTCCTCCTCCCATCACCACCCCACCCCAAAAAAAGAGTCACCTGAGCAATTTGAGTTTCAGTGCTCGTACTTTGGCTGAAGGCTTGGACGATTCCAGGTCCATCAGGATCTTCTGGTAAGCTTTGAATGTATACTTCAAGTTTTTTGGATAGCTCAAATTAAGAGCATAGACCAACCCATAAAGCATTACGCATGCATGGTTGATACTTTGGAGGTTGTTGAGAACTTGGACCCCTTCCAGGACCATACCGACATCTGCAAAGAGTCCACCAGGACCATCATGATCATCACCCTCAGCTTGAACGGTGTAGATTGCCATGGTTGTCCCTGCGACATCTGCCTCGGCCTCACTGCATTCGATGTCCTGAAAGATGGAGAGAACAGAGAACAATGAGCTGTGTCACCCTCACCTTTGACCACCAAATTCTAAGCAGCTCATCATTGAGGCCAAGTGCGTGTTAATTTGAAAAAATTCTCTGAAGGCACTGTAGATATAGCGTTCATGAGAATGCGATGGAGTTCAAGGTTACAATGACCTCAAGATCTTTGACTCCCTAAAAGCCTGGAAAACAAAACAAAAAGTCAAGTTATGTATAAATGGAGTTGTACATTCAATGATCATCAACTATTTAAATATGATTAAAAAAAAAGTGGTGTTTGAGCATTGTTGATCACAATGAGGGTTGTGTCAAAGAATCTAGATGCCATTCCTTACCGTGTTTGTGGTAACTGTGCCGTAAAGAATGGCATGTCGTGTCTCATTGCTTAAAATTAATACTCTTATGGTAATCCTTTAATTTAGTGAATATTTAATGGTGCACATGAAACATAAGAGACCAACTTACATGTTCATAGGTTCGTCCTACTCTGAGGCTAAGGTTTTGTGCTTCCTTAAGACGCAAGGATTTCCGGGAAGACAGAAGAGACTGCACTTTATCCAACGAAGCATTTGACCTGCCACAATAAAAATGGAGTCAACAAAACATCCCTTAAAAATATAAAAAAATCTGTGAGGTTTATGAAAATATTCAAAGTAACCAATACCCAAAAGAGCCAAAGTAGGGTGAAAGGACAGTAGGAAAGAGGCAAACCTACTGCTCCCTCACTCCTACCCTCCACCATCTCTCCTAATCTCCTCTCATAGGGTAAGGTTTACTCCTCCCTCCTATCCAACCCTCTCTCAAGCCGTCCTCCCTCTCCCCTAACCTCCTTCTGTTTCCTGTTAGCAAATAGAAGGAACTAATCTCTTCCTATCCTGACCTTCTCTTCCCTAACCCATCAACCCTTGCAAATGCCCCATTCTACTAAATAGAATCAGCCCCAACAGCCAAAACTACTACTACACTGTTTTATGACTTACCTCTTCACATCCGGCTTTGGCTTTATAGTCTGCCTCAGATCCTCAGCTGCCTTTTGACAGAAAAAACAATAATTATCCCATTATTTCTCTCCACAGATATCAGCCCTAAATACAATACAAGGTATGGTAAAGGATGAAGACAGGAATTGCATTATCTTTGTAAACCTCATTGTTGAAAAAATTGAGAAGTAACAATTTCGCCCTACTTTTACACCTTTTTAAAATCCCATGCTTTATGTATGTGTGAAGTTACACTGTGATAGGAGGTAACACACAATAAAGCTATATATGTGAAGTGTGTGGGAGACAGAGAGAGAGAGAGACAGACCGAGAGGGAGAAGACCTAGGGGAAGAGAGAAAAGGAAGGACGGAGAGACAGACCGGCCCTTGACTTGTACACATTTTTTAATTTTGGCCCATGGCGTATGAGGTTGACACCCCTGGGTTAGACCAAAAAAATACTTACATTCTCCATCTTTGCCATCATGGCTCCGATTTTTTCCCCTGTAGCTCCCCCTTTAGTGTTGAAAACCCTGATCAGGTCGCCGGTCAGGCGGTCCAGTTCCCTCAAAAATGTTAAGGTCAGTGGTACAGTTGTCAGCCGCATAAACTCCAAGTTGATCTGTAAAAGACAACAGAGACAGGACACAGACTTAAACAGGGGCAGCTGTTGCTCAGTTGGTAAAGGGGTCAATCATAGACCGAAGGTCAGAGGTTCAAATCCCGGCTCTGACTGTCCACATGTCAAAGGGTCCTGGAGCAAAGCTAGAGCACTGCACAGCAGCTGGCTGCCGCCATTGAATTGTTAACTGGGTGAATGAGAGAAAGCCATTGTAAAGCACTTAGGTTTGGGTTGGGCTCGACGCTAAGCTTTTTTCCAATTACCAATTACCACATGTGTGACAATGTGTGACATTGAATACACAAGTTACTAAACTTCAGATTCACACTTGCCTCAATGACGTCAAAGAGTGCTGGCCATTTATTGAAAAACTCTGGAATCTTTGGCTCCTGGAGAACCTCCTGTCTCCTGAGGGAGAATGTACGCTGCATCTTTTCCTTGATGAGGGCCTCATCCCTTTTCTTCTTTTTTACCTGAAATGGAATGAAACGTCATTGTCATTATACAGTAAAGATACTTGTATAACGAGATATGATAAACTCTCAGCAATGGTACACAATACAATTGGAAACAGAAGTATTAACAATATGAATAGGGAGTAAGAATATTTTCCAAACTGAGCGTAATAGATAAAGAAAAATGAACTGTGCAAAGTAACCACAAAACAGCTTAAGTGTCCAGTGCTGTGCAAAATGAACTGTTGGGCTGCTTGAGCTGAGCTGGACAGGAAGTATAGTGCAAAAAACATGACGGGTTAAAAGCTCTTATACTGGCCATGCCGTGAACATGGTGTAATCATGGATAGGTAAGATATGTATTGCACATTATACCTCCATCAGTAGAGCCACCCTTTCCATCTCCAAACTGTGTATTGTTTCACCACTAGGGATGTTCGGACTTGGTTAGAAGCTTGGTTAGAACATCCTCAGTTAATAGTTCACTTCTCTTTGTGGCAGATGAGGCTGACATGGGTATTTGCTTTATTTTATCACAAACCTGTTGTTGTTGTTTTCCGTCAAAAGTGTTTCGGCAACTGCACTCATGCATTCTTTGATAACCCCTCCATCAGTAAATGGCTTTTTGTGTTGACCCAAAATCCAAGCAACTCTGAGGGAACACTCATGAGCACGTTGTTGGGCAGTGAATGAGTGGCTCAGGATCCTGGTGGACTGGACATATTGGGCTCTGAGACCACTTATTTTCTGTGATCTCACTTTAGATTTAGGTGGGTATGTTTGTTCAAAACCTTTATGTTTTGTCTCATAATGGCGTT
Organism: Platichthys flesus; assembly: GCF_949316205.1. Lineage (NCBI taxonomy): Eukaryota > Metazoa > Chordata > Actinopteri > Pleuronectiformes > Pleuronectidae > Platichthys > Platichthys flesus. The sequence goes on along the minus strand of NC_084958.1, from coordinate 4,468,027 downwards.
TCACATTGGCACTTTTAATAAGTGCCACAGTCTCTGAACATATGAGACACACTGGTTTAGTGCTCCCAGTGGGAAGAATGAACAGAAATGAGTCTGTCCATTCCGGATTGAATGCTCTATTTTCGCTGTCCACTTTTCTTTTTTTGGAGAGCGACATGTGTATCTTATGTTTTCTCCGGCTCACTCCTGTTTTTCTCCTTCTTTCCGGCTCACTCCTGTTTTTTTTTCTTTTCTCCGTCTCACTCCTGCTTCTTTCCTTTTCTCCCTCTCACTCCTGCTTCTCTCCTTCTCTCCGTCTCACTCCTGCTTCTTTACTTTTCTCCGTCTCACTCCTGCTTCTTCACTTTTCTCCGTCTCACTCCTGTGTCTTTCCTTTTCTCCGTCTCACTCCTGTGTCTCTCCTTCTCTCCTTCTCACTCCTGCTTCTTTACTTTTCTCCGTCTCACTCCTGCTTCTTTCCTTCTCTCCGACTCACTCCTTTGTTTCTCTCTACCTGTACCGCTATCTTTCCTTTTCTTTCTACCGTATTTTCGTGTCTTACTTGCCTCTAACTCTGTCATCTGTCGGCAGCGTCGCAATGTTTACCGCCGTGAATGCACAGACTTGATTGGCTGAGTAGTATCACATGGGATGGCTTTACTCGCATGCAATTGGTCAATGCGCTTCCTCATCCGCTAAACCACTACCGTAATAACTACAAAAGCTGCGCCTGTTAGAAAAAACGGAAGCTCCGCTAAACCACTACCGTAATGACTACAAAAGCTGGCTGTAGGTCCGGGTCCGTATGGGACGGCTTCTGGGTCCGGACCCGGACCGCGGTCCGCCAGTTAGTGACCCCTGGTTTAGAGGGTTCTAGACCAGACCGGGTTGCTTCTGGTGTGAACGACATAATCGGTTAATATGTGCCCCGAAAGGAAAATGGCGGCGCTTCGCGGCTATTCGCTTCCACGTCCGGTGTGTCCCTGCCATTCAGATACCCAAAAAGTTTTGAATGAAATATATTTCAATTCGCCAATCATTGATCATTTTTCCTACTCCACATCGTGGATGAATAATACATCCATGCTCCGCATACAGCACGAAGTTTAGTGAATTGCTAGCTACGTTAGCTAGCGAGTGCCAGCACATGAGGTAAATTAGTAGGCCTCAAGATAAAACTGCTTACAGTCATCACGAATTCCGCAGATTTGATCATTAGTGAATTGATATTAATGTAATACGGTAAAAACTGCACGAATAATACACAGATTGATGTAAGAATACAAAGGATGACTCGGATTACTCACCATTACACCTGAGCTGGGAAGATGGCGTCCAGTGGAAAACGAGGGTGTCATTTCCTGTTCCGCTTCACTTACCGGTAGCCTTAATTGTATGCGCACCAATCCCATACATTTTAAGTAAAAGAATCGTGTTTGTTTCACAGCTTTGATTATTTAAACCATTTTATTATGTATTAAGTAATTACATTTAATATATTTTAGAATTGACAGAATTACACAGATTATAATTAATTTCAATACATACATTTAAAAAATATTTAATTTAAATAAAATCTAATAGATGTATATGCATAAATATAAACTCTACCATGATTCATTTCTGTGAGTGTATAAGATGCCGAACAAATAAGTACACAGTCTTGTTCAATTAGTTAGATTTGTCTTTAAGAACTATAAACCTTGGGATTTTCTTCCATCGTCAATCCAGAAACATCAATGAGATGCAACAGTTTCCTCTTTCATTATAAAACCAGAGATTGTCTGTGACCACATCTGTTTCTTAAACAATATCCCAAATCACTAATCCTCCTTCGATCTTCCCTTCATCGCTCTCTAATCTTTAAGTCCATCTTTGGGGGACGATATTCGAGAGATGTTCGAGATGCGTATCTTCCATAGAGTCGTGAAGGTAACTTCAGATCTTTTGATTATAGATTCGATCTCAGTGCAAGACTGAGTGTGAAGATGCAATTAGGAACAAGGCTGTTTTAATGACGGCAAATTCACACAGGCTGCTTTATTTGTAGAATAGAGTGATTTCGCTGGAGAATTGCTTTGCCGGAGGCCACATCCATCACCTAGTGCAATTGTCCTATCTTGAACACTCATTCCGAATAATGAACTATTTGTTGTAACCTTTTTGTTTCTTTAGTCCTCTGTGTTCTATGTTCAGTCTTAATTTGTCCTAGAAAATGTTGTCTCCCCCTTTGACCTTTGTCTCCTTATACACTTGACATTTCACTCTCATCATCTGACCCCACAATCTGCAGTATTTAAGCAGATATAAAGCAAAGCTTCAACCACAGCATAATACGCAGGGCATTCTTAATGCATCATACTTTCCATGACATGTATCTCAGCAGCGACATTATCCAGGTCAGATGTTTGTGCCACAATTAATATATTTGATTGAACCGTGAAAGTCAAAATTCCAGGGGTATTCTCTACAGTTTAGAGTAAAACCCAGTGTTTTTGTTACTTACTGAACTCAGGAGAAAATTTTTCCTCAGGAACTATTTGTGAGAAAGCAATTGTCCAAGTGAGAGCCTCAGCACATTCTCCGTAGTTTATTTGGCCAGGCCCCTGGTCAGAACTCTGAATAAGCCTATGTGAGAACACAGCAGGAGATTATCAAGAGGATCCACAGTCACAGAGTGGGTGTGTTGAAGATGCTGCCAACAGCGACTGATTCACAACTACAAAAAGAATACAAATATCTCTGGAGGAAAAAGTGGTGCCATACCCCTCGATAAAACAGACAAGGACGTCAAGAGAGCTTTTGATAAAGGCTGACACTGGTGTCAATTTGCTGGAACGATGAAAGTGATCTTCGTAAGGGAATATATATATATATTACCTCCTGCCTCTGCATGCCGTGCAACCCCTTAATTTAGCACATCGGCCATTATTGTGTGGTGAACATGTCAGATTGTGTTGTTCATATGTGAAAGTGCATGTCTAAAAAAGGATATTAGTTTTTAAATTCCCATTGATAAATATGTAGGTTCTGTCATCTTTGAAAGATTTAATAAAATGAAGTAGAATTTAATAAGATATCAAGTAGCTGCTGTGTCTGTTTTCTGTTCTGCTTCCAGAACATTTTCTTTAAAGGACGAACATCCTATCGTGTGATTTGAGACATGGAAGGAATTTGACTTCATTTCGATCCATTCTGAATTTCTTTGAGTAGTAGTGGAGATAAATGATGTTGTAATGTGAAGGCATGATGATAGAACAGGGATGATGTTGGTTGAGAGGTTTACCCTTTTTCTAAAATATGTCTACTGGTTAACAGAAGTTTCTTTTTTCTTTCTGAAAATCTTGAGTTTGGAATTGAAACAGTAGTGTAGACTCCTAACTTCCTGTTTATTTTTTTTTTTTACCTTTGAATGACTTCACTTGTGACACTCAGTGATTGTCAGCCCCGCCCACATGTGTTTCACCTGTGTTCAATTATCTCTACCTCCCGGGTGCATTTTGTCTGTGTGCTCCAGAGTCGTCTTCATAAATTTGTTCCCTGCTGTTTCCTCATGTGTCGGTTTATTTATTTGTTGAAGTTCCTTTGTTTTGTTTTGTTGAGTTTGAGTTTTACTTCTCCAAAGTTTATTTTGTGCCGGCTTGTCTGCTGACCACCAACAGAGACTCTAAGCCTGTCGATTTTGTCTGACGTCTGCTCTCTGAGTAGTGTGAGCTACACATGTTGACAGCAGATTTGTTTGTGTGAAGATTTGGAAAAGTGGTTGAACGAGGCTACTCCTTCCAAGTGGATCTATGGCATCAGCAGGTTCTATCGGTGTCTAAAAATGACATCAGTTGATGTTGGGATGAAAAAGCCTTCTCGTGGTTGTGTAAGATGTGACTCTGTGACCTTATGACAAATTTGTGTAGGAAGGACATTATTCCATTAATTTCACAATCTGGTTATCATACAATGATGTTGAACCTCAACCATCTGATTTGGTTTTAATGGATTTGGCCATAAGCAACAGACAGCTGTACAGCATGGATGATTGTCATTAAGACTTAACTGATGCTGTCAAAGTGATTGTAATCTTTATATGGGAACATTGACAAAATATGATCCCCTGTAACTGCAGCCTCCCTCAGCTCTACAGAGCTTTACAGAAAGTTTTCAGCGCACGTTTTAACTGTGCAGCCCATAATCGTACATCTTTTTCCAATGTCACTTTCATAATGGTGATTTTGGATGTCAGAGAAACTCCTAAACCTACTGTACACTAACTTAAAGAGGAAACATTAGTGAGTAAGAATAGCCGGTGAACCAAGTGAAACTTTCAGCATTGAAGCATTCCAGATATATTTCTCTCAGGATTTGGAGCTAAAGGAGAGTAAATGCTGGACTCAAATTAAAGTACACTATATCATTGTAAAAGGTGACTATACATAAATTGTGTTCCCAGATTATTTCCCTCTATGGTCAATTCAAACAACATAAAATATGGTGTTACACTTGCTGTCTTCTATATTTGTGAACAGACAAAATAATGTATCATGCAGTACAAAATCCATGTAGGATTCTTCAGGGAGAAGCGATGTTTTTGTCCTGCTAAACAACTGATGCATCCACCACTCAAGTTTATTTCTCATACACATTTAAAGCACTTGTCGTCTCTACTACAGCACATAACCGCTAAAAGGCTTTCGACTCAATACAACTTTCCCCCTCTGACACCTGCACTTTTTCTCTCACATTTCTCTTCTCTCTCGGTTCTTTTCACCATCGTCCATTAGACAGCTGGCTCACTTCAGGCAGCTGTGGGTGAGGGAATGCAGTCAGAGGGCATCAGTGGGCATTCTCTACTAATGTGGCATTGTAAAAAAAAAAGTGTAGACACTGTGTAGCTGGATGTTCAATAAGTATGTCCTTCCTCTGTTTCCCAGGTAACTGAGACAAGGACGGGTCCCCTCGGCTGCAGTAACTACGACAGCTTGGATTCAGTTAGCTCTGTGTTGGTACATAGCCCAGAAAACAAGATCCACCTAAAGGGTAAGGTTGGATAACACACACACACACACACACACACACACACACACACACACACACACACACACACACACACACACACACACATACACAGCCAGTCACGTATATATCCATCTTAAATGAATGCAGACCCACACTCACAAACACACAAGTCACAGCCTCGAAGAAAATGTCCACTGAGGGTTTTTCACTCCCATACACACACACAAACACACTTAGACACTACCACCATCTCCATCCACCACACAACCACACACACAAGCCGCTCACCTTCTGGGTATAGAAGCTGGGTAGGATGACCCTTTATTTTACGCTGCAGTAGTTTATATGTCTGTTCTGCCTGACTGGCCCTCGCTCTCCTTGGTAATCTGTTATCTTACCAGGCTGTAGATGGACCGTGTCTCCCCAACCAAACCCCTCCTACCACACCCGGAACACTCAGTGCACAAGGAAAGCTCAAATGGTAAAACTTGGAAAAGCCTTGTTGCTCGATACAACTTGCAGTATATCGGTGGAATAAGAGGGGAGGGGACGGACTATGAACATGAATCTACATAATCACTCTTGTCAATTTTGACTTTGTCACAAACATGCCACTTTTACAAAATAAGAAAATTATCTCCATGCTAATGTCTAAGTCGTCTGGTGGAGGCAGAGTGGGGTGACATCGTTTTGAGGCTTATTCTTCGTTTGAATGCAGTCAGAAATGAAACAAGTTAAATGAGCCACTTAAGGAGACTAAGAATGCTGGAGGCGAAACATTTTCAAGATGACAGTATTTCTCCTTGGATGAAGACGTAACCATGTTTTGTCTGTGTAAAGGCTAAAGTAGCTCTAGCTGCTTTCAGACATGCAGGATGTGTTGTTGTTCTGAATGTGTCTAAGCAGGCAAACACCCCCCCACGTCATGCACGTATGAAATGAAATCTCAGGAGAAAGTCCGGACCTGATTCTGTGGAGATCCTCTGCAGGCTTCAGAAATGATCTGTGATGAGTTTTAAGTAAATAGTTGCTGATGTAGTCCTGCAGGGACAACCTAATCTGCATACACACGGCATAATAAAGTTACTCAAATTGTATTAGATGGAGTCATTCAAATGCAGCATTCTTTTACTCACACTTGAGTCGAATTGTAGAGGAAAAAGTTTCTTCTACATTATTTACACATTTGTACACACACATTGTAATCACACTTCGGTCACAGCCAGACTGACTCTGTTTCGTTAGGTCACTGGCTGAAAGAGAAACTACAATGGGAGATTTCCGACAAAGCGGAAGATGGGCTTTCTCGGTTAAAGATGTAGGGGTATTGGAGGAGTATAAAGCTTTTGTAATATCACTTTTGCCTCTCTGAGGGCCGTGGGGTATGTTGGTCCTAAAAATTACCAAGTGAGGTGTGTTCAGGCACATTGTTAGCACAGTGCTATCTTTAGACAATGGAAGTGAATGCATGTTTAACCAACAACCTTTTTATCCACTGTAAAACTGACAAAAAGGGATTTGGAAACACCCAAATAACTCTGGGTTGATTTGTCTTTTTCTTTGGATACTGCTCGTTCAGCGAGGTGGCAGATAGTCTAATAAAACAATCTTAAGTGCTAAATTAAGGACAAGAATATAAAATTACTATTATTCTACCAATCTACCTGGCTCTGTTGTTATACGAGGAATAGTCACCAGCTCTGTTTTCTTGTCAACAGAGGTTCGTCCTTGAGACTGTACCTAATGCAGAGAGTGAAGAGACACTACTTCACAGTGGGCACTTCAGAGTTCTCCAAATCTGAAGTATAATTTGCTTTCTATTGTTAGGCCAAAGGCAATAGTGTTGTTAGGATGCAGTGTGTGTGCCCTGTGCTTCTGAGGTGATGAGTATTATCAGCATTTGGCTGCAGTTCGGCATCCATGAGAGAAAACAAATACCTTGGTTGCACAAGTGTATTATGTTTTAATGTATTCTTGTTCAGTATAAATACTGTACATTCAAAAACACTGAATCAGGAGCAAATGTATTTATTGTTACTTAATACAAGTTGTCACGTGTGGAGAAAAACCCATAGAGAAACACAACCACCTCTTTAGTGTATTGTCTTTCAGCTCCTGGTTTAGTTTTCTTATGAACAGAAATTGTATTGTTTTGTTCTGATCTCTCATCAACCTTAGTCAACCAGTTCACGCTTTCTGCCCAACTTAAGACTAACAGGCGTTGGGTCACAAGCAAGAGAATTTTAACTGTTTTAAGCCCTGATTCTCTTTTATTTCCTCTGTGTTGCTTGTTGGGGTGCTCGATCCTTGGATTGACCAGATTCTGTCAATTCTCAATAACAACTCGCAAATTACTCGTTTCCAGGTGGAAACGAGCAATTTGCGAGGTGAATGCAACCTTTTTATGCGGTGCTATGCAGTTTTATTTAGCAGCATAACTGGCAACTCTAAAATAGCAACTCAAGGCCAAATCTGTCTTTAGAAGTTTCTTCTATATGCATGATTCCTAATGTGGGCAATTTGGTGGTGAACCTGGTGGAGCATTTCACTATTTGCTAATGTATTTGCTGTACCTACTTAACATGAATGTGTTTTCAACTTGATCAACTGGCCCAATTGCCGGTCCCTGCAAAAACAAATGTGATTAATGTTGCTTTAAAGTTCAGAAAAAAACGAATTACTTAGAGATTACCAAGAGTTAAATTATCAAAGCTCAGCTAATGAGCTTCATGGGGACTGCGAGTTACCGAACCAAACAGATTTTAGACACAAATACAATACGTATTCTGATCAGAAATCTGATCAGATTTTAGAAAAAAATATTTAACCAGACCAATTTGTCAAAACTGACAGTCAAGGGAGAGGGGCAAAAAAAAAAGGCACAATTACTGACATCTCTCAAGGTGAATAATAAGTGTGTGTGAAAGATAGATCTTAGAATGTAGGACTAGAAAATCCCTTATACATTTGAAGGTCTTCTGTACAAGTTAGGTTATCAGGTGTTAGCGGCACCATGCATGCATTCATTCATTCAGTTATATGTTCAGTTAATTAGAGTCTGTTGGTCCAAAAAAATGTTATTCCAAGGAGGGAAAAAAAAGAAGGTTACGGTTAGTTCTCTCATACCGCTCGCAGGGCAAGGAGGCTCGTAGGGAAAGGTTGGTTCTGAAAAAGTCCATACAGGGATAGCTCGCCATCAATTGTCGGTAGCTTCACTCTTCGCATTGCTTCGCACTTCGCACTTCGCACTGCTCAGCCATTAAAGAGGAAGTGCACCTCTCGACCCGGATATTTATCATGCCGAAACCGGAAGTAGTAGTTGCACTTCCGGTTCGGAAAATATATATATATATTTTTTTATTATTTTAAAGTCATGAGACCTGGGTTACAAATGGTAATGGAGAAGTGCAACCACAGCAATGTCCAAGGGTATACTCTTCTAATTCCATCCAATTAGCTTGATGGGTTTCCATTTAACTGGAATTTCAGAGCTTTTCCTGGGATCCCAATCAACACAAATTAGGTCGTGCAAGTTGTTGTTTATAATCATAGGGATCAATCTCTGTAATTCCTACATTCCTCCCATTGATTTGTGCAGACCTCTGCATTGTAATTCTACCTGCACAGCCTTTGTATTTGAGCCTCTGCACCACTGCTAACTGAAATGGAACAGTATTAGAGTTGTAGGACAGAAGTGGTATATTGTACTTTCTATTTCCCACATGGTTCAACACTCTGCCGTTCTTACAGTTTCTGATCTGTCTCTAATTGCATGCCCCTGTGTATCTTTAGGCTTTGCCTGTGTATGTGTGTACGAATGTGTATGTGTTTGTGCATATACGCCTCTGTTAAATCAAGACCATTGTCTTTCGTGCCATAAGAGGCTACCATCTCTCATCTTTAGCGGTTGACAAAAAATAGTGTGGCTTTAGCCTTGAGTCAGAGCGGTGCTTGTGAAATGTGAAATTATTATTATTATTATTATTATCTTTATTGAGTGTATGGCCAAACTTTTTGCCTTCAAAGTGAAACCTCTTCATTTTTTAGTTGTGCGGCTCCTTTGAGTATATGATTATGTTTAATGGCATTGTGTGTATGTGTTGGCGTTGTTCTTGAGCGGGAGTGCATCGACAGACCCAACACATCCAGAGTCCAGGAAAAACCGTCCTGACAAAATGGAGAACTGTGTTGGGAGAGACAGTTGTCTTGGGCAGCCTTGAACAGCTATTCGCCTTAATACTCTCGACTCACAGAACCTTCACTCTCACCACAATTAAGATTAAGATCTAAGTATGTACACAGTAAGTAACAGTACTTTGATAATTCTGCACCAAATAGTTTCTACACTGGTGCACAGCCAATTCAGAACTGGTAGACAGCAGCAGACTTGCGCATTAGAAATGTCCAAGTTTGGTTCTCAAACCTGCCAGAACCATGTTTTTTTATGAGCCGACTTGCATTTTGTTTACCCGCAGCTACAGGAGAGCAACTACATTCATCGATTTGCATTAGTTTGCTTTCAAATTCAGTTATCCTACATTTTAAGTTTTCAGAAAGCTTCTTGTTACTGCTGCTTCAACAAGTTTTTTTAGTTTTTAGTCACTATCATCAGTTGTTCCAACCTTTGGACCACAACATTTGTGCAGGTGTAGCATCCCTTTCCAGCTACTAGCACGTCTGTTTTTTTCTTATGGTGGAAATGCATTGAGCCTGTTCTCTATTAGGCACCAGCACCATGTAAGTGGACAACAACTAAGGTCTACTGGATCCCCATTCATAGACTGCTGCTATCACTCTTGGTTTGACACTAAACTTAGGCTGGCTTGACTGTGATATTATGTTTCCAGAGAACTGTACTGCCTCTATGTTGCTGGCCTTGGACTGATAGTGTGGCCTGGCTAATTGTCAACATTAAAACCTTGAAGATATAAGACTGTCAGCCTGTATCGCTGGATAAGTATCTGCTGTACTGTGCACCTGTTTGTTCTAATGACCCTGAGAATAAGCCAACACTGACCTTTTCTGTGGAGTGGTGTATGTACTTTGTGTCATTTTATTATAACTGGACATGTCTACTTGAACTCAATATAATCCTCAAAGCATTGCATCCCCAGTCAAGGTTCCCAAGAAAACCTGTAGAATTTGCCCTGAGAAATAACTGATAATTTTTATTTTATTTTTCCAAATAACTAATATCAAAAACATTCCCAAAACTAAAGGTTGTTTTTGCACATTGTCATTTATGCACCTGTTTCCTTTCACATAATTTGTTTCATCAGTTCATAAGTGATAGATCCTTTAGACTTGCACATTAGCAAAGCTAGTGTCTTTAAGCAATCATAGCTGTAAGCCACATTCCAAAGGTCCATTTACCTTTAAAAAGTGCACACCACCTGAAAAGCTCTCCCTGAAACCTAATTCAGGACCTTGCACTTCTGATGGAAACATTGTGTTTTGATACAATAGCTTATCCTTAAAAATAAACAAATACAGTTCATGTGGAATGCACACTTACAGCTATTTTCCGTTGCACTACAAGCAAAGATCATCCTATTCCTTCAAAGTCTCTTTTGGAACCCAGCAACAGAGATATGAGTCTATAATGTCTTTCTCTGAAACACAATATAGGCTTGGCCCAATGTCAAAGTAGTTTCTCAGTGTATTGGCCTTCGCAGAGGGACTCCAGGAAAACCTCTTAGAGATCATTCCCCAAAGCGCCCCAAACATGCCTTTAGAACTCCGCTGGATTTCCATCAATAGCAGGAGCAGGGCCCAGGGACAGATGCTGTGCGACAATTGTGAGTTTCTGCAAGGTGAGAGATCTATCAAGTGCCTCCCTCTGCTGAGGCCTTAGCCTGGGCAGTCACTAAAACAAATTCTCCACACACCACCTGTCATAGTAACATGGGACATACATTTTCTTTGCAAAACTTCTTATTTGTCCCTCTTCTGATATCACAGCACCGAGTGGCAGTCTCAATGTAAGAGTTATTTGAAGATAGAGGCACCTACATAAAGGTAGAGGGAGAGTGCTTATCCTCCTTTTGCACTTGCCATGATAGACGCAATTTGTCCTTGTAACTGGAAGACCAACAGGCTCTTAACCAATCAACACCAATCAGGCCTTATCTATTCCCAGCCTTAAAGCCCCACATTTTGAATCCACTAGCTGAGAACACAGCTGATTGTAAAAACAACCAGCAAAGTACAATCTGGTTTTCATTCTTTGCCACGAATAGTCCATCTTGACGTGACTAAAATGTCGGGTAAGAGTGAGACAAAAAATAAATGCAGGCATGAAGATAGGCATAAAGGGAGCCACAGAGAGTGTGATACCGTAGCATCTGTAACAGCCTGTAGGAAACGCAGTGTTTATGAAGCTCGGTCACTGCCAAAGCCTAACACGCTGTGAGCTGGAGCACGGTCCAAAACTACCAGCACCACCATCTGCTGTACAGCCAAAAGTACATTCCAGCGGACCAAGTGCCTTTCGGAAGCAAAGGCTTAGAGAGCACCCACACACACATGCACCTACACTCAGACACACACTGATAACAGAGGGGTGGTGATCATGGGGGAAGCTTAAGAGCATCAAATTGCCCAAAATGGAAAGTGTGGTCCCTGCTGGAGACGGAGAGATAGACAGAAACGGAACCATGGGTCGCATATTTCTGGTCTTTTGGAGTGATATAAATCTGTGGCTGAATGGAAGCAAAGCTTTATGGGTAATGACCCGAAAAGCCCCCCTCAAAATAAGATACCCACTCTCTTTTTTTGAAAAGAAAATAGAAGAGACAAAAGTAAAGAAAAAAAACAAGAGAGATTTTCTTTCAATAACTGTTGCCAAGGAAATAATAAAAACAAAGTATAATCAAGTCAAGTCTGCTGGAGCCTTTAATCCATAGTCTCTCATATTTTGTATTATCAGAAGGCAGACCAACGTTTAAAACTGGTTCTCAAATTAAATTTACAGTTCACATCAAGGTGGAATGATGATTGATATATGAATGATTATTAAATCAATTACCTCAGAGCTGTATTCAACTATGATACATCATGTTATTTATATTTCACTGTTAGATAATAAATATATATATTTTAAAAAGCTAGCAACATGGTGGCAAATATGTTGACATTATGTTTGAAAAAATATCGGGAGCAGTAAGGCAAAGAACTGAAGACATGTCCCTCACATCCGCTGGTGGTCACTAACATCAACTAGTGGTAGGCATTTATTAGTCCGGAAGAAAATAAAGGGATATTCTCCATATTGTCCTGTTCTAAAATGGGACAGTGTTTAGTTTAAAAAGGATAATGGTGTCTGATCGACTGAGTGGGCCACATGGCTTTCATAGCACTGCTATACAAGCCAGTAGATTTGCCTTTATCCTCAGCGTACCTTAAAGTTCGGACTGAATCGTAGGCCAAAACATTGGATAACAACTGAATTTATGTCACTAACATCCGCTAATGGACGCAAACACCTGCTCACAGCTACTGGTAGTTGGTTACTCACTGTAAATTGTGCAGAAGACCTGCAAACGTACAAGGGGTATTCATAAAAACTTAAATGTTGCAAAAAGTTTTTTCCACTTGGCTGAGAAATGATCGATGGAAACAAATGGAACAAAGCTTTTGTTCCCTGAACAGACACAAATTTGCCTCAGACAAAAACATAATGACTCTCTAGTGACTGTTATGTTTCACATGTCACATGTTGGTAAGTGCTACATATCTTGGATGTGTACTGCGTCCCCTGGTTGATCAGTGAACCATATGATGGTATGGGGATTATGCATGTATAAAGAAAAAGTAACAAAACAGGCTAGCCTCTGTAAGTGCTTGCAATATCTCAGTCACCATTCTCTCTTTTCCCTCAGAACCTGCATCAGTTTATTGTAAATCACACCATGTCAACACAAACCATTAAAAAAATGAAACCTGTTATAATTTTGATAGAGTTAAACAACAGTTTCTTTGTTTGTGTTTGCAAAACTGCTGCTTATTGTGTCATTGACACTTAGAATCCTCCATATTCATGGTATTTTGCAAAGTTATTGTTTATGGTCATTTGACCTGATTATTTGTAGCCTCTTCTGTCTAAAATCGTTTAAACCATTCTCTACGCTCTGTCTTTCTGACCACAGCCCCTCGGCTCATTCATCAACTACATATCACAAGTTGGCACAGCTTGCAAATTAGTTACTTAAATTGAGAGGAGACAAAAGTAAAGCTAGGAGTTGTGATCATGTAAAATATTTGAACCTCATCCCCATAAGTTGTCCTCCATCCACCCTCCCATCTATTAATTATACCAATTTTCCTGAAAATGCTGAACACACATTTTATAGACCGGATAGGCTGAATCCACACTGCCATCCTCAGTCGAGAGCAGTAGTTATTTTCTTGTGAAAATATTATTTCAATTCACACAAAGTACACAAAAATCAAATAAGATAAGTCATTATAGGATGGATAGGTGACGTTGAATACATTTAAATAGTGGTGGAAGTGAAAACAAGGCCCTTCAGGTAAAGTTGTAAAGTTGAATGTAGGAGTAAACATTTCAACAAGCGATTTCTCACTCGTTTGCTCTGCTGGTGAAACGACATTTCATTTTAACTTCCATTCAAATGTTCAGGAATGTGACTCCTTTTCAGCTAATCCTCCTCAGAGTGTGTGTGTGTATCCCGGAGGTTTAGATGAGTGTGACCTACTGAGGCTTGGGTTTTTGTATTCATTTTGGAACAGCGGATGAGAGCTGCGTGAAGAATACGACAAGTGATTCTCTGGAGTACTAATGTACTTCTGCAATAGCTACACCGTTATTATGATAGGTTACTATTAAAAGAAACGTATTGTTACACTTGTAATGTTTGGATGTTTTTCAGATTTTGAACATAGACTGTTTGGTGAGGGTTGACAGAGAGATTATCATTTTGGTTTATATGATTACTTTAAAGGATCTTATAGTCTTGGTTACAGTAATAACGATCATGGTTAATGATGATAACTAGTTTGAGACATTATATAATCAGGGGCCTGTGTCATTGTTCTGCATCAAATCTCCAGCCACCAGAGGTCACTTCTTAACAGAGTTACGTAGTTAGAGATCATTATAAGCTGAGGCAGGAATGAAAAAAAGGTGAACGATAAACAATGCTAACAACAAACTCTTTATTCAAAATTGTTACAAACTGTGAGAGTGACCAAAAAGACCAACCATCTGTTGTCGACAGGAAGTAAACCGACGGCCAATGTGGAAGTCCGTCACATTACATTTTTCAAGTAGAGAATAGGGGCTTTAAGGAGTAACCAACCACACCATTACACACAGCTGTTTACAGGCTGCATAGCGATGAGCTAATGTGTCTTAACTCTCAGTCTAATCTAATCCATCTTGTTTGTTTGAGACATGGAGTTAGCGAGGAACAGACTCGGGAGTGCATCTCTACGTGTTAGTCTTTTGAGCCTAGTTTGTAAGTCGACTCGCCACCCCCGCTTCTAATCTCTCTCCCTCCACCTAAACATAGGCTTTCCCAGCCTGATTGTCACAAATCGTTGCTCTTACCTCGCAGGTAATCCAACCCGACCACAGACAATGAGAATAGTTTATAAAGAAAGACCAATTTCACCCTGATTGTCTCATTTACTGTTGTAGATAAGAGGCAGCAAATAACATTAAAAAAAGGCAGTTTCATAACTTGTTAACTCCTTGAGGGGCTTAACTATGTCTTAAAATATTAACACAAAACTTTGTTGATAATAATATACTGTATTTTGATAATAGTTAAGCAATGTAATCGTTTTTGACAATATGATTCTCAGTTCAATGTCAATGTATAGTGGAGATCTGTCATCAGGTAAGAGGGTATTGTAAAAACACAAAAAATGTCAATTGAAAATATTAAGATAAATTATACAAGTTGACCTAAATCAAAATAAAAGTCCGTTCTTCCCTGCTGACATCACCGTTTTTCCATTGAGCTTAACACATTGTCTACATTTTACTGCTTCGGCCATTGCTTGAGAAACATTCAAATCTATTACACCCACAGCGATCACAAGTTTAAAGCTAACCATGTTTCATTTCCAACATTATTTAGGCCAGAAATGACAGTGACAGATAGAAGGAAAAGAAACAAATAAGTGCCAAAGGTTCAAATGTTGAGTGCGTGAAAGACAGAATGGTGTGACACTAAATACCAAGGTTCCTCAGAAACGTCAGGACTGCAGCTATTACTGCTGCAGTCAAAATCTGACGCGTCCTTTTAAACCCGGAGTAAAAGAAACGAACAGGGCGCTGGAAGAGCGAGAGAAAGTGGGACATTTACTGTTGATAGGGAGAATGTTAAGATGTCTTTAGCTCTCCACAAATAAAACGTACTACACACACACAGTACCTGCCAAAGTAAGGGAGAAGAAAAATAGAACTAATTACATCTCTTTCCAAGCCATTGAAAGAGTAAATACCTAAGAAGAGACATGCATATTCATAACAGGGCACAGTGGGGTTGCCTCGGATGTTGAAAGCTATCCAGAATAAGACTAGGAAGTGGAAAGGGGAAACAGACATGACAGACACACAAACATATTCTAGTATTACAAAAGCGGCCTGCTGGTTTCTCACAGATGATGCATCTATTAAATCACAAAGCAGTTCTCAATTTAGTGTAATACACTGTGGAGTCATGAAACTTTTGGCACCATAATTAGCATATCGCATTTTTTTTTGAATATTATTCTAATCATGAAAGTGGTGAAATTTAAACTGTGATGTTTCCCTGCTGTGAAGACACTGAGACGGAGCTTGATTCCCACAGCGGGAGCATTTATTAGTGGCTTTGGAACCAGTAGGTTGGGTCTCAAATTTGATTTGTAACTTTGCAAGGATGTAAATACATTTTTAAGTGTATGTAGTGAATAATTTGGTATATCTGACGAATTATGCTTCATACTTAAAGGACGGCACACAGTTATGTTACCAGACATTGGGAAATTCTGGATTGATTCTGATAGCATGTGATACAAAGGCTGATTATACACACACACACACACACACATGCTCTTAATACACTTATAGCTATAAGTTTTGTCTGACACTTTTCTCAAGTGACTCAGATACACTTAAGACAAGTGACAATGTGACACTTGAAGGACCTTGAAACTAAAGCATCTAAATGGACCTCAACCATCCTTGATTTAACGATGCACGTCTTTGCAAAAATGTGTGGTTCATTGATTTTTAAGGTCAGTCTAAAGATTCAATTCAGTGAGTTTGTGCTATTGTGGGTCTGAGCTAGGTGAAGTCTGTTTTCAAAGTTTTAAAAAGAAAAAATAGTGCTGATAGTTTAACTAAGACACTTCCAAATGCAGCCACGTACAGGCTCATCTACTCCGGACTTAAGGTAACAGGAACAGAGGTTGACTGTTCACCATTGTAATTTAACAAAGAAGTCAAGGTGTTACGGCCGTTGGCTGTTTCCTTGCTACCCATTAAGATGTGGGGCAGTGTGTCTTATTCTCCCACAGGTGAACCACTCCTCCAACCAGGTCCTATTATCCAGTTTCTCTCCAGTTTCCTCTGATTTCATCAGGCCTCATGTTACCCTCATAAGAAGTTGATGAAAAAATGCTTCAACATCAATCTTTCCCATAACTATTAGATTAAGTAGACTATGCTTTAAAAAAAGTAAAAGCGAAGGGAAATCACATTTAATTGTACCTCTATCACAACAGATAATGCTGTCATAATTCTTGGAGCATCTCTATAACAAAAAAATTGCTCACCTGAATCTCATTCCACCTGTAAAACTGTCCGCCCTCTACACACCCACATTCAACCATAAAAGGTCACTGCAAATCAACTCATGAATATTTAATAGTCCTGCTGATCAATCGGTTTCTAGGGTTCTTTGTGAGGTTGGAAGTGAAGAAAGACAGATTGTTTGGAGGCCACAGAATAGATGTCATTAATAAAGATAATGCACTGATACACTGCTGCTACTGCAAATAATACAGTGAGTGAGTGCTTACGATAGAAAAAAACAGTACCTAAAATAAACAAATAAAACAATTCTAATTTAAAGTTAGAGGCAAAAAAAAAAGAATCACTCAAGACTTTCAGAATGTGAGAAAACTTGCGGTATCGCCTGTTTGTATGTTAATCATCCAAAAATTGCAGGATTATTGCATTCAGAGACAGCTTTGATCCATTAAATGTAACAGCATTATATATTTTTTTCTGATTACTGGAGGCTTTACATAGAAATGTAAATATTAGACAGTTTCACATTGTCCGTAATAAACCTGAGTGGAGAGTACTTTTGTTTGTACTGAGATTGTTCTGTTCCGTCGGTCAAGCTGTGTAATACTGGACTCGGTTCAGCACAAAGATCTATGATCAGAGATCTATACAATCTCTATCATTTGATGAGTCATCATCATGGGAATGTAAATCTTTGTGATTGCTGAACACTCGTTTCCTCCTCCTCCTTCCATTCACGCACTCCTCAGTGCCAGAACATCCATCACACAACATTACACACGAGTGTCAGCACAGGATTAATATATGTAGAACCATCGGACTGATTACTTCACACATCCGTGGGAAACTAACCTGCCCTCTGGGATTTTATTTGGAAATGAGAATGAAGTTTTGTTTAAATTTTTGTAAGTGATCTCAGCTGCGCTCTGTGCTCCTGATGGCACAGTCACCTTCACTGCAGCAATTTTACAGACACACACGCACGCACACGCACTCACTTATTGAAAACTAAAGTCGTACTTCATGATAGACGCACAGTGTAAGAAGATATCATTAAAAACTGTTAATGACTCAGATCTTCAACCCTACAGTTTAAAGGTATCTGAAAGTAAATTGCTGTAAGTTGTTTTATATCTTTATCAATCGAAGGTTGTGGAACAGGTGTGTAGCACGTGCACAAATAATGCTGTTGGTTTTAATGCTAATGATGAAGGTGGTTTTAAATGAGGCCCCTAGGGCAGCAGGTTGTTTGTGGTGACTGCAGACGATAGTAGACCACTGGAACATACTGTATGAGGAGAAAATATTGTCTTGTCCCTGTGATAATAGCATGGTAACTGCAGCTGCGGCTTCTCCACCAATCAGATACAACACATTGAACCATTTGAAATGTGGCCTCAACACGCAGACACACAATCACACACACACACACACACAAATAGACTGAGCATGAGCCGTTGTCCTTAAACATGTAATTTCTATCAGCCTCAGACGTGATAAGACATGTTATTAGTGTCTGAATCGCTTTGCAATATGCAATGATGACAGTATGCACACTGCACTGCAGATGGGCATTTCAACAGCTGAATGTAGTAGAGCTTGACATAGAACAGTCACTTTGGTCTCATGGACTGACAACATGATAGTGAATATTATATTGCATGTTTACATTGTGCATCCATTGAAGGAACATTCAGTTGCAGGTTCAAGAAAAGGTGCCTTTGAAAACAAGACTCTCCTCTCAAGGATCTCGTGGTTGCAACGGCCACAGAGACTGTTGCTAATCTACTCTAATATAGAGAAATAATTTTTTCTGCAGTGCAACATTCTCAAAACTTCCCCTTTGAGCCTCACAGAAATATCACTTTGAACCAGCCTGAAAAAGAAAATAAACTTAACTCTGACATGAGGCAGACTTCACCATGTATTTATCTTCTTGTATTTTTACAGGCTTGCAAGATGTCCTTCCAGAGTTCCTGCGTGGGCGTTTTGTGGAGGCAGCCCTCAGCTATGTGGCCTGCAACTCAGAGGGTGAGTTGCTCTGCCGCAACAACGACTGCTGGTGCCGGTGCTCTCCCCGCTTCCCAGAATGCAACTGTCCCTTCGCGGACATCAAGGTCATGGAGGAGAACCTAGAGAAGAGCAAGGATGCCTGGAGCGGCTCCAACCAAGAGTTCATGGAATCAGGTATGGGCTGTGATGGTTTCCATGGAACCTGTTGAGCTGCTTACGATGAGGTTTTGTTGAATGAGATTTTAGTTTGGTGGTTTCTTTTCTGGAAGACCAGTGGATGTGTCAGGAATGAATGAGGGTTTAAGCTTTAAGGTTGAACTTAACAGATATTTAATCAACTCATGGAGAATATATATTGGCATGGTGATTAAGGGCATTTTGTGGCACTTTTGGAATTTTAAATATAATGAAATTAAGCTGTGTGCCTAGAATTAGTGTGTGATTTTTCATATATTTCTAATACCTGTGTAGGAAGTTTAAGTATGTGATGGCAGCTCAGTTATCTAGATTGTTTAGCTATGAGAAATGACTCCAGTAGCTGCACACACCTTTGGGACATATATGTTGTATGAAGTAGAGGCTTTGTCAGCCTTGACTGAGCAGATTGACTGAGACAGCTGGGCTAGAGCAACCATGACGAAGACAGCGCGGTGGTCCAGAGCTGTTTGAGCCACTGGCACAGGCAGCCGTGGTCTTGGCCACCTGGAAACTTCAGAGGAGAGAAGCCCTTTACTTAAAACGACAAGCCGAGGCTAAAGCAGCTTTGGACATAGAGGGGCATGACAGGTTTGGGGATGTCTCTGAACGGCAGAAGATTTGCTGGTTTTTAGGGTTAGGGTTAGTTTTTTGGAATACCCATGCTTCTTGTTTAATGTGAACATAAAAATATGTGTATGAATAAATCTTCACATATTTTCACCCACAAATCTGGCTTGATTTTAAATAACTTTAAGTCCTACAAACCATGATGTTGAGAAGTCTTTGTTTGAGCCCCTAAAGTGGAAATTCAGGAAATAAATTGTAAAGTAAGTAAACGCCTGCAAGTCATTATCCACAGCTAAGTAAGTTAATACAATGGTGACTGAGCTCATAGCCCACCAACTTTTCCTTCTGCTGCAGATTCACATCGAAAGCTTTCAACTGGCAAACTGCACGTTGACTTTATGAAGTAACGCGTTGAGTTTACACTGAGATTATCGTTACATTGTCATTATCGTGAACAGCCCCGGGCGACAGTCTGGACAACTCCAACTCCTCATGGTGGATGCCAACTCCTTTCCCTGTAATCTGCCATTCACAGACTCATGTCGTCTGCAGCATGAAACTACACAAAAAGGATGAAGGTTATTTATTGACTGACTTCTATTATTAAAATATCAATAGCCTAACAATGTTGTGACCTGCATTATTGAATTGCAAATGATGTTACCCACCAAGTAAATCGACGTGACTGAAATTATACATATATAAAATACTCAGAGCAAGTACTCCCTCATTATGACATTTTGATTCTGCGTCAGGCTGAGGAGGTGGTGAAGGTGTTACAGTGAAGCTTTGACAGCTGGACTGAAATTGTGTTGCGTAAGAATGTCCCGGTCCCACATGTAGCAGGTAGGATGGTGATGATTTATAGCTCCAGGGCGAATTGCACTTAATCATCACCAACACTCAATTAATGCAGTGTGTACCTGTGAAGTGTTGTTTAACGGTGGCTGAAATCACTTGTGATATTGACAAACACAGCTTAGTCATGGAGGATGTGTGGTAATCTATTAGAAAACAGTTCAGTCGCTGCTCATTTTTCTTCATAAAGACCAACACGTTACATTAAAAAGCCTCGTGTGAGTTTCTAATAACTTCAGCGCGCTGCATATTACCTGTTGAGCCTGAGGGCGAGTTAGTTTTATATGGATAATACTCTCAATACTCCTGGTTTTATATACATTTTTAAATGATGGGGTGAAATAGGTCAAATAAGCTCTGAATAAACCAGCAGCCTAAGTGAATCCAGAATCTGCCTCAAAACATGGTTAATGGGACTACTTAGTAAAAAAACAATACAAGCAACAGTGACCATCAGCAACAATGAGATCTGTGATAGCAAAACCTTTATGCAATGTATGCCTACTCATCCCTGTAAAGTTTTGATTGAATTCATTTATTTTCTTCTTTTAAAAGCTACATCGGTTCAATTTAAAGGGACATTTTTATTCAATTTCAACTTATGTCTAAATCGTATAGCCCCAACTGTAGTATTAACTAAACCTGACTAACTTCACTAACTTAATTGCTGATGTCATCTGGAGCCAGAGTCTGCAGGTTAGTGATAGTTCTGTGAAGCCGTGGAATCGAGATCCCATGATACACCTGTGTGGCCAACAGTGAGTCAGTCTTAGCTGTCAATCATGACATTTCACCCTATTTTATCATTAAATACCTAAAACTAAACTTATTACCATAATGATACTTGATTGGAGAAAAAGTATTTTTTCCTGTGCTTTGTTTTTTTGTTTGTTACATGGCAGCGTAGTTCATGGCCTACACTGCAGCCAACCACCAGGGAGAGATCAATATTGTTTTGCTTCACCACTGAGCTGTCACATTGTCAGTCTTTATATACAGTCATTGAGTCGGACATGTGACTAACAAATCCTCAGAGTAGTTAAACTGCCACATAGATGCTGCCTGGTTCACTTTTTGCTGTGAATCCAGAGTTTAGTCTTTTCAGATGATTGATTTTAGTTAACGGACTGATGAGTCCCATGCAAATTGGTTATTTTTGAATTGTTAACTTTAACATTTCTAAATACAAAATAAACTAAGCAGTGTTGTCATAAGCCAGCCTCATTATTTAAGGGCTCACACTTACCTCTTTTTTGACTGACAGTAGTACAGCAATTAGGATCTCAAGGATTAGTAGGAACAGTAATAGGTGTGATTTACCTGTACAAGAGAGATAAGAGGGAACACTAGTTGTAACTTTGTTATTAATACATAAAAGTTCAAAATAAAGCATCTGAAGTTATGAGGAAAAGTGTGTAGAGCTGTTCCTCCTCATTTGAAATTAAGAAGACAGCTTCAGCACAGTGGGACTCATTCTCACTGAGCTAAACTATCTTAAGATGCTCATCAATAAAAAAAAAAGTTAAAAGGGAATTAAAAATTCCCCTTTAATTCCCTTTTAATTATCTAGAAAAACCAGATGTATCATTGTTACTCAGTGGAACTCTACCCCAGTTATCTGTATTTGGCCTACTCTTTGAAATGGCTACATTGTTAAAGACAAAATGGTAATATATGACATGGTTTTAAAACCTGTGGTGTGGGAGCAGTGTCTTGGCACACATAGTGATGGAGACCCCATCAGGTGTATAATTTCATTCTCCTGAAATCCATTTTAAGTTTGCTGGGCTGCTTCCTGGAAACTATTCATCACAGAGAGTGAGACGCGAGTGTCATCCACTGCCGCAATGATAAATAACAAGTCATGCATCATTTCTTTAAGAAGCTTTTTGTTGTTGTATTTGTTTTATTATATATATATATATATATATATCTCAAGTTATCACCAACTCACTTCTTAATGACTTGGAAAGTTAAGGCAGGATTTAATTTGAGGTAAACTTTTGTGGGAGTTAAGGTATTACTCATAGTGGAGACCTGAATTTGTAAACACATCATGGGAACTTGTCATCTCACTCATGACAACAAAATATGAGTAAATTGTTACATTTGAAGGTGGTTTAAGGTCGGGGTAATGTAAGGTTATTGTTATGTTAGGGTTAGCCAAATGTTTGCTATGGTTAAAGGGGACCTATTATTATTTTTCCTATTTTCAGAGGTAAATAAAATAGTACCATGTTGTCATATGAAACATGGTTAGAGTAAAAAAATGTCATTCAGACATGAAGTCTGAATGACATTTACCTTTCACCTATGAAAAATGCACCAGCAGATTCTGCTCTGCCATGCATCAAAGACCACATAGTACTCGCTCAAGCTTTAAGGGGGGGGGACACAAGCTCTTGAATCTCCTCTTTCCACGTCGCTTTCTGTGTGTTCTTCTTCTACAGGCATGACAACTATTTTTCATTCTGATTCATTTTTATTCTCTCTTTTTTTCAGTTTTGCGCCCGACCTGTGTTAGAAACATCAAACTGACCACTTGGTCGTAGTGAATTCCTTAGATAATAAGCAACTGACGCAGACATTTGCATTCTCGCATATAGCCCCTCTGGATAATTTGAGGGAATTATGCTGAGTTCAGTGCATGTCTGAAAGCAGTTAAGGAGACTTGACAGTGTGTGTGTGTTTGTGTGTGTGTGTTTGTACATTGGAGAGGCGTTACCTATATTGTAAGGACCTAAATCCATCATATTCTATTACAAAATCAGGTATATTACTACATATTAAAAAAACTTAAAATTGTTTTAACTCCCAACCCTCCAGACCCTGAATTGGCAAATTGTTGTCGTTTTATTTTCTGCTGCATATTAAATCTTTGTAAAGATGTACTGACAGTCCTTCACAGAGGAGGAAGACAAGCATTCATGAGGCTTTCTTGTTCTGCTGATGTTGTGGGATGTTGTCTTACCTTTTCCGCTGTTTGTCACATGCAGCAAACAAGGCCTTTACGTACTTCTCTAGACTGCGTTTGGGTAACGAGCTAAAAATATCACAAAAGACTTCCTGGTTTGTTGCGAGCACATGAGGACAGACGGCGCAGACGTGCATATACAGTGCACCCCCAGGCATGTATCCAGGGGTCATCAAAGTTTTATCTAATTTGAGGGGAACACACAATCCACTCACACATGCAATCGCCTCATGCAGAGGCAAGTTGGGGTGAAAAATTAATGCAGGGAGTTGGCAGGAGGGTAATCTACATGGCAAATAATGTTTGACTTTCATTACTCTGAAGTATTTTGTATCAGCAGTCATTGTCTCTGTATTTTTTTATATTTCCCCCCACTCTTCACACACACACACACACACAGTGACATGGGCTTTTGGGAGTACTGTTTGGTGTCTGCTCCGCAGGAATGGGCTGATCAATTTATTGAGGTGATAGGAAAACAACTGGGAGGATTTTGTGGGTATGGGTGTGTCGGAGATTATTCATGTGTGTCAGAAAGACAGAAGGAAGGCTAGGTAGAGACTAAATCATGTTGTATGTCTGTGTGCGGGAGAAATGAGGAGAATAAAACCCTCAAACCTAAGCCAATCACTACTATTTCCCAACTAAACACCCAAGGCTAGCGTGATATTTATCTGTATTTTTATCATGTAAGTCAGAAGATTATAAGAACATTTTCCTCATAATGTGAGTGGTTTAGTAAGTGGTTTTATATAAATTAGAGTAGTGCTTGTTCTAAACCTGGCCTCATGGGCTGTTAACTTGTTAACACTACAGAGCTACTTCAAAATAATTTTGTCATTAGTTAGTCTTCCTCAAACAGTTTATTATACTGCCCCTTTGTGTATTGTTTGTGTGAACAACATTTTTTTGCAAAGCTTTTCATAACTATAGTGCAGAGGGTTCATCCTGTCTGGTTTATCGGCGGTGAAGATTTGATTGTCAATAGTTTTCAGAAAACTGCTTTATTGCAGTTCAAGTAAGTTTAAATGATTTACTTTATATTTACATACATTGCACGTCGGCTGTTTGAGAGGTGTGTTAAGCAACCACCACAATCTTCAGACCCAAGTTCAAAAATATCACAATAAAAGCTCAGTAATTCAGCTCATATAAACCATTGCAGCAACCAAATGCACGTTGTTTTACTTAAAGACTTTTGCTAAACTGATTCTATGAATGTTGTAGTCATGTATGGAGATCTGCACCAGCGAAACCAGTGAAAGTCTGCATCATTCCACTATGGCGGAATTTAAATAGTCAGATTATCCAAAGGATCTGGTGGGACAGATATTATTGGGCGCGGGCTGCAAGTTGCCTACCAGTGGTGTAGTTTACCCGAGGACGTAGAAGAAGACAAGTTCAGGTCGATCCACAGACTGAAAGCCCACGGCCCTGCCCCCATTGACTGCTACAGAGCTGTGGCCGCCTGTCACATAACATGTTATTAATATGTATCATGTGTCCAAATCGCACTAAATTCAGCACTGCACTTCCCGAGAAAAAGTGTAACCCACATGCAAAGTGTGCTGGTAGGATGAAGGGCTCGTGAGATATGCATTCCACATACAAACAGACAGATGCTTGTATGCACACTAGGTTATTGTAGCCACCTGCTTAATAACACTCCAGTATTTAATAATATTCAACAGACCCCCCCCCCCCGTTTTAAGAGATTATTTTATAATTTTAATATTTTGAACAAATCAAATGATTTATCCAAACTAATCGTGCAATAAACAACACACACTGATTTGAAATTGATTCATCGATAAAACATGAATAGATTTGTTGGGGACTATTTTCAGCTGTGGATTAACACAAATTTCTGATACTGAGTATTTACAACGGCACATATATCTACTACTGAGTAATAATCATACTGAAGATGAAGCCAGGTGGTGTGAGCGGTGAGGTCTCAGCCACCGTGCATGTTGCAGGTAGTGAGGACAGGGTGTAGCTCACTAATGAGGTCACCACTCATATAAAAAACATAAAATGGAGCATCTCTGTAATTAGGATTCAATTCCCTGCTCCAAGGGTGACAACGAGGCAGCGTTATCTTCTCCCCCGAGAGAGAGAGAGAGTGAGAGAGAGAGAGATGGAGAGTAGAGGATTCATTTATTTTTATGAAGAGAAACACTTCTCTTCTTACATCTTCTGCTGGATCCAGGGAACGTTGGTCAGAGGAGGGATTTATACATTAACTGTAAAGCATTAGAACCATCAGAATAATGTTTGATCACCTCAGTTGGTAATTCAGCTCTTTAGATTATGGTGGTGGAAGTAAATGAGAACTCTTAGATGTTTCAGCCCTGGTTGATTCAGCAACACCCTGGTCTTTACAGGACATAATACTACAGGAAACAGAATAGTGGAGGCAGAAAAACTCTTGTCATTTTGATAAAGATATCAGTCAATAATTGTTCCTTCCACTATTCTAAGAGCAACATAAATCTGATTTCATGCTGCAGAGGTCTGTCAACACCAGGACACAGAGCTGGTTACCTGGCTGAGAAGCTGGAGACGTTTGGCCTGTTGCCTCCAGCTCTCCAGCTCTTTGTGGCCCGAATTCCATTTCCTGTGGCGACTTCATAACAAAAGTCAACTCATGCTCCCCAGTTCATTATTTGTTATGTGATATTGCAGCAGTAGGACATGTTTGCTTTGGAATAGAAACATTTTTAATAAAGCATTTCTTTCTCTGGTGATGTTACAACAGACACCCGGATCAAGAGATATTGTAACTCTTACATCAGTGTGAAGCTTATACCTCTTTCAAACCATAAAAGTATCGGTATATATACCTTCTTTTTTCAGGTACGTTGTCCCTGATGTGTCCTTTTTCTTTTGATATCACAAACACACTAAAAACGGAGGTGTTCTTATACCTACTTGTCTTGAAAAATGTGCTTGTTCACCGATGTGTCACGTGTCCATCACTGCTGATGGGATCCGAAGCAGACCAAACCCCATGTCTACTTCAGTCATTTAAATGCAGATCGTATCCATTCCCACTGCAGAACAAAGCCCGAGCATGGTAGATCGTTGGTGGTAGATAGTGGCAGGACAGTTATGGGTTTAAATATAATTTTTTTGTTCTTTGTTTACATGCTAACATCGCCAATGACCACGTTAGCATTACAATTACAAATTGTACACCGTACCATCATTTAGTGCTATGACTGGCTCATGAAGCGTGCTTTAAAAATGACTCAGGACTTTATCTTTTATTTTTCCAATGAACAATACAGCCTCAGCCAGCTGCCGGTGTGCTTCAGATGCACGGCCCTCAGTCCTATTCATTAAAAGACAAATGATGAGACACACTCGTTGTTTTCACTTCATATCAAAAAACATGCCCTGACCTGAAGAGATGCAGGCAGCCATTTAAAGATTTTCAGCTTTGCGAGGAGCCATTATACGTGCTGCATCACAATGCCCAACACCAGTCACACTGTTAATTGGATGTGCTTGGCTTGCTGATCCAATTTTGAACGTGTGAAGGAGCAGGTTGGTAATGTAACCATTAGGCCGGCTAGTCGGACCGTGACGTACTAGTCAGTACATTCAATTGACTAACAATAACAGAAGCAACAAGAGCAACCGAGACAAGTTCTTGTGTTGTAAAACTCCGTCTGGCTGTCATTGAGTCAGTACGCACGTACACTGCAAAGCCACTTAAGTACAAACTCAACAGCTTCTACTAGGAATTCACCATCTCATTAGGAGCTCTGTCTGTGGCACACTATGGAGGAGGATTATTTCTCTCTCCTGTTGTTCAGTGGTTAGCATTTACAAAGCAGGCTGTGAGTACATTTACCTGAGAGGAATGTCCTGGGACCAGGCTGGAGTGAACTTAAACGCATGGACACATGAAGCATTTAGTAGTTAGAAGCAGAACTGTTGCAAGCTGCTTGAATAGCACCATGTCTCACTACGCATGTACAAAGTTGCATCATGTAAAATGCAGAGTTTCACTGCACACCAGGATCAGTGACGCTTGTACTTGATTATCCAGGTATGTGAGGCTATTGCCAGTTGTTTTCTGCCAGAAGGGGGTCATGTGATCGGAGCCTGATGAATCAGCGATGGCCACATTGTCACCGAAAAGATCCAAAAAGCAAGCGGTTGTGATGGGGCCTATGGAGGACCATACATGACATAAGTAAAAATAAATAAATAAATAAATGTATAAATAAATACAGAAATAAATAAATAAATGAATAAATAAAAATGGAAATAAATAAATAAATACAGAAATAAATAAATAAATATGTTAATACCAAAAGAAATGTCAAAAGAAATGTCTTAGATATATATTTTAACATTTATTTTTTCCCTGATACATTTCCTTTGCATTTGCAGTGTCCTTATGCTAATGAGAAAGGCGGGCCTAACCGCAGTCTCATGCAGGATTGGTCACAGGAGTGTAATGATCCAGCCCTACTACTTCTGCCTCTCAATGCTGGTGTCCAGTAGCTGTTTGCAGCGTTGAGCCAGTTCACACTTAAAATGAACTAGTTCAAGTTCAGAGGGTTAGTTAAGGTTATTTTTTATTGGGATGATTTAGCTGTCAGTAGTCCTGACTGTGAGCGTTACGTCTCGTGTTGTACTGAGCACAATGAGCGAGCCGAGAGGAGGAGGAAACAGAAACTCCAGCTCGTTACAAACCACCTGCCGCCTCTGCTGTGATCATGAAGCCGCTGATCTCTGAGCAGATGTGACCAGAGAAGCTCTGTGTTTCCACTGTTTCCACTGTTCCACAGAGTCACTAACTGGCTGCTTCACGGTGAAGAGATCAAGTCTCAGTCACTGCCCGTGTCTCTGAGCGAGTGTGTGACGGAGCGCAGGGGCTGTGTGTGTGTGTGTGTAGTTCAGTTGACCAATCCTGCTCGAGACTGAGGTTAGGCCCGCCTTTCTCATTCGCATAAGGACACTGAAATCGAAAAATAAAAGTTGGAATAAATGTGGAAATAAATAAATAAATATGGAAATAAATGCAGAATTAAATAAATCAATGTCTTAAACTTATTTCCACATTTATTTATTTATTTATTTTTACTTATGTCATGTATGGTCCTCCATAGGGGCCAGCAGCATTTAAAAAATTTCCCTTTTTTAGTTCCTCTCAAACTCCGAAGTAGTGTGGACGCCAGGCGGATCTGGAGAAGAGTTTCCAAACAAAAGTCTAGTAGTTTGGATGTAGCCAAGGTTGATGGACGGGCCAACACTCACTGACGTTTGTTAGACCACAATCTTTCTTAATAATCTACCCTCTGTGTTGAAAAGAAAATCCATCTTTGGCCTATAAATATTAAGCTTTGTCAGTGGTCATCTCACATCCTTGACAGGCAGCACTGCTTAACCATAATCTCCTTTTTATAACTCGCAGCCATAAATCATGGATGAATCTATAAATCCAGATCATTAATGTTTACATCTTCCTCTCTCTATCTCATTACACATCCACTAATGTTTCTCCTTCTTCGATCTGTATGATGCGTCTTCCTCTCGTATTTTTACAACGCAGTACGTCTCTTTAATTGTCCCTCTGCCTCCGTTATGTTGATTAAAAAGCCTCCTTGAAAGCGAACACAAATCTGTTTGATACTTGGTGCCGCCTAGAAATAGTCCTGGCATGGATTCCACTCAGCGCTATCAGAACATCGCCGCTTAAATCTCTGCCCATTTCCACCTTTATTGCTGTCATAAAGCACGCTGCCTCAGTGTGCAGATGTGTGCACTTCCTGGAAATATCAAGACAACAAAAGAAGGAGGGATTATTTGAGTCACTCCGACACATTTTGCCTCAGATCAAGATTTGGCTTTTTCGCAACCTCAGCCTTCTCATTTCATTTCCTTCTTTGCTTTCACAAGAGCACCATGTTCGGCACAGACAGCGCTCTTCACTTCCAAATTTCCTCATTTGTTCCCCCATTGTTTTTTTTCTCAGTTGTTCTCCCGGCTCTCTGTCTGCCATGCTTCTTTTTTCAAATATTTTTTTTTTTTACAGTAGGAATCCCCAACCAAATCTTTCTTCCAGCATGCTTTTCTTACAGCTGTTGTCATCGCTGGGTCTCTCAGTACTTTGAGCATGAATGGAAACATAAGCGTGTGTTACACTGTGGATTAAGGGCTTCATTACAGTACAGTGAGCTCATCTCACCGGACTCGGAGGCACAAGAGCTTTGATACCATGGCATTATTTAGATTTCCATTGGCAATGAAACCTGTGTGTCACCACTGGTATTATTTATTATCTTTTTTTTTATTACTTTTGAATTGAGCATGTTATATGCACAAAATAACTTGGAAAGCATTACAATTGTAATCTCTGTTTGCCTTCTTTCATTTGAGAGGATGAGAGACCAGTGATTACTATGATGGATTAGGACTTTGCATTGGTGTTTCTTAATGTAAATCTAAAGGAAATGTACTGCACTCAGCCCCTAAGCCCATGGCAGCTCATCAAGTCTTGATCTAAGGCCAAAGATATGCATGTAGGCGCCGTACAAAATTGTGATTAAGGAAGAAGCGGTAAACATTCGACATTGAAAAAAAACAAACACGACAAGACAAACTTTGTATTTACTGCTGACATGATCTGCTGCACCGCCCCCATTTTAATAATGTCATTATCAATAAGAACAGATATGTTGTAGATGAATGGGGGAATTAATGAAATTGGACAGGTTAATATCTGCTTCTATCAATATTAAGATGACAACAAGGAAACATGCATATTAAGGAATTTTGGAGAAACTCTATGTTTGAACTATTAGGGAGAATACGGGTCATATTTTCAATTAAATTTAGGATGAATGGGTACCATTATTTTATTGATGATCTTAAGTGAGGAATCGTAAACTGATTTCCTCCCCATAACATAGAAAATGTTAATCATTCAATCTTATTTTAGAAGAACTGAGCTGGTTGATGTGTATAACAGGAGAGGCGGTATTTTGAATACAGTGGTATCATCTGCATCAAAATGTATAATTGTTATGTTCAAAAGAGGAAATTGTTGTCATTATGGAATCAGTTATAGACACTTTTTGACACAGTGACAGTCAGCGACAGCGAGGAACAGAGGGATAGAGAGGGAGCTGTAACCCGCAGACGTGGATTTATTTTGTTGTAGCTAAAAACAAGTTTGCGAGAGTAAATGCTGAAGTGATGTGTTGTTCTTGAAGTATTGTGTATGAGAAGCAGGAAGGTGTTACTTGTGCTCCCCTGCTTTTAGGATTTTGTTTTTTGTTTGCTCTGATTAGGCATTGTTTGAAATGCATAAACTTTCTGTAGTAACAACAGTGGGATGATTCCCACAGTAGCCCTGACTGCACTTCACACACCTACGTACGTATATATGCGAATGCATGTGACATGTTAAGAAATGGAAGCTGTGTAATTTGAACCCTGATTATAATAACTGCTGTTCATTTTTATATGTCAGAACCTGAACCAATTTTCATGCTAGAATAGATTATGTAATTAAGTTGCCCTCACCGATTGAAATCTGGCCCTTAGATTCAATATGAGCAATGAAAAGCTGAAGAAAAAAGGAACACGTACTGTCTGGTTGCATAGTCATTTTGGCATGGTACTTTCACCTGTTGTGCAGTGGAATAGGAATAGCACGGCACTATTGATAGCGCTATTGGCCATTTAAAAAAAAAATATATATATATATATATATAGGGTCTGGGGCTGCTCCAGCATTCAATGTATAATGCTAGCAACCAAATCTTAAAGCACCAAGCCTGTAAAATTTTTGAATTTACATCGCACAGGGAAAGAAACATGATAAAAGCTAAAAAAGCTTTGCTCATGACCTGAGTCTCATCACAACTCACAAAAGGGATTATTGGATGGGATATGGGATTATAAATTCCTCACATTACACATGCCAACTTCCTGCACTAGTACAGAAAGCAGTGTGTCATTTAATTAACAATGAAAGTGTGTGGAGGACAGCATATTAGAGGGGCTATAGTAGTCATGATTGACTATCATGCAGGAGACTGGATTTCATGCCCCATCAGTAATAACCTTTTCTTTCTTTCACCTTTACCCAGTGTTTAAGAGACTTAACTCTTTTAATCAAACCAATCTTTAACCACAGTATGTTTGCCATAATTAATTTCTTTTCCCACAAGCAAACAAACCTTGTTATATACTGTAAATACATAGTCACATTGTTGTCTCTTAATAGGGCTGTCCCCATTATAAATGCTCCTACTTTGCCCAGACTCTCTGCTTTATGTGCTGTATTTAAAAATACAGGGAAGAAGGGAGAATGTGTAATAGGAATTTCAGTAACAGGACGCAGCAATACAAATGTCTTTCTGGTGTTTTAATTCAACCAACTGTGGATGGGGCCAAGGGTTAGGTCACTGTGCCAGACTTAACTCTGTGCCACCCGAGCCTTGGAAAGCCACTTCATTTATGCTTAGACAAACTCCTCCTAACACAGGAGAAGAACGTTATCCAATCAGCTCGCTGCATGTCTTGACAGAATGCTCAGACTTTCGGTCTGCATCTCTGTCCAACGGGTCTTCTTTGACGTCTACGAGACAATGACATGTAGATTGTGCTCATATTCTTGAAGAGACCCTACGATGTGACAAACATCTCTCTCAGAGACCCCTCTAAATACAGAATTCCCCATCACAAGTGTGAGGGGAATACATTTGCATCTCCATTCACAGGAAGTTTGTGACACTTTTCCTTATGTCAACCATCGCCAGATTCTAAGTGTTAAGGATGAGCAGCTGAAGAAGCTGGAAGTTTTCTCACAAGAGGTTGGGTATTTTGTGGTTTGTCAGTTCCTTAATAAATGTGTGCTGCAAGATAGAAGAGGAGCATGTGGTAAACATAGAGACTTTCACAATTTCAAGTCGCTTCTAGCCATGTAGCTCACATGTTAGACATGCTATACACTTTTCTAAAGGCTATAGTTCTCAAACCTTCAATCAAAAATTGTCAAACTAAGCTTCAAATGAGCAGTTCCCACAAAAGCTTGATTATACTTTTTTTTGTATATAGGACAAAATGGTGAATATCTTGTCTTATATGATGTTGTCTTTCTAACATAAATTAATCTCTAATGGATTTCATGGAGCCCTCAGTGAAGGTCAGCCTAACCCGATCATGATGACATTCAGCTACTGATAACAGATTGAGTGTGTTCCACTGCCAACTAAAGATTCACATCAGAGATCACAAAAGAACACCGGCCATTACTGCCTGAAAGGAGAAAACCCTGTTGAATGGGAATATTATTTAATGTCCTGGATTTTAGCCATGATCATGAAAATAAGTTATTTGATTTTCTTTAGGAAATATAACACAGCAGTCAGCAGTGGAAGGTTAAAGGTTTCTCCTTTTCCCACAATTCATCAGCTCTTGTCAGGTGGGACTGGTCAGTCTCACTCCCAAGTCACCACATACACACACTGGGTCAGGATCAGGCGTCATCGTTTTAATGCCCAGGGAAGCAGTGCTCTCTCTGGGGTGAAAGTTGATGTATGAATGAAGGGGACCGCCGCCCCAGGTCTGACCAAACGGCATTATTATTTTGAAGTCACAGTGAACTTTTGTCCGTGGTAAACTGAACACAATATTTACCCAACATTAACTAGATGCTAAGAATCTGCTAACTTTATAAATCCACCACTTTATTCATTCAAATGAAGAAAATTGACACAAATGAGTCTGTATATGACAAGTTTGGGCTTAGACCAGAACTCATTGATCAATTATTAAGGGGGACTGACGGCCCTGCAAAGCTTCCTCCTACCTCGGTTTCTTGAACACGAGTCTCCTAGTGGTCGGAAGTTAATGAGCAGTCTAGGCCCCAGACATTCTGACAGTAGAGCTAAAGGGCAGCATACATTCAAAGTGCAAGGAGAGCACACACTGTCCAACTAAGTGTGTCTGCCGACTGGTACTGAGCAGGAAGTGAAGCAGCTGCTTGCTGTGGCTGAGAACAGGACTGAGAGCGGTCAGAGCGAACTGAAACAGTTGCAGGCAGGACAGCTAAACCATGAGCTGAGATTCCCTATAAATCTCTGTAAACCTGGGGAGAGTTGCCGATCCAGGTGATAAGTCTTCGAAGGTTGTATTGCTCTGAGTCACCCTTTTCACATTGTCACATTGTTTTCACATCATTTGATGCATTGATGTCATAAAAGTATAAATTATGGCTGCTTTAAGGGTTAGGTCTTAGTGCTCTTGGCCATCATTCCCATCTGTATTATACTGGCTGGGTTAAATACTGAGGTTAAACCACTAAAAGTATAGTCTAATAAGACCAAAAAGTGCAGTGTAGCTGACTTACTCAGAAGAAACGGTGGGATACCTGGAACAGTAAAATTATATAAATTATGATGAAAGAGAACAAATTATTAGCTGAGAAACTTATACACTTTTACACCCTCACCTCTCCTCTAGTGCCACCGTCAGGCTCAATCTTGCTGTTCTTCATATGAATATCAACATTTCAAGGCCTTTAATATTTACAATTACATTTACTAAACACGTTGAGTCCCCAGGGGATGGAACATTTCCATCTTCCTATTCTAACAAGAAACAGCCCATTGTAGATTACCTGTGCAGCTGTTTTACCATCTCTTTAAGTGTCTAAAAGCCAGATGCTCATCTAATTAGGCCTGCAAGTACAAAATGGTTACATCAGGGGAGCACATACAATCATTGTGTGTTATTTTATGTTTAGCTTATTAATTTGTGCAACACACACACACACCCTGTGAGATCTTAACTGGTTACATACCATTGGTTCTTGTTGTGCTGATTGAATTTTGAGAAGAAAGTGCTCTCAGTCCAAAACCATGGGCTTAGACATGAGTATCTTGCTTGCTGCGCCTCTACCTTTCCTCTCCAGATCACTGGCTTTGTTTTTCTGTAAAATCCTGCAAACAGAAGTATGCTGCTACTGGTCACTGCTGGTGTGTCTTGAAGGGAATCAGCAGGGGCACAAAAGCATTAGGACCCGGGCAATGGAGGAGTATAGGGTGTGTATGTGTGCTTGCTTGTTTGCAGAGGCACACACACACAGAGATAAGCACCATTTACCAGCATTGCACACATCTATTGGGTTTTTATTGGACCAAATAAATAATAGTGCATGAATTAATGCCATGAAAATATGTATCCATAAGTAAATGGATGTCAACGAATGTGATTGTATGAAAAATTATACAATTGTTACAAGTACTGGACGGATGAACCCAGATGTGAGACATGGAGGGAAAAGGTTTAAAGGTGACTTGTTTTGAAAGATCAATGCTAGAGATGCAGGGGCCATGCTGGAGTTAGTCAGTGAGACAAGGTGAGGCAGATTTGTGGCTGAAGGCTGGGCTTGGCCTGGTGGCTTGTGACGATGGTTGGTGATACTGAACACAGAGAAAAATAATATGTACAAGGAGGACATAAACTTCAAAAGGAGATCATTTGGTGTCCACAAGTTGTAATATCTCTCTCCTGACAACATATCAAAAGGCTCCACCCACAGATGGGCAAAGATACAGATCACACAGTGTATACCGGATTTTATGCCAGGGAGATAAAAAGGAATAGTTAAGCAGAAATCAATGTAAAGTACTGGTAGCCCTGAGATGTCATGCATGACAGAACCATGATGAACACTGCTGCTGTTGCTGGACAGCTGCAATTGAACTTTCTTTTTCGTTATTTAGTTTTGAGACAGGATGAAATAATCTGATCAACAAGCCCTACAAATTACTGCAGAACACTATCCCACAAATAAATAAACCCTCTGAAAACAATCATGCTGCCAACTATGTCAATAACAAAAAGCATGTTGTGAGGGGCAGTGACCAGGAGAGATGAATCCACAGCACTCTGACTCGAGGTTGCACTCAAGGTCCAACTGTGTCTTATGTCCAAGGGACATCAGCAAAAATCTACAAAGGTCCTCAGTTCCTACAGGGACTTCTCATACATTGTATAACACATTGCAGTGAATGCTCTAAATGTCAATATAGTGTCAATGCAGGGGATCGTAGCCCAGTGCAACAGCAGTATAGTAGAAACATATAGTCTTGACGTTCTTGCGAATTAAAATAGCCAACACATTTAGAAAGTATCTAAAAACGTTCCTTTTGTTAGTATGTTGGTATTTTAGAAAAATGCCTCAATAACTAAACAAACAGAAGAGTGAAAACGTGAAAACTAAGAAATGGATTTCCAGCACTGTAACTCTTTTTCAATAGTTTGTGTTGTGCAATAGTACGTAAAAGAGTTACCATAGAATGGTGTGCCTTTAGGCACTCAATACATTTGGTTATCAAAATAAAATGTAAAACATTAATATTTAAAATATTAATATTAAATCATAACTTTAATTGGTTAAAGTTCTGGCGGGGCACCACCCTTCATAGAAGGGAAAAGATAGCCAATTTATTGATTAAGATCAGTCTCATTTAGATCTAGTTCAATTAGAAATCTCAATATGTTACCATTAAAGATTATATAATGAACAATGAAGGTTATGGAGTTCTTAACAGTGTAACGGTTGGCAAGATTCACTTATGCAATATTAATGACAGAACATTTGTGAAAGAAGAACAATTATTATTAACATAAAGTATAAAAACACAAGTTACTAAACAATCAAACTAACTAACTAGGAGGTGTGTGAGTGTGTGTGTGAATGTAAATTAG
Source organism: Platichthys flesus (assembly GCF_949316205.1). NCBI lineage: Eukaryota > Metazoa > Chordata > Actinopteri > Pleuronectiformes > Pleuronectidae > Platichthys > Platichthys flesus. The sequence continues at coordinate 4,431,914 of NC_084958.1, read as the reverse complement.
CATGCTTTAAAGAATGCTCCCTAAGATAAGAGCCCCCCCCCCCCCTTCTTCTGAGGTTGCCTCACGGCACAGGGGGAAGGTTTAACTAGGTGAGATGCTATGCGTGTCTGTGTGGATGTTAATCAGATAATGATAGTCAGGGACAAAGCCTGTGGCGAGCCTAACTATTAACCTTCCTTTAAGTTATGCCTACAACGTCAGAGCATATATCAAACTTATAAACACACACCGATCAAATAAACAGTCTTACTTAGCGTAGTATAATTATTAAGCCCAGATTATGTTACCAGTCCGAGGGAAAGAGGAAAAGAAGTTGCTGTTCAGTTTGCAGTTCTGTGACGTCTCCTGGCTTTGTGGTCGTAGATTTCTGCATTCGCGATTCTGTCGAGCCGTGTGCTCAGATGCTGGTTGACGTTTTACTGCAGGACATCGCGTCGCTACGAGGAGTTTGGTAGAGCTTGAAGGGCGAGGAGATTTCCTTGAAGAGTGTGGGCAGGGGAGCTGCACCTCTGACCTCCGGTTGTGGGTTGGGTAGAAAAGGAAGCTGGATCAGCCAGGCCCCCCCCCTTGGCGATGTAGGAGAAGAGAGGCTGGACAGCCTGCTGGCCTTCGAAGGATTGTAGAAAGAGAAAGATCTTGGGGAGACCTCTCCTTATATTGGCCCCGGTCACCTCACAGGTCTTGGACCAGAGTGACCAATAGGAGTTGACCCTGGTGGCTCTTGACACCTTTGTGTGATATAGCTCAGACCCCAGGACATGCAGCATCCTGTTACATCCTCTGGGAGACTGAGTTCCTTGACTTTCAAAGATCAATGGAACCTGTTGCATCTTGGGGGATTGAGTCCACTCCAGCACATGCGGCATGTTTGTAACAAGTTTGACTGAAAGGAGGCCTGTGGTTTGCACAAAAACCATGTCCCAACATTTGACTGCTCGATTTGTGTGTAGAAAGAAAACAATCCTCACCTTCTCGCATTGAAGCTTCAAGAGTCTCACTAACTGTTCCAGCTGCTCTGTCTGGAAAATTTAAAGTTGATGTGAAACCAGTTTGAGCTCATAACATAGATGTCTCTATCTTGCACCATAGACAAGCCTGAATAAACATCCAAGTAGCAAACAAATTTCTGCCGCAACAACTTTGCTTTTGGTTGTGAATGCACTTGATGCACATTTCCATTGCAGGTTGAAAGTTGCCCCATCTGCATAGCTCCTTTTGTGAAATGCAGTAGTTAGACAGCTTTTTTAGCTCCATTCAAATTTGTTCCAATCAGAATCTAAAGTATCTTCTCATAGCTCAGACTATAACCTACATATTCATCCAGCCGAATGTTTTGCTCTTTCCCTGACTCCAGGTGCCTGGGGTTGTGTCTACACTATCGGTATTCAGCCTCGTGCCTCACCTATCCAACCTGCCACAACAGCTCGCTCACTTCTTATTAGCTCTTCATTACAGCGTATAACACTGCAACACCATGCATGCATCGAATACTGAGAGAGTGAGGAGGAGGAAAGAAGGTGTAGATGGGCACTTTCTTCGTCTGTGTGTCATGATGGAAAAAACATGTTCTCCCAGAAGACTTGACTGCTGGCATCAGCAAACCAGCAAAAGGTCTCTGGAGGAGGTTTTGGCAGAAGGGAACGAAGAAGGCGGTGGATCAGACCATTCAAAAAAAAAAAAACTGAAAACAGAGACAGACAGATACTCCGGAGCCACAAATCAACACAAATGGACAGGTGCAGTTTGATTCTTGACAGAAACAAATGAGCCGGAGGCGGAGTGAGAGGGGACAGCGGCAGGAAGAGCTCTAAAAACGAGGCGCTCATCAGTGATGCTCCATATGCCATTTGCCTTCCTTGCGCGTACTTATACCACATCCAAGCCCATAAACAGCCCAAGGGCATGAGCCCCAAGCTGACAGAAAGGCAGGCGGCAGCAGTTTATCTCAGGATGTTGCCCTGGGTGAGAGGAGGTGACACCGAGGCTCTACAAGGCACAACCTAGTAGCTATTAATCCTTCAACACGTGTAGAGGAGGAAAAAAGGGGAGGAGAGTTAATCAAGGGAGAGGGAAGTGTAGAGGAGGAGAGGGGGAGGACATGAAAGCCGAGTGAAAGACATGATATTATAGACAAACAGACAAAGAGAACGGAGAGGAGCGACTGGGAGATGATATGACGGGCAGTAGAGGAGGGTAGATTTGAAAACGAGCAGAGGAGGAGAGAAGAAAAGAGCAGCTTCCAGTTAAAGGTTATATTCAACCAATGGAAAGTGAGAAGTATTGAAAGTAAGGAGAGGAAATTATTGGACTGATTAAACAAAGGAAATAGGAACATTTAGTCATTCCTCATAATTTCCAAATGTTTCCTCTTTTAGATTTTATTATGGAGCTGCACTTTGGATTTTTTTAAAACAAGCAGGCTTATCTATAAAGTACTAATATGTGTATTTCATACACAGAATAAAGCTAATCAATTTAAAATCACAGCTCAAATTTCAAGCAAAATAAAGAGTTTTAAAGACGTTAAGATATTAAAATAGGTAAAAGAAAGAGAGAAAAGTCATACAAATAAAGACAAAAAAATTTAAAAAAAAAGGAGAGTAAATTATGATCATTGCACGACTTTGTGAAGGGGTTCAGTTAAAGGGACATTAAAAAAATAAATACAGAATTAAATCTGGTTTTCAAAATTGCAATGGCTGGAACGTTTCTAACATCATCAGGCAGTTGGTCCCCTACTTGCAGTATTCAACTTTACTGGAGATAAAAGCATTAAATGTTGTTGTGCTGTCATGAGGTCCCTGACTTTGGATGTTTTTTAAGGTGACAAAATGCAGATTTTTATGCTAAATATAAGGTCAGAATTCATTAATACATACAAGTTTTAACCTTCTCTTTTAAAGTATATCGTTCGACTTTGTACTTCCCGGTAAAGGCTATGAGGAGATTCTATGCCGTAGGATAGACACACAAACACTCAGCCTCTGCCTTTTCACTCTTGATCCCTTCCTAATATTTCTGCCCCATATCTTGAGGAACAACCCCTTAGTTCACTGAAGATAGGAGATAAGTGGAGAAGGGGGAGGTGCCTCTGGTTCCCTCTGGGGGAGTCGTTTAATGAACGCTCTTATCGCTTCGCCCGCCTCGCTTCCTCGGACAGGAAGACGACCTCCGTGAAGCGGAATTAAGGTGCTAGGATAGAGGTGCTATGAGGATACATCACTTACCAGGTAACTGCTGCAGCTGGGGAGTTGAAGACTGGATGATGCGAGTTGAAATCTGTCATCTCCACACAGAAGCACGAATGCCATGAACCAGTCCGTCGGACAGAGATTTAAACCCAGGAGAGTTCTTAATGGGGTTGTGAAGTGGAAACATTGCAATTGAAACATGACATGGAGTTGATTTCATGTCGCCAAGTGGTACAGTGTATAAAATCCCCCAAAAAGCATATAGTTACGACCACAAGAGAAATGGGACATAAACATAACATAAAACTAAACAATGGAAATAATGAAACGGAATTAAAAGTTTACAACCTGCCTGCGAGAACCAAAACATGAGAAAAAAAATAATGGCAGCCCCCCACCCTCCGCTGTAGAATGAAAAATAAATGGCACACAAACAACAGAGAGATCAACAAACTCAGATTTATCAAAATAGGGATAGTTAGATCCAGCCTGATACATGTTAGCCACAGAACCATCAACCAGGATAGCTCTTACAGATGAACAGGCAAGCATCTGAGTCTAGCAGCTCCTCAGTCCCTGGTGGCTTGGTTGGCAGCAGGGGCTCAGGTGTCGCCAACCAAAAGCATGAGGAGGGAGTGTCCAAGGTGAGGGCCCGGTCACGCTTACCTGAAAATATCAGTGGTGATCCTTCGCTTCCTGTTCACTTCCAATCAAATGCGACACCTGCTTCCTGTGGCGAGACAACCCGCAATGTTGGTGAACTTGAACTTAATAATGACATTCACTTGTGTGTGGGAATGATGTGACGCCAGCAGCCTAAAAAGCACATTGCATTATCCATTTCATACATTCCCCTATAGGGGCATTTACAACAAGGAAAAAGGGTACAGATAACAGGAGATTTGTATTTCCTATTGTATTTCTAGGATATTTGGGAACTTCCATGTTCCCAATGTTCAAGTATACTCGGACATTTTGAACTAACAATGGCTCAAATGATTGTTCTCAATATCACAGGGATTTCTCTTAGGTTGTCAACCTATGATCCCATCTGGTTTTCGGCAAATTTAAATGCTACGATAAACCTATAATGATCACGTCAGCAACTAATTAGATACCTCAGATAAAGACACATGTGAGGGATCCCTCTCCCGTGAAGGACAGAAGTGCAACCGATGTCAGCGGTGGGAGAGCACACCAATAAAATAACTATATTTAACACTGAATGGGTGTTTCAATGTTAGTATTTGTACATAACAAAATGTCTGACAGAGATGAAGGGAGCAGTTGTACTAACAGAGGTGTTGTCAGTAACGGTGATATTTGCGAGTAGCTGTATTGTATATCTATTCTATATCTAAGTAATAATCATTGATCAGCTGCCGTCAGTAGTGATGTGCATCACTCCAAATTATTATTAAAAAAGAGGGACGGATTGATAATGGATGGATGCTAGTGCTTCCATGTTTGAATTTGGGAGAAACAGCATCTCGATGTATACATGTTTAGGATGTTACATACATTTAAATGACCCACATTAAACACATAAATCGTCCATGTTTAACAAGCCCAGTGTTGTAAATCCAACATACTGATTATGAGCAGAAAAAAAAGGATTTAAATCTAAATAAGCAATTGTCTCATGTCTAATTCTAACAAGATACGGTAAAAACTAAACATAATAAACAGATCATATAAAGCTTAAAGCTCTCTGTTGAAAAGTTTATATTGTAGTGTTTGTGCAACTCCTGTCTCGTTGTTTTGTTCACAGCTGCTGACTGGCCTGAGTGGCTGGACCAAGTTCCCTCCTGGTGCCAAGTGCCACCTCGAATCTCCAGAGACTCAATTAGAACACAGACACACAGCCTATCAAATGTCATCACTGTGTGTGTGTGTGTGTGTGTGTGCGTGTGTGCGTGTGTGCGTGTGCGTGTGTGTGTGTGTGTGTGTGCGTGTGTGTGTGTGTGTGTGTGTGTGTTTGTTTATGTCACAGCCGCATATGACCATGCAGACAGGCCTTCCAGTTAATGAGGAAGTCATTAACAAGCTTCTAAAGCCAAAGACAGATTTGTGTTTCTTTTCCGGTCCTTGTAAAGTTCATCCTCTGTGGAATGAACTTCATATATGAACAGTTTGATAGTCAGACTTGAGGAGACACAGCAAGAGAAGAGACCCTCACAGATACTAATGGCTATGATCTATGTATTGATATTAAAATTACTTTTTACATTGATGTGAATGAGGGGACAAATGTAAGTAGTTTTTTCTGGTGGTTTTCTCCCAAAGCAAATATTTCCAAGGAGTCATATGATTAACAATACACCTGTTACAGTGAAAAAGTATGACCTATTTTGTGTGATGAAGTTACATACAAAGTCATTGTAAAGACACAAATAAGACGCTTATTGTACATCTCTCGTGCTGGGCAACGTGAATGGTGCAACACGATAAATGTAACATAATAAATTGCACTTGTCCTTCAAGTAAAAAAGGTTGAACTTCCATGTCACAATGTTGTAAAGGCCAATCAGCTTTTAGAATGAACACGTCATCTGGATGCACAAAATATTTGCTGCATATTTGGTGTAAAGTTACCACAATAGTTGTCATCTCTCCAAGTTTATGCAACTTTTAGTCGGTATGAACAGATCCCATGTTATTCTTGGGTTTCTATGTTCTAAGCTATATTTTTAATAGTTCCTCATTAGATGCTGAAAACCTGCAGACCTTGTCACAAGAAACACTGCTTGAGAGCACTCAGCATGAAAAGAAATGCATGTCCTCCCATCCCATCACAAGATGGGGCTACTTGATTTGAAAATTGCTTTCACCTCATTTGTATTTTTGGTCTCAAGGAAGTAAACAGTTTTCTTTCCATGGTAATGGGTTCTGCTCCCATTTGCAGAACATAGCTTCAAAGATAAAAGCCATATAATCAATATAAACATGAAAATGTACTATTATATATATAATATAAAACTTGTTCTTTTTGTAGCACAAGGATCTCTGTGAATTTCCGTAATGACTTGAAATAATTTGTGTGTCTGCACTTAAGGGCTTTTACCAATTATTACTTTTGTTTTGCAAATGACACAGAATGACAAACAAAACAATTTAGATACTTTGTATAAACAAATCTCCTCAGCCATCATCCCTCTTAATAATCCCCCAACCTAGCTCTCCAGGGTCTTCTACAGACTGCTTAGCCATATCTTATTGAGAAAGATGTGATGTATGGTGTTCCTCTTACCGTGTCCCATGGAGGATTTGCACCGCTGCCTTCGACCACATCTCAAAGGTGGAGGAGTTTGCCTTATTCATTTGCGCACTGAAAAGCTCCAGTGGCATCACGTCATGGAAATGTGTTGTGTGCTGGTGTTTGAAACCTCCCAGTAACAACCTGCTCTCCCCTTTTATCCAGTTCACGGAATAAATGTTGAGAAGCAGCAAAAATGAATGACTCAGTATGGCTATCCCATTAATTCTGATAAAACATACACACAAACCCAACCCTGAATCTCTATAACAGAAGGTTACTCACACATCATGTGTTAATTGGTTCCCAGTAAATTGAGTTGACCCCTGATACTTTTTTTTTCCATCTCTTTATCTGTGTCATATGAAACCTCTATTCACAGTGACCAGTGCATTTGATTGGGTAATCATGTCTCTTGATGCTGAGAAACGTTTGACTGGTTTGAGTGGAAGTATTAATGGGCATAATCAGGAAGATATCAGCTCTGTGACAAGTTTGTCAAACACAAACAAGCTTTGTATGCCAACCCATCAGCTGTGGTTGGAACAAAAGTGACTTAACTCTGATCCTTTCCTAATTTTCATGGTCCAAGATAAGTTCTGTGTCAAGCTTTGTTCACGACAATCATATTACTGTAAAATGATTCTACCTCTCTCTCAGCTGTACTTATAAGCCACCTCAGTCAGCGTGTAAAATGAATTGGATGATGTGATGCTGCTGAATGAGATCTGGAGAACTTGGGGATCTTGAATCGAACATTTAATTGACTCGAGGAAACTGCATGGAACACTGCATATTAAATTATGGACAAATTCTAGCCACACATTTCAGAGCTGTAGAAAAAAATGGGATCGCAACCAATGTCATTATTTCTTCATGTGACATTAAAAAAATATTTTAAGCTGTAATTAAATGGCTATTCTATTTAGAAGTCAGTTCAGCACATAAATCACATTAGGTTATGGGCTATTACTTTTTACCTTTTGACGGACTAGATGAATTCTCTCTTCCCAGGAGATCTGTGTTATTAATATACTCATGGGAAACAGAAGAAGCTACACAGTGTGTGAAAGAGCGACTCTGGGAAAATGTGTGTGAAAAGACCTTCTTCTCCCCTAAAAGCCCAAACTACCAACGTATCTGTTTCCAGTAACTAGTTTCATTGTTGTGGCTGTTTATACGTGTCTCCGAATCTGTTCCTCCTGAGCTTTTGTCCTTTTTATTCACCCCAGCTCAGCTCTTTCACCTCTTTCGCCCCTCACTTTCAACTGCGCTGTTCATTCTTTGGACACATTAGTTGAACACTAACCCGCTGGCCGCTGTGTTGATGCCTGTGTGCATGTGTAATATGCAGTGCATGTTATACTGGGCTGTTTTTGAGGGAGTCGTCCTGGTAACAGAAACCATGTTGGCACCTAAACAGAAGAATCAAATCTTCCAAAAGTCATTGACATTCTCTGTATACTACATCCTAACTGTTATGAAGACAGCTTGAACAGTTAGTATCTTAATCACCCTATAAGTTGTGATTTCATTGATGAAGTGACTAATTCATTAAGCAGTTTATATCTGTTTTTACCTGCGTCAGCAATTCAGTCATTATGACGGCTTGTTCACCTTTCATTTCACACAGGATGACATTGGATATTTATAGCCCCTCATTACTCACGTCAGCAGTGACATCTTATTGGTCGGAGATAATTGGAACCAAATTTGCAATCCATAAAATCACAATGGTCTCCTCATTGGGAGCTTTGATTAGTTCCCTCTGTGTAAAAGGTTAAACATTTCTCATCACACATTTAGCTTATGACTGACCAGAGCTGACACTTTACCAAATCCCTTACAGTGATCTCTATGTTTCTTATTCTTTCATCTATTTTAACCTGACCCTACTCCCCCTGACCCCCCGCAGGCAACAAAGCGATTCACATTGCTTCAGCGAGGACAGCTCAGTGCTGTTTAAGCCTCTTGTAAACATCACCCACCTTCACTTGCCCTGGGCCCTGGATATCCGAGGCGTTTTGCAGGACAGACTCAAGCGCTTCTCTACTCCTGAGCATGCTGAAAAACAAAGATGTATAGCTCAATACAAGTGCTTCGTCATGGGGAGACGTTTTCACCTGTGGTTTGCCACAGGACATGGTCTGGTCAACAGCACCAAGGCTGGCGCTGCTGAAGTTAAACGTCCTTTGATCGATTAATAGAGGCTAAATTTGTCATCTCAAAAGAGCATGGACTGGATTGCATGTGCTCATCCAAGCTATCGACACCTTAGTCGGCATATCTGTTATCATCAAGGGTAAATTGGATGATTTATGTTACCAGGAAGATTTTCACGGAAAAAAACTGTGTGCGTTTGTCTTTTATTACCTAATTGTCTTTGAGTGGGGGAGCTGAGAATTCCTGTGGACATTTTGTAAAAGTCTTGTTATCACACACTCTGTTAGAGGTTAATAAAGGAAGGATACACATCAAATAGCCCATAAACTACAATGTTATAGCCAGGGAGTGCTCTCACCTTGTGTTCAAAGAAGTAGTTATTTGAAAGCGCAGCTTGCAGGAATCACAAGGTGAACGCCCTTCAAGGATAGAAAACAAAATGTCTGTCTTCAGGCTGACAGAAGAAAATCAGATCGTTCAGCCCTTTCTTCAATGAGTCAATGAGAACACTTGAAACACGTGATAGAAGAAGAAACATAAGGCTAACTGCTAACCTTCCCTGACTAAAATAATCCATTCATGAGACGATTGAAGTGGCAGCATATAACTTACAGTAAATCTGCTTATGTCTGAAAATATCAGCACCAAGGAGTAAGGGTTTCATTCATTGTAGCTCAGTGTCAGAAAAAAGTCTGCTTTTATGGAGTTGTTGGGGAATTTTGGTAACATGGAGGAAATTCATGTTCATGAGGTTTAAAATATTTTGACCTTCATGGATATCCGAAAGGCCATAATTCCTGAATGCAGTTCAAAATTCAAATATTAACTTGTTGGTTATCGCCAGTGTTAATGATTTTAAATTGCCGATCTGTCTGCTTCACAGTAAGCCTATGTACCCATTTGGCTTTTTAACCTTCACACGTGAACAAACTTGGCGATAATGCCAAAGGTGTAAAAACATAAACAGATCGCTGCTATAACTTGGAGATTGTTTGCAGCTTGAGTGGGTGGGCCGTTAAAACCCATCTGTCCGCAGACAAACGCGGCCCTGGTCCATCTGGGTTCCTTTTGCTATCTGAGACCTTGGGAGCATTTAGGGCATAATTTATTAGGTGCAGCTATCAGACCCCAGAATGGCTTCCTCTCAATCTATGAGGGCTGCATGTTAAGGAATGGCTTACACTGGTTAAGTGGAGGTTCACTGTGGTTCACCATCATACATCTGTCCTCCATTTATCCTTTATTAATAACGGGGGTAGCTGCTGGAGGCTTGCACACATGCTGATGAGTGAAAACAAAGAGATAATAAAATACGTTTTTGACCTGCTCCAAGATTATTAAAAAAATATGTAAAGAGAGATTTTCCCAATTTAATTACAATGCACTCATGTATAATGCATGCTGCAAAATAAATGCAATCGACCACTAAGGCCCCATTGGATATTGAATACGGCTTTAGCCTAAGGATGGCAGATTAAATTAGTTCATATTTTTAGAGTCAGGGTTTTTTATTGAATTCCTCTCCTCATGACAATGCTGTCATTAACTTTATTCATTTCAGTGTTTTAGATGTTTTACTACTCTACCAGTGTTAAATGGCTAAATGGTAAAGCGGCATACTACATCAGCAATTCAGTGTTTATAGCGAACTGCCACATTGTAAGGAGTGAAAACCTGACAATTATAGATTTTGTTCTAACAGCCAGCCAGATCAGGTTTTGGGTCAGAAAAATATCAAGAATTGTTAAAATATGACGTTAGTGAATGTCTTATTGCATCTCTCATCTCTCCTTACTATTCGTGGGTTATTAGGTAGAGCACAACCAGAAGGTTTGATCCCATGCCCCACCAGTCCTCTTGTGCCGGCAGTATGCACAGCGTAGAGAAGCGCTGCAGGAATGTGTGTTGAAGTGTAGTGTGCTTTGAATGGTTGACTAGAAAAGCACAATATAAATTCAGTCCACTACTAGTTTGTATTAGCATGACCGCTGCATCAGGCTTTCTGTTTACATTACATTACAATAGTTGTAGGTGGTTAATATTAATTTAGCTGCACTGAAAGTTCAGTCTGTGGAGAAAAGACACATCACTATTTAGCATCTCTCTATGGCTGTCAGTAACTGTGTCTGTAATCCAGCAGAATGACAACTCTTCTCTGGGAAAATGATCAACTGAACACATTAGATAATACAGTAGGGTCCATTTCAAGCTTTTAATGTAAAAACAAATGTCATTAATAACCACATAGTTGTTAATGTACTTCTCAATTATTTGATCAAGTAGTTTGTGAGAAATCAGGCATTTGTTTATTAATCTAAAAGTGTGCGTTGTTGCTTTTTTTCTGTGCAAAAAAATTGTTGGAAGTCACATCTTTTTATTAAATTTTTAGGTAAAAGGATTTATAAACAATTAGACAAACAGGCATTTATTTGGTAGCACACTGGCCCCTTAATTATCTTGAGTTGTAATTCTGTATTAATCAGATTACGTGTTTTAAGGTACTCTCAGTACATGCGACAACACATCCATGCTGTACATTTTATTTTTCACGAAACAAAGAGGCATTGAATGGATTTTCTTTGTTCTGGGAGAATCATTGTTGTAGTTTTATTGTGAGAAGAATAATAGCTTTTAAATTGCCCTCGGTTTTTCACTGGGGAGACTATTCTGTAGTTTGAATCAAAGATATACAAGATGTTAAATCTTGCTTGACACAAAATACATCTCATCAAATGGAGCAGCGTCTTCGATCGTAAAGCAGTGATAATAAGTAGCAGAGTAGATAAATGAAAACGCACAAATATAACAATTCTCAATCACAAATATACACACACACACACATATACACACGAATAACCAATACTGGACTTCTTTTTCTCATTCTACACATATTGGTTCTCTATTTCAGGTAACTCTATTGCTAACCCTTTTTTCTCATATTATTACTTGAAATGTAATTGCCAAAGGGATCTTGAGCAATGTCTGTCAATGAAGTGACCTCCACATACCGTAGAGGGAGTACATGTCTGTACCCTTTGTTTCATCCAATAAGTATTTGCTTTTTTACAAATGTTTATAATAATAAAAATAATTGAACCTTTAAAAGGTCATCTTTGTTGATACAAACAAAAAGCCTCAGAATTGAGAATAATAGGTCCTGCAGACAATCTAGTGTACCCATTAAGAGCAACTTATTTCCCACACCCTTTATTCAAATAGCCAGCAATTTATTTCCCTCAGTGGGACCCTACAATCTGCAGGCAGTAAAACCCTGCAGTGTCACATCTGCAGACGATTTCTCAATCATTGAGGGTTGCAGGGGAAGTGAACCTATATTGTTCTCTTGTTCTTTAGCAGCTGCTGTTAAAACATCCTTGAGCTGCCTTCACCCACTGACAGAAAACCATGTTTTTCCCGGACGGCCCCCAGCAGCCGACCGAGGAGGCTGCAGCATCCCGACAGCTCCCAAATGTGTGTAACCGTGCGAGTGAGAAGCAGAACATTGTTTAAAAGAGCACATGTGTTCTGGAAAGGTTTCCCCCGCAGGTGGAAGCAGCTTGAAAAGAACTTGCTGGATATAATGACTGACCCCAGCTCAACCCCCTCTTGTGTTCACCCGAATCTGTTATCCATTTCTGATATCTCGACAGGAGTCAAGAAGTTAGTACAGCTTCAGACAGCTTTGCTAAAGGTGGGCAGGCATCCTCTGTATTTGTCTCAGTCAGGGGAGGCCACGTCCGACCTGCAGGATAATGCTGAACCACGTTGAGAAGGAAGCAAGGTGATTTTATCCAGCAGACATCAAGTGGCCTATAGGATTCCTGTGGCTTTTTGGCTCCACTGTAAGGTAGACAAAGATCAGTAAGGTTACTGAATAGGGCCGAGGCTAAAAACAAAAAATTGTATCGATTAGTGTCATCACTTTTGCCACAGATCTGATGTAATTATGATTAGGATATTTTGCTTACTTCTATATCAGTTACATCATTGACAAAAAGCAAGATGATTTGTCACTTGTGAGAATTCCAGCTGCCTCACAAGGTTATGGCAAACGTCAGCGTCCTATGAGGGAGGAACCACTGTCAGCTACAGGGGTCTCATTCTTATTCATGTAGTGGAGGAGAAATTGCATTCCGATGAGGAAAGATCACCTGAACGGCGGGAGCAAAAACCTGGCAAGTTTAAAAAAAAGACTAAATAAATTGTCAAGTTGCACCTTTAGACCAATCTTTATAGTCCGCACTGAAATTGTTTTTTTAATACAAACTCAGATATTCCATGATGAAAAGGTCCTGTGCAGCTCTCACAAGCACCTAACTGCACTTTCTAAATTAACAGATGTTTTAATGCGTTTCAAATGATTTATATGCCTGCCTCACCTGATCCTTTTTCTTTGCTCCTCGTTTCTATCCAAATATTGGAAAGAGTTGTTAAGCTGTTGTTTAAACGCTACAAACACATCAATACAACACGTCCATGTTTGTTTTTTTGATCAAACCAAAGTCTGAACGATTACTACCAAACTCGGGAAACTACCTTGTGGAAGGCATGACAATAGTGAAAGGGGGGAAGTAAATCATAATTTATGTCCGATTAGAGAGCATTTGCTCTTTGAAAGTTGTGCAAAGAACGGCTCTGAAGGCTTTTCTCAAAGAAAGATATGTTTTCGCTCTTATCCTGACTTGACTTTGTCTAATGTGATAGATGTTGATGGACGATAGGATCATCCCATCGCCTGTCAGGTATTTTTTATTTTTTTTTTTTTAAGAATCTGCCCTTTTTCCATCAGCTTCCAATGTCACCTTTCCAGATGGTTTTGTGTAACAAACCATCTGTCACATCTGGTTGTGGTTGACAGCCAATGTTTGTAACATTTGGAATGTTTAACGGTTGATATATTCCTGTAGTTGGTAAAGCTGACATGTTTTACACTAGCTGAATATGGTAGGAAACAGAAAATGAGAAAATGACAACACCTGGTATCATCCAACGCTGTCAACACTTGCACGCTATTTAAAAGTTGGGTGAATTCGACTGAGACAGCTTTCATGAAGACGAGGTGAGCTTCTTAATTAATAATTAAAAGCTTGTTGGACTGTTGTTGGTACAGAATTGATTTTTTAACTTACATTTTTTTAACTTTTGTGGAGACACTTGAATATAACTTATGCCATTGACTATTGTTTTTTTAGCAGGCTTTTACTTTACATCAAGCAGCAAAAACAACAACTAAAACTGAAGGGACAAAATGTGTTTTAATTTAATTTCTGTTCTTAAATTTCCAGTTAAGTAGTTTACTTTTTAAGCTTGCTTAACTTTTATTTTGAAAGGCACCTAAATAAAGATATAAATCTATCCTTTATAATGAAAGTAGTGCAGGGTTTTTAATTTTGCTTGGTGTTGATAGCTCATCTGGATCTCTCTTGCTCTGCACAAGGCCACTATCATCCACTCCTCCAGATTCTAACCTGAACCCTAAGTTAATTCATGTTTAGTTTAAGCATCAGTGAGTCTCAGTTGTGTCTCTGATGTTGATTTTACACTGAAAAACACTGCGTTGCATCACAATTTGCTAGAAAAAACTCTTCCATTCGGAGGAGCATTAGCATGGTTGTGTGTCTCTGTCGCTCTGTCGGCGTCTACTTGATATCTATGTATCGGTTCTTGTGACATCCCTATTTAGAATTGATTTCAGCTTGGAGAAACCCTACCATACAGAAACGTACATAGTCAGTAAACTAACACAGATTCATGCACTAATACGGAGAAATATTCTCTACAGGCACTGGGTAGATCTAGAGATTGTGAAATAAGCCTCTCCGTCAGAGATGTTCATAAATGTTCTGTATATAAAGGCTGTCAGGCTCTTTGCATTACATCGTGCCCGGCCTGGGACATGTCAGTTAAGCTTCATGTTCGATGTGTCAGCAGGACTAATCTTTTGACATTTTAGGAGGACCACTTGTGTTTGATTGACTGAATTAGTCTGTTAATCCCATGCTCATGTCCAATTTGCATTAAACAAGTAACATTTTCACCGCCATATGTACACATCTGTCAATTCTCAACAAAGAACAGCCATATTCAGTATGTTAGTGGATTATAGAAACACAAACGTGTCATGCTTGCTGGTGTCATAATAATTCTAGCTTCGCACCTCCTCTGAATAGCGGATGTGTGAAAGCGATATTTCTAAGTCTCTAAGGGCCCGACAAGTCTAAACACAGAGGAGATACAGGCCTCGCACCAACCTTGAACAAGGAGCAAAATGATGCTTCTAATTGAGATAGAATCTCAAGGCTAAGGGTACGATACTGAGCCTTTTCTATTTTCACGTTACAATCACCCACAAGAGTCCAATAAGTGCATTCCCTGATAGTATTTCTTCCCTGACACGTTATACCTTTGCGGATTGGCCCCCCAAACAGAAATGCCACCCATTTCTCACTTCCACAATGGCTGTGAGAAGGAACGCCAGCAAGTATGCGTAAGATGTTCACTATAAATCTCAGGCTATGTTTGGATTTGTATGTATGAGTTACGATGTTGGACAGAAATACCCTTCAGTTTCACCAATGCCAGTGCAATTTTGTAGTTTTTAGTAGCACTAAGTTACAATTCCCAGGGCTTAAAAAACCCAGGCGTCCCCTGTAGCCAGGCCTGGCATGGGGGGAATTGGTCTGTCATTTGGTCCATTTGTATTCCACTGAAAGCTAGAGCTTAGAGACTCAGGTGAAGAATTTGAATGAGATCTGTTAGTACGCGGCTTCCTGTCTGCTCATCGGGGGGACTGACACAGCAGAATAGCTGGCAGGGCTGGAAAAGGTTATCTCAGCTAGGCATATTTCAATTACACATCCTGGTGGAGAGAGTTTTTGCTTGAAGTAATATTGCTGTTGTCTTGGGTTTCTTTTTGTACTGCTGCTATAGGAGGTGTCCAAGTCAGAAATTTGAAGTCCTGCACACAGGCATATAGAGACACACTGTATTGCACTCGAACAACCTTGTTGGACTCATTATGAAAAAGTAAAACAGAGAAAACTTTGACGAAGCAGAGCCAAACTTCCATTCACACATTCAGCTTCTCTGTTGAAACCGGGTAAAGCCTTGATTACCCACAATGCAAATCAGCTGCTAATTTCAAGACACAGATCTATGCTAGTAGTGGCTAATGAAACCTGGAGTTGGTAGCCTCAAGAAGACTTGAGCAGTGGGCTTGGTAGTTATTTTAAAGAGGAAAGGTTAGTAAGTTGTCTCTGAAACACTTTATCTTATTTGTTGAAAGCATCTTCACGTCGCCAATGAAATGATAGGCTGGCGTACCTGTCTGTCACTAACTGAGTGAGAGACATACACAGTTGAAGCAGAGATAATAGCTAGAAGTAAGCGAGCGACTCATGGGAAGGCTGCTTCTAACAGTTCACAGACAGTGCACGTTGATATGTTTTGGGGTCGTAGCTTTGACAAGAGGGCCAATGGAGGGGGTGTGATGTACTGGGTCATTTTAACCCTAACCCTATTTCAAGCCTGCTCTTGCTAGTTTCTCCAGGATGACTAGCCCTAACTTGACTGACTTCATCCTAATGCAACACACACAATTTTTTATTTACAAAGATTGTCTCAGGCCCCAACTGACACTGACTTAAGTCACATGACTTGAGGACAGCAGCCTCAGCTCCTTCGGCAGAAATAAATATACTCCTTCATATGTACATTTCTACTCCCCAACAGTAAATGGATTTTTTTGTAAAATGTTGATTATACTATACAAAAAAACACAAATGCAAATCCTACTCTCTAGGGGAGTTGGGCCCTGTGTGTGTCCTCCCCTGCACCGACACTGCTGTTAAATAATGTAGGACAAAAGTGAAAAAAACGTAGATTGTACAAGGTGATTCATACATCAGAACAACTTTAGGCCTGCTGGATATCTTTACTACATATGGCTGTTCTTAGGAAGATTAAACTTTCTACTTCTTTCTTCCAACAGCCCTATCAACGTCACTAAAAGGGCCATATTTTACACCTTCCTGGGTGCAGTCGAAAGAACTGCTGCAATGCGTAGTTCCATGTCCTCTCTTCTCTTATGTATTCTACACAATTATAGGCCCTTTAATGTTTTCCATTTAAATGCATCTGCCTGTATTTTCCATTCGAAGTGTGTTGGGGGTTCTAAAAATATGATTCTCAAATTCAGGTCAGCTCTTAATCTATGACTGATGTAAGCAGAGTATACTGTAACTACAGGGATTTAACATCCACTGTAAATAAGCATTGGACCTGAAACAAATATAAACCTAAGTGAAATTAATGACTTCATTAAACGTCATTAAATTGAAATTAGATTCGATTTAAAGAATCAACACAAACATGTGGTTGCATAATTCCCACACAAGTCACTTTCTGTATTATGAGTCACTGAATGTGTCATACCATATCCTGTCTTCAAAAAAATGACAATGAGGATAACAAATACAAATGTTCACTTTTTAGTGTACATGCTAAAACACAGCTGCATTATGTTTTGGTCAGATTCCTAAAGTCTACAGCATTTATGTGCAGGGATGAATGCAACCTTAATTACTCTTCTCGGGATTGAGCGTGTGAGTTCAGCTGAAGTTAAGTAAAGAGATGTGCTCTTGTCTTTTTGAAGGATTTTCTACTTATGGAAGATTGTCTGTGAAAAAAAACCTTCAAGTCTTTAGAGGATTACTGGCTAATCAGAAAACAAAAGGCTTGCTCTGCTAAGAAGCAAATGTAATTAGAGCGTATCATAATGAATCACTCACTGCGACCAGCTTTCTGCTGAGTTCTCCTCTCTACCTGATCCTTTTTCTGACACGATTCTTGCAACAAATGTGCAACAGTAGACACTTGGGCCACTTATTACAGCTGGTTATTTATCAGAGCCCTATCAGATCATGGACAGCCAAATTAACATTTTGATTATGCACACAATGTATTTGTCATCGGGTCTGTAAGTATCAGCATTTAGTGCTGACTGTCCTGGGAATGCAGGTTCTTTCTTTCTTCCCATTAACAGTGATGACCCCTCTGTTTTGGTGCTTTATTGCATTTCCTCTATATATACGCTCAGAATTTCCTTTGAGTTAAGTTGGAGGTAAATAAAGTGTTTTTATTGAGCCATTTTTATAATCAACACACTGAGAAGTGACGGATCTTCCTTAAGAGAAAGTAAATCAGACTAGTTTTTACTACAGACGATCCATGGAGATGTCCAGACATGAAATCCTCCCTGCTCAGTATTGTGTGAGCAGTCTCAGCGATGCGTGCTGGTTGGCGCCTTCAATGTGTTACAGACACTTTGAAGTAATGGAGATAGCAGCTCAGCTCTGCTCGACAGCTCTGGACCCACTGTTTTCCACCCTGTCTCTCCCAGCCAGCGTCAGTGCAGAAGAAAAGAGGGAGAGCGCTGCCGCATTCAACGGAAGACATCCCAACTCCAACCTAATTTTCTGTAATGTTTGCAACTGAATTAAATGCACAGAGGGAGAAGGATGATTATTGAAGTTGTTGTTGCGAGAAATCCTGTGGGATTTAATGAGAGGATCTTCACTTAGATGTAACTGACAGGCAGGGGCACTGCACGGGGAAAAGGAAGACATCTTAAGAAAATGAAGATGTTCCAGACACCAGTGTTCAATGCTACACATGACAGGTAGCTCTAAACCCATCAATTCTAATTCCAGCTGTGACAGAGATGCAGTGACAGTGAGTACATACAGAGGTTAGAACTGATTGATGTACACGTGCTTGTTGTAATTATACACAGCGTCACGGAACAGGCTGCAAGCAGCTGAAACTGCAAAACAAAATGACACTTCAAACAAAAGATGCAATAGACTGGAGGATAATGTCAGGGTGACAGCGATCCGTGAAGTTGTATCCTATATCATGAAAAGTCTATTCATATAATATGATTAACTCCATCAATGCTTATGCTGGCATGTGTATTAGGGCTGCTCGTTTTCCTGAACCAGAAGTGATTCACTTTATTGCGCACGCTCCAGTCGTTTAAAGAATAAAGCATAGACTTCAGATTAAGGGCACATATTAATAATCGTTTGAATAATCATGATTTCGATATTGTCCAAAATAATATTTTTCCATAATCGATCAGCCCTACTGTTAATCAGAACAACAATGCATTAATGACACCGGGTGTGATCAGGACAATTGATTCTCCAATTCTCGGTTTGGCAAACTAAGTCGATCTTCACTGAACTTTGAAAAAACAGGGTGAAGAGCAGCTCCTTGTGCTGCAGCAGCGCCAGCGGCGTGGCAACAGGGTTCTGCGGACTGAGTTAGGAAGTCGATCTCTGATCACTGGCACTGCACTGGTAATCTTTACTAGAAACGAAGGGACGTCAGGACGACCAAAGAAGCCCCACAGAGGAAGGTAAAGATTATTCCATTTGGACTGGAATTTAAACCACGCTTTACCCGACATGATTTTCTCTACTGAATCCACATCAACCCTGAGCTTTTGGCTCCCCGTGTTCATGCTGCATGAGAAACATCAAGGGAGAAAATTGCGTTTGGATACGGTATTAATGATTCATTAACCCATTCAATATAGCTCTATTGCCTAATGTGAAAATAAAAAAGTAGTCAGTGAAAAAGAGGACCTTCAATAATCTACATTTAATGGGGGATTTGTCTAAAATTGAGGTGATCACTAAAGTTCTTCAAATCCCTCTAATGAACATGCCAGTACCATTTTTTTATATGAATCCATCAAATCGTTCAACATGTCTCACACAAACCCACAAACGTCAACTGACTGACATTGTCAACATAGAGCCACTACACTGTATTGTGTATTGCTGTTTGTGCTCTTCAAATCCTGGCTCTGGCTTTTTTATGATCCCATGTCCTTGTAGGGAGTTGAGAACAGGCCTTTGCCAGCTAGTCACTCAGCTGTCATCTCTGCCTGATGATGTCATGAATCACTAACTCAGCCCAGAGATGGGGATTTCGGGACCGATGCGGTCAGCCATCATGGAAACAACCCCCCTCCGGCCTCCTTATCTGCGGGATTTTGAGTGAGCCAAATTGTCCATAAATTTGGAACATGGAGTCATAAATGTCAGGAAAAGTGAGGAAAACAGACGGACAAATTTCTCCAGCATGATGGCAGTGCCAATGATTACTACCGAGAGTGTGTGAAGAGGGAGCGAGGGAGAGCCAGAGCGAGAGAGAGAGGCTGGGCTGAAGTGATGCTTAACGATGGCTGAAGACAGAGAGCGGGACTATAGGATAATGAAGACATAAAGAATGAAGAACTCCAATGTGGAGCAGTTTGGTGAATGAGGGAAAAGGGAGAAAACATAAATGTGCCACAGTGTGCAACTTCGGTGCAGGTTCACACCTGGAAATAACAAGGCTCTTCCGTGAACTCACCCATTTCTCTTTGAGAACCGATCACTCTGGCTCCAATCAGAGGTAGTCTGGTGCTTCAAAGATTTGATTAGAAAGACTCTGTCGTGTCGAAGATTTGCTGCAAGCCGGTCGGCCAACAGGACCATCTGGTTCAGCTTGGGCTCATTAAGATTTGTCTTTTGGCCCTGGATGCATTTTGACAGTAAATGTCGGGTCCTAGCTGCTCTATAGTCTCTGGCAGTAATGTCCCCTGAAGCCCTTTCACCTCCTATCCAGCCTGATGTGTCATCAGGATCACTCCGTGTCTCTTCTCGCGTGTGTTTTCCCCCAAAAATGTAGTTTGGAGACCAGTCTGGGTTCCTTCTTGTGATTCCCCCGTCACCAGTCAGTTGTGTATTATGTACTCATCACTACTCCAAGATCACAACACAAGTTGTGTAGCTTTCTCCAATGGCAGCTTTGTCCAAACTTTGAAAAGGCAACATTATATGAGTGTCAAACATCCCAAGATTGGATATCCATGCAACACACCTGGGAATAGGCTGAGTCTTATTTTGATGTCTTTGTCTTCTGTTCATTTCCTGTACCGTAATGAGCTAAATCTATTGATAGAGGGCTCTTTTATGGGATGATTTTAATAGCCCTATTTGACCAAGTTGAACTGAAGCTGGGGTATTTATAGAAATGAACAGTAATGGTGACCCACCCATCCAAATGAAGTTGTTGAATTGTCCAGAACATTGTTCAAAAATGTATCACAAAAGTTTCCAAAGATATCTGGATCTCAATACTATGGAAATGTGTACGGTTTCCATTTGACTTAAAACATAAAGCCATAACATGTATTTTTTATTAAATGTTTCACCTCATTTAAGAACTTTATGCCTTCTATAGAGCTTCTGAATAGGCAGACACAGGATGGTACACTTGAAATGGAGATATGATATGATTCAAATTTGGATTGTTAACTTTGTACCTATGCGTTTTTGGGTAAGTACCTTCGGACTGTATTCTGCTCTTTTGTACAATTAAGACTTTATTATCTCAATATTATGACTTTAGTCTTGTGATATGTCTTTATTTTTGAAATAATTATTAATATTTTGTTCTTAAAGTTTCCCGAATACTCTTTTGTAGTATATTGATTTTTGTTTCCGATGATTACATTTACACCTGCAATTAAAAGATTATTGGCATTACACTTTCTCGCTCATGCACTGGAATACAATCTGTTCAAAATGTGGATGTGATCATTCCTGGAGGTGGTAAACAGGGTTCTGCATATGTTCTACCAAAGGAGCAGCCCTGCACATCACCACCAGAGGCAAAATAGAAGGATGTAATATACCATTTTGCAAGAACAGCTCACACTTGGGGATACCAATAACTCGTAGCTCATCTGCCCACTGTCACTGACGCATCTGGTCTTAATAATAAATACTTGATTCCTTCAACATTTCCATAGGGACAGATATTATAGAGAGATACTGTGTGGAAAGGGGAAAGAGACATGTGCACAAAGCTGTTCTAAAAACTGCAGAAAGAGAGTTATTGTAGTTGGTCCTGTTGAATTTAATGCGGTCAGCAGTTGGAGCAGCAGTATAGGCTCTGACAAGGAACTCATGGAGTCAATTAAGATATTTTTAAACCACTCAGTACCTGATTACATCAACATTTGTTCTACTTCTCAGAGTTTTCACACAGATAAATCTGAACACAGACATTCTTTATGGCTCCAGATCACCAGGGAGTTTTCAGAATTTGTTATGTTTCGTTCAGTCATTCAGTGATAGTTGTCTATAGATGCATTGGTTCATAGCAAATACAATAGTTATTCAGTAGTGAATAAAATATAAAAATAAAAATGTATACAATATAATACATATTTCACAATAAAATGGTGAATAGATGTTGACATCTATACTGAAAAACAATCAATAAAGCAAAAATATATTTAAAAGTAAACTGTTTCACACTCTTAAATTTAATCTGTCTTCACATTTAATTCATTATCCCATTCCTGTGATGGTATGTGTAACAGCTGTGACCCGTTTAAAAAATAAATTAAAAAAAGCTTGTTTTTAAAAATGTATTTAAACAAATCATAACTCAAAATAGACTACTGTCACTCAAAGTCATAGACACAGGTGGAGATAAGTCTATATCAATGATTTGTCAAGAAAACCGCTGTGGTTCAAGTCCCATTCGCCTATGATTGCTTATGTAGCCGGTGATGCTGAACTTAGCAGTTAACTTGTAATTAGACCTCGCTGTGCAAACCAAACAAAGAAAGCGGTATGTAGCCTCCATATCGTTGTTGTTGGTTCTGGCTCATGCTTATAACACAAAGCAACAGTGGGCATGTGCAAAGTGAGCTGTAACGTCATGGCTTTGGTAAAAGCTCCAACCTACAAGAACAGGGACACAGAAAGTAGTTTTAGTAACTTAAATGCCATCTGCATGTGGACGAGAGGCTTAGGTGCAGGACTTTTGTTTTGCTAAATACTGCAGACATTGCTGGGACAGGGTGTAAATCAGTTATTTCTTCCAAAATGAGAGCCGTTTAAAACACCTTTTTTATCATCCAGTTTTCAGCAACAGCGTAACGTTTTATAGGTTCCCCCAGTTCCACTTTTACCTTGTCCCAGATGAGATTGGATTTTGGGATGTTTAGTTGTATCAGCACTACATTCAAAGCATAGTTTGTCTGTAAAAACAGTTGAGATTAAAAATCAAATAATAATTCATGCATATCAACGTGAGACATTTTTGTCTCCATTTTTGTCTTTTGCATATTCAGCACTGTGCAGCTTTTAACGCTTCGCGACCAACAATAGTAGTAGTGGGATGAAACAAGCTCTAAAACAGACCAGCTGAGGACTGCACTCAGTAAACAGATTGATAACAAAGCCAATGTCGCCCTTCTACTTCAGCCTAATGTCAAAGAGAGGAGACGAGAGGAGGAGATGAGGGAGGGTGGAAGTAACAAGAGATGCAGAAAAAGAGAGACAGGAACACACAGAGATACACAAAACCCGAGAGATAGCCAACGAGGCCACCCTGACTCGCTAGTCCAGAAGAGAAAGTTCACACTGAGAGAAAGCAGCTGACATACACTGAGAGGAGGATGGAGAGAGACGGACCATTGTGTCATCTGGGATCACTGAGCGCTGTAATAGGCTTGAGTCTTGTCAGTTGGGCTCAGCTCAGGTTGAGTTGGCTGCAGGCCTCCTTGCTGTCTCTCTGCCAACAACAGCACATGGGAATACCATTCACCAGCAGACCAACAATCCTAAAAGGTCTCCTTATCTGGCTTTAGGAGGAAAGGAAATAAAAGGTTTAGTTTCCCAGAGGCTTCACACTGGCATATTTGCCCACTGGTTCATAATGGAACTAAAATGATCTTCACAACGGAGGGCTCCTGGCGAACCTGAAGCAGTTTTTCAAGCTGTGTCTTCTGTGCCAACTCTATTCTTAGACAAGAAACTAATGGAATACATTATACTTTCTTTTTTTTTTGTTAGAGATTCCACTGTTACACATACACACGGGTGAAATGATAACCACACTATGAGTTTCTTTCCTCATTTTGGCTTGGGTAGTAGTACATCTCCACGTGTCTGCTACAGCAAAGTAGGAGCTGTTCTGCCTAAAGTACCCATCAGGGAAAACTCAGCTTTTATTGAGATTTTATTCATAATAGCATGAGGCGAGTAAAGCCAGGCATGTCTCCTTGAATTATAGCTCGTGGCTCATTTGTAGTTCCAGGGATCTTACACTTGCCTTTTTAAAGCTAGTGCTTAAAGTATGAACAGTGGCAAAACAAAAACCATATATTTAAGTTATCCTTAAGTTTTCTTTTCTTATTGTTGTTCATCATGTTTCAGTCAGAAACAAAGGAAGGCCTGGTGCGTGCACAGGATGCTGTAAGTGTAATGACATAAAAGCTAAACTCTGTTGTTGACCAAGTGTCATGTTACAAATAGTTTAATTAATTCATATATAAAGCGTTCTTTCTCAGTTCAATGCACTGCTACAGCCTTGGCTTCAGCCTATGGACTAAAACTATATAAGAATGAATAACATGGTAGAAGACCAGTGCAGAAAACATTCATTCAATTGAACTGGGAAATGAGAGACTTGAATCCCAGTTAATTTGTTATATACTTCGCTTACTCTCAGTCAGGACTTATCAACTTATATCTTTATTTCCTCAAGAATACTGACATAAGAGGATCTTATTACCTGATTGTTTGTTACATAGAATCACCAGGGAAGATGCTCGTGGAAACTGCCTTGAAAAGGACAGGCACTGTCAAAAATTGTGGCGGGTGATTGGATGAGACCTCTGTCTGTAACAGCCTAACTTGAACAAATGGCAAATAACTGTCACTGTCCCTACCACAGACTGTCATCACACCAGCTCGTAGCAGAGAAGTTGGACTGACTGGTCACTGGGGTTCGACCACAAATGCAAAGCTTGAAACCCAGCCAGATTCTCACATGATCTCAGGATACGGAGAGAGAATCCAGGTGCCTCACAATGTAATATATATATATATTGTTATAGGGGCCATATAGAGATATAAAAGGTAATATATTTGGCTCTGGAGTTAAGGAGCTTTCGAAAATACCCTTATCAGATTTATCTCAAAGTGGTGCCCATTTGTAACAGAAACCCTGAATGGAATCGTAGATGTGGACATTTTCCAGACAGGAACCTTCTAATGACAAGATGCTTCAGGCTGCATTGTCGGGGAAATTAGTATTGGAAATGTAACATATGGCACTGTTCAGTCAGCAGAATGGGACGGACAGAAAACCAACATCCATTATTTTAACTCGGGAGCGCTCTTACATCATTCTAAGAAGGGTCGACCCACTTGTAAGTGTGTAGCTACTCCAGATAAACAGGTACGCCTCTGTAGTTGTGTAGCTGCTCAATCCCAAGGGACATACACAGACATTTTTAAAGCTCAATGAACTGTTGGACAAGTCGGAGGCTGACTTAATATACGGTATGATGACTTCAGGATTCATGTGACTTTTAATCTTGAATTCCTTCTTAATGTTTCGTGTGACTCTCCTTACTAGTAGGAGTAGAATTGACGTTGGCTAATTATTAATAATCATGACATATGATTATTAAAATAACAATTATTTATTAAAAATAATCA
This sequence comes from Platichthys flesus, assembly GCF_949316205.1. Classification (NCBI taxonomy): domain Eukaryota; kingdom Metazoa; phylum Chordata; class Actinopteri; order Pleuronectiformes; family Pleuronectidae; genus Platichthys; species Platichthys flesus. The sequence goes on along the minus strand of NC_084958.1, from coordinate 4,406,724 downwards.
AAAATGATAAAGCTATTAATTAAGAACAGTAACACATTTTATTAGAAATGATACGGTTATCCATTAATAATAGTTAAAATAATTAATGAAAACAATAAAATTGTCAATTAAGAATAATACAAATCTGTAATCATTGCTTATTGTCGCGGGGCACCACCCTGGTTACAGGGACCAACGAGTCAATCTATAAAATATCAGTCAAGATGATATAAATTATATTAATAATCTCAATATTTAGTATTAATGATTATATAATAAACAATGAAGGGTTTTAAGTTTGAGCACAGGCAATCATAATCCAGCTGCAATCACATACATATGCACAAATAATCACAGACTACAGATACTTTAATTACAAAAGCATTTATTAAAAAGGGGAAATAAAGTTATAATGTTATTCAATGATTCATCATTTTAACAAGCTCAGATATTTCAAAGATAAACACAGCAGCAGCACTTATCACAATTCAGAAAATACATGTAAAACCGGCGGTCTACCTATGTATGTCTGTCTCGGTGTGTGTGTGTCTATGTGTGTGCATGTGAGATACAGTTAGTGTTATTTAATGATTCTGCATTTTAACAAACTCCCATATTTCAAAGATAACAACAGCAGCCGCTTATCACAATTTAGAAAACACATGTATTCATCTATGTGTATCTGTGTGTTTGTATCTGTCTGTGTCTATCCATGTGTCTCTGTGTCTGTGTGGGTGTGTGTGTGTGAGAGAGCAAGAGAGAGAGAGAAAAAGAAGGGGGCGTGGCGATGACGCAGTCACGTCACATCCAAGATGGCGGCCGATCATGATTCGTGGAATCAAGGCCTTAAAACTCTCAACATGGCGGATTGACTACAAAACAAGATGGCGGAGCCGTTATGAATTTAGAGCCAGAATGGGAGGAGAGGGAGAGAGGAGGCGTGGCAATAATGGACTCAAAATGGTGGTTTAACTTGCGTTATTCAAAATGGAGTCTATGTTAATGACACCATGTGGCCGGAGCTCACACTGGTGGTCGTCACATGAATTACACAAAGGGATTCTCAGACAAAGAATTCTTTGTCTCTGCTTTGGCGTTCGGCCGCATGGCTTCCAGATGTGTCCAGCCTCTCTGAATATAGATTTAACTATGTTACATGAACTGTATTCTAAATACAGATCGGATGTGTTTATAGGACGGTTTAGAAGGAGAGAGAGCGAGAGAGTATACAAGGAGAGAGCAAAGCTCTTAAAAGCACCGTCAGAGACAAGTTACATTTACTTTACTACTCAGCACCCAAGTGGCGTTGTGTGCTGAGGTTTGACCGGTAAAGTATCTTTAAAGTTGTTCAAACGGTCACAATGAGCTGGAGACGCTGCTCACGGCGCTTAAAAACTATGGCACAAGGCCGTAACCGGAAACCGGAAGTATCGAATAGCCGCTAAAACACTGGAGACTCTGCGGTCTCATACAAAACAAATACATTCAAGTATTAAAACAATACGCTACGTATTAGATTAACATCTGCCCAGACAATAAAGCCTCTTACTGTACCACCCTCGCGGTGTGCGTGCGCGTCGGGCCAGTGAATCACGTGGTCTCTCAAGCGGTGAGCCGCCGCTGGACCGGACAAGCAGCGGATTTTCTCGTGCTGCCTCGACGGGATGAACATCGTCCTTCTTCTTCAGGGATGTGGAGGTCGTGCTCCTCATGAATGAATCTCGCGCTTCTGCAGGGGACGGCTGTGGAAGCCGTTTGTAGATCGTTGGGAAAAGAAAGTAAAGTCCGTGGGGAAAGTGAAACAGTCTGAGATTTTTCCGCGTGCAATTTCGTGTTTGGTCTTAAGGTAAGTTAAAACAGCAAAAGTCCTTTTGAAAATAAAACTGAGATAAAGGACAACGGAAGGAATGAAAGAAAATAACTCTGGTTGCCCCCTTTAGCAACTAAATCAGCTGGGAGGCCCCGAAGGGGCCTGGTGATGTCTTCAGAGCAGGGTAAAATGGCAGCGATTATTGATGTCTCAGTGGTTTTATTCTACCTGAGAGGTTCTTGCTTCCTCCGGAAGTGGTCACAGGGTTCAGTTGGCTCTCAGCCAATGAGAATGTCAGGATTCCGACCTAAGTGGGTGGGGCTTGGAACTCAGCGGGGGTCCTGAAGGCTCTTCAGGACATTTTCCAACCACCAGGGGGAGATTCGCAGGCCTGCTGGAGAATGTTTTCCCTCCAAAAGTTTTCATCCTTTGTCCTCACCGTTGGCTCCAGCCTGTCTGAGGAAGGTGTGAATTAAGACTGTAAACTGGCCAAACTGGTTTCAGCTTGGCCTAGCAGGGCCCAAGTATTTAAAACCCACTGGGGAGTCTACCCCAACAGATATAACAGTAATTTGCTAGAGTGCAACATTAATTTAGATTTTTAAAATTTTTTAGTGTAATTATCAATCTTTCTTACAAGAATGTACTTTAACAACAGTTTGACTGTTATGAGATAATATTGTTTAACAGTCAAGATACCAGAAGACTTTTGCCTAATAGATTTTTAAATTTCTGCTTTGTTTTTATTTCGTCTGACAAAAAGTATTGAACTTTACACTTTTTATGGCCATACTAGGCTTAATGCGTTTGACTCACTTTTAGAAATGAAATTAATGTTGGTGTGAAAGGGAACTGCTGAAATGATAAATTAGGTATATCATGTAATTTATTGTTATAGTCACAAATAATTAACCGTTAATTTTAGAAGAAAAGTTAATAATTCAAATTATCAAAAATAATTCGGATTTCCTGTTATGTTGTTGGTGTTGAAATTTAGTTCTTATTCCATTACAACTACTTTTATACCAACAATGATAAAATAACAATATAGCGACAGCAATGGGGGGCATCGGTGCATATTGAAGCGGAAACAGATCAGAATGTTCCAGAGAAACCATTTATAAAACCATTAACTCTAATATAATGAATAGCAATCATTACTGAGCAGCAGTGTATAAATCAAGATGATAATGATGTGAGGAAGTGAGGCTGAAGTATTCAGAGTTTAATGAGAAAGCAAAAGGAGGGTGTGCAGGGATGTGAAGGTGTGCGTGCACTGAGGAGAGGGAAAAGGAGAGAAGCCTTTTACATCATGCTTTAATTGGTCTCTTTAACTTGTGATTATCGTTTTCCCCATAACTTACTTGGGCTTGTAAAGAAAGAAATACAATATATATGAAAATGGGCATCTGTATACGTGAGACCAAATGCCAGATTGTCAGATGGTGAGAGTTGCTAAGTAGCAAAGCTGCCAAAGATGCCAATGTGAATATGATGAGCTTCTAATGGTGAGGTGAGTATAACGGCAGATTGAGGCACAGGTGTTTCCTTTGCGATGGCAATTCATTTGAACATAACAGCTTTTTGTCTCTATTCTAATTACACATGAAACTCCCCCAGTTCCTCAGTCATTATCTACGCATGCCACCAGGGATGAAATAGCATGTGGTGAATAGGTTTGCAATGCTCAAAAGGGCATAGTTAACATTTAAATTACTTGACAGCATCTAATTTTGTTCTTTTTTCCCCCTTCTTTCTCCACCTACCCTCTCCCTGTGCCCATTACACTCCCTGCAGATGAGTTCAAAGCCTTCCTGAAGCGCCTGCCCACCGACCGGTTCATGAACGTGTCCATGATTGCCAAGCTCTGGTCGACTGACTTGCCCCTGCAGAAGCGCTACGCCCAGCTGGAGTCCAGCACAGCACTGGTCCTGGGAAAGGCCCAGAAAATCATCAGGAAACTGTTCACCCTGAGCAAACGTTGCCCGAAGCAACCTCGATTCAGCCTGCCCCGAGAGAGGTAGCCCACTGGGACACACTGACAGAAAACAAACCAATGAAGGAGGCGTAATTACTCATTACTGGAAGTTTAGCTGGCTGCTCTTTGTGGATTTACCACAGCTGCAGGCTCTCTTACAGTTTGCCTAGAGTGGGGCACGCTAGGAAAAGCCTGCAGCTACTATCTGGATCGAGCCTAGCTTAAAATTTAACAGAAGTTATACATACACGATGGTGGGAAACATGAGGACCCGAAACTGGCATTGTGAATTCAGCTGTTTCAGCTTTAGCTCGTCTCTGCTGTCAACAGATTATACACCAACAAATATCTTACTGGGTGAAAATGATGGACATAAAGTAGGAGTCACAGCTGTATCCTGCAACATTTGTATAATAGACCACAAAAGTTTGAGGATGTTTTGAGGTATAAGTATAACCATAAATAAAAGTAGGTAATTAAATGAGAAAAAATAACATTTTAAATGAATTTACAGCCAGACTAAAAAGGAAGGTCTTTGGTTTGCTTTAGAAAATGTCCCCTGTCGCCCTCAGGTCTTCAGGGAGATTGCGTCAGAGTCGTGGACCAGAGCAATAAAAAGAAAGGTTTTTGTTCTGACTTTGGATGTAATTAAAAGGCCACTACAAGAAGACCTGGGGCTTCTGGAAGGTTCACAGGGTAAAAGCATCTGATAAAAAGGAAGGACCAGCACCATTAAGAGCTTTATAAAGCAATAAAAGGATTTTAAAATCAATCGTGAAGCAGACAGGCAGCCAGTGCAGAGACTCAAAACTCAATGTAATGTGTGATCCATGTCTGGTCAGCACACAAGCAGCTGAGTCTCTATGATGAGCACATGTTGAAATCATGAAGGTGACAAACAGAAGTTAGGGATCATCTCAAAGGGCATGTTAATGGATAAAATGAAAGTTTTCTGTCAGTTTCTTTCAGCTGTATTTTGAAACATCAGAGACCAGTATCATGCTGTTGGATTCATTTAGTTTTCACATTGAAAGAGGATTCTATTTAGTTTGCACACTTATAAAGATATGTGTGAATAGAGAGTATCGATTGTAAAAGCCATCAATGCAGAGAATAGACACTAACAATTTCAAGTGTAAACTAAATAGATTTAATTTGGAAGGGTACATTAGGTACAGGTGTTGAAAATATGTATGTCGATAATTTTCACTGTCTATATATTGTTGTGATCATTCAGGCATACCCCCCGCCCCCCCCCCAGGTTGACCAGACTTATTTAAAAGAGAAACATTTTCATCCGTACTGTCCACTGCAAATGTCAATCACAGTTTACAGACTGAGCCCCAAGTTCAGCTCTAACCTTCACCAATGGGGAGGGAAAGGCTCGAAAATGTGGTAAACAGATTATAAATGGATATGATGGTGACATAGAGAGAGAGAAAAGGGAGTTGAAGGCTCTTGTTACTGGTTGTGGAGACCATTGTGGGGTGAGGGACGTACTATTGTGGCATGCTGTAATCAAGTTCTTCCCTGGACTGACAGCTCGGCACTTGTTTACAGAGGACTTTAATTTCCCTGACAGTCCTCTTCCTCTTTCCATCACTCGATTTCCCCCCTCTCTTACACTCAAGCGCTTTCCGTCTCTATTTCTCGCCCTCAGCTACCTTTGTGTCACTTTACTCTCTCTCTGTGTCTCACCCCTGTCAGTCAGAAGCTTAACCCCCTGCACACCAGTTACAGCCAGTTATCAGGGGCTGCTCGGCTGAAAGCTCGCTGCTTTCTCCGACTCAAACCTATTTGTTTTATCATCATTCATTTTGGTCCATTTACAAAGGCCTGGGGAGGGGAAAGGGATTCTTGGAGTATTTGGGCAATGTTGTGTGAGGATTCTTTAATATAGCTCTGGGATAGAATCTCTGCAGAGCCAATTTTTACTCTGAACTTGTTGCTGTACCTAAGTGGATGGTAATTTGTGTTTCTGCAGTTTCATCTCTAATGCAGTCAAACTAAACAGCCACTCCTCTAACTGTCAAACTGATTGTTAAAATTAAATGACAGAGTAAAACTTTAAATGAAATGATATTAATAATGGTAGCAGCACCAGTCAATAATAATAAATATAATAATAATAGTTGAGAAGTGTTAGATCTGGATCCTGACGTTTTGAATTCAGAGATAGCTACATAACACATTATATATATATATATACATATATATATATCCAATCACTGTAAGATGAGGCACCGCACTCGGAGATGACTAATATTATTTGTATATAAGCAGTTATATTATAAAAGATATATAATATATGTACTTCACTAAAGTATGAGTTATTTGTATACTTTATATATATTGTTGGCCTTAGTAAGACCTAGAGCATGAATTAAGATAAAATATGCCTGTCAATTTTGATTTAGTGACAGGTCTGACTCATCGGGTTGTCACATTCGGGTTAAACTACACCTACCGACCTTACCAGTTGTGGTTGCTACTAGCAACAGATGACCTACCTGAAGTTATATGCCTGAGGTCCTGAGATCACATCAGGGGGAGACTGGGAAACACTTGTGTCAACACTCAACTGCACAGAGTAGTCAGGAGTCGTTTTAGTAGTGTTATGTTACTTGTTACGTACAACTATTCATATTTGACCTGATACAAAGCTGCAGTGTTGTTCTTTTCTCTGTCTCCTCTGCAGGTCCACTGGGTTTTGGCTGAACACGGCTCAGTCTCTGTTGTACTGCAATGAGCACGGAGTGCTGGGCTCCTTCTCTGAGGAGGGGAAGCGCTGCAGCTGCCCTGTGGAGCAGCCCACCTGCCAGGAAGCCATCCCCTGCATCGTGGGCACATCACCCACCTCCTGCTCATCCTGTGCCACTGATAATACGACCCGCTGTGGAGCCTGTCACCATGGCAACTTCCTCCATCTTGGTTCCTGCCACCCGAGCATTGCGGCATCCCTGGACCACTATCTGAACTTGGACCTGGACATGCCTGATGCTGAGGTTCCTGGAGTTTCTAATATTTGTATTCCATTGGTCCTCAAGCCTCTTTGGACCGCATGTTACATTACCTGATTACCCTAAGGATAATGGGGAAAAGTTGAACAACAAATATGAGAGCATCACAAATGGTTTATTTATACATTGATGCTAGAATGCTGCAAATGTTTTACAATCTCTGACAAATACAAACATGAAATATGGTTCACTAAATTGAGCCTATAAATCAACGTATTTACAGTAATTATCGCTTTCATTATTTTCTCCCTTCTTAGACTCAAAACATTCTAAGTATGCAAAAGTCAGTGCACAAGTTAATAGTCAAAGCCAGATGCATACAATGTACACAACAGAACGAGTTCAGTCAGGCAAATACTTGAAGTATTAGAGAAAAATACAGATCTCGCTCTGAATCAATTTAACTGTGTGAGCAGTGTGTGAGAAAGAAGTTTCTTACAAAAGTTGAACTAAACAGATATGGATTTAATACCTTTCATTATACTCTTCTCCACAGAAGTGTATATTGTTATGGAAATTATGCTGGAAACTGGTGAAAGGAGAAGTCATTTCAGACTTGATGGATCAAGGAGACCAGAAGGTCCAACAATTCAAAGCTAAAAGAGTAAAATGAGCAATTGTCCCTGCTCCCCAAAGTCTGACGATGTCTCCCACAGCAATCCCAGCATTACTCCGTCTACTTGTGTCACCCATTCTAATAGCACATCCATGAATGACGAGAATTGCTGTCACTCTCTATGTTACATGTAGGTGTTCGTATCCTATTGGATTGCTAAGCCTAAATTACAAATAACTAAAATCACATTGTATCCTTACGTCTTGAAGCTGGTGAAATATGCAAAAGAGTTGAAGTTGGTGCCTCTCGGTTTGGGGCATCTGTCTATATAGTACTTTCGCACTGTTTCTGTCTAACATAAGTCAGCTATTACACTGTTTCTTCTCAGACAGTCAAAAAGTCATAGAATACTTCTCTAGCTCTCATTAAATATGAAAATCAATCCTAGCTTGGCTCCAAAGACTAAATAAAAGTGTAATATTAAAATGTGCAGGAGATGATCTAATCTTACCTGTGGATCTGTATTTATCTCTCTTCAGGTGAAGTACCTGCTTCAGCGACTGGACAGCAGAATAGAGGTCCATGCCATCTACATCAGCAATGATGTCCGTCTTGGAAGTTGGTTCAATCCTGCCTGGAGGAAGAGGATGTTGTTGACACTCAAGAGCAACAAGAATAAGTCTAATCTCATTCACATGCTGATGGGCATTTCTTTCCAGATATGCTCGACTAAGAATTCTACCCTGGAGCCTGTGCCTGCGATTTATGTGAATCCTTTTGGTGGGAGTCACTCAGAGAGCTGGTTCATGCCAGTGAACCAGCCTGACTTCCCTGACTGGGAGAGAACTCGACTGGACGCCGTTGTCACAGCACAGTGTTACAACTGGACACTGTCTCTGGGCAACACATGGAAGTCCTTCTTTGAAACGGTTCACATCTACCTGCGAAGCCGCATTGTCACGGATGATCCAACAGTGAATGAAACGCTCTTTTATGAACCGTTGGACTTAGATGACCAGACGTCCAACCTGGGGTACATGAAGATCAACACGCTGAAGGTCTTTGGATACAGCCTGCACTTTGACCCTGAGGGCATCAAGGATCTGATTCTCCAGCTGGACTACCCCTACACACAGGGTACACAGGATGCCGCCTTCCTGATGTTGTTGGAGATGAGAGATCGGGTTAACCGACTTTCTCCCCCAGCCCCGCAGCCACTGGACCTGTTTTCTTGCTTGTTGCGCCACCGGCTGAAGATGTCAGCCGGTGAGGTGGCTCGCATCAAGGAAGCTCTGCAGATTTTCAACTCCAAGCTTCCCAATGCTTCTCCTGAACCCGAGCTGGCCCAGCTGTGCAGCTAGCTGCCCCACTGATGACAAGATTAAAGTCCAGGAGTAACACAACAAGACTGAGTTGCTGCTTCAGGGGCAAACACAACTTGAGAAGGGGAGGTCCCTCCATGTTGGCTTTTTGGACCCAAATCCTCTGGATAAACACCCGACTCTAAAGGAAGACTTGGCTTTTCCTGTGGCCAATCCTGGTTGGTTTTCTGGTCCCATTTTTATTATTCATTTTTGGTGGAGAATAGCTGATGCCTGGAGGTTTACATTTGCCATGTCTGCCCTGATTTTGGTGACCACAGCGACTGATTGAAGAGACTCCCAAACGTTGGCCGGTTATGCCGATTGTAACCTCAGAGAGCCGATGTCATTATATATACCTTAGACCTCTGCCTTTCAAAGATGAAGCTGATTTTCAGATATAAAGAAGAACTCAAAAGGGGTCAGTGGAAGACAATTTCCCCTTTTCTACGCCTATTTTCTTTGGCTAAAGAACAATCTTGGGGAAGGGGGAATGGAATAATATTATATATGTGTTGAATGAGTTATGTTATGCTTAACAGTTAAAAATTTGATAATCCTGAACCCTATTACTGTCTTTGAATATTTCTTTTTAATCCCTGCTTTTAGTTTTTATCTGGCATTTGAGAACTCTTAAGGGATTTGAGTGAGAAGCCAGTTAGTGATGTTGTGTCCTTGGTGGTGTGCCTGTACCAAAAGAAGGTGAACACATCAGCAAACTGGATGGCAAAGTATCCTAAACGATCAGTTCTTTTTTGAGCAGAAAATCGTCACGAAGTCTTCGGATGTGGTGACAAAAAGGTCGGCAGATAAAACGCTGTAAATAAAGCTCCATCTAACCCTGAGTGTGGAAAAGTGCACATTGCTTTTTAGATAACCGAGTGCAAAGACCAAAAAAATGTTTATAACAAAAACAAATTCATGCCTTATATGGAAATTAAATGTTACGATAAGAAGCACATCTGGTTTTTGTGTTTGGTTCTCGGCGGAAGCTGTATTGCTTTTTATATCTCAGTATTCCTACCAAGAAAGAACAGCAGACGTTCTTCAGGCTATGTGGTATTGTAACTTTCCCATGTAAATGCCAGTCACACTTTTTGCAGATACTTGTTATGATTTGGTGTTGTGAAACTTCTTGAGTCACTATCACACATTGCACACAAGTACTCACGGTAACTGTAATTGTTCTGCAAAATCCTTCTTTCTCCAATTAGACAATTCTGATAGAATTTTAAAAAAAGTCAAATTGTTTGGTTTAGTCTCAGGTCTAAGAAAGTTATATTTTTCCGTTTTCTTTTCACATGTGGGTCCATTTTCAGCTGCCAGTTACCACGGCAAATGGACTAACTTTTATTTCTGCAGGGCAGTGATGATAGGCCTGTTCCCTTGAGAGCTCAACAACTTGATATGATTTTACATTAACGTCACTAATTTCTCACTGAAAGTCAGTAAACCTTGTCATTGTCATATTCAGGTGTTCTTCTGTGCTCAGCTTGCTTAAGTAAATACACAGTGGTTTACCTAACTGGCATCCTTCTCCTTGTTTCAATACTAGCTTTCTGTTCTCCTTGTAACATGTACATTGCATAACATGTTGATAAATATATTACAGCACAGGTTGTCTTTGACGTGTTGAAAAATCCCTCCACTGCCTTTGCCATGCGACACATCACTCCACACTGATTTGCTGACAAAATGGTGCAGCACAAATGTACACAGGAGGCAGAGGTGCTGATGTTCTGAGGAAAAAAACAGCAAAAAATGCTCTAATCAGAAGCAAAATTATCAAGTACAAATTCAGTTTTAATGATAGAAAAAATAAATCACCAAAAAAACACCTCCAGGCCCAGAATGTGAAATTAATTAACATAAACTGTCACTCTCTTTGCACTAATTTATTTTGTGTCAGAATTTCTGTCACAGCTATGAAAAACAAGATCTGAAATTATAGTTTTTACCATTTCAAACTGTGAAAAAGGGCCCTAAGGACATTTCTAGGCACTATGTATAACCATGTGTCATGTTGTAAATAGTTGTGTCTTAAAGTTGTATTTATCAAAAGAACATTACTTACTCTAGTTACACTCAGTATCTTGTTTATTGTGTTCATCTTGATAAGACTTCTGAGGCTACTGACTTGTTTTGTGTTATACAGAATATAAAGTTGAATCCACACATTTATTTAACAGTTTCAACAAATATAGACTTCATGAAGGTAAGACCATTGAATGTGAAATATAATTTTAGTTTGGTGTGGCCAGTTGACTCTCCCCATGGACTCTGTTGGTAGACATGTGGAGGGTCATGACCCACTGTATTATAATTGTTTTGCCAACCTTTAAACCCCTATGTTGTTTTAAGTTTGATTTCCCAAATAAAATAGGAAACTGTACATTGGTAGAAATCCTCCGGAAGATGATGCTTAAGGGATATTAGGGCATGATCACAAGGTAAAAACTCAACAATAGGCTAATAACTGCATGTCAGCTTGATAGGCTCCGCCTCTCAGACACAAACAGCAGAAAGCCAGTTAGCTGATGTTGTTTGAACTTGTACAAGCACTTTATTTTACAAATTCCATCCCCCACATTTTCTCAATGCGAAGACAATATCATGTTATTGAAAAAAGATTAACATTAAACAAATATAAATGTCATATTCTCCCATTTCTAACAATACTTTAGGCATTATTGCCTTTTTTTTAAAGGACAGAATTTGGGTTAGATAGACGGAGCGACCAGGCAAAGCAGATAAATTTCTTCTGCAATGGTTTCATGGAATCCAACCGGGGAATTAATGTCATTGTTATCTCAAAGCACCCAATCTTGTTATAATTGCAACCCAGTAGTAGATGGCCACAGCAATCAGAGTAAAGGCTAATTCATATTTTTTCTTCACATCAACCTTCTAGTTGTCCGATGTGCCATCAGAAAATTGGCCATGCTTCTGCGTGGAAGCTCGGTCATACACTCCTGATCAAAATCTTAAGACCAGTTAAAAAAATTGCATGAATTTGCATTTTGCACTGTTGGATCTTAGGAAGGTTCTAAGTAGAGCTTCAAAATGCAAAAAGAAGAAATGGGAACAAGAGACCAAAAGTTGTGAGCAGGCAATTTATTGAAAACAACAATTTAACTCAAATAGGCTGTTCATCAGCTGATCAAAAGTTTAAGACCACAGCCTTTAAAAGCCAAAATCGGTGCAAAAATGTGGATTCCATGTCATTTCCTGTCAAGTAATCACACTGTGAAGATCTCTTGATGGCAAAGGCAAAAAAGCTCACCGTCTTTGAACGTGGTACGATTGTTGAACTACATAAACAAGGCCTCTCACAACGTGCCATCGCTGCTGAGGTTGGACGCAACAGTAAGACAGACTGTTTTTTTCCACTGTTCTTCAACAAAGTCACATACCGGGTGCTTCATGCGTGTGTGTGTATGAGCGCACACACACACACATTTTCTCTCACTCCTGGTATTTCACATGATGGCCTTAATGATAATGAGAAAAATAAAGAGAGCAACAGTCACCCTCGCTGGAATTAACGGTGCTAACGTTCACATTCGTCATATGTAAACTGATTCCTTCAGTGAGTTATGGGGCAGACAGGATGAGTTGCTGGTGAGTAAAAACTGAGAGACGACCGAAGACAGAAATATTCAACAGGGCTTCCAAAATTAAAAATACTGAATAAAGTCGGCCATAGCCTGAGTACCAGTGTGGTGAACCGACAAAGTGGAAGGCATTGCTGAGTATTTCTACTGCTGGAGTAGAGTGCTTCACAGGTGTCCAGTGGAGAAGTGGGACAGCTACACCCTGTGGATACCTGCCACTCACACACACACGCACTCAACGCAGCAGAGATCCTGACACTGCCATCTTTGATCTGAGTAGCTTATTAGAACAAAACTTATTGGAAAAATTTGCGTTTGAACATACATCAGAATGATAAATTCTAGCCATCTAAAATGACCGAAAACACATGACATTTCAATTCCACCCATGTCCCTTTTTGCTTACTTGGAGGAAGCTGTGTTTACGATCTATCCTGCAGACAGCCACCAGGGGGTGATCCAGATGACTTGGCTTCACTTATGGGAACCGACACGTCGTCCATCTGCCATCTTCGACCAAGTGTGACAGTTTTAAGAGTAGCTGGCCAATACAGGGCCATTAGGGAAACTTCCTTCAGGGGTTGACAGGGAACAAAGAGCTGAGAGAGAATTAATTATCTGTCATAACGCAAATCATGGGTCAAGACAAAAACTGGTGCAATATTCCCAAAAATTATATTTATTTTGAGCTAACTATGAACTGAACATAGCAATAAGATTGGGCGGTGTAAGTCAGTGGCATCAGTAGTGTAGATGCCAGTGTGTGAATGATGTAAGGTGCCGTGCGGTGGACTATGGACAACTAAACAAAATGCGCCGGTGCAGAGAACGGAGAAGAGAGCAGCGTGCTGAGAGCCTTATATCCCACATCTGCCACACACAACCAGTCGTGTGGGGGTGCACACGTGACTCAATCTCACATTCATCAGTCCAAAAACATTTTCTGATTCTTGCACAATTGTTTTTTAATAAGTTTGCCATTTCAAACTTCTCTGAAAGTTGTCCCTGAGTGGCCAAAACAGATGAATCCAACAAAGTACATAGTCAGTGCTACCTTTCTTTTTGTCCGGTGATTATTTGCTGTCCTCCCTTAAAAGCATTTGTAATACAGAGAGAGTTGCACTTTGCAAACATCTGCTAAATTATGTTAAAAGTCTGACTCTTCCTAGTGCACTATAGGTGCACACATACAGAATGTACAACTGAAAAACACTCAGCAAAAGCCTTAATAAATCCAGCCCCACGTACTTTGCCATAAAATGAAAGCATAAACTTCCAATTACCCTCTGCCCTTCATAATAATATAAATGCCCTCTAATATTCAGAGTATGGTGTTTTTTTGTAAGATGAAAAGCCAATTTCCTGGGTTGTCAGAAAGCAAAAAAAAGAGAACAAAATGCAAACTGTCTCATTACATCACACTGCTGGTTTATCTGCTGGAGAAAGCAAGAGAGCAATGGAGAAGAAGACAGGAGGAGTGGCAGAGTCGGGGAGATGCAAGGAGACACAGAGAGCTACGGTGACCAGCTGGAGCTGCCTGCATGTTTCTTTTTTTGCTACCCCATAATGAGGTAGAGAAGGAGTCAATCTGCATCGGGTTAATAAACAGTTATTCATCTTCAGCAAGGCACCCAGGAAACCGGAGTGGGTTTGCCCTTGGGCTAATCTTCAAGCCTGTAGGAGACAGCCGATTCATCAGAGTACTATTTAAACTGCATACTACAAACTTTCAGAGCCCCCCCACCCAAGGAAGCAAGTGGAAGAGAGAAAATGAGTGATTGAAAAGGGAGTACATGACATAGAGGGAGAGATGGAGGGAAGATAAGGTCGAGAGAAAGTGGAGGGTAGGGAAAAGGTGAGAGGGGTTGGGCTGCGAGTCCTGCAGTGATTTATGATGTTTGGAAAGTCAAGACTTTGAATTAATTAGGTAGAATCTGTGAAGTCGACTGGCAAGTGCGTTCAGGGGCCTGTGCGGGCTGCGCATGTGTACTTGTAAGTCATTTGACATAGTCATCAATAACAAGTGTGGATTTCAGGGTTTGAAATTACTTTCAAATTACGCCATCACCAATGCATCCAGAGAAATCATTCATGTTTGCAGACTGAGCGGGCATTTAAATGCAAAGTTGGGGATTGGTTGACCTTGACAGCGAGGCAGGAGCAAATTGAGTTGCTTCTTATCATAAGGTGGTTGATCGTGATGCCACTTTTGATACAGTGGCATCATGGCTGACAAATCTGAAAGGCAGGATTTATAGGGCAAAAAAGCTAAAAGTGTTCCCAGTATTGCTTTCCAAGTCTCGCCAAGCAAACCCATTCATTACCTCTGACCGGCGATAGACAAGGTCACATTACAAATTCACGAGGATTGCAGCAGACATTTTTCATCTTTGCCAGCAATATGTAGACTCAGCAGAGTGAGACACTGCTTGTTAGCACTGGCTGCATTACAGCATGTTCTACCATACTGCCTCTATTTAATGAAAGACTGCTAAATAAATCACAACGGCACCTTGGTCCCCCATGTGTAACACTAGGTATTCAGAGGCTGTTTGAGTTCTAACACCACCATAAAATAACACTAGTTGTGTTGGAACTCAATTAGCTATTGGATGCTATACAGTGTACACACCTACAAACAGCAGAGTACAAAGAACCTGTGCAGGAATCAATCACTATGGCAACTTTTATTCGCAGGAAAGGATATATCAAGTAGATATTTGTCAAATAGACTGATCTTAATACACATCCATGTGTATAGGTCTTCCTGTACAGCTCTGGAATCTTAACGTTTTGCAACAAACGGACTTCAATGAAACCTCATCACTTTTTTTGTGCACTGGATCTCATCCTCTAACTCCCATTTCAACACCCTTCATCCATCACCTTTATCTAACCCCTTAATTAATTTGAGTCTTATTTCCAGTCCATCTGCTTCATATAACTACCGCAGCTCCATCCAAAGTTAAGCCATTATTGATGTTTAGCTCCCAGCTACATATGAAGCAATACAGTTCAGCCATCCATGAAGCAATGCAACCGGCAATCTCACCGCAGTTTCTGAAGAAATTGCATTTGCTAGTTGACAATAAACTAATGAGCAGCAGAGCCAGACTCAGTCCTCACTGACTGGAAACTTTGTGTAAAACCACTTTATAAATCACTATGTTCAAATATGGTTTGAAATGAAGATAGAAACATGTTCGTTCATGCCAGGTGCACTTGGAAGAAGATCATAGCTTTGATAAAAATAATACAATAGTTTACAATTTAAAAAATGGAAGTTTCAGTCCAATTTAGACCCCAAGTCCTTAGAAAAGCTTATTTTCTAGTTTTCTAGTTCATAGGGATGTGTTTCTTTAAGTTATTTTAAAGAGGACAAGGAGCTCACCAATGGAAGTAGTTCCAAAGTGTCCCGACCCTCACCCAATAGGCCTGGTCAGCTTTGTTATTCAACTGTAACCAGGGCCGGTCTTTCCTACAGGCGACATAGGCGGTTGCCTAGGGCGCCACTCAGAGGGGGGCGCCAAAAACTGCGCCGAGCAAAAAAATAAAAAATAAAATAAGACAAAATATATATTTTTTTTTTGCTGGGCAGAGTTTTTTGCGGCCCTTCTATATGGGGTATGGCCCAAATTATTGTTTTTAATTACTTTCAAGTAATTTAAGTAGTTTCATTAGAGAAATCAGTGAATGACAGCAGCACTCAGGTGGGACGTTTGGCGCGGGAGCAGTTGAACCCCGCACTGTCAGGTGCAGTCTAGATGAGGAACTGAATGCTCCGTGTCTTTATTGCTGCTGCATTCATCCTGTATTCTACAGGTTAGTAGTGGGTGAGAGTCACCTACGTTAGCTCCTAAAGCCTCGCTTGATCACCACTGGTGTCATTGAGACATGTTGATGTTGTTTTGATTGTCTACTTAGAGTTAGACTGGTAATAACTTAGAAACTCCGCTGGGCAGTGAGGGGAGACACTCGCGCACTAGGTGGGCGGGGCTACATTCGCCTGTATAGGTGTTTATTTTACCTGCGCGTCGTCTTGCAGGCGGGTCGCGATAGTATATTGTTTACTTAACAGTGTGTAGTTCAGCTCCGACACACACAGACTCTGTAATTAAGTAATGTATTGTTATTGTGCCTTATAAAGACCAGTTATAAGCTTATGTTCAATAGGTCTATATTGTAAATGTTTATATTTCTTTATGAGTGATAATGTATGTTAAGATGTTTGGAGGAAATAGACACCATAATAACTGAATGTATGTTTTATGCACTTAAAATGCAGTTACACTCATTTGAATAAGATGCAGTCTGGATGTGGAACTGAAGGCTCCGTGTTGTTATTGCTGCTGCATTCATGCTGTATTCTACAGATATACTTTGTTGCTGTGGTATCAATTTTGGGACTCATAACATATATCTCCAACCAATATTCTGCCAGGAGTGAAGCTTGCCTAGAGCGCCAAATGTGCTAGGGCCGGCCCTGACTGTAACTGTAATGAGCCTCGTGAAATCAGGCAGGGTATCACATGGTCTTCACTTCTGCAGGATGTGAGTGACATTAAACATCTGTGTAAGTGGGACATAAACACCATTTACTAGCAACACAGACCCACGAGGACTGTACACAGTGACCAGTGGACAAAATACCAAGTGGCAATCAGGGCCCCCCCCACCTATAGAGCTCAAGGGTTATGATGAAGTTATGTCATAATCTACGTATTGAACTTCTCTAATGCTAATGACCTCACAAGAGGAAAACTTCTTTCACTTCTCGTATGAGATTGATTTCTCTGTGGTTTCATAACCATCTCCCCGATTTTTTTTTTTTTACCCTAAAGGTTCCTAATATTTGAGTGATATACCAACAGCTCTACGAATCCAACTCACATGTTTGGCAGTACTACTGCATATATGAAATAAGTTGTTTAAAGCCACCTGCGGCTTCAACAGGACAGCATGAAATCTTTGCAATCCTCAAAATATGTCACTTGAATCTGCATCATTTGGGTCTGGGAACTACAACTTTGATACGATTTTGCTGCAACAATTTGTAACCACTTCCGGTTAAATTATTTGTCCTGAGCCCAGTAATGATTATTTTAGGGTGACATAATAATTAACCCATGAAGTAAATTGACCAAGATTCAAGATTATTCTTTAATGTCGTTGCACTGTTTCACAAAATTCAACAAAAATCACAATACTCCCTGAGATTTAGAAAACAGTAACCAAACGTAGTATAAATGTGAAGGTTTTTGTAGTCGATGCGGTATTGTACAGGGAGCCAGTGAAGTTGGATGAGTACAGGAGTGATGTGATGATTCTGTGTCCCCCTCCCTTTTCTGTTCTTCTCCTGCAGGTCAGGTTTGTGGCTGACTTCTCCTTCTTTGCAGCAGACAAGGCACACCTGCTCTCACTCAATTCGGCAACCTCCCCATAAAAGCCTGGTCTCGACTCCACTGCGCTGCCACATAATTCTGTCTAGTTCGATAGATGTGCTGCATGTTTTTTGTGAACCTTCTATGCTTTTGTTTCTTGAATGTACCCGGATATCCTGTGTGCCTTGCTGCTCGCCTACGTTGTGTCTTCTGTGCAGTAAGCTTTGTTCAATGTGCCCAGCACTCCTGCTGCTTTGAGGATTCGACCAGTCAGCCTGCTCTCTGCCTCCACTGCCTGCAATGTATTGCTTCCTTTTTTTAGCAATAAACACCTTTGCTTATCATCACCTGCATGTCAGTCTCTGCTTTGGGGTCCAAAGTAAATCAAGACTTGACAACAAAGCTGTCAACAGAAATATAAACATGTGACACAGTGTAAAAATGTGGCATAGAAATACTACCAGCATACTTGCGTGCACTTGTAAAATTAATTGCAGACAAAAGGAGCGCCTGTGGACTATTGGTAGAAAATACAGACATCAGACTGGAAGGTCATTGGTTCGATGCTACGGACAGACAAAACATACCTGATATGGAACAGACCTGGATCTGTTCAGGTCCAAGACGACTCTCCCTACCCCACTGTCTAAGTGACGCTGAGCAAGGCTATCTTACTCCCCAACATCTGCTCCCTTGGCGCAGTCCATGGCAGCCCACTGCTTTGTATGTTCACATTGTGTATGTTGTGTCCTACTGTGGTCACACGGATGGGTCAAAAGCAGAGGACAAATTCCCCCCATTGCATGTACTGTGTGTGGGACCAATAGAGAAATCTTAAAAAAAGGATTTCAAGCAAGAATTAAAACAAACCTCTACTTCTAGATGAATACATGGGCAATGATATAGTGCAAGAAGCTGTTTCCTCTCAGCCTTGAGACTACAGGCAGTGCAGAGATCTCCATCCTCTGAGAAAAATCTATTGTCAGCAGGACAGAAAGAAAGTCATTGTGCAGTTTATACAAAACGCAAACCAGAATTTAGAGAGATTTAGCAGTAAATGGTCCCTCAGTCTTTTTGACCTGTAAGCAGAGTTTTATGGTAGTTTGTAAGAGTAAAATAGATGGATTAAACTCTCCGTTAGAATTAACTGTGGATTTAGCTCGATGAAATCAACACATGGAGGCTTAGGAACTCAACTGCAAGGCTGCATCTTTCACCTATACGCAACAATTTAAACACCGGGCAACTAAATCAGTATGTCGAAAAATACACAAACTATACATGTCCACAAAGCCAAGGAACCAACAATCAGGTTACCTCATGCTTACAACGCAAGCCATGACTCCACATTTTCCAATGCTATCTGTCTCGTCTTTCTACGACCAACTCTTACTGAACCAGCAGCTGATCAACAGCAAAAATCCCATCAACATAACATTTTCTTCCATAACTCTGGCAAAGGCACTAATCCAATGTAGCACAGAAAATTTTCAGATAATGCTCTGGATTGTTAGAGGCTTTGGGGCTACAACCGCATGATTTCAGAGGGGATTTTAAATCTGAAATGTGAAATTTCTGTGAGGAGGAAATTAAATGTTTAATTTGTCTCTGCCCTTAAACAAGAGCATCGTTCAACATGATTCACATTCACCACTTTCAAACTGATCCACTCAGTTCACCAAAATGAACATGCACTTTTAGGTTGTTCATGTACACTACACACACACACAGTCTTCAAGACTAACAAAAAATACAAATGTCTATCGCTTTGCTCCAAGCAACTTAGGTCTGTCTATCCCCAACAGTAGATTCACAAGTCATCTTTTATAGCTTATGTTATTTCAAACTATAACAAAATGTAAATTGACGTTTTCTCTGAGCTCTGGAGGAACAGGGGGAGAAAGAGGAATTTTAACTTGTTATACTTATGGTGGGCAAAGCTTCAATAAGTGTCTGTGTAGTCAGCAGTACACCACTCAGCTAACAGCAGAATCAGAAAGCATGTGCAGTTTGGAGAACATTACTAATGGTGTATTTTAGGACACTATAGACAATGTTTGGCCAAGGACCAAGGGCAGACTGAGAGAAATAGATGCCAATTTTTTTCTTCAGCTTTGGTGGCAGACACCCTCATAATGTGAAAGGCCACAGACCTGGCAGAAATGAGGAGGAATGCTATTATTTGACTTTACACTCAATCGTAAAGAGTATATTGACAGGGACTGTGCTGTCCAGCTGCTTCCCGACAGGCCTCATCTGATCTCTGGGCCGCTGGTTTGCACTGCTCTTGCAGGAGGTCACCTCAGTCATTAAGCTGCTGGTGTCTAACCAGGCTCCTTGTTTCAGCAGACTGACCTGTGACCTGACCAGTGCTGGGCAAACTTGAGTACTGTGTCTCTGTAAGAGCTTGTACACATGTGGATCTTTTTCTTCTGCAGCTCTGGGAAATTTAGAAAATGGAGGAGCAAAAAAAGGGAAACACCACAATAACTTTACCAACCATGAAGAACACTACTTAACAGTGTGTAAAAACAGAACAATATTTTGAGTAAAAACTATGTGACTGGTGGATTTTATCTCTAGTTAAGTATAACCAAACCTTTGAACGTTTAGTGTGCCATTGTTGAGCAGGGCAAATGTTTGTGTGTGAGTAAGTGATTATGTAGCAATAATAAAAGAGAAATCTAATTAATAATTTCTCTACTACCAAGAGCACAACCGATGATGTCATCTCATTGATACTGTGGTCTTTAATAATTTAGCGCCTGCATCTGTTTGATACCAAGTTTCAGTAGCATCCCTAGAGAAGGCGGCCGTCACACTGGAAGACATGCTCAGCTCTTTGCAGCTTTTGTTGTTGGTATAGATGATGTTTGCCTTTTCCAACCATGTGACTATCGCAGACAGAGAAACTCATACAGAAGCTGAGTATCAAACTCAATGAGATTGTTCACCTCTTCACCAGTAGCCCAAAAAACAATCAGGGAGAAATATTCTTGAGGCAAGATCAGCTCATCCAATTAATAACACTGTTTATGAAACAAATCTTGTTTTAGTAATTGTATCACATTGACAGTTTTTCTTTATTTTAAAGACATGCCCATATTATACTTGTGTGATAAGATCAGGGGTGTCCAAACTACAGCCCGGCATCCATTTTTAATTTGCCCGCATCAAAAAAATAAAAAAAATAAAAACTTACTTAAAGAACTTTGTAGTTTTGCTTTATTTTTGATGGAATTGTGCTTTCTGGATTCTTGTTGTGCTGGATTCGTACCCTCGGGGTTGAATGCAATTATTGTAAAGGCCGGCGCCTGCTTCTGCGGCTTTTCACGCAGCTGTATGGACGGACTCGTTTTAATTCATCTTTTCAAAGGGTTGCTATTGTTGTAAGAAATTCACCGGCAGAACACTAGGCGGAGTAACGTAACGTTTTTTTGTCGAAGATGGCCTTAGAGACGCCTTCTTTGTGTGTGGCAATCGTCGACTGTTTATTTACATCGCCACTGCTGCTTCTCATAGTCCCTCAGAACGCCCGCCCCCCCCCCCCCCCCCCCCCTAAAATGAAGCCAAGATATCCCAGATATGGGAGCTACCAGCTTTAGCTGGTGCAGATCATTTGGATCCAGAGTATGCACAGTAGTGATGGAGCCACAGTGATGAGGTCTCAGCCACCAATCATGACTGTTTTTTTTAGCACACAAGTTATTCAAACTAAACTTATCTGAAAATCACTTGAGTATACATCCGTGTGATTAGAGCTACGTACCATGACAAAAATCATGTTTTGAGAAATGCTGTACATTCCACCAACATGGAGGAGGCTAGGTTTATGACATATACTGCAGACAGCTACCAGGGGATGTTCCAGATTATTTAGCTTCACTTTATTAAGGAAAAAACAACTATACGAAAGCATAAAGTAACTATTATTGAAGGCTGGGAGTCTATTCCAGAATTCCTTTTCTTTCCCCATGTCTTTGGCCCCCGTGCTCCTCACAGCTGATATATCATGTTCATCCACCATACAGTGATGGAGAGACTGATAGACAGTGTGTTGGGTAGAATTAAAGAGCGAGAGAACACGACAATAAAAGGATGACAAATTGAGACAGAGAAAGAGGCAGACAGGCTGGCTGACATGCAAATATCCCCCAGCGGAAGTAGCTGTCCCTTGTGATAGTGATCCTGTCATCTGAGGAGGAGCCTGAACAAGAGCGGATGGCACACAGCAGAAGAGGACAGTTTATCCTTTTGGGCAGAATGGAGGGGGAATGCTGCCACAAATCTGAGACAAACAGACCCAGACACAGAAAAAGCGACTCTACGTCAGCATCACTTAGCTCATACAGATTATATCACACCAGCTAATGACTCCATTGAATATTGCCCTTTACTTTTAGGTGAATACTTCAAGTTTTAGGGATTAGGGACAGTTAATAAATAAGTCAGCAGACAGGAAAGTAACAGATCGGTTTAATCAATGGATGTTTGCTTTTACTCATTTATTAGGCAAACTAATTGTCACATTTTGTTGGGGGGAGGAGGGGTTAGTGAGGGATGGTGGATTTTCACTGATATTTCAAAAGTGTAGTGATTAATCATTGAAATAGAAATGCTTAGAAGACAGTGATTCTCATACAGTTTTTACCAACGTATTCCCATCTTTTCTGGTATCTTAATATTGCCCAGTTAAGAAGTTGGGTAGGTTTATGTTTTCACCAAATTGTTAATGTTTGTATCCAAGTGGTTTGTTGTTGTGCAATATTTTTTTAATATAATGCGCTGAGTTTTGGCTGCCATTGATGGACGTTTTACACATAAATTGCAAGTTAAATTATTTCAAGTTGCCTGTTGAACTCATCATTTTGTGTTTAATTAAAATCTAGCACTTCCCACATCAGATCTAAAACTACAGATGAATCACTAAAATAAAAAAATACTTCTGCTTTACTTTTCCTCTTTTTACAAAATAAGACAAGCCATTGTGTTTGGCCAATACACAACTGATGTTTGCTCATCGAACTGTGACAAAATTATTTATCTTTACCAAAGTTGCTTGGGCTTAAGTGTCTGCCATTCAAGAGGGTTAATCCAATCATCAACAGGATTTACATGCTGTTGGAACACCTCTGATAGCTGCTCTACATAAGTGACGATCCAATTCAATTTGGGTTTAACCATCTCTGCGTAATTTATTCTGCAGCCAAAAGGATTTTATTCCTCGTTGCCAATGAGCACAATGACCATTCTGGGGTTGGAATCTTGGCAAGAATCGAGTAATCAGGTCTTTGCATGACTGAATTGTCCCGCCAGTTGAAGCAAGTACATATTTCTGGTTTCACTCCTGAAATTTTTTTGGTCAACCTGGAAAAGTCAGAAATAAGTTGTCAGTTGTCAGTTGTTTTACTGTCCCTGCTGTTCCTGCTAAAATTTATAAAATTTCTTCTTACAACAATATTTCATCCAAATCAGCAATAGGGGTGCTTCAGTCATGCAACTCACATTTGAAATCTTTGCAGCGTAACAGAGTTTAGTGTCTGGGCTCCAACTTCACAACTCCCCCTGGTATGATTCGAGTTATGTTTGGGTGGTGGAGGGGCTGAATCAATAGACAGCAATACTGACGCATCAGCAGCAGAGGCCAAGCACATGGAGTGGTGGGAAATGAATCTTAAACAAACCAAATAGGGAGTGTGTGTATTATTGAGGATTGTGGACAGTGAATCAGCAGACCACATGATTGGAGCACTGCAGCTCGTGTTGGCTGCCTGAACCAGCTTGGAAGCTTCACTCCATTCTCGCTCGTGCACAGGACAGAAGAGGCTGAAGGCGGTGGAAGCGAGTCAGAGGGCTCTAAACCGGAAACTGCAATTTCATTAGGAACCGTTATAAGCAGTCGGCAGGTGGTCTAATCGTGGAGTGATTGATGAATAAAACATGTGGAAACATCACCTGTTGCATCTCAAATGAGAATGTAATCACTCCTCTGCCCTCTACCATAAAAAAGGGAGAACATTAACAACCAGAACAAGTGGTTTCAGCAGAACATGTGGGTTCTTCAGTCTATCCATAAAAGTGGGAAGCCTAATTGAAGATGTAAATGGTTCCACAGCAAAGGAGCGGCTACAGCGAACGTGCGATCCCTGTCACCCCGAAGCCTCGACCGAGCGACAGCCAGAAGCAGTTAGCCTGAGGATGGAAGAGATCTGGGATTGGCTAGGGGGCAATGAAGCGCTGAGATGTACTCGGGCACAACGCCATGTAATGATTTAAAAACAGTTAGAAGAACCTTGAAATCTATCCTGTACCCAACTGGTCGCCTAGATGAAAGAGCAGGTGAGATGCCTTTCTGTCGCTACTTTCTGCTCGACAGGCGCGTAACATTTTTCTTAACTATTGGATCACAGAACTATTTGTTAATCTTTGAGGCTAAATTCAGCTTCAGATCAGTGGTTATGTTTGTTTTGGTGTGAAGTTGGTGTGAATATTAGCAGTCATTCCCAACAATCACTTACCCCACTTGATATAATTCACTGTACTGCAATATTTACAGGAATGACAATAACAGTGACTTATGTAAATCAAAGAGCTTTACCACAGCATTCATGCCATCATTTCTCAGTACAGGTAAATCTAAGGGGGGTATGATTCAATATTATTTATATTAAAATGATACAGTGAACAGTACATCCCTTGGGTCTTTACTGCTCTACTGAATAGAACTACTGTAATATAATGTGTCACTTTGTTTCATGGCTAATTGGTTGTAAATGAGCGATTCTCATTAAGTCTTCTTGAAGGAAACTAAATCATGAGGGAAAACGTGTTAAATTTCATTGCCACTGGCACGTAGCTCGTACTAGGAATTGAGAAAAGCACTAGTTCAGGCAGGCCACAAGATCGAGCTCTGTCCCAAACCCACAACAGCTCATTCTCCTCCACATTGTAACTGTTGAAGTTACAATGTCCAATTTAAGCTGCATCGTACTACGATCTCTTTCTGCTGAAAACAACTTTGCCATCTGCTTCCAGCCAAGCTCCGGCATTTCATATTTGACTTGTTCAATGTCTTGCCTTTGTCATGGATGCCTGCTCTGTTCGGTTGCCTCAAGTCATAGCCCTTTGCCGCTGCATGTATAGTCTGTATAGCTGTCACTTTGTGTGGAGCCACGTACGCAGGGGATATACATTATAAACATATATATGCATACACATAGATAATTTAGGTGTGACACAGTTGTATGCACCTATAATGCATACTCTGACCTGCCAATTGATAATAATAGGTCTGTGGATTCTGTTAGTGTTTTGTTTGTTGTCTCTCCTCCTCCCTTTCTCTGTCTCCCTGTGCAGGTTGTGTGTGTGTGTGTGGCTGGTTCCTAGATGCAGCGGACAAGGCACACCTGTTCTCAATCCACCTCATCATCCCCTCTATAAAGACCTGGGGCCTCATGTACTAAGGTTGCGTACGCAGAAAAACGTGGCGTACGTCCTTTTCCACGCTCACGTTCAGATGTACAAAACGTGAAATGACCGTAAAAATGTGCGGTCGCCACGCCAGCTCCAGAGCTGTCGTACGCACGTTTCTACAGCTATTGTTCCTTTGGCGACACTTAGAGGTGACGCTGGGAAACTGGGAAAAAAGGTGAAAACAATGACTCATCAGAGTGATTTGCAAATCAGAGACACACTAATGAACAATTAACACACCTTGCAATTATATGGGTGGCTATAAAAGCATGCGCAATGGATGAAGAAAATTGTTTTAACAATGGCTGTGTTAGCGTTGTTAGAGGACATCGCAAATGGTCACATCCGAAGGGAACGTATATTTAGGGAACGCGAGGACTTACTCGCAAATGATGACGATTGGCTCATGAGCCGATTTCGTTTCCCCAGGCCAGTATTACTGGAGGCGTGCGCAGAGCTGCGGCCGGCCCTAGAGCGCCACACAGCCAGGAGCCAGGGGTTGTCCGTGGCCACACAGGTGCTGACCACGCTGGGGTTCCTGGCAACAGGGGCCTTCCAGCGGGAGCTGGCCGATCGGTCAGGAGTGTGCCAGTCCACCCTGAGCCGAGCCATGCCAGCTGTGTGGGACGGAATCATCCGAATGTCATCCAGGTACATCAAATTCCCATACAATGCTGTTGAACAGGCCCACATTAAAGCGCAATTTGCAGCAACAGCCGGTTTCCCTAATGTAATCGGAGCTGTTGACTGCACACATATTGCCATAAAAGCGCCATCACAGGATGAATTTGTTTACGTTAACAGGAAACACTTTCATTCTATCAATGTCCAAGTGATATGTGATGCGCAAATGCAGCTCCTTAACATCGTGGCAAGGTGGCCTGGTTCAACGCACGATTCATTAATTCTGACCAACAGCATGGTTGGGAACAGGCTGGAGGCTGGCACTGTACGCGATGGGTGGCTTCTGGGTAAGTAAATGCTTTATTCGTGTAATTGTCCCGTATGTATAAACCAGCGTAATGCACATCTGGGGCTTGTGCACATCCAAATATCATGTTTCTCTGACGTGTTCAGTATTCACGTCAGTAAAAGCGGGCGTAAAGTTAGAAATGTCGCCCGCGGTGCACTTCTGCATTCATTCATTGTGTGGTTTTTACGTTGTGTATTGTATTCTGCGGCTTCATCTGACCCCAGGGGGCCGTGGCCACCCCCTAAGAACGTGGCTGATGACCCCTCTTACGAACCCCAACACCGACCAAGAGAGGAGGTATAATGACCTCCATTCCCGGACGCGAATAATTGTGGAGAGGGCAATCGGCCTGCTGAAGGGACGGTGGCGATGCCTGGACAGGTCGGGGGGGGATGCTACTCTACAGACCTGAGAAGGTGTGCCACATTGTGATGGCCTGTGGCGTCCTCCACAATGTGGCACACCGCCATGGCATACCACTGCCAGAGCAGCACAACCCCCCACTGGAGGAACCGGATGCTGGACCCGTCAACTGCAACCCACCCCGAGGAGCCATACGGGCCCGGCAGAATGTGATTTCAAGCATGTAAAGAGGCAAGGACAGAATTTACTTTGACACAAGTGTATTTATTGACGCGCTTATGTCACCGAGTACATTTATAAGCCGATCAAGGCGATCATTAATGCCACCGATGGCTCTGACGATTTCTACCTGTGACTCCAGCACAGCTCGGTTGAGGACACGGCCGGTCGGGTGGTTGGCAGATGAATTGGAGGCGCCGCGTGCAGCAGAGCCGGTGGAGAAACCGGAGTCAGCGGTGACGCTGGAGACGCCGGGGCCGACGGAGGAGTTTTGAATTTTGTCTATTCAAAAATAAAAAATTTAAGTTAATAAACACGAGTCAAAGTCTTTAATATCCTGGCATCTTTACGCACGACTCATGTGTATTGTAAGCAGCCAATTGTATGACCAGTATAATTACAGCATTTATGAATTCAGCATATTTACCTTGGGGATGATCGGTGTCCCCTTCATGGGCTCCCACCACTCCGGTGAGAGCTGTGTCACCGATCAAAGCGGCCACTCTCAAATCGAAGGGGGAGAGTTCCCCCACTCCCGTCCCCCCACCTGTTGTGGTCACGCTTCGGCGGTGGGCAGAAACCCTCCGCTTCACCTCCACCTTGAGGTCTGACCACTTTTTTTTAATTTCAGATTGTGTGCGCTGCTGAGACCCCACTGCATTGACGGCCTCGCAAACATGCTCCCACTCATTTGTCTTTTGTTTAGCATTTATCCCTGTTGACAGGGTACCAAATAAAATATGCTTGCGCATTTCTACCTCGTGGAGCAAAATCTCGAGCTCGGACTCCGTGAAGTTGCGTTTTTTAATTCTGTTCATGGTGCCAGGTGATCGGATTAAGAGGTGAATCTCAGGTCCAGGGGCCTATTTAAATGAAATTGCATATTTAAATGAGGGCGTGGACAGGGAGGAGTTTGGCACGTTGGCATGTGCGCTCAATTCCACGTTGATTGAGATGTACAAAAGAAACGTGCTTGGATCCATGCGTTCGCACACTTTGATACATCTGAATTTATTTGTGCGTAAGACAGTTTCTGGGTTTTGGCGTACGCCAAGTTTCAGTATGAAATCCACGCAAGTCTTAGTACATGAGGCCCCTGGGGTCGGAATTATAAAGGAGTGTGTAGGATTCTTACTTAAAGTGTGCGTACGCACAAAAGCCGGAAATGGCATACGCCAAAGCTAAATCCGATTTATAAAACTGCGCGCACGCACAATTGAATGCAATTAAATTATGCTCCTGACAAACGGGTTTCCACCGTGAGTCCTAACGGAGGCCTAGCATCAAGCGATTTGAAGTGGCCAACGGTTATAAATCCGACCCCTGGTCCGCTCCACCCTCGTGTCTTCTCATATTTCTACTAACTCCTGTGTTTCATTATTCTACTCAGAACCTCTGTGTGCCTTACCGCTCGGCTTCTCATCCTCGCCTCATCCTAGATCTCCCAGCCAGCCAGCACCCTGCAGCTCCAGCCTGCACCTGCTTCTCCTGCCAGTAAACTCCGTTACTTCTTTCACAACAACTCGTTTTTGACTGCTTTGGGGTCGAAACCTTATCACAAACCTAACAGAATAATCTGGCCAAAAATAGACCCCGCAGATGCGGAGAAATTCAGACAGGCTCCTTCGTCCCAAGGAACTCATGTGGGACAACAGCCCTCCCTTCCACTGACTCTTTCTCACTCATGCATCCTAACTCTGCCACTGACATTCTCCTTTCTACTCTGTCCTCCTCTCTTGACTCTCTCTGTCCTCTTACGTTACGACAGGTCCGCAAGTCCCTCCCAGCTCCGTGGTTGTCTGACTCTGTACGTGCCGTCAGAGCCACTATGCGATCATCAGAAAGGAAATGGCGGAAATCTAAACACCTGGAGGACCTGCTATCTTATCAGTCTCTTCTCTCCTCTTTTTCTGCCTCCATTTCCACAGCCAAAAGCACTTCTTACCAAACTGCAATTCAAGCCTCATTTTCTAATCCCAAAAAACTCTTCTCCATCTTTTCCAACCTCCTCAACCCTCCCAGTCCCCCTCCTCCTTCCTCTCTTCTACCAAGCCACTTTGTCAACTACTTTACCAAAAAGATAGATGACATACGCTCTTCATTTTCTGATCCTCCTTCTATAACCACACTTCCAACAACTTCATCTTCGTCCCCTTCGCTCTCCTCTTTCACCCCCCTGTCTCCCAATCAAGTTCTGACCTTGGTAACCTCCGCCCGCCCGACCACCTGCCCCCTTGACCCCATCCCTTCTCACATTCTCCAGTCTATTGCCCCTGACCTTCTTCCTTTTCTTACCCATCTAATCAACACTTCCCTGTCAACTGGCTGTTTTCCTAATTCTCTGAAGGAGGCAAGAGTAAATCCTCTCCTGAAGAAACCCACCCTGGACCCGTCTGAAGTAAATAACTACAGACCTGTCTCTCTCCTTCCCTTTGTTTCCAAAATTCTTGAGCGTGCTATCTTTAATCAACTTTCCTCCTATCTTAACCACAATAATCTTCTTGACCCTCACCAGTCTGGTTTCAAGGCAGGTCACTCAACTGAGACTGCCCTCCTTGCTGTCTCTCAGCAGCTTCACACTGCTAGAGCAGCCTCTCTCTCCTCTGTCCTCATCCTTCTAGACCTCTCTGCTGCATTCGACACAGTGAACCACCAGATCCTTATTTCCTCCCTTCAGGACCTCGGTGTCTCAGGCTCTGCTCTCTCCCTGCTCTCTTCCTACCTCAATGAACGCACTTATAGGGTAACTTGGAGAGGGTCTGTGTCTGAACCTTGTTCCCTCTCTACTGGGGTCCCTCAAGGTTCTGTCCTAGGTCCTCTCCTCTTCTCTTTGTACACCAACTCCCTCGGCTCTGTCATTCACTCACATGGCTTTTCCTACCATAGCTATGCTGATGACACCCAACTAATCCTGTCTTTTCCCCGATCAGAAACACAGGTAGCAGCACGAATCACTGCCTGTCTGACCGACATCTCTCAGTGGATGTCTCAACACCACCTGAAGATTAACCTTGACAAAACTGAACTTCTTTTCCTTCCAGGGAAAGACTCTCCCATCCACGACCTGACTATTAACTTTGACAACTCTGTGTTAACCCCCACTCCGACGGCTAGGAACCTGGGCGTAACACTCGACAGCCAACTCTCCCTTACTGCCAACATTTCTGCAACAACACGGTCCTGTAGATTCATGCTGTACAACATCAGGAGAATACGCCCCCTTCTCACTCAGAAGGCGGTGCAGGTTCTGGTCCAGGCTTTGATCATCTCACGTCTAGATTACTGCAACTCGCTCCTGGCAGGTCTACCTGCTACTGCCATCCGACCTTTGCAGCTCATCCAGAATGCAGCAGCTCGACTGTTTTTTAACCAACCTAAATTCACTCACACTACTCCTCTCCTCCGCTCCCTTCACTGGTTACCAGTGGCTGCTCGCATCCGGTTCAAAACACTAGTACTTGCGTACCATGCTGTGAACGGATCCGGTCCAGTCTACATTCAGGACATGGTCAAACGTTACACCCCACCCCGTTCACTCCGCTCTGCTTCGGCCAATCAGCTCGTTGCTCCCTCACTGCGAGCTAAACAATCATCAAAAACACGACTGTTTTCCGTCCTGGCTCCTAAATGGTGGAATGAGCTCCCCATTGACATCCGGACATCAGAAAGTCTACACATCTTCCGCCGAAAACTAAAAACATACCTCTTCCAACTTTACCTTGAATGAAAAAAAGAAAAAAAAACAAAAAAAAAAACACTAACAACTTTTTGAAACTAACACGTTAGTAGCACTTAAATGGCACTTACTTATAGCACTTTGTAGTTTTGCTTATTTGAAGAAATTGTATTTTCTTGATTCTTGTCGTCCTTGGTATGTACCCTCGGGTTTGAATGCACTTATTGTAAGTCGCTTTGGATAAAAGCGTCAGCTAAATGAAATGTAATGTAATGTAATGTAACACGAGAATGCTTTGCACAAGGTTATGGAGGCTCTCACATTTAGATTTTTTTCCGTCAACCTCCAGGAGCATGTACAACATGTCAACATTGTGAGAGACTCCTGGAGAATAGACTTTACGTAAAAGCGGAAATATGTGATTTGCATGTTCCCTCTGTTAGTTTTTGGGGTTTTATTGTGGAGAAGGGGCAAATCAAGACCGACCCTGCCAAGGTTAAGGCAGTGGCCGAATGGCCCACTCCTACATCAAGAAAGCTAATTCAGAGGTTTCTCGGGTTTGCTAACTTTTACCGCAGGTTTATCCGGGACTATAGCAGAGTTGCCACATCTCTTACCAAGCTGACTTCGGTTAAGGTTCCTTTTTGTGTGGTCGCCGGCAGCCGAGGTTGCTTTCTCAAGACTCAAGTTGTTGTTTTCCTCTGCACCTGTATTAATTGATCCAGACCCTGCTGTTCAGTTCATTGTGGAGGTGGATGCCTCCGACTCCGGGGTTGGGGCCGTACTCTCTCAGCGCACCACCTCTGACCTGAAGCAGCACCTGTGTGCTTTTTTTCCCTGCCAGCTCTCCCCTGCGGAGAGGAATTATGACGTAGGGAACCGAGAGCTGCTTGCGGTCGTTCTGGCCCTGCAGGAATGGAGGCACTGTCTTGAGGGTTCCACTCACCCTTTCATTGTTTGGTCTGACCATAAGAACTTGTCCTACCTTCGTTCTGCTCGCAGGCTCAACTCGCGCCAGGCTCGGTGGGCGTTGTTCCTGAGGCGGTTCCACTTCACGCTCACCTACTGACCGGGGTCGAAGAACATAAAACCGGATGCGCTGTCACGTCAGTTTGCACCTCCTGTGGAGGACACATCGGGGAGCACCATTCTGCCATCCGCCTGTGTGGTGGGAGCAGTGGGATGGGAGATCGAAGGTGTGGTCCAGGGGGCCCTGAGGGATCAGCCAGTTCCACCAGGATATCCACCAAACCGGCTGTTTGTTCCCTTGGTGGTCAGGCCTCCGGTTCTTCAGAGGGGTCACTCCTCCCGGATCGCCTGTCATCCTGGTTGTCGCCGGACCCTGGCCCTCCTCCAACAACGTTTCTGGTGGCCGATACTAGGCATTTTATCGCCGCCTGTTCTGTCTGCGCCTGAAGCAAGGCTTCGCACCAGGCTCCGGCAGGATTGCTGCGCCCCCTACCCATCCCTCACCGCCCTTGGTCACACTTAGTGACCTATAACTTTACCACGGGCCTGCCCCCCTCTGAAGGCAATACGGTGGTTCTTACTATCGTGGACCGGTCTTCGAAGGCGGCTCATTTTGATCCCCTAGTGAAGTTGCCGACCGCCAACCTGCTTGTGATACACGTTTTCCGTTTACATGGCATTCCGGTGGACATTGTCTTGGACAGGGGTCTGCAGTTCTCCGCCAGGTCATGGAAGGCATCTGCCAGGCGCTTGGGGCGTCGGCCAGTCTATCTTCGGGGTACCATCCGCAGACCAACGGCCAAACAGAACGGGCAAACCAGGTTCTCGGGGCGGCCCTACGCTGTGTGACAGCAAAACATCCGGCATCCTGGTCCATACACTTTCCTTGGATAGAATATGCACACAACTCCGTGGTCCCCTCCGCCAGAGTTATTTCCCCATTCATGGCCACTAATGGTTTTCAGCATCCACTCTTCCCCTCCTAGGAAACTGACGTGCTCCTTAGTACCTGCCGGGGCAAAAGGTCTGGTTGTCATCTTGGGATCTGCCCCTCCAGACCGAGACCCGAAAGTTGATCCCCAGGTACATTGGACCCTTCGAGCTAGATCGTATCATTAATCCCTATGCGTTGAGACTTAAGCTTCCCCCGTCTTTGAAAATTCACCCTACATTCCACGTTTCTCTCCTCAAGTCCTCTGCTTCTCCTGCCAATAAACTCTTACTTCTTTCACAACAACTCGTTCTTGTCTGCTTTGGGGTCCAAACCTTATCACAAACATAACAAGGACATTAGCTTTGGAGATTAGCTTTAAACAGAAACACTTTGGTTAAGTTTTAGAAAATACTAGCCAACTAAACAAAACAAAAAAAAAGAATTGCTTTTACATTGTTATGGAGCTGTGAACTTGTGAAAAAATGTAAATACCTTTTTCCCCACACTTGCTTAATTATGTGAGAGCTAAATCAGTGCCTTGCTAAATGTAACACCTGAGGCATATTGAAGAATCCGCAAGCAATATAAATGTCCTGATATCATCTTATTCTGTCACGATATCAACTTTTTCTTTTAACTCTCACATTTTCACACATGAGGCCTTGGTTATCCCTGTGTGAAATACAATATATGAATATCACCTGATGTCTACAACGCAAACTCTGGCAAGATCAAGACAGTTTGCAAATGTATTTTCTCACCTTTCAATGGCTGTGATCTAAAAAGCAACCAGTATGCAAATCGTAATAGAAGAAAGGAAAAAGGAAGGTTTAACAGATCTTTCAAAAGACCAGCATCATCAAAACAGCCATCATATCAGGATCCAGCAGAATCGGAACTGTCTCCAATGTATGTGAGTGCATGAGTCTGGATAAGGGCAAGATGATAAATTCTGTGTTTGGCTGAAGTGTTTAAGACCCCCTGACCTATAAACTTTAGGAGTGGAGTACGAAATCTGACAAACGCTTGACTCAGTGGTATTGAACTCAGAGGTAAATCTGTCAAGAGGGCTTATAACAATGTAAACAAACTGTGAGTTGAGGAGAAAGTAGAAACAACAGTGAACTGATTTAACTTTTCAGTCAAGTACAGTTACAATTTAACCGTGTACTATCTGGTGACTGGTTTCACTTGTACATAACAGCCCATGATTAAAATAATCAGGTAAAGAGTGAATAATGGAATAGAAAAAGAAGGCAGTTTTACGGTGATTTTGTGATAAGAGTATTCAAAATCTTATACCAATCAGTTACCGGTTCTAATGTGACAATCACTGAATAAACCATGTACCCAAATATACACTTTCTGGGTGAGTTTTTTTTTTTAAAGTCACAACTAAAAATAGATGTGTGTGAGCTGTATGTCAATCTGGGATGCACCTACTGTCGAAGGAACCCTCACTACTTTGCGTTATTCCCAAAGATCAATTAGTGTAATCTTTTGGACAGTACCAAGTTGGGATGAGCGAGTACAGCATTATCTGTATCTGTATCTGTATCTGTTAACCATATGAATTATCTGTATCCGTATCAGTACTCGGTGTGGGCCTAACCCGGAAGTGGGTGTGATTTAGCCAGGAAGTGGGCGGGATTTAACCCGGAAGTAGGCCGGGTTGTCTTGAAACGGGCGGGGCTTTAACCAGTATGTTATTTTAAGCATGCAATTGATATGGGTTGATCAAAAATTGTTATATTTATTGCTGATTAGAGAACTATACACAGCAGCATCAGCATTGAGCTTCAGATCAATGATTTTGATCACAATAGCAAATGAACTATTTACAGAACAAGTTTTGCAACAATGAATACAACACATGCTGTTGCAATTATGAAGTGAAATGTAATAACAAGTATTTTCATAATCAACATAACCTTCTTTTTTAACTTTGACATTTTTTTATGATTTTTGTATTTTATTTTTTTTTAAAATTTATTTCCACACCAGGTGTGTGTGTGTGTGTGTGTGTGTGTGTGTGTATGTTTATGTGTGTGTATGAGTGAGTAAGAGAGAGACAGAGAGAGAGAAAGGGGGTGGGGAGACTGTGTTCTACGGATCAAATAGTCCGATGCTGTTTTTCAGATCTGCATTGACTTTAGCTGTTCTAAAAAAACGCTCAGACTGGACACTTGTAGGTGGACAACTGAGATGCTGCAGTGCAAAGCGTGTAAGATTGGGCCAGCATTGAAGCTTGCCTGACCAGTATTTCACTGGGTCATCGGTAAGGCTGATGTTCCCATCTGCCAGGTAGGCCTCCACATCACCTGATGGTAAATGTGTCCTCATTGGAATAGCCGATTTCTTTTTCTGCAGGAAAGACAATACTGAAGTGCTGCTGGTGTCAGGTGTCTCTTCTGTGTTTCTTGCAGGTGTAGCCACAGGGTTACAGAGCTCCATCCTGTGGAGTAATGTCCTCTTCAGTGCCTCCACATCAATATTGTCTGGAAAACAGCTGGCTTTATATCTGGGGTCAAGGAGAGTGGCGAGCAGAAATGTGGAGTTTGCAAAAATTGGTTGGAAACGCCATTCTAGTTCTTTGCTCAGATTGGCTGCCAGTCTCCTTGCTGCTGTGCCTAACTTTTCCCTGGACTCAGCCGCAACATCTTGGCCCAGCCCCACTGTGGCATCCTGATCATCATCACCAGCCATGAACTGATCAGATTCATCCTCAAATTCCTCACCAGCTGCAAGACCTCCCACATGCAGTGACCTGATGATGGAGCAGAGGCCATGCAGGAGGGGGATGACCTCAGAGATGGAGGCGCTGTGTTTTGAGAGTGCCCTTGTGACCTCCTCAAAAGGACAAAGAACAGTGAGCATGTCTGATGCTAACCTCCACTCATTTGGATAGATGATTGTTGGAGCTCTACCCATGTTAGACTCCTGTGTCATAATCTGCACAGCCCTGCGCTGTTCCAGCAGCCGCTGGAACATGTAGAACGTATAGTTCCACCTTGTTTTTATATCTGTTATGAGCGTGTGCTGGGGGAGATTCAACTGTGTTTGCAGCTCATGTAGTCTGTTGCTGGCTTTGCTTGAGCGATGAACATGGCCAGATATGATCCTGGCTTTGGAGAGAAGGGATGTCACAACCCTGTCCTTCTCCAGTGCTTTGATCACCACCAAGTGAAGCGTTTGGGACATGCAACGGATGTGCCCATATTCAGTCAAAGCTTTCACCATGTTGGCTGCATTATCTGAAACAACAAACCGTATTGTGACAGATTGACCAACAGACTCTTCCCACTCTCTCATCTTTTCCTTAAGGCAGCACAGAATGTTGTTTGATGTGTGCTCAATGTCCAGCACACCAACATTTAGCAGCCCTGCTTTCCTCTGTACTGAAGCTTCCCCTACACGTTCACACCAGTGCCCAGTTAGACAGAGATATGCATGTGCGTTGTGATTGCTGGTCCAGAGATCTGTAGTGAGGTTGATGACACCTCCTTCAGCTGCCTTAATTGACTGGACCAACTCCCCTCTCATTGCCCCATACAGCTCAGGCACTACAGTTCGACTGAAATAGTGCCTCGATGGGATCTTATACTTGGGCTCTAAAAAGCCAACAAGTGTCTTGAAGCCTCTCCTCTCCACCACAGAGAAAGGTTCAAGATCAGTGCAGATCATTTTACCAATCATCTCTGTAATTTGTTTTGACCGGGGATGGTTTGCTGAGAATGGCTGCTTTGCTGCAAATGCAGTGAGTATTGGTGAAGAGGAAGATGAATGTGAGCCCTTAGTAGCACCCAGCTGAACACCAGTGACCCGAGAAGGAAAAGGAGAGGAGGAGGAGGTGGCTGATACAGTGGGCTTTCTAATGTGATGGGCATATAGCAGATGGTTATGTAGAGATGTTGTGTTGTAATGTTTTGCATCTCTACCTCTGCTTAGCTTGGACTTGCAAAGCTTGCAAATGGCTTTGGAGGGATCATTTTCAGACACAGTGAAAGAGTCCCATACTGCAGAAGTCCTCTTGGTCTTTGGTGGAGGAGGATCTCCATCACCAGATGCAATATTGGTCTCAGTGGGGGAAAGGTGGGTGCTACTGCCACCCTCACTGTCCTGCAAGGTTAAGCAAACTCTGACTGGCGGTTCAGTGTCAGCTGAAATACTCTCTGTATCACTCATTATTCTGTATCACTGATCATGAGAGAGAGAGAGAGAGAGAGTGTGTGCGTGTGTGTGTGTGTGTGTAGCTTAATTTGTAATATCTGTTATACCACTACTACCTACAACGTGTCAGACACTCAGTGCGTGAAGTAAAATAAAACTGGTTAGAGCCTACTGACGGTTTAAAAAAAAAAAAAAATCCAACGAGAGAGAGAGAGAGACGCGAGAGAGAGAGACGCGAGAGACGCGAGAGAGAGAGAGAGACGCTAGAGAGAGAAGCCAGAGAGAGAAGCCAGACACTCAATGCATGAAGAAACCCTAAACGTTAACGGAAAAGACCCGCGAACCTGAGTGACTGAGAGACATAGAGCTGTTCTGTGCGTGAGTGAGCAGAGCGATGTGTGAAGGGGAGGAGCGCTGTGACGCTGTGTGAGGATTTTCATTCAGTCCGAGCACAGATAATGACTCGTATTACTCGTATAATACTCGTGCTCGGCAAAAGTGCTTTATCCGTACCGGATACTCGTTTCAGCCGAGTATCCGGCTCATCTCTAGTACCAACACACATTCACTCTACAACAGAAGGATTCAATGAAAATCAGAGAGGTCCGAAGGAGAAAGCTTCCTTTACAAAATTACCAGATCATCTAGTGTTGTGATTCAGTGCAATATATATTCAAATATTAAATGCATACATGTCTGGAGTCAACATCTGACCAGTCAAAGAAAGTATAATGCAATATATTTTAACTATATTGTTTACCCATTCAACTTCAGGGGTTATAAAAAAATGTACGATTCGCCTTTCTCATGTCAATTAAAGTAGCCAACAAGAGTCAGGAAAAACTACCAAAAATAACATCTTAAATGGAAAATGGTTTTGTATTTATATAGCGCTTTTCTAGCCTTGATGACCACTCAAAGCGCTTTAGAGTACAGTTTTTTACATTCACCCATTCTTACAGTGCATCTATCCGCAGCACTTTGTTATTCTATGGGGGGCCATTTAGGGTTCAGCATCTTGCCCAAGGACACTTCGGCATACAGATGGGTCAGACTGGAGATTGAACTGACGCCCTTCAGGTTGGAGGACGACCCCTCTACCCCTCAGCCACAGCCGCCAACGAGGGAGAAGGAGAGAGACACACATGTGAGGGATCCCTCCGTCACAAGTGGAGAGCAGGAGGATCCAAATGCAGGAGCCACGTTATGGTGAAACAACAAAAACTGTGCATTAATGAAGGCTGAGAAAGGTGAGGGACAAAACAAAGTCTTATAATAAACATGCACAATCAACCAGGAGAGAATTGAAAAGTATAACTTATCAAAACAGAGAAAACAAGATAAACCCAGTAACAGGTTGACAACATTAACAAAGGAAACAAAACACGGCACGTAACACAGTTTGTTGTCTCTGTGGTTCATTTTTTTTTCTCTCTCGCCCTCTCCTCCTCCAGGTGGGTGCTCTGGAAGCACCTCCACTGGCAAAGCTGAGGCCACACTGAATATGGTTGTGGCCTAAACAACCCTGAGCAGAGTCAGCTGTAACCAATTTGGAGAAGTTGCATAAGGACAACCCAGTCTCATTAGAAAAGTTTTTTTAAATTTTAACTCAGTCTTTGTCCGCTAATTGTTTTGCATTGGCGCGTGCCCACGTCACGTGATTCCCAAGTTCCCGTCTGCAGAAAGGAAAACATGGCGGACATTCCATGTTTTTTTCAGATAAAAATATAATTTTGTAACTTAGTTTGGGCATACAAATACATTCTGACGTCATTTCTAGTTTCAAATTGTTTCAGATCTCTCCAGAAAATTTTAGGATTTCTACGTATTTTTTGTTCCTAAGATGGTTGTTAGGGAATCTGCAATGGAAGAGGTCTTTCACTATAGGTGTTGAGTGTGTTTGAAGTTTGATTTTTTTTTCTAAAATACATTATTAATACATGATTAAACTGATTTATAAATTATTCAGATTAACAAGGGATGTATTTGTCTAACATTATTGGACTATACAAGATCAATTTGCTTGAATTTTTTCATAACAAGATGTTTGTATGTTGTAAGAAAGTTTTAAGTAACAAATGGTATGCTTTGCTTCTCAATTCTTGAATCAAAGAGAATCCTGCTGGGACAGAGCAGTTTGTTTGGATTGATGAGGACCAGGAAGGGCAACCTCTCCCAAAAAGGAGGAGAACAGGAGAGAAACGGAAGTGCTGTTCAGCCACTGGTTAGTAGTTTTTTCCTTTCTGTTCATTTAAAACCGTACTTAATTTCTCCTCAAGCAAGATATCAAATGTATTTTCATCCTTCTGCAGATGCCTCGGGAAGCACAGACCCTTCAAGTGCTCCCTCTACTAGTTGACAACAGATGGATACTGGGAGAGTCCAAAACATAGTTAGTTTTTCTTCTTGTTTGTAATAGTAAGCTGTAAGCGTGCTGCGTCATTTCGTCACTTCCTGTTTACCTGTCGCTGATGGTGGTCGCCATAGATATATATATATATATAAAGGCTAGATGTCTCATCCGCCTTTCCGGTCAACGGAGTCGAATGTCCGCACCTGGCGGCCATCTTGCCACAGGCAGCTCGCCCACCCATAACATTGTGTTGGTAGTGGTACATGTTCTTTTTAAATAAAAAAATAAAATAAAAAATCTTGATGTATATTTGTAAAGGGAAATCTTGTAAATATATAGAACACTATTCTATTTTTTAGAAAATAACATAATTATTCATAAGTATGCAGTGTCATAACTACATGTCTGATGTTTGTAACAAACCAAACCATTTAAAAATCGGTTGAGAATTTAGCAAGTTATGGTTATTTAAAAAGTACGTACCACTACAACAAAATGTTATGGGTGGGCAAGCTGCCTGTGGTAAGATGGCCGCCATGTGCGGACGTTCAACTCCGCTGTCTGAGACATCTAGACTTTATATATATCTATGGTGGTCGCTCTCTGAACTAGCTCCTCTGCTAAACACAGCTGTTTCTCTGTATTACTATAGCTAAAATCACCGGTCTATAGTTAAACACTGTTACGACCCTGTCTAGGGGAAAATATAATCGCAACATGGTACAATAGTTTCCCCCCCCCCTCCTTGCCACACTCCCAAGAACCAGCCACAACAATTAACAGCCCGTTCGTGTTTATTGACACATTTGCTTCAGGGTGGGCTTACAGCAAAATAACAAACAGAAAACAACACTAAGGCGAAACAACCTAACCTTCCCTACTCAAAATTAAAGAAAACAAAAGACATCATACTGACCTAACTCCTCACCAACAAAACAGGAGAAAACATGGTTCGAACGAAAATGCTACCCACCCCTACCAAGAACGGGCTGTGAGCAAAAGAACAATTTACAGACGGCTGCATAAGTTGAGTCCGGCTGGAGGTCCTGCTGGCAGTGGCAAGAGGAGTGAGAACCGCAGGAGCTTTGGGAACCGTCCTCTTATCCTGGAAATACGATCCACCTCCATCCCTGCTGGAACCAATCCGCGCCCTGTAAACACATCCACCCACTCAAAGAGACACACCTGAAACTCATCCACTCGAACAGACACACCTGACACACATCACACAATCATCGAGAGAGAGAGAGAGAGAGAGAGCGAGAGCGAGAGCGAGAGAGAGAGAGAGAGCGAGAGAGAGAGAGCCACACAACCTCCAGGTTGTAACACCTCCCCCCTTAAAGATCGAACATTTCTCCCCAAAAGAAAATGATCGATTTCACAGGTCACCGGAACGCGAAAGTGCATCAGCTATAACATTATCTTTACCTTTCTTATGCCGAATTTCGATATTAAAGTCCTGCAATAGCAGCGACCAACGCATTAAACGCTGGTTGCTGTTACGCATTTGGGACAGGAATACTAAGGGGTTGTGGTCTGAATACACAACCACAGGCAGCGGAGTGGAACCGACATAGACCTCGAAGTGTTGAAGGGCTAGGAGTAAAGCTAATGCTTCCTTCTCAATAGTACTGTAATTTAGTTGATGTTTGTTGAATTTCTTAGAGAAGAAACAGACCGGGTGATCCACATCATTAACATCCTCCTGCAGCAGCACCGCCCCAGCCCCGTGACCACTGGCATCAACCTCAAGTTTGAAGGGCAGCAGAAAGTCTGGGGAAGAAAGAACAGGTGCGCTACAGAGAAGAGCCTTAGCAGATTCAAGAGCTTCCTGACAACAAGTAGTCCACACATAGGGTTTAGAGGGACTGGACAGGGTAGTGAGGGGAGCAACAATATCAGCAAAGTTTCTGCAGAATCCACGATAGTACCCACACATCCCCAAAAAACGTCGAAGTTCACGCCGGGTCTTGGGAACTGGGAAATCTACAATTGCCTGTACTTTTACATTAAGTGGACACACCTGACCTTGTCCTACCTTCTTACCCAAATACGTCACCACGGCTTTACCAAAGTCACACTTTGCTAAATTCAGTGTAAGGGAAGCATTACTCAAACGGCAAAAAATCTCTGTCAGGGTTGCCATATGCTCAGCCCAAGTAGAGGAGTAGGCAACAACATCGTCGAGGTATACCTCACAATCTGGAACGCTAGAGAGCACCTGCGACATAAGTCGCTGAAATGTTGCAGGGGCATTCCTGAGGCCAAAAGGCATTACGGTATATTGCAAAAAATTATCTGGTGTCACAAACGCATGTAGAACGTATAGTTCCACCTTGTTTTTATATCTGTTATGAGCGTGTGCTGGGGGAGATTCAACTGTGTTTGCAGCTCATGTAGTCTGTTGCTGGCTTTGCTTGAGCGATGAACATGGCCAGATATGATCCTGGCTTTGGAGAGAAGGGATGTCACAACCCTGTCCTTCTCCAGTGCTTTGATCACCACCAAGTGAAGCGTTTGGGACATGCAACGGATGTGCCCATATTCAGTCAAAGCTTTCACCATGTTGGCTGCATTATCTGAAACAACAAACCGTATTGTGACAGATTGACCAACAGACTCTTCCCACTCTCTCATCTTTTCCTTAAGGCAGCACAGAATGTTGTTTGATGTGTGCTCAATGTCCAGCACACCAACATT
This sequence comes from Platichthys flesus, assembly GCF_949316205.1. Lineage (NCBI taxonomy): Eukaryota > Metazoa > Chordata > Actinopteri > Pleuronectiformes > Pleuronectidae > Platichthys > Platichthys flesus. The sequence goes on along the minus strand of NC_084958.1, from coordinate 4,365,195 downwards.
TAGCAGCCCTGCTTTCCTCTGTACTGAAGCTTCCCCTACACGTTCACACCAGTGCCCAGTTAGACAGAGATATGCATGTGCGTTGTGATTGCTGGTCCAGAGATCTGTAGTGAGGTTGATGACACCTCCTTCAGCTGCCTTAATTGACTGGACCAACTCCCCTCTCATTGCCCCATACAGCTCAGGCACTACAGTTCGACTGAAATAGTGCCTCGATGGGATCTTATACTTGGGCTCTAAAAAGCCAACAAGTGTCTTGAAGCCTCTCCTCTCCACCACAGAGAAAGGTTCAAGATCAGTGCAGATCATTTTACCAATCATCTCTGTAATTTGTTTTGACCGGGGATGGTTTGCTGAGAATGGCTGCTTTGCTGCAAATGCAGTGAGTATTGGTGAAGAGGAAGATGAATGTGAGCCCTTAGTAGCACCCAGCTGAACACCAGTGACCCGAGAAGGAAAAGGAGAGGAGGAGGAGGTGGCTGATACAGTGGGCTTTCTAATGTGATGGGCATATAGCAGATGGTTATGTAGAGATGTTGTGTTGTAATGTTTTGCATCTCTACCTCTGCTTAGCTTGGACTTGCAAAGCTTGCAAATGGCTTTGGAGGGATCATTTTCAGACACAGTGAAAGAGTCCCATACTGCAGAAGTCCTCTTGGTCTTTGGTGGAGGAGGATCTCCATCACCAGATGCAATATTGGTCTCAGTGGGGGAAAGGTGGGTGCTACTGCCACCCTCACTGTCCTGCAAGGTTAAGCAAACTCTGACTGGCGGTTCAGTGTCAGCTGAAATACTCTCTGTATCACTCATTATTCTGTATCACTGATCATGAGAGAGAGAGAGAGAGAGAGTGTGTGCGTGTGTGTGTGTGTGTGTAGCTTAATTTGTAATATCTGTTATACCACTACTACCTACAACGTGTCAGACACTCAGTGCGTGAAGTAAAATAAAACTGGTTAGAGCCTACTGACGGTTTAAAAAAAAAAAAAAATCCAACGAGAGAGAGAGAGAGACGCGAGAGAGAGAGACGCGAGAGACGCGAGAGAGAGAGAGAGACGCTAGAGAGAGAAGCCAGAGAGAGAAGCCAGACACTCAATGCATGAAGAAACCCTAAACGTTAACGGAAAAGACCCGCGAACCTGAGTGACTGAGAGACATAGAGCTGTTCTGTGCGTGAGTGAGCAGAGCGATGTGTGAAGGGGAGGAGCGCTGTGACGCTGTGTGAGGATTTTCATTCAGTCCGAGCACAGATAATGACTCGTATTACTCGTATAATACTCGTGCTCGGCAAAAGTGCTTTATCCGTACCGGATACTCGTTTCAGCCGAGTATCCGGCTCATCTCTAGTACCAACACACATTCACTCTACAACAGAAGGATTCAATGAAAATCAGAGAGGTCCGAAGGAGAAAGCTTCCTTTACAAAATTACCAGATCATCTAGTGTTGTGATTCAGTGCAATATATATTCAAATATTAAATGCATACATGTCTGGAGTCAACATCTGACCAGTCAAAGAAAGTATAATGCAATATATTTTAACTATATTGTTTACCCATTCAACTTCAGGGGTTATAAAAAAATGTACGATTCGCCTTTCTCATGTCAATTAAAGTAGCCAACAAGAGTCAGGAAAAACTACCAAAAATAACATCTTAAATGGAAAATGGTTTTGTATTTATATAGCGCTTTTCTAGCCTTGATGACCACTCAAAGCGCTTTAGAGTACAGTTTTTTACATTCACCCATTCTTACAGTGCATCTATCCGCAGCACTTTGTTATTCTATGGGGGGCCATTTAGGGTTCAGCATCTTGCCCAAGGACACTTCGGCATACAGATGGGTCAGACTGGAGATTGAACTGACGCCCTTCAGGTTGGAGGACGACCCCTCTACCCCTCAGCCACAGCCGCCAACGAGGGAGAAGGAGAGAGACACACATGTGAGGGATCCCTCCGTCACAAGTGGAGAGCAGGAGGATCCAAATGCAGGAGCCACGTTATGGTGAAACAACAAAAACTGTGCATTAATGAAGGCTGAGAAAGGTGAGGGACAAAACAAAGTCTTATAATAAACATGCACAATCAACCAGGAGAGAATTGAAAAGTATAACTTATCAAAACAGAGAAAACAAGATAAACCCAGTAACAGGTTGACAACATTAACAAAGGAAACAAAACACGGCACGTAACACAGTTTGTTGTCTCTGTGGTTCATTTTTTTTTCTCTCTCGCCCTCTCCTCCTCCAGGTGGGTGCTCTGGAAGCACCTCCACTGGCAAAGCTGAGGCCACACTGAATATGGTTGTGGCCTAAACAACCCTGAGCAGAGTCAGCTGTAACCAATTTGGAGAAGTTGCATAAGGACAACCCAGTCTCATTAGAAAAGTTTTTTTAAATTTTAACTCAGTCTTTGTCCGCTAATTGTTTTGCATTGGCGCGTGCCCACGTCACGTGATTCCCAAGTTCCCGTCTGCAGAAAGGAAAACATGGCGGACATTCCATGTTTTTTTCAGATAAAAATATAATTTTGTAACTTAGTTTGGGCATACAAATACATTCTGACGTCATTTCTAGTTTCAAATTGTTTCAGATCTCTCCAGAAAATTTTAGGATTTCTACGTATTTTTTGTTCCTAAGATGGTTGTTAGGGAATCTGCAATGGAAGAGGTCTTTCACTATAGGTGTTGAGTGTGTTTGAAGTTTGATTTTTTTTTCTAAAATACATTATTAATACATGATTAAACTGATTTATAAATTATTCAGATTAACAAGGGATGTATTTGTCTAACATTATTGGACTATACAAGATCAATTTGCTTGAATTTTTTCATAACAAGATGTTTGTATGTTGTAAGAAAGTTTTAAGTAACAAATGGTATGCTTTGCTTCTCAATTCTTGAATCAAAGAGAATCCTGCTGGGACAGAGCAGTTTGTTTGGATTGATGAGGACCAGGAAGGGCAACCTCTCCCAAAAAGGAGGAGAACAGGAGAGAAACGGAAGTGCTGTTCAGCCACTGGTTAGTAGTTTTTTCCTTTCTGTTCATTTAAAACCGTACTTAATTTCTCCTCAAGCAAGATATCAAATGTATTTTCATCCTTCTGCAGATGCCTCGGGAAGCACAGACCCTTCAAGTGCTCCCTCTACTAGTTGACAACAGATGGATACTGGGAGAGTCCAAAACATAGTTAGTTTTTCTTCTTGTTTGTAATAGTAAGCTGTAAGCGTGCTGCGTCATTTCGTCACTTCCTGTTTACCTGTCGCTGATGGTGGTCGCCATAGATATATATATATATATAAAGGCTAGATGTCTCATCCGCCTTTCCGGTCAACGGAGTCGAATGTCCGCACCTGGCGGCCATCTTGCCACAGGCAGCTCGCCCACCCATAACATTGTGTTGGTAGTGGTACATGTTCTTTTTAAATAAAAAAATAAAATAAAAAATCTTGATGTATATTTGTAAAGGGAAATCTTGTAAATATATAGAACACTATTCTATTTTTTAGAAAATAACATAATTATTCATAAGTATGCAGTGTCATAACTACATGTCTGATGTTTGTAACAAACCAAACCATTTAAAAATCGGTTGAGAATTTAGCAAGTTATGGTTATTTAAAAAGTACGTACCACTACAACAAAATGTTATGGGTGGGCAAGCTGCCTGTGGTAAGATGGCCGCCATGTGCGGACGTTCAACTCCGCTGTCTGAGACATCTAGACTTTATATATATCTATGGTGGTCGCTCTCTGAACTAGCTCCTCTGCTAAACACAGCTGTTTCTCTGTATTACTATAGCTAAAATCACCGGTCTATAGTTAAACACTGTTACGACCCTGTCTAGGGGAAAATATAATCGCAACATGGTACAATAGTTTCCCCCCCCCCTCCTTGCCACACTCCCAAGAACCAGCCACAACAATTAACAGCCCGTTCGTGTTTATTGACACATTTGCTTCAGGGTGGGCTTACAGCAAAATAACAAACAGAAAACAACACTAAGGCGAAACAACCTAACCTTCCCTACTCAAAATTAAAGAAAACAAAAGACATCATACTGACCTAACTCCTCACCAACAAAACAGGAGAAAACATGGTTCGAACGAAAATGCTACCCACCCCTACCAAGAACGGGCTGTGAGCAAAAGAACAATTTACAGACGGCTGCATAAGTTGAGTCCGGCTGGAGGTCCTGCTGGCAGTGGCAAGAGGAGTGAGAACCGCAGGAGCTTTGGGAACCGTCCTCTTATCCTGGAAATACGATCCACCTCCATCCCTGCTGGAACCAATCCGCGCCCTGTAAACACATCCACCCACTCAAAGAGACACACCTGAAACTCATCCACTCGAACAGACACACCTGACACACATCACACAATCATCGAGAGAGAGAGAGAGAGAGAGAGCGAGAGCGAGAGCGAGAGAGAGAGAGAGAGCGAGAGAGAGAGAGCCACACAACCTCCAGGTTGTAACACCTCCCCCCTTAAAGATCGAACATTTCTCCCCAAAAGAAAATGATCGATTTCACAGGTCACCGGAACGCGAAAGTGCATCAGCTATAACATTATCTTTACCTTTCTTATGCCGAATTTCGATATTAAAGTCCTGCAATAGCAGCGACCAACGCATTAAACGCTGGTTGCTGTTACGCATTTGGGACAGGAATACTAAGGGGTTGTGGTCTGAATACACAACCACAGGCAGCGGAGTGGAACCGACATAGACCTCGAAGTGTTGAAGGGCTAGGAGTAAAGCTAATGCTTCCTTCTCAATAGTACTGTAATTTAGTTGATGTTTGTTGAATTTCTTAGAGAAGAAACAGACCGGGTGATCCACATCATTAACATCCTCCTGCAGCAGCACCGCCCCAGCCCCGTGACCACTGGCATCAACCTCAAGTTTGAAGGGCAGCAGAAAGTCTGGGGAAGAAAGAACAGGTGCGCTACAGAGAAGAGCCTTAGCAGATTCAAGAGCTTCCTGACAACAAGTAGTCCACACATAGGGTTTAGAGGGACTGGACAGGGTAGTGAGGGGAGCAACAATATCAGCAAAGTTTCTGCAGAATCCACGATAGTACCCACACATCCCCAAAAAACGTCGAAGTTCACGCCGGGTCTTGGGAACTGGGAAATCTACAATTGCCTGTACTTTTACATTAAGTGGACACACCTGACCTTGTCCTACCTTCTTACCCAAATACGTCACCACGGCTTTACCAAAGTCACACTTTGCTAAATTCAGTGTAAGGGAAGCATTACTCAAACGGCAAAAAATCTCTGTCAGGGTTGCCATATGCTCAGCCCAAGTAGAGGAGTAGGCAACAACATCGTCGAGGTATACCTCACAATCTGGAACGCTAGAGAGCACCTGCGACATAAGTCGCTGAAATGTTGCAGGGGCATTCCTGAGGCCAAAAGGCATTACGGTATATTGCAAAAAATTATCTGGTGTCACAAAAGCAGACATTTCTGAGGCGCGAGGAGTCAGGGGCACCTGCCAATACCCCTTTAGTAGGTCAAGTTTTGTTACGAACTTTGCAGAACCCACACGATCAATACAGTCCTCCATCCGAGGCAGTGGAAAAGAATCCGGTTTCGTGACAGCATTAAGCTTTCTAAAATCATTACAAAATCGTAAACTTTGATCAGATTTTGGCACCAACAAGGATGGAGAACTCCACGCACTGGAGCTAGGCACAGCAAAACCATTCTGGAGGAGATACTCAACTTCCTGCTGCATTATCGCTCGCTTAGTAGGGTTTACTCTGTAAGCATGTTGTTTTGTGGGTTGGTGCTCACCAACATCAATATCATGACAAAGGACATGGGTCTGTGTGGGGATATCACCAAAAATTTTAGAATAACTATGGATAAGCCTTACCACATCGTCACGAGCTGGCTCCGCCAAATGTGACAGAAACTCGTCCAGCTTAGACAAAATTTCTGAGTTCTTCAGGCGAGCACAGGGAACTGAAAGTCGTCCCTCAATCACTTCATCCTCTTCCCTGCTGGGGGGTGGTACCCCAACCACAGAAACAGGGACTATGGGGGACAGGTCGTTACTGCGGGAGAAATACTGTTTTAACATGTTTATGTGACATACTCTGGATTTCTTCAGTCGATCAGGGGTTTTAATCACATAATTAGTGTCACTTAACGAGCGGTCCACGACATAGGGACCATAAAATTTTGCCTCTAGGCCAGAACCACTAACTGGTAACAAAACCAGAACCTTATCACCAGACTGGAACTTTCTCGACACAGTTTTCTGGTCATATCTGTTTTTCATTTTGGTCTGAACAGAAGCAAGAGACTGTCTAGCTGTTTCACAAGCATGGTACAACTTCTCTTTGAAAGCACTGACATAATCTAGAATGTTGTGAGCAACATTTGGTTTGCCAGCCAGCCACTTTTCTCTGAGTAAACGCAACGGACCACGCACTGTGTGACCAAAAACAAGATCAGCCGGACTAAAACCTAGGGATTCTTGCGTGGTTTCCCGCACGGCAAACAGCAGCAGTGGTAGGCCCTCATCCCAGTCCCTACTGGATTCAAGACAGTACTTACGAAGCATGGATTTTAATGTTTGGTGAAACCTCTCAAGCGCGCCTTGGCTCTCAGGGTGATAAGCACTGGAAGTACGGTGTTTAACAGACAACTGGGACATAACTTGAGCAAAGATTTTCGACATAAAGTTGGAGCCTTGGTCACTCTGGATATGCTTAGGTATTCCAAATGTGGTAAAAAATTTCACTAGTGCTTTTATAATAGCCTTTGACTTTATTGTGCGTAAGGGCACAGCTTCAGGATATCGAGTGGCAGCACACATCATAGTGAGGATATACTGGTTGCCAGATTTAGTTTTTGGAAGCGGTCCCACACAATCAATCACAACATGCTCAAACGGTTCTCCTATTACAGGGATAGGGTGTAAGGGTGCACGAGGGATCATTTGGTTAGGTTTTCCCACAACCTGGCAAATATGACATGATTGGCAAAATGCCGCCACTTCGGATTTCAATCCTGGCCAGAAAAAATACCTAAGGATGCGCCGATATGTTTTGGAAATGCCCAAATGTCCTGACAGACTATGATCATGTGCTAAACTCAACACTTGAACACGACAAGGAGTTGGCACAACTAGTTGTCGGATTGTATTGTGGTCACTGTCAGGCCCAGAAGACCACCTCCGCATGAGGACACCATCATCAAAGAAGTAAGTGCCAGACCCCTCCCTTCTGTTTTCAGAAGCTGCAGACAAACTACTAATTAAGGTACAGTCACTCTGTTGGGCCTTAATCAGTTCTACTTTGTCCAGGGACAAAGACAAATCTGGAACCGTCCACATATGGTCATACGGTTTTTCCACCGTTGTTCTTGTTGTTGGGGCTTCACCCAAAACAGAACTATCTACCACAACATTATCCTGTACCATGAAAGTATCAGAAAGATGCACCACATCATCTAGTTTACGAGCCTTGGCACGTGTAACGGCGCACGCAGGAAAAATGGAGGGTGAGTCACATGTTACCACGGTGGGGATTTCAACAACCTCGGGGGAGGGGAACACTTTAACTCCTGCAACATCATTCCCGAGAATTAAGTCAACCCCCTGTATTGGTAACTGGGATCGCAACCCAACTCGCACAAGGCCAGACACAATAGGAGAGGACAGCTGCATAGTATGAAGCGGCACACGTAAAACACTCATTTTAACCCCCCAAATCAGTATATCTGTGCCACAGTATGTTCGCTTTGAAAAAGGTAACACACCAGCCCGAATGAGAGAGTGTTTCGCACCGGTGTCTCTTAATATTTTAATGGGCACCGGGCTAGCTCCACCCTCGGGTATAACCACATAGCCATCTGAGATGAATGGTTTAAAATCAGCATCAACTTCATCATCCTGTTCTATCTGAGCCACCATGTGATCTATTCCAGGTACTGTTTGAAACAGCCCGATAGTAGAGGGGCTGTCTGACCTCTTAATCTGATCTTTCTTTTTCAACAGCGGACAATCAGCAATAAAATGTCCACTTTCATGGCAGTAGAAACATGCACGCCTATCACGTGAAACTGGTGACTGGTGCCTGGGACTCCGGGGCGACTTTTGTCTCTCCCCTACCACTACCCCATCACGGGACACATGTGAGGAAAACACATTCTTATGGGTTAGGGCAAATTCATCAGCCAGCACTGCTGCTTGTGACAAGGTTGCAACCTTTTGTTCATTTAAGTACACCACAATATTCTCAGGCAAACATCTTTTGAACTCCTCAAGAAGCATAAGTTCCCGTAAGGCAATAAAATCCCTGGTTTCAGAAGCCTGACACCATTTATTAAACAATGTGGTCTTATCATGTGCAAATTCCCCATACGTTTGGTTGCCAGTTCTTCTACAGTTTCTAAATTTCTGGCGATAAGCCTCAGGAACTAATTCATAGGCACGTAGAACAGTAGATTTCAACACCTCATAATCTAGAGACTGTTCTAGAGTAAGACTATTTAAGACCTCCTGTGCCTTGCCTACTAACTTACATTGTAACAATATTGGCCAAACATCCTTAGGCCATCTTAAAGCAGACGCAATACGTTCAAATGCACAAAAGTATGAATCAACTTCTGTTTCCCTAAACGGAGGAACAAGTGCCACATGTCTGCCGACATCAAAGCTATCCTGATGGAAGAGGGCAGGTGATGTTGCCCGAATGGGGGTGGCAGATGCTAATGGGGGTTCCCGCTCCAACTCTAGAGCTCGCACTCGTAGATGCATTGCCTCACACTCCACCTCCTTAATCCGGAGCACCAAGTGGAGCTCCTCGGCCGTCATGTCTGCCTTAATCATGGGATCCACGTGGGGGCGTGACTGTGGCATTGCTTTGGCCTCCGCATCTTCCCCAGTATCCACATGAAGTTCTGGAAACACCCCCTTCTCCCCTAGTTCTTCAACCAAAAGTTGTTTTAACTCTGCTTTTTTTGAATGTAAAGGTACTTGAACCCCGAAAAAATCTGCCACAATTAACAAATCAGCTTTCTTACATTTATCCAGCTTTTTTATCGAGGGGTCTGTGGCAAAATCGTCTAATTGAAAATCCATCCTATTAACATAAACAACCAACCGGCAACACGTTTGTGGAGAATATATCTATACGAACACATATGTCATCTGCCAACAATTACTGAATGACACTGAGAAGAGCAAGAAATGAAGAAAAATTCCCCAAAAGAAGAAATGGACGAGCCCCCAATTCATGTTACGACCCTGTCTAGGGGAAAATATAATCGCAACATGGTACAATAGTTTCCCCCCCCCCTCCTTGCCACACTCCCAAGAACCAGCCACAACAATTAACAGCCCGTTCGTGTTTATTGACACATTTGCTTCAGGGTGGGCTTACAGCAAAATAACAAACAGAAAACAACACTAAGGCGAAACAACCTAACCTTCCCTACTCAAAATTAAAGAAAACAAAAGACATCATACTGACCTAACTCCTCACCAACAAAACAGGAGAAAACATGGTTCGAACGAAAATGCTACCCACCCCTACCAAGAACGGGCTGTGAGCAAAAGAACAATTTACAGACGGCTGCATAAGTTGAGTCCGGCTGGAGGTCCTGCTGGCAGTGGCAAGAGGAGTGAGAACCGCAGGAGCTTTGGGAACCGTCCTCTTATCCTGGAAATACGATCCACCTCCATCCCTGCTGGAACCAATCCGCGCCCTGTAAACACATCCACCCACTCAAAGAGACACACCTGAAACTCATCCACTCGAACAGACACACCTGACACACATCACACAATCATCGAGAGAGAGAGAGAGAGAGAGAGCGAGAGCGAGAGCGAGAGAGAGAGAGAGAGCGAGAGAGAGAGAGCCACACAACCTCCAGGTTGTAACAACACCCACACATATTCATGATTCTGCTGGCGCCCGCAAGCCACGGAGCCACCCAGCTTAGCACGTAGCTTAGCCTCAACTAGCAGTCCCTTGACTTGTCCCATGCAGCCGGGAGCCCAGGGTGGTTGGGTGACGATCCGGAGTGGGCATAGTGCTACCCTTAAAAAGGCCATGATTAAAGAGCCACCAGCTCACGTTTCAAATAGATTCTCTCCATTCAGCGATGCACCTGCTGAGAAGCAAGCTCTTGTAATTGGCGACTCGGTTCTGAGAAACGTGAGGTTAGCGACACCAGAGACCATAGTCAATTGTATCCCAGGGGCCAGAGCTGGCGACATCGAATCTAAACTGAAGCTGCTGGCTAAAACTTAACGTAAATACAATAAAATCATAATTCAAGTCGGCAGCAACGACTCCCGGCTTCATATGTCGGAGGTCACTAAAATCAATGTTGAGTCTGTGTGTGCTTTTGCTCAAACGATGTCGGACACAGTAATTTTCTCTGGCCCGCTCCCTAATACAACAGGTGATGACATGTTTAGCCGCATGTTGTCTTTTAACCGCTGGCTGTCGAGGTGGTGTCCTGTAAATGGTCTGGGCTTTGTAGATAATTGGCACACTTTTTGGAGGATACCTGGTCTTGTTAGGGGAGACGCATTAATCCCACTTGTGATGTAGCAGCTCTCTTATCTAGTAATATTACTAAGTCCATAACATGACAACCCAGAGTTGGGACCAGGAAGCAGAGCTGCAGTGCTAAACACTTCTTTGCGCTCCCTCTGGATCATTCACACAACCCCATAGAGATTGTGTCTGTCCACCACCCGATTAAATTATTTAAATTAAACAATAACAGAGCGAGAACTCCACACAATAATCAAATACAAATTAACACTTCCATGCCAATCCAGGACACACAAACAGCCAATCATATCTGCTGTAGTTTACCGTGCTCCGGGGGCTTATACCGAATTGTTTATGGAATTCCCTGAGTTTTTATCAAACTTAGTCCTAAAGACCGATACAATTATTATTGTTGGTGACTTTAATATTCATGTTGACGATAATAAAGAGCCTTAGCGGTCACACCGCGGTGAGGTCACTTGCCCTTCCTCATGTGTCAACGGTCTGATTGTCTCAGAAGTGTCTGATCCCGGATTGTTTCCACCTGTTCCCTTCACCCTCAAGTGCTTATAGTCTGCGTCTCCCCTTTGTCTTGTGCCAAAGTGTTTCGTCCTTGTCCGTGCACCTAAGCCCTTTTCCACAGTCAGTCGTTTTCTGTTTCCTCCTTGAGAGTGATTTTTCGTTTGTTAAAGATTTCTAGTTTAGCTTCGTTTTTGTGTTGTTTTTCTTCCTCCCTTTTGGAGCGATTTATGTTTAGAGAGTTTTAGTTAGTTTGTTGAGCCTTTTCTTTTGTCCCGTTTCATAGTAGTTTGGTTTTCCTCCTTCGGGAACGCTTTATGTTTTAAACCTCTTTCTTTTTCTAGTGTGTGTATTGAACTTATTAGTGAGTTTTTCTTTCCCCGAGCTATTCTTGCCAGGTCTTAGATAGCCCAATCGTTTTTCACTCTTCATAGAGGATCTGAATTCAATAAAGTGTGCTGGTACGTGTAATCCTCTGCATCTGAGTCCTCATTTCAGTCCAGGCCTGACATTAGAGTAGCATTTATTTCGATACTAGACTCAATTGGTTTCAGAGTGTACAGCAACCTACTCATTGTTGTAACCACACACTTGACCTTGTATTATCAAACGGTGTCGTATTTGAACATTTAACAGTACTTCCGCGCAATCCAATACTATCAGACCATAATTTAATAACCTTCGATTTTTCACTATCTGAATATATGCCACTAATAAACTCATTCTCGAGATGTCTACCTGATAGTACTGTAGCTAAATTTAAGGAACTAATTCCAATTACTTTCAAACCTGTATTATCCGTCGATATAAACAAAATTCTTTACAAATCCGAGCTCCATTGAGTGACCACCTCGTCGCTAGCTCTGCAGACTCATTACGATTAACATTAGACTCAATAGCGCCACTAAAAAAGAAAATTTCAGACATAGTAAATTAGCTCCGTGGTATAATTCCAAGACACGAGTTGAAACAAATATCAAGAAAACTAGAAAGGAAGTGGTGCTCCAGCAACAATGTTGAAAATCATCTAGACTTGAACAGTAGTGGTAAAGCATATAAAAAGGCTCTACACAAAGCAAGAGCTGCATATTATTCAAAACTAATAGAAGAGAATAAAAACAACCCCAGGTTTCTCTTCAGCACTGTAGCCAGGCTGACAGAGAGTCACACCTCCACCGAACCCAGTACTCCTCGGGCCCTAAATAGTTAGAATTTTATCATTAAAAAAGGTCAAAGATATTGCTATTAGAAATAAAATCAACCATCTCCTGCCCTCAATTGGCACTTATACCCTACCAGCAACAGAGATCTCAGAAACGGCTGAGCATCCTTCCCATTATTTAGACAGCTTGTCTCTAATCACCAGTGATCAGTTACCAAAATATTCTCAGGTTCTAAACCAATAACCTGTATTTTAGATCCCATTGCTACAAAATACTGCCCCTGATAGATAGTTTGTTACTTAACACAATAATTATGTCATTATCATCAGGTTATGTACCACAGTCCTTTTAAAATAGCTGTTATCAAACCCCTACTCAAAAAAACCGCCCTAGACCCAGAGGTTTTAGCCAATTACAGACCAATATCTAATCTCCCCTTCCCGTCTAAAATTGTAGAAAAAGTGGTAGCCAATCAGCTGTGTGAGTTTCTCCAGGAAAATAATATATATAAGAAGACTAGTCAGAGTTTAGAGCCAATCACAGCACAGAGACAGCCTTTGCAAACGTCACTAATGACCTTTTCATAGCCTCAGATCAGGGATTTGTTCTGTCCTCGTTCTGTTAGATCTCAGTGCAGCATTCGACACAATTGACCATCCAATTTTATTACAAAGACTAAAACAGTTAATAAACATTAAAGGAACCGCCCTAAACTGGTTTAAATCTTTTTTTTTTTTCAAATAAATGAGTCATCTGTGCGTACCAAAGTTAACCATGGTGTTCCACAGGGCTCTATGCTCGGCCCTTTTTTATCCTCATAAATGCTTTCACTGGGAAACATTATCAGGACAACTCAGTAAATTTCCACTGCTATGCGGTTGACACCCAGTTGTACTTGTCACTTGCCTGAGCAGAGTAATCAATTAACTAAACTTCAAGCATGTCTCAAGGACATATTAGTGGGGGCGGATGGTCTCTGCGCCGATTCTAAATCCCCTCCAAGCCCCCACCTTTCGGGTTCTAACTTTGTAAGCCAATCAGAAGACGGCCAAATTCTTTGGTATTGTCCGATTGGCCGGTGGGTGTAGAACTGCTGCACGCTGATTGGCTTGCTGTCCTGGTTGAATGAAACCCCAGCGCGAAGCCTGTTCATTCTGCCGGTGAACTTCGCAAGAGACACATCAAACGGGAGAATAAAGAACACAACTACCAAGCGAGATGTGAGTATCGAACGAGCAATGTGCATGTTTAATGTTCTTTTTTCTGCTGTTTGCTTGTTTCTGTCGAGTGTCACGGTTAAACAATGCATGTACAGTAAGATCATTGTAATATCAGCGCCTTATTCCAGCGTAATTCACCGTGAAAAGTCAGTTTTTTCACGGTCAATAATGTCCGTACAGACTGCTAGCTTAATCACGGGCTCCATGTACTTTTACGCCGGGTAGAGGGAGTTTTTCACGGTGAAAAATGTCCTTACAGACTGCTAGCTTCGTTGCGGGCTCATCTTACTTTTCCGCCGGGAAAGGGTTGTGTTTCGCGGTCAAAACTGTCTGTACACTACGCTGACATCAACCCTGCCTCATGTAAATTCTGCTAACTGTACAGGAGTAGATGGTGTATATGTGTTGTATCCAGAAATGGGCAAAAATACATCAAAATGTCTTTGATACAAGATAAAAAATACCCCTACAAATAAATGTATTCAAATAAAATACAAAATAGGAAATACTTTTTCTGGATTTGGATGAACTTTTAACATTAAAAAACAAACGCATGTCGCTCCAAGCCCTGTACGAGTCCACCAGCACAGAGTGTCAAACGTAAGTATTTCAGCCACAGGTGCAGTTGCGGATGCAAGGTGACGTGTGTTGACACGATACTTTGTTTTTTTTTCCCGCCTGCAGCTACAAGCGGTGGGTTAAGACCCAGCAGTGCAAAATGGGGTCGCGGATGCACACTGTACAGGTGTACATACTGGGCCGGGAAAAAGAAGGGTCAGCAGCAGGGCCGTCGGCTGCTGCACCTCCTCCAGCTGCTCCCCCGGCTCAGCAGAGAGCGTCGCAGCCTGCATTGAGTAAGGCCTGCCTGGCTGCCTGCCTGCCTGCAATAGCTAATGAGTAGTGTGTTCAAATGTTAATAATCACATTCATTTGTCCTCCTCTGCACAAACGAAGGCGTGCCATCAGCAGCTGAGATAATAGAGCTTTCTGATGACGATGAACTCTTCGCTGCTGCCATGGAGGTGGACACACTGGGTGAGTGTATTTGACTTAAACCTCATTGTTACTATTGTGACAACCCTGGTGTTGACTATATATATATAAATGCGCGTGTGTGCATGTATATTAGTGTGACAACTTGAGTGTGTATTTTACAGTTTCCCAAGCTGGACCCACCCTGACCAGATCCCAGGTGCCTGCTGGACCCACCCCGACCAGACCCCAGGTGCCTGCCGTTCACCAGCCCGTTGGCGATGCACCTCATCATCCCCCGCTTCTGCTCACCAGTGCACAGGTAAAAGTGCGGAAACGACTTGTGTGTAGTTGTCAATATCATCTGCTCGAGTTTAATCTCAAATGCCATGCGCTTGTCCACGCAGTTCCTGCCCAAGGGCCGGAGGAACAGCATGAGTGGCTGGGCCGGGCTCTATTAACCAACGGCACTGGCAAGCATCCTGTCCTCACCAGCAAGCTGCGCCTCAGGTGGACCCCTCCGGGACCCCGGCGCCTCTACACCCAGATCCCCTCTGCCCAGGCCTTCTTCCAGCGCCGTTTTTTCCTGTGGGCGCCCTACAGGATGTGGGCCTACAAGCTGTCCTGCCCCAACTGCAAGCGACAGCTGACCGGCGCTGGCCTTTACAAGACGGTCCGCCGTGTCCTGGACTTCGGTGGCTGGTACCACATGGGCACGGAGTACCTGGAATGCGGCGGCTGTAAAAAGAAGTACGCAGCGTGGGCCCAAGGCATCATGAGTCAGCTGGACCTGGCTCACCAGGCACAGTTTCCAGCTGTGCTCACATACAAGTAAGCTGCAATGCTAAAGTGTGTGTGTGTTTGTGTGTCAGTCAGCTGACACTAGTCTCCTTGTGCCTTTGCAGGTTGTCTTGCGATAAGAGGGTGGTGGGCATGATGAAGGCCCGGACTTTGGGCCTTCATCCCGCCTCCGTGCCGCCCTGCTGGAGCAGCACACCGTCGACTGGTTGCTGCGGACCCTGCGCTACCTGTCCGTGCTGGACCAGCTCGAGCTGCCCGCCGTGGCTCCGCAGCAGGTGACGGTGCCGCCACTGAGAGTTTCCCCAGCGTGCCCTGGCTGATTTCAGTCTACGCCATGGAGGCCCTTGGCCGCCTGGAGGAGACGAAAGCCAGGGTCACGTCAGTCTTTGGGGACATCCTCAAAATGGACTCCACCAAGAAGGCAAGCGCAATAAATACATAAATAAATAAGTATTATAAGTGGCAAACACACACGCGTGACGTGCTCCGGTTCTCATTTTCAGATGACCAAGAAGCTGGCTGGCGACGCTGCCGGGACGGCGGCATGGGTCACCAACGTGGGCAACAAGCACGGGCAGGTGCTCATGTCTATCCTCACCGAGTCCGAGGGGGACGGGCTGTTGCCCATGGCGGACGGGCTGATGCGGCGCTACAGTGCGGCTGGAAAGGCCCCACCTCGGGTCCTGTATGTTGACCGGGACTGCTGTTCCGTCGCCGGACGCTGCAAGGTAAAGATGACATCATCAACCACCACACAGACGGACCGCTTGATTTATCCGACCGAAACAAATGTCGTCTTCTTCTTCCTCTTCTTCTTCAGACAGCGCAGATGTTCGGCGAGTGGGATCAGCTGGTGGTGAGGCTGGACGTCTGATACCTGAAGCGTCGCTTCGCTGTCACCACCGACAGCCACCCGCTGTATGGCCTTTTTATGTCACGTCTCTCGTTCGCCATTTTTGAGTGGGACGCCGAGGACGTGACACGCCTGCAGGAGGCCAGGCAGTCCCCCCTGGATCCCACGTCCAGAGAGCTGTCCCATCACTGCCGTCGACGCACCAGTGGCACGGAGGAGACGGTGGGCATGGTGGGCCCCTCCGCGGCTATTGAATGCTTAACCTCTGCGGTTGCTTTCCTCTGTCTGTTGCAGGATGTACCCGGTCCAGACGGACACGGCGGGTACCAGCACGCTGTACGTCTGGCCCAGGCGTTGGTGGCGCTGCGTGAAGGCCCGTACGTCAGACCGGCGCAGGTGAGGCAGATAGGGGCTCTCTGGCAGAAGCTGTCAGACAGGGACAAGGCCCCTATCTCCTTCCACCCGCGGCACCAGCAGCGGCTCACCAAGGGCCGCTTCCGCAGCCGCAGGGCCGCAAAAGCCACCACGCCCGGCGTGGACAGCGTGAAGCGGTAAATTTTCTTTCTACTCTTTGGATCATATTCATATGCATTTTCGTCGTGTTTTGGATTATGTGTGCATTAGATAGTGCTGTATGTGACCATGGTCTCTCTCTCTGTCTATCTATCTGCATGTGCAGTTCGTATCTCGGGCTGGGCGGGGGCGCTGCACAGTCTCCTGATGCCAGCAGGTTGCTGTAGGCTGTCTTCCTGGAGCTGTGCGGCATTCACCAGGGCCGCATCATCGCCAGGGTCCGGGTGAACCGCTGGGGGGCCATCAGGAACGACTACCGGCAGATCAGGGACAATTTTTATAACACCCAGGGGCTGCGAACAGCTGCCCCGGTCCAACTCCTGGAGGTCAACCAGCGGACCCTTATGCAGTGGTGAGAGAGCGCCTTTTGCGTGCGATGTGCCGTGCAGAGGGCCGCTCAGTTGAGGACTGGCTGGAGGAGAAAAGGGCAGAGGGGGTGGCACAGAGACAACAGGTCAGTGACCCGATGCCACGCACGGCGCCCGACAAGCTCCCCACTACACGGACAAAGTCCAAGTCGGACTTCTCCTACAACCCCTCGTCGTCTTCATCCAGCCCAGAGCCCTCGACTTCCGCAAAAGCAGGCAATCCTCCCTCTCGCTGCACCATGTACAGGGGGAGGATGAGGTCGAAGAAAGACCGGAAGGTCCTGAGCGGGGTCATTGCGAAGCCGGCGCAGGCGCTTCATGAATGTGACACCTGCGGCCTATCCCGCCGCCTGGACACGCTTATTACAAGGGGGAGTTCTTCTGCCCTGCCAATGAAGGGCCTGGCGGGAAGTCTCCACAGGAGTGGCTGGACTCACAGGGCGACGTGCCCATCCCGCGCACCACCCTGTGGAGGATGAAGAAGGCAGTGGAGCGGCCGAAGGAGGAGGAGGGACAGAAGAAGCCTCGTAAGCAGCATAAAGTGCGGACCTGCCAGCGCTTAGGGGCATTGTCCGCTAAAAGACTACGGCCACAGCCAGTTGAACCTGCCCCGAGGCAAGGTGTCCTACAGCGCTCTGCAGGACGGCATAAGCCTGGACCTCTGGCAGGCGCGTCAACGGACCAGGGAGAAGAAGGTGTGTATTTGCCTTTTTTCCTTTCTGTGTTTTCTTCATGTCCTGTGACTGACTGTCACTCATTACGCAGGAGAAAAAGAAGGAGCAGAGGGAGGGAAGGCTGCGAGGAGAAGGAGAAGGACCAGGACAAGGAGCAGGATGACAAGGGAGCTGCACTGTGTGTGTGTATTTTTGTTTCACAAATAAAAGTACTTATTTCTTTACACTCTTGTCAGACTGCTCCTTTCACATCTTGCCCATGTGTTGTTGCATTTGTCATCATATCGATTCAGTGAGTGTGTTAAATGTGATGAAAGGGATGGAGCTTTATTTAATTAAACAACTATAAATATAATGTCTAAAGCTTCATATTAACGCCCAATAAATCTCCTTCCTGTATTTCTTATTTCTTTGTTCATGCTTTTTCTCTCCTCGCCACAAGAGGGATGGAGGGGGACGAGGGAGGGAGGGGGCCGGCTCATCCTCCCGTGTTTACATCCGGCCCGTCGGTCCGCGTGGCTCATTTAAGTGCCAGGCTCCGACCACAGTGACGCGGGACTGCCTAATCTGATGTGGAGTTCCATAGACCGACCGATTATCGGTTACAAATCGAAGATGGCGCCCTACAGAAAAAGCTGCGGTCATCTCTCTTCAAATGTAACTTTTCAGCCGGCAAGCGGGCGGAAAAGCCTCTGTCGCTGCAGGGGCCGACCTCAAAGAATAGGCACCACCTTTTGCGCTGGTTGAACCACAATTTTCTCTTATTAACCTCCTTGCAATGACCGCCCCGCAGGCGCCGTCCAGGTGATCTTGAGATGTAAACCATGTCAAGATCCGATCACCACAGCCGTTACAATCAACATAACAGTCAGACAACTTACATGAAAAAAAAATTAAGATAGTCGACGTCACTCACCTAAGAAGCATGATATTAATCCACAGATCGGTAACATTCCAACAGAAACGGTGTTGGTACATTGCCAAAGGTCCAGACGATCCAATCCAGTAACATCACTCACTAACACACTATTTTCATCAAAATTCAAGGTAAAGTCGGAAGAGGTATGTTTTTAGTTTTCGGCGGAAGATGTGTAGACTCTGATGTCCGGATGTCAATGGGGAGCTCATTCCACCATTTAGGAGCCAGGACGGAAAACAGTCGTGTTTTTGATGAGTGTTTAGCTCGCAGTGAGGGAGCAACGAGCTGATTGGCCGAAGCAGAGCGGAGTGAACGGGGTGGGGTGTAACGTTTGACCATGTCCTGGATGTAGACTGGACCGGATCCGTTCACAGAATGGTACGCAAGTACTAGTGTTTTGAACCGGATGCGAGCAGCCACTGGTAACCAGTGAAGGGAGCGGAGGAGAGGAGTAGTGTGAGGATGCCATTTCCTTGCGGTATTACTGGCCTGGGACGGAAGAGGACATAAGGAAATGGGTGAGCTTGAATTAGTAACCTCTGCGCATGGTGTAGTAAATTACACATTCTATTTCATATTCAATTTGATTATTTTGTCATTTAATGATTCCTCACATTTGTTTAGGTATTGGAGTGTCCTCCATGCCAGGCCAGTAGGAATGTCCTCAAAATTAAGAAGGCTTACGTTCCAATTGAGGTGACTGCCCTGAAATGACACCTTATCCCAGAATAACAACACATTTCCATAACATGTTCTCTTTTGCGTGCGATGTGTATAATGTGCCTACTGGAAGGAAGTTGCTCATAATCAATATCATTGCATTCACTTCCATCAGGCACCACAAGAGGAGCAAGCAGAGGATGGCGGAAGAAGTGCGCCAGTTGGTGCCGGGGCCTTCCGCTCAGCTGTCAGCGGGGGAGCGGCTTCCTCCGGCCAGGGGTCTACTGCAGGAGCCTCTGCAGCTTGAGCAGCTTCTGGCGCCTCTGGCCAGGCTGTCACGCGCAGAGGGCCCCTTGCACCGGCGCTGTTCAACATCCTTGGCATTACAGCCCAGGCCTCTGTAGCCCACACCTCCACTTCTGCCAACACCGCAGTCGCGGCCACGCATGCAGCCCACGCCATCGCCTCCACTTCTGCCAACACCGCAGTCGCGGCCATGCATGCAGCCCACGCCATCGCCTCCACTTCTGCCGACACCGCAGTCGCCTCCACCTCCTCTGCCGTGCCCAAAACGACTGCCTGGCAGAGGAAGGTCCGGGAGGAACATTTTCTCTGTAAGCGCTGTGGCCAGCCAAAAACCCGGGAATAAGGCCACAGTCGCTACAGATCCCAGCATTAATGCTCCCGTGCGGAGGGCCGCTCAGTAGAGGACTGGTTGGAGGAGAAAAGGGCAGAGGAGGTGGCACAGAGACAACAGGTCAGTGACCCGATACCATGCACTGCACCCGACACGCTTCCCACATCATTGTCATTCGTTAACGTGTCGATCGTCTTGTTGTCTGCAGGCCGCCGAAGCTGCCCGGGCCTCTCAGCCCCCCTCCAGCCAGCAGGGAGGGCGGTAAAATGCGTGCAGTTTGTGAGTATGAAATATCAATGCAATGATAGAGAGTGTACATAGATTGCCACTGTCGCTATTTCAAAAAAGACACCCGATTGCAACACAAAGGACAGGCAGTTGGTGATTCACTTTGGAAAGGTCAGCCCATTGAAATGCAAATGTCTGTCTTTGTCTATTCCTCTCTCAGACAGACAACCAGCCAACCACAAGCCACTGATCCAAACGACCTGGCCCCTAGGTGTCGGTGCGCACTGCAGGGGCCCCATTTCCGACAGACACACTGTCTGGCTAATCAGATCGCCAGCCAGCCATCCAACCACGAGCTGCAGATCCAAAGACCCTGGGCCTAGGTGTCCTAGCGCACCACAGGGGCCCCGTTTTCGAAATGAGACACTGTCTGGCCAATCAGATCGCCAGCCAGTCATCCAACCACGGGCTGCAGATCCACAGAACCTAGGCACAGGTGTCGGTGCTAACCGCAGGGGGCAGTTCCTGGAAGGAAACGCTCTCGAAGATCAAAGCACAACCCAAGAAGGCTGCGATTGGCCAGAGGAAGCTGCTACCCACTGCCGGCACAGCTGTAAAAGACAGCAGGTCGACAGAACAAAAAACTGCATTCGACAACTTGTGATCGCGAGGTGAGTGTCTCTCTGTCCGTCCGTCTCGCTGTATACATTGTGTGCACAATTATAAGGCAGCTTCTTTCTCTCAGGCGAAATGGGCCAAAAAAGACATCAATTGACTTTGCTTTTGTTTCATCCTTCCCATGCAGCATGGAAAGGTCAGCATCTTCACCCTCTGCGTCATCGGAGCCGTCGACCTCTGCCAGCCACGTCGCCGCGGCTGCTGCCGTGCCCACCGCTGCCATGCCCAGTTCCACCGCCTGGTACAGGAAAAGGCAGGATGAAAAGCTGCGGCGGGCCCAGGAGATGGGCCTTCCCACAAAAAGCCAAAAAACACGCCCGCAATTTATCTGCAAGCGCTGTGGCCAGCCAAAGACCCGGGAATACGGCCACAGTCGCTACAGAGCCCAGCATTTCTGCTCCCGTGCAGAGGGCCGCTCAGTTGAGGACTGGCTGGAGGAGAAAAGGGCAGAGGGGGTGGCACAGAGACAACAGGTCAGTGACCCGATGCCACGCACGGCGCCCGACAAGCTCCCCACTACACGGACAAAGTCCAAGTCGGACTTCTCCTACAACCCCTCGTCGTCTTCATCCAGCCCAGAGCCCTCGACTTCCGCAAAAGCAGGCAATCCTCCCTCTCGCTGCACCATGTACAGGGGGAGGATGAGGTCGAAGAAAGACCGGAAGGTCCTGAGCGGGGTCATTGCGAAGCCGGCGCAGGCGCTTCATGAATGTGACACCTGCGGCCTATCCCGCCGCCTGGACACGCTTATTACAAGGGGGAGTTCTTCTGCCCTGCCAATGAAGGGCCTGGCGGGAAGTCTCCACAGGAGTGGCTGGACTCACAGGGCGACGTGCCCATCCCGCGCACCACCCTGTGGAGGATGAAGAAGGCAGTGGAGCGGCCGAAGGAGGAGGAGGGACAGAAGAAGCCTCGTAAGCAGCATAAAGTGCGGACCTGCCAGCGCTTAGGGGCATTGTCCGCTAAAAGACTACGGCCACAGCCAGTTGAACCTGCCCCGAGGCAAGGTGTCCTACAGCGCTCTGCAGGACGGCATAAGCCTGGACCTCTGGCAGGCGCGTCAACGGACCAGGGAGAAGAAGGTGTGTATTTGCCTTTTTTCCTTTCTGTGTTTTCTTCATGTCCTGTGACAGTCAGTCACTCATTACGCAGGAGAAAAAGAAGGAGCAGAGGGAGGGAAGGCTGCGAGGAGAAGGAGAAGGACCAGGACAAGGAGCAGGATGACAAGGGAGCTGCACTGTGTGTGTGTATTTTTGTTTCACAAATAAAAGTACTTATTTCTTTACACTCTTGTCAGACTGCTCCTTTCACATCTTGCCCATGTGTTGTTGCATTTGTCATCATATCGATTCAGTGAGTGTGTTAAATGTGATGAAAGGGATGGAGCTTTATTTAATTAAACAACTATAAATATAATGTCTAAAGCTTCATATTAACGCCCAATAAATCTCCTTCCTGTATTTCTTATTTCTTTGTTCATGCTTTTTCTCTCCTCGCCACAAGAGGGATGGAGGGGGACGAGGGAGGGAGGGGGCCGGCTCATCCTCCCGTGTTTACATCCGGCCCGTCGGTCCGCGTGGCTCATTTAAGTGCCAGGCTCCGACCACAGTGACGCGGGACTGCCTAATCTGATGTGGAGTTCCATAGACCGACCGATTATCGGTTACAAATCGAAGATGGCGCCCTACAGAAAAAGCTGCGGTCATCTCTCTTCAAATGTAACTTTTCAGCCGGCAAGCGGGCGGAAAAGCCTCTGTCGCTGCAGGGGCCGACCTCAAAGAATAGGCACCACCTTTTGCGCTGGTTGAACCACAATTTTCTCTTATTAACCTCCTTGCAATGACCGCCCCGCAGGCGCCGTCCAGGTGATCTTGAGATGTAAACCATGTCAAGATCCGATCACCACAGCCGTTACAATCAACATAACAGTCAGACAACTTACATGAAAAAAAAATTAAGATAGTCGACGTCACTCACCTAAGAAGCATGATATTAATCCACAGATCGGTAACATTCCAACAGAAACGGTGTTGGTACATTGCCAAAGGTCCAGACGATCCAATCCAGTAACATCACTCACTAACACACTATTTTCATCAAAATTCAAGGTAAAGTCGGAAGAGGTATGTTTTTAGTTTTCGGCGGAAGATGTGTAGACTCTGATGTCCGGATGTCAATGGGGAGCTCATTCCACCATTTAGGAGCCAGGACGGAAAACAGTCGTGTTTTTGATGAGTGTTTAGCTCGCAGTGAGGGAGCAACGAGCTGATTGGCCGAAGCAGAGCGGAGTGAACGGGGTGGGGTGTAACGTTTGACCATGTCCTGGATGTAGACTGGACCGGATCCGTTCACAGAATGGTACGCAAGTACTAGTGTTTTGAACCGGATGCGAGCAGCCACTGGTAACCAGTGAAGGGAGCGGAGGAGAGGAGTAGTGTGAGGATGCCATTTCCTTGCGGTATTACTGGCCTGGGACGGAAGAGGACATAAGGAAATGGGTGAGCTTGAATTAGTAACCTCTGCGCATGGTGTAGTAAATTACACATTCTATTTCATATTCAATTTGATTATTTTGTCATTTAATGATTCCTCACATTTGTTTAGGTATTGGAGTGTCCTCCATGCCAGGCCAGTAGGAATGTCCTCAAAATTAAGAAGGCTTACGTTCCAATTGAGGTGACTGCCCTGAAATGACACCTTATCCCAGAATAACAACACATTTCCATAACATGTTCTCTTTTGCGTGCGATGTGTATAATGTGCCTACTGGAAGGAAGTTGCTCATAATCAATATCATTGCATTCACTTCCATCAGGCACCACAAGAGGAGCAAGCAGAGGATGGCGGAAGAAGTGCGCCAGTTGGTGCCGGGGCCTTCCGCTCAGCTGTCAGCGGGGGAGCGGCTTCCTCCGGCCAGGGGTCTACTGCAGGAGCCTCTGCAGCTTGAGCAGCTTCTGGCGCCTCTGGCCAGGCTGTCACGCGCAGAGGGCCCCTTGCACCGGCGCTGTTCAACATCCTTGGCATTACAGCCCAGGCCTCTGTAGCCCACACCTCCACTTCTGCCAACACCGCAGTCGCGGCCACGCATGCAGCCCACGCCATCGCCTCCACTTCTGCCAACACCGCAGTCGCGGCCATGCATGCAGCCCACGCCATCGCCTCCACTTCTGCCGACACCGCAGTCGCCTCCACCTCCTCTGCCGTGCCCAAAACGACTGCCTGGCAGAGGAAGGTCCGGGAGGAACATTTTCTCTGTAAGCGCTGTGGCCAGCCAAAAACCCGGGAATAAGGCCACAGTCGCTACAGATCCCAGCATTAATGCTCCCGTGCGGAGGGCCGCTCAGTAGAGGACTGGTTGGAGGAGAAAAGGGCAGAGGAGGTGGCACAGAGACAACAGGTCAGTGACCCGATACCATGCACTGCACCCGACACGCTTCCCACATCATTGTCATTCGTTAACGTGTCGATCGTCTTGTTGTCTGCAGGCCGCCGAAGCTGCCCGGGCCTCTCAGCCCCCCTCCAGCCAGCAGGGAGGGCGGTAAAATGCGTGCAGTTTGTGAGTATGAAATATCAATGCAATGATAGAGAGTGTACATAGATTGCCACTGTCGCTATTTCAAAAAAGACACC
Organism: Platichthys flesus; assembly: GCF_949316205.1. NCBI lineage: Eukaryota > Metazoa > Chordata > Actinopteri > Pleuronectiformes > Pleuronectidae > Platichthys > Platichthys flesus. The sequence goes on along the minus strand of NC_084958.1, from coordinate 4,340,776 downwards.
CGATTGCAACACAAAGGACAGGCAGTTGGTGATTCACTTTGGAAAGGTCAGCCCATTGAAATGCAAATGTCTGTCTTTGTCTATTCCTCTCTCAGACAGACAACCAGCCAACCACAAGCCACTGATCCAAACGACCTGGCCCCTAGGTGTCGGTGCGCACTGCAGGGGCCCCATTTCCGACAGACACACTGTCTGGCTAATCAGATCGCCAGCCAGCCATCCAACCACGAGCTGCAGATCCAAAGACCCTGGGCCTAGGTGTCCTAGCGCACCACAGGGGCCCCGTTTTCGAAATGAGACACTGTCTGGCCAATCAGATCGCCAGCCAGTCATCCAACCACGGGCTGCAGATCCACAGAACCTAGGCACAGGTGTCGGTGCTAACCGCAGGGGGCAGTTCCTGGAAGGAAACGCTCTCGAAGATCAAAGCACAACCCAAGAAGGCTGCGATTGGCCAGAGGAAGCTGCTACCCACTGCCGGCACAGCTGTAAAAGACAGCAGGTCGACAGAACAAAAAACTGCATTCGACAACTTGTGATCGCGAGGTGAGTGTCTCTCTGTCCGTCCGTCTCGCTGTATACATTGTGTGCACAATTATAAGGCAGCTTCTTTCTCTCAGGCGAAATGGGCCAAAAAAGACATCAATTGACTTTGCTTTTGTTTCATCCTTCCCATGCAGCATGGAAAGGTCAGCATCTTCACCCTCTGCGTCATCGGAGCCGTCGACCTCTGCCAGCCACGTCGCCGCGGCTGCTGCCGTGCCCACCGCTGCCATGCCCAGTTCCACCGCCTGGTACAGGAAAAGGCAGGATGAAAAGCTGCGGCGGGCCCAGGAGATGGGCCTTCCCACAAAAAGCCAAAAAACACGCCCGCAATTTATCTGCAAGCGCTGTGGCCAGCCAAAGACCCGGGAATACGGCCACAGTCGCTACAGAGCCCAGCATTTCTGCTCCCGTGCAGAGGGCCGCTCAGTTGAGGACTGGCTGGAGGAGAAAAGGGCAGAGGGGGTGGCACAGAGACAACAGGTCAGTGACCCGATGCCACGCACGGCGCCCGACAAGCTCCCCACTACACGGACAAAGTCCAAGTCGGACTTCTCCTACAACCCCTCGTCGTCTTCATCCAGCCCAGAGCCCTCGACTTCCGCAAAAGCAGGCAATCCTCCCTCTCGCTGCACCATGTACAGGGGGAGGATGAGGTCGAAGAAAGACCGGAAGGTCCTGAGCGGGGTCATTGCGAAGCCGGCGCAGGCGCTTCATGAATGTGACACCTGCGGCCTATCCCGCCGCCTGGACACGCTTATTACAAGGGGGAGTTCTTCTGCCCTGCCAATGAAGGGCCTGGCGGGAAGTCTCCACAGGAGTGGCTGGACTCACAGGGCGACGTGCCCATCCCGCGCACCACCCTGTGGAGGATGAAGAAGGCAGTGGAGCGGCCGAAGGAGGAGGAGGGACAGAAGAAGCCTCGTAAGCAGCATAAAGTGCGGACCTGCCAGCGCTTAGGGGCATTGTCCGCTAAAAGACTACGGCCACAGCCAGTTGAACCTGCCCCGAGGCAAGGTGTCCTACAGCGCTCTGCAGGACGGCATAAGCCTGGACCTCTGGCAGGCGCGTCAACGGACCAGGGAGAAGAAGGTGTGTATTTGCCTTTTTTCCTTTCTGTGTTTTCTTCATGTCCTGTGACTGACTGTCACTCATTACGCAGGAGAAAAAGAAGGAGCAGAGGGAGGGAAGGCTGCGAGGAGAAGGAGAAGGACCAGGACAAGGAGCAGGATGACAAGGGAGCTGCACTGTGTGTGTGTATTTTTGTTTCACAAATAAAAGTACTTATTTCTTTACACTCTTGTCAGACTGCTCCTTTCACATCTTGCCCATGTGTTGTTGCATTTGTCATCATATCGATTCAGTGAGTGTGTTAAATGTGATGAAAGGGATGGAGCTTTATTTAATTAAACAACTATAAATATAATGTCTAAAGCTTCATATTAACGCCCAATAAATCTCCTTCCTGTATTTCTTATTTCTTTGTTCATGCTGTTTCTCTCCTCGCCACAAGAGGGATGGAGGGGGACGAGGGAGGGAGGGGGCCGGCTCATCCTCCCGTGTTTACATCCGGCCCGTCGGTCCGCGTGGCTCATTTAAGTGCCAGGCTCCGACCACAGTGACGCGGGACTGCCTAATCTGATGTGGAGTTCCATATACCGACCGATTATCGGTTACAAATCGAAGATGGCGCCCTACAGAAAAAGCTGCGGTCATCTCTCTTCAAATGTAACTTTTCAGCCGGCAAGCGGGCGGAAAAGCCTCTGTCGCTGCAGGGGCCGACCTCAAAGAATAGGCACCACCTTTTGCACTGGTTGAACCACAATTTTCTCTTATTAACCTCCTTGCAATGACCGCCCCGCAGGCGCCGTCCAGGTGATCTTGAGATGTAAACCATGTCAAGATCCGATCACCACAGCCGTTACAATCAACATAACAGTCAGACAACTTACATGAAAAAAAAATTAAGATAGTCGACGTCACTCACCTAAGAAGCATGATATTAATCCACAGATCGGTAACATTCCAACAGAAACGGTGTTGGTACATTGCCAAAGGTCCAGACGATCCAATCCAGTAACATCACTCACTAACACACTATTTTCATCAAAATTCAAGGTAAAGTCGGAAGAGGTATGTTTTTAGTTTTCGGCGGAAGATGTGTAGACTCTGATGTCCGGATGTCAATGGGGAGCTCATTCCACCATTTAGGAGCCAGGACGGAAAACAGTCGTGTTTTTGATGAGTGTTTAGCTCGCAGTGAGGGAGCAACGAGCTGATTGGCCGAAGCAGAGCGGAGTGAACGGGTTGGGGTGTAACGTTTGACCATGTCCTGGATGTAGACTGGACCGGATCCGTTCACAGAATGGTACGCAAGTACTAGTGTTTTGAACCGGATGCGAGCAGCCACTGGTAACCAGTGAAGGGAGCGGAGGAGAGGAGTAGTGTGAGGATGCCATTTCCTTGCGGTATTACTGGCCTGGGACGGAAGAGGACATAAGGAAATGGGTGAGCTTGAATTAGTAACCTCTGCGCATGGTGTAGTAAATTACACATTCTATTTCATATTCAATTTGATTATTTTGTCATTTAATGATTCCTCACATTTGTTTAGGTATTGGAGTGTCCTCCATGCCAGGCCAGTAGGAATGTCCTCAAAATTAAGAAGGCTTACGTTCCAATTGAGGTGACTGCCCTGAAATGACACCTTATCCCAGAATAACAACACATTTCCATAACATGTTCTCTTTCCTCAGGTAACTGAGCCACTTGAGCTTGTTAGGATGGATTTGGTTGGAAAACTGACACCGACCAAAAATGGCCACCAGTACATTTGTGTCATGATTGACTACTTCACCAAATGGACAGAGGCCTATCCATTGAGGACCAAATGTGCTGTTGAGGCCACAGACTGCATTATGGACTTCTTCTATAAGTTTGGTGCTCCGAAAAGGCTTCTCACGGACCAAGGAATAGAATTTGTTAATACGGTAAGAACTTCTCATGCCATCTGTATCATCAGCGTCGCCGCTCCCATAATGCGCACTACGCGTTGTGCGTAGGCACAAAGTCCTGAGGGGGCACCAAAAAATAGGCAACTGGAAAATCATCATAGTTATAATTATGTAGCCGGGCGTTTGGTTGTATCATAGTTCCGGCCTCAGCCGACAAAGGACACTAGAGCAGGTCATGCGCTTGGGACAGCACACCAGTTTCTTCTCCGCTCATTTTACAACTTCACTCATATAATCACAGATCGCACTTACTTTAAAACCCCCTTTCAAAATAAGAGTCACTACCAACAACCCGCTTAGAACAGGAAATACAACTCAACCCTCAACAATAACGTCATTAAATAAAATAGCTTACAATTATAATAAAGATATTATTCTTTTAATTATTTTCTGCTTCTAAATCTATGCTTTATTGAAGAAGATTGCTCACTCCCTTTTCTTTTAAGTTTGTATTTATGGATGAGTATATAATTTCTACGAAGATTTTGCACATCTCAATACTTGTGTTTGTTTTGGCTGTTCTGTGTAGTGGGTTAACCAATTAGATTTTTCCTTTATCGTTTTAACAAAATGTAAAACTGGTAGAAACAAACCTTTTTTTATTCAAGGGGAGGGGGGGCATCATAAAGTTGTTATGCTGAGGGCACCAAAATAGCTAGCTGCGGCACTGTATCATAAATGTTATGGGCTCAATATCAATGTTTCCACTTTTATTTCAGCTCAACTATAATGTCTGTGAGAAGCTTGGCATTAAGAGAAGTCTCTGCTCTCCCTACCACCCCCAGACCAATGGCTTGGTGGAAAAAAAAAAATGAATGGAACTATTCAGAGGTTTGGTTAATGTCAGTTTGTGATTTTTTTCACACTGCAATCTTAATGTCTCAATGTTGTGTGTATGACCTAACAGGACCTTGACCAAATTAGTGGGGGAAAAACCAAACACCTGGGATGGCCACCCTTGGAACCCTTTTTGCTTTAAGGACGAAGAAGCAATTGACCACCAGATACTCTCCTTTTTCCTCATGTTTGGACTTGAGGCCAGGTACCCTACGGAGGTTCCCGAGGAGTATTTGGTATGTAGGAAAGTACACATGTAATGTGTGTATTTTGGGAATAACTGGAAATTCTGATGTGTTTGACACAGGTGACAAATGATGGTGTGGAGGCTCTTATTGCCCAGGAGGCCCAACCTGTTGGAATGAAGAGCCTCCCTGCCCACTACAGAAGGGCTCAAGCCAACATGGGGAAAGTGAGGGAAAAGATCAAGAGAAAGAGAGAGGAGATGGGTCATGACGACCATTTTAAAGTTGGCCAAAAGGTGATGAGGGCAAATATACGCCAGGAGCAGAGAAAGGGGGGGAAAATGGAGACCTCCATGCTCTGCCCCTTAACGATCGTGAAATTAGAGGGGAAAAGCGCGGATCTAGTCACGCTGAAAAGTAAAGTTATTCATAAAGTCAACATTGACCACTTAAGCTATATATTGAGCCTACGCCGCGCATCCCCCACAAATGGATGACCAAATCCACAATGTCCCTCTCACCCTCATCTCCAGTCACCTCACCCTCATCTCCAGCCCTGTCACCCTCATCTCCAGCCCCATCATCTCCAGCCCTGTCACCCTAATGTCCAGTCGCCTCTACCTCATCTCCAGCCGCCTCACCGTCACCCCCATCTGCAACAGTGTGTGTCACTTCAGAGATTTTTGGAAACAGGTAATAGCTAATTATGACCTAAGTTATTTTGCTAATGTTTATTGCAAGTAATAGGTCAACTTTTTTCTACATAGTGGTACGCAACATTTGGGCTGGGAAAAAGACGGAGGTGTTGTAGAGCAAAGCGGGCCCTTACAAACTGTTTACACGGAACCTGCAGGAACACCTTCGTCCAGATGCACTTGTGGAAAGTGAAGTAAGCAAAGTTTTCAGTATTTGGATTTTTAATTTAGAAGTGGGTTAAAATTTGATTCCATTACAGATCATCAATGCATACCTCACCATTGCGCTGAGTAATTCCGCAGAGGCAGGGGATATTTACTGGACTCCTTCTAAATGACGGACATTTGGAGAGTTAAAAATAAAGGACTGAGGAAGGTAAGTGATAAATGTGACTACACTGCATATGAGGGAGGATCTTTTTACAGCTCCTGTTAGAATAATTCCTTGTTGATTTTCAAATTTGTCCATGTGATGTATCCTAAAAAGAGGTAGTCTATTTGGGGCTAGCGAGGAAGCATTAAAAAAATGCAGTGCAGTAACCAGGTAAGGGGGGCCATGGTGTGGAGGGTGTTCATAGAATTTTGAACGTGCTATTAATTATTCCTATGCTGCACAGGGCTTTCATGAGGCAGCGGGGCCACAACTGCTCATCTGGTCCAGTCAAACAGTACCACACGCTCGACAAGTTGATGCAACCTCATGTGGTATTCTTGTGTGTAAAGTAAGTGAAGATGCTTGAATCAATAAGTTCAGAAATAAATGGTTAGACAATTTACGCATCCCTGTGTTTTCCACTTGTTTCTTGTTCTAGTTAGCAGACATGATTCTTAATGGAGGACATGGAGGACGTTTTTGACAAGTCTTCCATTTTACGGATGAGGTTGCAGATAGGCAAACGGCTGAACAAAGAAACAGGTTTGTTCCTTATTTGTTTTTATTAGCTATTGTAAAACGTGAGCTATTCATTAGGAAAAAAATAACATAAATGTTTCATGAACAGATGATTTGACCAACCTATGCCGAGCGTATGGTTCATATGACACAGATGTGCAAAGGGTAAGGTACATTTTAAGCACTTTCAGTTGATGCACGTCTTAGTTATGGTACTGCCATACAGATTCTTTTCTCAACTTCCAGATTGCTTGCACACCTTGTGATCGATGGTTCCACAGAAGCTGTGTTGGGCAACCACCAGTGGATGCACCTTTTTATTGCCCATTTTGCATTTAAACCTGTTAATAAGTATTTATTTTTAACCGGCTCCTTGCTTTTAAGGGAGCTTGATTGATTGATAAAATGTCAGACATGTTTACCCTCATCATTGCTGCTAAAAACTTTAATGTTGATGATGTTTTCCTACACTTGACATCTATTGCACTTCTGTCTGTCCTGGGATACATTCAGATGTCTACCTGATAGTGCTGTAGCTAAATTGAAGGAAATAATTCCAAATACATTTTAACCCGTATTATCCATCGATATAAACAAATTCCTTTAAAAACCCGAGCTCCACAAACTCATTACGATTAACATTAGACTCAATAAAGCCTCTAAAAAAGAAAAATGTCAAATATAGTAAATTAGCTCCATGGTATAATTCCCAGACAAATGAGTTAAAACAAATTATCAAGAAAACTAGAAAGGAAATGCCGCTCCAGCAACCATGTTGAAAATCTCAGACAGGAAGAATAGTGTTAAAGAATATAAAAAGGCTCTCCAGAATGCAAGAGCTGCCTACTATTCAAAAATAATAGAAGATAATAAAAACAACCCGAGGTTTCTCTTTAGCACTTTAGCCAGGCTGACAGAGTCACACCTCTACCGAACCCAGTATTCCTCGATCCCTAAATAGCCATATCTTTGACAAAATTCTAACCATTAGAATAGAATCAACCATCTCCTGCCCTCAATTGGCACCAATACCCTCCCAACAACAGAAATCTCAGAAACGGCTGAGAATCCTTCCCATTACCTAGACAACTTCTCTCTGATCACCTGTGATCATTTTACCAAAATAATCTCAGGTTCTGAACCAACAACCTGTAGTTTAGATCCCATTCCTACAAAATTACTTAAGTAACAAACTATCTTTTAGGGGCAGAATTTCTTAACAAAATCAATCTGTCATCAGGTTATGTACCACAGTCTTTAAACTAGCTGTAGCCAATCAGCTGTGTGAGTTTCTCCAAGAAAATAATATATATGAAGACTTTCAGTCGGGTTTAGAGCCAATCACAGTACAGAGACAGCCTTGGCAAAAGTCACTAATGACCTTTTAATAGCCTCAGATCAGGGACTTGTCTGTCCTCGTTCTGTTAGATCTCAGTGCAGCATTCGACACAATTGACCATCAAATTTTATTACAAAGACTCAAACAGTTAATTAACATTAATGGAACCGCCCTTAACAGGTTTAAATCGTATATTTTTCTGATCGATCCAAATTAATGATTAGTCATCTGTGCGCACCAAAGTTAACCATGGTGTTCCACAGGGCTCTGTGCTCGGCCCAATTTTATTCTCATTATATATGCTTCCACTAGGAAACATTATCAGGACACACTCGGTAAATTTCCACTGCTATGTGGATTACACCCAGTTATATTTGTCAATGAAACCTGAACAAAGTAATCAATTAACTAAACTTTGAACATGTCTCAAGGACATAAAAACCTGGATGACCCGCAATTTTCTCCTATTAAACTCAGACAAAACAGAGGTTATAATACTTGGCCCCAAACACCTTAGAGATACATTATCTAATGATATAGCTGCGCTAGACGTCATTGCCCTTGCTGCCAATGAAACAGTCAGGAACTTGGGAGTGATCTTCGATCCTGATTTATCCTTATTGGTCACTTAAAACAAATTTGTAGGACCGCCTTTTTCCATTTGCGTAATATTTAAAAAATTTGACATGTCCTTTCCAGTGTTGGGAGTAACGCAGTACCAAGTAACGCGTTACTGTAATTCCACTACTTTTAGCGGTAACGAGCATGTAACTAATCATTTTTTTAAATCAAGTAACGCAGTTACAATTATTGAAATTTAAATGAGTTTGTTACTCGCGTCACTCTCTTGTGAAAAATGAACACTTGCCGTGACTGGTGATGAGTCACGGCTCTATATTCAAACATCACATCGAGGCGCTGTAGAAAACACCGTAAAACAAGTAAACATAAACATTTACAAAAATACAAATACAACCGTTAAAACCTTAAAATCAGCTAAACAAACAAAAGAACCGCGACTCCCATTCCGTGCTACATGTAGCAAAGGGACTTAAACCAGCTTCGTACCTCATTCCGCTCGGCGAGGACTTTTAAACGAGGATAAACCGTCCGTAAGATAGGGAAACGTACAGCTGACGTCCTGTCGTTTCCTGCTGTTACCGTCATGAAGACGCAGCTGTAAGTCAGGTGTTTATGTCTCACGGTCGGAGCGGAAGCGAGAGAATAGGTGCGTCTCTGAAATCTGTCCGCTCCGTGAGAGCTCGAATCAATCAATGAGCATTAAACCACATCATGGCCGGTGCAGATAGAATTAGCTTTCACTCCTGGAAGTATGGACATTACTTTTCGCTCGTCAAGATTAAAGACAAATATGTAGGGGTGAGTTGTGAGTTGTAAATTATGTGCAGGTTGAAATAAGCTATCTACATCTAAGAATAGCAATTCAAATCTTATGATGCACCTGTTGAAACAACACGCTACGACAATGCTAGTAGCTAAAGACCCCAGCCCTACGGATGCTGAAGGCGCCACTGCATGCAAACAACCAAGGCTAGACTTTACACGGACTGCAGTGCAGCCGATAAGCCAGGCAGAGCTGAATAAATTGATTTCTAGGTATGTTGTCGATGACATGCATCCTCTGTCAACTGTCGAGTCAGTTGCCTTTAGGCAACTAATAAGCAAAATTCCAGTGATAAATGGAGGCTCAGGGGCCAGGCAAATTTGCAGGAAGACGTTTTCCAGCTATTTAGACAGAGAATGAGAAAATGCAGGTCGAGCTAAAAAAAACATTTGAGAGTTTACAACATGTCTCTACCACAGCAGACATCTGGACTGCTTACAATAAAAGCTTCCTAGGTGTAACTGCACACTGGATTAATCCGAACAACATGCTACGTCGGAAATCAGCCCTGGCATGCAAGAGATTCAAGGGCCGACATACGTATGACATTATTGCAACCGAAATAGACAACATCCATTCATCCTATTGCCTATCTTTCAAAGTGACAGCAACGGTTACTGACAATGGCTCTAATTTTGTCAAGGCGTTTCAAATGTATCAGCCACCTGAGTCAGACACTGAAGATCATTTGGAGGAGGATGAGGCGACTTTTACAAACATTGGGGATGTGCTAGATAATAATGCCGATGTCAATGACGTGATTTTACCCCCACATCACAGATGCGCATCACACACATTGAACCTCATCTCATGCACGGATGTCGATAAGTGGCTAATGCCAAAAGATGGAAACGAAATCTATCTACAGAAATGCTATCAAAAAATGCACAGGGCTGTGGAACAAGGCAAGTCGGTCAACGGTGGCTTCGGAGATTGTCAACGATGTTATTGCTAAGAAGCTGCTTGTACGTTGCACCACCAGGTGGAATTCGTTCTATGACGCGGTTGCTCGAATTTCTGATATACCTGTGGCCGAGTTGAATACAATATCCTCCCAACTTCAGATGAAATGCATCAGTGAAAGGGAACATCAGGTCCTTAAAGAGTATTGTGTTGTGATGAAGCCACTCACTCTGGCTCTTGACATTCTGCAAGGAGAGGACAATTGTTTTTACGGAACACTCTTGCCGACTCTGGAGACATTGATGTCTAAGACTCTTAAAAAAACACCTTGCAATCCTTGATGGCCTACCAGAGGCAATTGTTCAGGTAAGAGATGCTATTGTATTTTGCATTTATATTTATCCAATCAATGGCTCAGTTGCATTTATTTGTGTCTAGATAATTTATAAGTGCAGATCAATGTAATAGTGACTGCTCTGTAGTCAGATTTATGCTATATACCAAATATGCATATTGTAAAAAAACACTTGTTTTTAAGACTTGTTTTGATGCTCTTGTTATGTCTTTTGTGTCATGTATTTCAGGCAATCAAAACAAGATTTGCACGTGTTCTTGAGGATAATGATGCTGTACTGGCTGCTGCAACCCTACCCAAGTTCAAGTTACGTTGGCTGCGTGACCAGGAGAGGAAGGACCTGGTAAAAGCAAGTCTAGTAGCAGAATGCAGAAAATGTCCCAGAGCAGGATGAGCACCCAGGGGAAACCCCAACAACACAGCGCCGGCCATCTACCAAAGAGGATGATTTCTTTAGCTTTGATGAGAGTGAGCAGGATGCCTATGTCTCTATTGAAAATTAAGTAGCTGATTACTTTAAATCAGTAGCCACAGGGATGGATGCTCTGAATCAGTTTCCCATAATAAAAGAAAGTATCACTTAAATATAATGCAGCCACTCCATCCAGTGCCCCGGTGGAAAGACTCTTTAGCCTTGGGAACCTGATTCTCTCTCCTAAGAGGACTAGGCTCTCAGACCAAAAGTTTGAGAAGCTTCTCCTCTTGAGGTACAACAAGTGGTTTGAGAGCTAGCAAACCACTTGTTGTACCTTGTGGGTACTGGTCAGAGGTGAGAGATGAGACTTTGCATATCTGGTCTCTTATCTCTATTTAGCTTTGCCTTATGAGGCATGTTTGTTCAACCATTTTGTTAAATCATATATTCAATTATATGCAGCACCTCAAGGCACCTTTGTTTTCTCTTTTAATAAGTGTTATTACTGTAGGCCAATCACTTTTATTTCATTGGGCCTAATGTGATAAACACTGTTAAATGACTGAGACAGTTATTTTGTAATAAGTTAAGTTTTAAAAGGGACTTTTGTACGACTTCTTGATTTGAAGGCCTGTTACCCTGTTGTTTACAATAAATAGGTCTAAAAAATATGTGTATTGTGTATGACTGTTCAGTACTGTTCATATTCATTACATTTAAAAATCAGACATTGAAAGTGACTTAAAAGTTACTTTCCCTAGTAACTAATTAAACTGAAGTCCCCTTCTGTTGTCCTGGAGTTTTAATTTGACCAATGACATTATTAAATGTCCCCCTCTGCCCATCCACACAAGCAGTGATACAGATAAAAAGAGAGAGAGGGGAGGGGACTACGTATTCTCCACATAGGCTTGAGTGGAGAATACGTAATTTACCCCCGAGCAAACAGCGAAGTTCTTCAACATGGATGACATTAAATTAATAATTAAAGAGAAGTACAGTGAGTTGTATGATCCTCGGAACATGTTGTATAAAGACAACACCAAGAAAGACAAATGTTGGGACGCTGTTGCTTAATGTTGGAGCAACAAGTATGTATATGCTTTTAATCTACTGGATCAACGGGTGATATTATTAGCGCTGCCCGGCGGTTCAGCGTCGCTTCAGTGTCCGTTGTGAACAGCCAAGCGGCGGCGCGATAGGGATTAGCGCGGTGTTTTTGCGATGCCTCCACGTTCTGTGTTCCTCTTTCAAAATTAAGGCGCTGTAGATGTCTTCTAAAACAGACTCAATGGCAGCATCTACACATCTCAGCTCTCCAGCGGCAGGCATGTTTGTTGAAAACAAATTCAACCCAAGGGCACTTTGATGAAGTGGTTGATTACGTTACAGTTGATCATCTGTCCATCATCGTATAAAGCCCGCCCTGACAATCTGGTCCGGATGATTTCGAACCGGGCATAATTTCTCCCCAACGGAGCGACTCCAGACCAAACTTCCCAACCTCAAATGTTGTGGGCGGGGCTAAGTTCGTCTGGCATCCAGGCTAACAGATACCATCAGTATTACATGTGTTTCTAAATTGAATTAAAGTGCTGCTGCTGTTGTCAGCTTTGAAATATTAGAGTTTGTTAAATGAAGAATCATTGAATAACATTAACTTTATTTCCCTTTAATAAATCCTTTTGTAATTAAAGTATTTGATTTGTGTATCTGTGCATATGTATATGAATGCAGCTGGATAACTATATTACATTACATGTCATTTAGCTGATGCTTTTGCCCAAAGCGACTTACATTTTTAGAATACTCAGCATTTATGAGGGGCCATTTTAGGGGTTCAGTATCTTCCAAGGACAATTAGGCATGCAGATGGGAAAGAATGGGATTCGAACCGGCCACCTTCTTGTTGCAGAACACCTGCTCTATCCCCTAGGCCACGCTTTCAGGACCAGTCCAGATGAATCTAGAAGACGTCCTTAATCTGGACACCCAGACAGAACCAGACTGGATGCGCACGGTGACACAATCTCACCAAACATCGACGAAAAGAAAGATCTGAGGAGGATAAGGAGCGCCACAGACAGCTAGTGAAGGCCCAACTGGCAGATAAGAGGCAAGACATCAACTGCAGAAAGAAAAACATGCCCCTTAATCAGATAGCTGCCGTGTCAGAATTCCATTTGGAAATAGCAGAGGCAGTAGCGCAGGCTATGAAAATCGAACGAGAAAATCAACCCATGGTTCCATACGTTCAACCCCCTCCATTCAGACCAAGAGGGGGGTACGGCCGTGGTCAGTATGGAGATCAAACCATAGGTTACAACGATAATCGATGCCATCGGTGCGGCCAATCTGACCATTGGATCCGAGATTGCCCTAATATGGGACAAAGACGATCACCTAACCCTAACCCTGTGCTCGAACTTAAAACCCTTCATTGTTTATTATATAAATCATTAATATAACTTTTATCACTTGAGACTGATCCTTAAAGATTGACTTGTTGGTCCCTGTAACCAGGGTGGCGCCCCGCGACGATAAGTAATAATTATAGATTGTATTATTCTTAATTGATAACTATAATTTTTAATTAATTATTTCACTATTCTTCACGTCAGGTGCGATTCCTGACACCGCATGGGGGATGTTGGGATATGGTATTTGTGCAACCACAGTTCTTCTCTTCGGCCTGTATGTCATGTCAAAGCCTGAAAGCACATGTTTCTTTGTCTTGAAAAAGCCTCCCGAACTCAGTCCCCCAGGATGTAACAGAATGCTGCATGTCCTGTGGTCTGGAAAATGTCACGCATAGGTGTGAAAAGCCACAAAATGCTCACCTCCTTTTGGTCACATGCACTGCAAAAAAGGAATTTCAAGAAAGTAAAAAAAGCCTTTTTATCTTCTTTTTTTTTGCTCAAAAAAGAATATTAATCTTGTCAAGAATGTATTGATTAGAAATTCTCATTTTAAGAAAGTATGCCTTACTTTTTCTTGATAAGATATACCAGCTAATTTTGAGCTAGAATGAACCAGAAACAGAGTATAAAAATGTTTTACAATAAAACCCAGTGCAGTGACAAGATTATTTGCCTTATTTTAAGAGTAAGACCATTTGCACAACTTCTCAATTTAAGAATGCCATGAAACAAGGACAATTAAAGTTTTTTTTTATTATTATTATTTTCATTGCAGGGCAGAACCTGCGGCTTCATATCTAACATATCAAGATGAAAGCAGACTGGTCTATACAACACACAAATAACCATGCTGAATGAAAACTGCATGGCCCATAAACAAAACAAAACGAAAAAACGGCCAAAATGATACGACCCTTGATTCAATTGCATCCTGAATCACAAAAGAACAGGCAGTATCCTGCAGCATCGGCATCTGACTGCTAATTGATTGTTCATCTGAAGAAGAACAAAGAATCATGAAACAACAAAATTGACGGTCAAGAAGCACAGTTTGTGGCAAACACATTAAACAGTGCGCCTTTTACAGTCCATCAGATGAGGCTCTGTGTAGCCCAAGCACATCTCCCAGATAATATTTTGTAGGGACATATGTCACATCCTTGTGAGTATAGCTATAATATGGAGTGAAATCTACCAGATTATCAGATGCTATGAGTTCAGTTGCTTGTGCTATGTTTGGAATCTCTATTGTATATGCCATGTAATTTCCATCAGAGCGAACAGTAGTATGCTGCTGCAACTCAAAACAATATGATGAGTTAATTACATAGATATTACTCACAAGTCCAAACTCAGGTAAATCATTGGAATTAACAGCAGTTACAAGTAACGTCTTCTCCCATGTATATTTATCACCATTTAGATTAATCCAAATTTATCTAATTTGGATAAATTAGATAATCTAATTGGATAATCAAATGTGCTGGCTGCAAAGCAGTTAATGCTGTGGCCCCCAAAACTTGACATTTTGCCAGGCAGTGCAGTGTTGGGACATGGTTTTTGTGCAAACCACAGGCCTCCTTTCAGTCAAACTTGTAACAAACATGCCGCATGTGATGTTGTAGGTATAAGTTAAATGAAGGTTAATGGCAGTTAGGCTCGCCACAGGCTTTGTCCCTGACTATCATTATCTGATTAACATACACACAGACACGCATAGCATCTCACCTAGTTAAACCTTCCCCCTCAGCCGTAAAGCGACGGCCATAAAGCAACCTCAGAAGAAGGGGGGGGGCTCTGATCTTAGGGACCATTCTTTAAAGCATGCTAATTTACATTCACACACACCTCCTAGTTAGTTTAGTAATTTGTGTTTTTATACTTTATGTTCATAATAAATGTTCTTTCACAAATGTTCTGTCATTAATATTGCATAAGTGAATCTTGCCAACCGTTACACTGTTAAGAACTCCATAACCTTCATTGTTCATTATATAATCTTTGATGGTAAAATATTGAGATTTCTAATTGAACTAGATCTAAATGAGACTGATCTTAAATAAATTGGCTCTTTTTTCTTCTATGAAGGGTGGTGCCCCGCGAGAACTTTAACCAATTAAAGTTATGATTTAATATTAATATTTTAAATATTAATGTTTTACATTTTATTTTGATAACCAAATGTATTGAGTGCCTAAAGGCACACCAGTCTATGGTAACACTTTTTACGTACTATTGCACAACAGCAGCTAAGGAAAAACATTTAAAAAAAAAGGCATTTGAAGAAAAGAAAGAGGGCTGGATGGAAAAACAAAAAACAATATCCCATGTTATGGATGAGGCATCTGTTTTGGTAAGTGCTTAAATTCTGTTGTTGAAGTTCACAAAATTAAGGCTTGTGACGTTTCTGTATGACCTTTGGTAATGACAGATTCATTTTTTTTCTAAACCAGGGAAAAAGCTGTCAACCTGGGTGCTGAATCCAAAATGGCAGCTTTCAGATCAGGCGAAAAAATTCCTAGACCGAATGAAGGCCCTATATGGAGGTGGTAATCCATGGTAAAGCTAATTTTTAATAATTTGAAATCTCAACACCACATTTAGCATAGATAAAATAAATTGTGTATGCACCACAAAACATTACTCTGATTAGGTGTGTTTTTGTTCAACTGAGGTTGGAGTAACCAGGGTCCTTCCACCCACCAACCCTCCATCATCCACGCAAACCAGCCACCCGCTTCTGCCCTCAACAAGCCCTCTACCAGTTCTGCCAACCAGCCACCCACCACTCCTTCACTTGTAGGGCTTTTTGTAGGGCTTTTTTCTCTTTGTCATATGATTATTTATTCTGCATCTTATGAGACCAAATTGCTCCTTAGAAAACCTGTTTAATAGTCTGTGTTCAATATTGCATGAATGCAAGTAGATCCCCTGGATTACGACGTCATGGTTGGAGCTGTCTGCGAGCACCAACAATGGACACTTACTGTAAGGGGCTTTGGCTATAATCCCAATATGCAGCTCCTGTTAGAACAATTCTTTACCTTTTCTAATTTGTCCAGTTGATGTATCCTAAAAAGAGCCAGTCTGTATGTGGATCCTTTTGGGGCACATGTGGACGCAATGACCAGGTAAGGGGGGCCATGGTGTGGAGGGGGTTCATAGATTTTTGAACGTGGTATTAATTACCCTGCTGCACAGGGCTTTCATGAGGCAGCAGGGCCACAACTGCTCCCGCTGGTCCAGTGAAACAAGAGTTAGCAACCTCATGCCGTGTTATTGTGTGTAAAGTAAATAAGTGAAGGTGCTTTGAATCAACCAGTTCAGAAATAAATGGTTGGACTGTTTACTATTCCCTGTGTTTTCCACTTGTTTCAGTCAGCAGACATGATTCTAAATGAAGGACATTTTCATGAAGTCTTCAATTTTACGTATGAGAGTGCAGATGGGCCAATGGCCGATCAAAGAAACAGGTTTGTTCCTTATTTGTTTTTATTAGTTAATGTAAAACAAGAACTCCCTCCTTAAAAAAAAAAAAATTCAACTCGAGAGCATACATGCATCTTGGCAAAGCATTAACTGCTTAGCCCTGCTCTTCAGTTGAAGGAACACCTCTGACAGTGTTAAAAAAAAAAACATTAAGCAGAGGTTTATTTAATCAGATGTAGCTGATAGCGATTTGGATGGAGCCCATTATACGCTGAAGGTGCTTCAACTATTGTGTCATTATAAACCTCCCACTGCCAGTCAAGGTGGCAGCCACAAAAGAATACTGTGGGGGATACTCAATGTGAACCCCCAAAATGAACAGCTTTATTTTGATGTTGCAATTTCATCAGGCAAAATGTAACCAAACTACATGGAAAAATGCAACACCCATCCCTAAGATAATTAATTAAATATTAATCTGTTGAATGAAACTGTTGCAGCTGTGTACAGAACCATACAGCTGAACTGAGTCAGAATAAGAACAGTATTTATTCAAACTAGCAAGCGTCAGATGGACTGGCAGACTGTTGACACGGTGTTAGTGCAGAGGAGATCAGGAGGGTTTGCAATGGTGAAAATAAGGCTGAGCTTAGGTCTGATACAGAGCAGTGTGGAAAGTTTAGTGTGAAGGCTGAACTCCTGAGTCACGCTGAGGAACTGAAGGTACATAGAGAAAACAGGACAACTGGCTGGCAAGAGCCAGGAACAGTAGCTTTTTAAAGAACGGCTGAACACACACACACACACAAACAACTGACTGAGCAAACAGAGGCTACGATCTGAAAGAGTGTTGAGGGAGGAAACAGGTATTTGTAGCTGAGCAGGATGATGGTGATGATTGGCAGCTGGTGGTTTGACTCCCCAACACCTGACTCCACTCATGTAATCAACACACACACAGGGTGGGGGAGAGAGACAGACTGCAGCTAGGCAGAGGTGGAGGCTCTGACAGAAACAATAAATCCATGGCAGCAAAACTGCATCAACACATCAAAGTCCAAACATGCCTAATCTGAACCCTATTTTTATACCTTTTCTTAAATAAGTATTCATATTTGTATGTTTCAATTGGATTACCTGAATCTGACGTCATGCAATAGGTAGGAAAGAAGATGATTCTTTCTGTTGGAGTTTTTCAAACCACAGAAAAAAAAACTGTCCTTTTGCAGATGTACAGTGACGTTACAGAGTGGAGAGTCTTCTCTCACAAGTGATCTTTAGCAGAGTGCAGACACAACCTTGAGAGAATGGACAGACCTTACAACTGACACGTTTCATTGCAGCCTGCTGGATAAAAGCGAGAGGTTGCTACCTGAGTGTTTTGAACATTGGTTTTGCTAAAAGGGAATAAAAGTCTGAGCCTTGCAATTTTTTTTATTTTACCAATCCACGTACCAGGTAGGCAAGATATAAGATATATTCACTTCCACCATTTTGTCTGGTGTGCAATTGAAATGCGGCACTTTAGAGCAACACTACAGAGCTTCAACATAAATTTGAGGTGGACAAAAAAGCAGAGTAAGGATAATAATTCAATTGGCTCTTTTAAGGGAAACCAGTCCTGAATGCTATCTTAACAATGGGCTTTGGACATCTCCAGTGAATTTGGTCATAAAGTAAAAACAAATCCATATTGATCAAGACAAGACAGACATGTAGGCAAAAGAGGACAAAGGTGATAGATCCAGAGCCTGACATTGAGATGAAAGATCCAGCTTTTGGGAAATGACATTTACCAATTTTCTAATGGACGTGAATGAATATTGATACGTTTATACACTGGTAGAAAACGACCCATTCTAAAGATACAGCAGAAAACCTGAATCAGCAGCTTGTTACTTCAACTACACTTTATTCCACTTTTGTAAGTGATGCCGCTTTGGTTCAGATCCATTCATGTGATGTTGAGTGTGCTGCAGCTCTTATGAAAACATTGTATTTTGTCAGTTGTCTGTTCCAATAATCTTAGAATAACATGGTACGTATATTCAAATGTAATTATGACACTACAGTCTCATCTTCTGATAGAAAAACCCAGAGTGTTGTCATATTAATCAGTTAAAAATGTCAGTGTCCAATTCTTAGTTTTTTAAACACTGACATGCAAAGCTCATGAAACTACCCTTTACTCTAGACTGAACTTACAACAAATGTCAGCATGCTAACAAATGCTTATTATTTTCTGCATACATTCTATTCTATAGATATTTTAATTTTTTAATTCAGCATGTTGCAAAAACCTGAAAAACCGGTGTTGAGGTTGAATGATAAACATGTATATGTACATCCACTATCCGGACCAACATTTATCCTTTCTTTTACTCATGTTCTCTTACATTAATTTTACAGTTTGTCCTGCGTTGTTTCTATTCAAGCCCAAATTACTGAATATATCTTAGATTGACAGATGTCATAGTGAAGAGCGTTGGAAAGGAAACACTGTGCCCATGTTTACTCTCATGTAGCTTTTTTGGCTGTAAACTCGTACTTTATAACACAGCTTTGTTACTCAGTAGAAATACCTGGTCTTTATTGGTGCAGGGAAGGAAACCATTTTTTTTAATTAAGATTAAGATGCATTTATTAGTCCCAAACACATGCACAGACATGCAAAGGCACACTCATGCAGGTAGGGAAATTTAACTTCTGCTTTTGACCCATCTGGTGCAGGACACACAGAGCAGTGAGCGACCATGTACGGCGCTCAGGGAGCAGATGTTGGGGGAGTAAGGTGCCTTGCTCAGGGGCACTAGACAGGGTAGGGAGACTCTTGGATTTTTGGACAGATCAAGCCAGGTTCGTCTTTTTTTGTCTCTCCTTGGAGTTGAACCAGAGAAGAACCAGAGACCTTCTCACAGCATTAGTCTTCAAAGGCTATTCCTGTACTATTTTTCTTACTTTTGAACAGCTCTTCCTGTGAAATCACTTATGTTCTGTGTCCAAATGTCAGAGTTGTTTAGGCCTGGTGATTAGTTTGGCCAAATCTATTCCCCATAGGTAATTGCAGACATGAAGGAGAAGGAGAGAGAATAATGAGTGGAAACAAAATGGCCTTTCATTCAGAATATGTTTCCCCTGAGCCATGATCACTTTCTCAACATCACAGGTGCCATTTTTTTTTATCCATTGTCTAAAAGAGCTATAGTTCTTGTGACAGGGAAATAAAGTTTAGAATGGATTATTTACCTTCCTGCCAAAACTACTTAGAGCTAACAACAAGCATGAGAGAGAAGGGTGTGTAGAGAAATTGGTGTGCAAGCATTTGGTCAGGCAAAAGATCAGTGGATCGATCGTCTGATGGAGGGCTGACAGAATGATAGCTCCATGCCGATTGCTGAAAGACATATGAGCAGGAGCAAGAAAGAGAGCGAGAGAGAGAGAGGCATAGTGTTTGCAGAGGTGTGAGAGAAAGACTGAGTGAGAGCGGACAGGCTGCAGTAATGAATGATAATTGTTCATCAAGTAGACATGCTCAGTATGTGCAGGTGAACATTAACCCCATTTATGCAAAATAAATAATTTAGGGGATAGTTACTCCTTAAAAGTTGAGTTTGAAAGTTCAATTCAGCACAATCAAAACCTTTTTTTTTAATGTTTTACTATTAATACAAAATGAAAGTTTGGATAAATATAATTGTAATTTTACTTTCCCATGTCAAAAAGGCCTTCGTACTGAATTAAACTTAAACTACAAATGTGTTTTAATTGGATTTTCATGCATATAATTGCATGGTAGTGTGCCGTCCACTTAGACCTCTTTCACTTTGCACTGCACTCATTATGCCACACCATGCCATTAGCACCCTAATGTTGCTACTGAATTTAGATCAAAATAGGCAGTGAAAATGATCTTTCACCACAGCTTCAGTGTTTTTATTTGCTACACTTCTTGTACCTGTTTCAAAATAAAGCACTTTTTCCATTGACTTAATCCATTCATGTTTAACAAGCTCTTAATTGTGACACATTTGCAGGACATGGGGATGCATAGCTTACTGCCACGGTGCAAAGGCCTACTTAATTCAATGAAATACAGCAGTCATACCAGCAACCTCATGTAGCAGCTCCACACAGGGAAGACATGCTCCCTGTGTGAACATGAGATGTGTGCGAGACACAGCAGATAAGGGACCCAGACGTCGATCACTGTACACACATTCAGTGTGAGCCTCTGTCTAGTAAGGAAAAATACCAAACAGATTGATTGTTATTATTTTCTGCATAGATTCTATTCTATAGATATTTGAATTGTGCATGTTGCAAAACCTGAAAAACTGGTGTTGAGGTTGAATGATGAATGTGTATATGTACATCCACTATCCGGACCAACATTTATCCTTTCTTCAAATTCATGATCTCTTACATTAATTTTACAGTTTGTCCTGCGTTGTTTCTATTTAAGCCTAAATTACTGAATATATCTTCGATTGATCGAGTTTTAAAAGCTTCCATTTAAGGCAATGTGTATTGTCTCTGGGGACTAAACATATCACGTAAATAAACTCACTCTGTGTTGCCAAACGCAGGGTAGCTGTGAATTAATATAACTTAGAGGAGACAGGATTATTCATTATTTATATCTAGGATGAAAATTACTCATTCTCACTTGTAAATACAGTATTTTACTGCAGGAGCTGTGACTCCATTTATTGAGGCTATTAAGTTACTTTGAAGTCTTAATTTGCTCCCTCTCTGAGTCATAAGTCAAATCTGAACACACGGACATGGTGCACAGGTTTGCAGATGAGAATATCATTATCTCAGATGACTGTAAATCCGAGGGGGGTGATTTTTATTATTCAGTGTCCCTTATATGAAAGTTTTCTCATGTGAGTAGCTGGGTGAAAAAAGTTAAATTGGCTCTCCCTAAAATATAATTCATCATCCCTACTACGATGTCCCTGACCCAAATCAAAACTTTTATTGTGTTCCCAGTTCACTTTCTTTGGCTTTACACTATACGAATGTTTGAAATACCCAAACAAAACAATCCCCCCCCCCCCAGAACCAAATGAAAAAAACTAAAGCACAACAACAAGACCTTGTCATCAAATACTGAAAGAGAAGAATACAGATAGAAAAAATCTGGCGCAAATATTGCACAGCTGAACAAAGACAGTCCTACCATTGGCCTTTAGAGGACAAGCGGTCCCAGGTGGATTGAATTGCTGGTTGCAATATATTGATAAAATGTTCCCTGGTCTTATACTAAGTACAGTTTATCAGTTTCTCTAAAGGTAGTACTTATAACAACTATTCATACCAATAGTCTAACAAAAGCCCATCACAGGAGATCCACACTGAATAGTGAGGTAAAAATGTAGAAGAACATGTAAAGGATGCTGAGAGAGAAAGAAATGAGACAAGCAATGTGTTCGACTGAAAAGAACGGAAGAGAAAGATGGACTGGGGAGAGAACACACAGCTGTAAGGGAGAGACAGTGTATAGAGTTTAAGAGGGAACTATCTCAGACATAGACCGAGACTGTAGATAAAGACAACAGCAATACAAGGAGCTTCTCCTTCAGAAACAAGGGAACAAGTAGAGAATGGGAGTGCAAAGGGAATTGTCTCACCATCATCATAACCAGAGGACAGGGAGTGGAGCTAGTAGCTTGTACAATCTGTCTTAACAATAATGAAATAAAAAGTGTGAGAGTGCAAGCTGTCCTCACTTGATCTCAACAGTCTGCTTTGGGCTATTGCACACAGAGGACCAGCAATGAGACTTGTGCAGGTTTGTATCTGGCTCATTTGGAAGCTCACAAGTAAAGATCCGGAAATCTGTGAGGAGTCTCTGAGGAATTTAAAGGATGTGGACATGTAAAACAATTAACTCTTAACAGAATGTTTGCTTAATGTTTGATGACGCACATTTTGAGGATGGTAGGGCTTGCCTTGGCTCCACCATCACGTAATATAGGTGACAACATCACAGACATAGTGAAAGCAAAGTTTGGCACAGAGTCTCTACGATGGAAATGCTGTTTAAATAATTTGGTGATAGTGGTCAGGTAGTTGACTTACAGTTTTAATTTTTGGTCTTTTCATACAAGTTTTGACCGAAAAGAGGTTTCACCGGCTTTGTCAATCATGTACTACCCCCTCTCTGTGTCTCTACTATTCACGCTGCACACTGCCAACCAAACTGAGCCAAAACGAGCGCCCCCTGCCATCTCCTCCGGCTCTCCATTTAGTGTCTAATGTTGACACAGGGGTCCGATCGTGTGGGTGAGTGCGAGATATGAGCTGAATAAATGAATGAGTGCACGCAGCAGTGAAGAAAGATTTGACTCATCTAAGAGAAGTAGCATGGATCATTATGTGGTGATCAGTGTTGATACTGTATCATTTCAAACAAACTAATGATTAAACTGCAGCGGGTCAGAGATGTCCGCTGAGTCGGTACATGTGTCTGTGTGACTCTCACATACACAAGTACACAATGTGATATTGTTCTTATCCTAAAAATCATCATTACCTTTTGCTCAAGTTATGGGCCTATAATACAGAAGCTACGCAATAGTGATCAAATCTCCCAAAACGCATTTGTTTAGTTTGGTCGCTGTACCATATGCTTACATGGATGAGGTGGGGTTTATGATCTGTACTGCAACCAGCAAACAGGGGATGATCCAGTTGATTTAGGTTGACTTTTGTTGGGCTGTCATCTCCTCCATCTTTGTACACAGTCTGTGTTCCGAACAGTTCAAGGACACTGAAACTGCACCTGGGCTTTTCTTACTGGAGCTTGTCACAACAAAAAGCGCACTGGCCCATTTCAATGCTCAACCCATCCGCCGGAACTCCCCAGACTGTCTGTCTCCGAATCCACCTGCTCCCCTGGTTTCCATTTCCAGTCTTTGGAACCTCTCCACCTTTCTAGGCACCTGTTCATCAGATCCCTCATCTGCTCCCCTTTATTTATATTAGCCCTTCTCCACATTCAGTTGCCAAACTTGCAAATGTTTCTTCGTGTTTTCCTTTTACCTGCCTGTCTGCACATCCATCCATCCATCCATCCATCTATTCATCTGTAAGTCTGCTCCTCACTGCCTGTGCAACTACCACCAGGCGTGACAGTGTAATACAATACGCTCCAAACCCTCAGGCCACCAATATATCTGAGTAAAGAGTTTATTCAAATCTATGATAATTTGAAGTGCACTGTTTTTGCAATGGAATGAAATTGCATTGTAGTGAAATGGAAACTAAACATAAGATCTGTGCTGAAAACAATATGTGGGAGATGTGCAGCCCGACATAAACACAAAACACAAAGCAAGGATTTATTGCGGGACCCTGCATAAAAACTATTATATTATGTAACGCAGCAGTAATGTAAGGATCATTATCACAAGGGTTGGAACTGTGAAAAGTCTGCTTATTACAAAACAAAATTGTGATGTTTCACTTCTCTTTGATTTTGGTGAAAATAATGTTTTGTATTTCAAGAAAAGAAAATAAATAAAATAAACCTTCCATCCTAAAATAGTCACTTAAAGACTGTTCTAAATTAATATAACAAACAAGTCAATTGAAGGAAGGGGTGAATTGTCTAAACTATTTGCAGAATTGTTGGTTTTACTTTGTCCATTCGTTCTTACAGCTGCTCTTGAAGGTACATTTTTTGTATTGGTTGATACAAAGTACTCAACAAACCAGATTGGATTAGTTTCAAACATTTATCTTTATTATTCCATCTGTAAGCCCAGTACAGATTCTCTATATTATTCATTTTGGAACCACAGCAGAATGACTATGCATCAACCTTAATATTAACCAAAAACTAGAAGACAACAAGTTTGAGATGTGCGAGGACGCATCAGCAACAAAACTTACCATGGGTACCTTCTAAAAAAAGATACTCCTTGGTGAACAGCACATGCAGCTGAAGGTTACCAGCAGGGAATTGGCCGATATATGGCAGGTTGGTCGACAGACGCATGTGGTTAGCAATCAGCAGTGTGGCCAAAGTCCTGCTGTTGATGGGGGAGGAATACAAATCCTCATGCATACACAACAAGTTCACAGTCATCACTGTCCCTGAAAATTCTACTTGATATGTCAGTGGAGGTTCAGAACAAGTTATATTTGATGAAAGAATAATACAACATGCAGAATGCATGTCAGTATTGTATTGTATTTTTTTTTTAAATGACAAATTAAATACACAATACATAAATCCATGGTTTTCTACAGGTTTGAAGTCAAATCAATCAAGTAATTGTGTATAATCAGTCTGTGGTGTGTTTACTGATGAAATACCACAAAGCAGAGCCATGGAGAAACAGAGTTGCATGAATGGACAGTGATGAATACACCTTCAGAGTAGTTCCACACACGATTTAGATTCATGTTGTTTTTGAACAGACAAACACGATTTATCAGCAAACACTCATAACGCTATGTAAAGGAAGATTATATGCAAACAAAGCAATGTTAAACTTTAACATGTAAGATTCAAACTAGATGAGAAAATTGTCTGATGTAGTATAAAATCAGTACTCCACAGTTCCTTTGAGAACAGTAGCTCAGGTGACAGCCCCCTAATGCTAATCCCAGAAATAATTTTCAGAGATGTCATCTCTGAAAAGTTGTAATCAAAATGACTGTGCTTGAAAATGAGTTGGAATTAAATCATTGAGTCAAGTGGCGATTGGAATTTGGAGAAATTAGCTCACTTGTTTTGAAGAACATTTTGAAAACCCTTTTGTTCCACTGGTTATCTGCTCAGGTACACAATGAGTTAAAATTGTGTACCTGATAGAAAGAGGTGCCTTTCATTTTAAGTATATTTACTTCTCATCTGCTCCTTATCTAAGGTGCCTGTCTTTACAGCCAATCCGTGTTCTCCCCAGCAGTCACAGATACACACTGAGGCAGACGGGTGAGTGAGAGAGGCGCAGAGGTAAGAAGAAAAAAAAAGAAAGGGAGAGGCATTAAGAAGTGACAGAGCTTAGACTGAAGATAAATCAGTGATGTGTGAAAGCATATTCCACAATCAGGTCTGTGCTTTGTGAGGAGACAGCAGACGGGAGAGGAAAAGAGCCGAGCGTGTGAGTGATTTTGTGAAAGTATGGAAAGCATTTGAGAGCTCCTCCAAGGTCAGATGTGTTTCTCCTGAGCGAGTGTGGAAGTCACCGCTTGATGTTTCATAGGGCTCTTTGTGCTGCCACTTGCCTTCTGACAAACGTGGGTGGCTGTGCGTGTGTGTGCATGTGTGATTGTGCAGTGAGGTGGCATTTGAAGACAGAAGACACATTCCTAAGGCAAAGCACAAAGAGATGCATTTTGCTAACTTAAAATGTGAAAGCATTCAAAATGTGAATATGCAGTCACCAATGAAAAGATCCAGTGCAAATGCCAGAACAGTGTCAGAAAGGACTTTATTTTGACGGTCAGAAAAACTAAGCGATGCATCCACATAGGGATGTACAATAAAGAGCCACTGCAACAGGAAGTGAGAGGCTGAACTGAAGCTTTTTCATTTGCGGACAAGTCACTGCAAATCCACTGCAGGAAACTACCGAGACTTAATGGACTAAAAGACTAGTGGACTCTAGACATCAGGGCAAAGTTCAATAAGTGACCTGAAGTGTAGGACAATACACTGGCCCAATATTCACCCTTATTTCATGTGAGAAAATAATGCAGCTTATTTATTTTACTACTAATAGTACATAGCACAGACAAATCTTGTCTGTTGATCACTATCACTATAACCAACCAGCACACAGTGAACGTGCATGATGAGTGACAGCAGTCCAGCCGGCTGACTGCAGGTATGTTGCCAGTTGATGCCAACACCTTCCTTAATTGGCTTCTTGTAGGACTGATCACTCAGTCAATTCTAATAAAACCATCTGGCCACTGAGGACGACTTTATAGTTATATTTCAAAGTAAATCAAATTCTAATCCAATATTTTTTTAGCATTTTAGATTTTCACTGCTTACAATGACATAATGTGCTACTTAATGAATCACCCAACAATGCAAATAAGCTAATTTCCCAAACATTTCTTTCCCCAACGTCAACCATGGGTAGGCAAAGTGTGTATTGGAGTGACGGGCTACGTCGGGCTAGATTGGATTAGGGTCAGAGGTGGAGAGATGAATGACAGTTGGGTAGAGCGGCGTGAAACAGTGTTGAGGGTTGAGATGAAGGGAGTTGAATTCAATGAAAGTGGCAGGAGGGGATGTAGCCTGAAGAAGGAAGAGCTAGGCATTCAAGATATCTGTCTGTTTCCAGGAGGCTAGCAAACCTCTGAGGGGGAAAACAAAACTCATATCTGGCTTCCGCTATGACCTTCCATCCATCCATCAATCCATCAATCCACAACTAACAATATGAAATTCACCAAATAAAAGAATAAATTAAATATGAAATAATCGTTCATTGTTCATAATCAAGGTCAAAGTGCTGGATGTGGGACAAAGACGATGGCTTTCGGTTTAGTTGGATAAAGATAATATATTCTCTCTCATTTGATCAAGCGAGGGGGCGATTTAATACATTTGCTTCCATTTGTCAAGCAAATCAGCTTGGTGGCTTCTCCTGGAGTTAAATTTTGGTGGACTCTGACTGGCGACGTCCCAGCCTCAACAAATAGCAATGTTGGGCAGTTGATCCTACTTGGCTGTGATTGGCTTTAGGTGTCACAGTGAGAATAGATGGAGGAGACCCTCACACGGACTGCAGACAACTGATTTCCGTGCCCGACACTCAGCAAGGATGATAAGTAATCCGCCTTGACAGGCAATTATCATTGATCTGCCAAGCTGAGTTTCCCCTTGTACATGTGGGTGTGAGAATCGATGGTGTGGTGAAAGGTTCCCACTTTAGTGATAAATTAGAGTAATTTCAAGTTATTTTCTCTGATGGACCAAACAGACAATTAATCAAAGGCGGGAACTTATTGTTGTAATAATAATAATAATAACGAGGTTTTGCTTTTTTGCTCCCATTTAACTTGTTTCCAGTTTGTGGGTTGAGTTTTTTTCTCTTCCATACTAGTGCAATGGTATATTTTTCGGAGGTTGTCTTCATAAACAAGCCCAATGTCCCCTTTCAACTTTTGAATGACTTGGAGGCGGGTCATGTCCACTTTAAACAGTTTGGTGTTTTACTGTTGCCTGGTGACTCTATGGCATATGGCAATATGATGCATCTTTGATTCTGCTTTTCAAGATGCAACAGTAACAAAATTGGTGACTAGTTTATTGGAAATTGGTCAAATTGTGTCCAGTTGTCAGTGATTACATTAAGGTTAAATATGTTCAGAGTCGACAGCAAACATAAAGGTGATGAAAGAGATATGTCCAAGTCGGATGATGATGATTTTATTTGGACTTAATTTTGTGAGAAATGTAATTTTATGTTTAAATTACTAAAACAAAATAGTCTTTTAAGTCAGATTCGCTTTCAACTACCGGAAAGTATGATATCCGATTAAATGTATACATAAGGTTAGCTGCTTGAAGATCTATATAGATTTCGATGGATAAACTAGTCTATAATGCCTCATGAGCTGCGTCTCACCTGTAGTAGCGTTCGCAAACAGAAAGCTATAAATGCTGAACATTTGTTGGTGTGTTTCAACTCTTTCTCAGAAGCATGTTGAGAATGAACCTTCCTAATATGGAAGCATGGTTTTATCACTTTCTTCAAAAACACTGATCTTCAGTCTGTACGTACATGTATACATATCTGTAGTCTATGTAATAAGTAGCAAACCAGTGCAAAATCGAGAAAAATAAGTCACAGACCAGATCTTCTTTATGTTAGAATAACTGTTTCTTGGTTTTAGTTGATTTCTTCTTCTAAGTTTACGGGCAAAAGTTAGGGTCACACAGTCAAAGGTTCAGAGGGAAAGAGAGATAAGATAAAAAAGAACAAAATGTCTTCTTAATATTCTGACAACTCTGAGATCTGAAGTAGGAAAATGATCTTTTGTGAGACGTTTTTGTGCCTGTTTCACCCTCTGATCTCCCTCAGTGTGCCTGACACAGTTCACTGCTTTTTTGCAGACTTCAAGGTTCCCATCGTACTGCTGCTTGTCAAACTGCTGCTCTTCAACCCATTCGATATGATTCCAGGTCTCCCGCTACCTGAAGTCTTTTACATCTGACTGATAACCGATTTTATTTAATTTCTAAGTTACCATGAGTGGTGCCATTAGCAAATAACTTGTATCTCTTGCAAAGTTGAGGATCCTTCACCCTTTTATTTATGTTCTTTCTTTGGGGATTATGGACAATGCTACCCAGTTGAAGAATAAATTCACAAATAAGACATCATGTGACTGATCGAGACAATAACTTGCACATTAATCAGACTTTGTCCCTGCTTTGGCTCCAGCGACCCTCAAAGGATAAGAGGTCTACACAATTGATGGATGAATGGATGTCCCTACTGACAGAATCCACCACATAAAGAATAGCACCACAGCTTCAGAGTCCAGGATAACAACCTGAGTACATTCTATAGGCCCTTTGCTGTGACAGGTGTGATGACCTCTTCTGTTTCATCGCTCTGCTTGGCCTGCCCTGCTTGTTTTTGTCTCCACCCCTTTCAGGAAGCAGCCAAGCAGACTGGAGGTCATCAGGGATGAGGTTCACCTGACCTGTGGGGCTGGGGAAGGTTCAAAAGAAGCTCAGAAGCTCTCTTTTTTTTCTGACACACACACACACACACACACATAAATAATTAATACATGTCTTTCATTGTGATCCCATTCTTCTCCCCCTCTTTTTTCACTTGAGCCTGTTCATCACAAAATTGAGGCCTTGTCCATGCAGAGAACGTACCAGCTTTTCATCGTTCAGGGCTTGTCTTTCAGCTCTTTGGTAAATTGGATAATCCTGTCTTGGTAGCGTGGTCACATCATTATTTGACATTAAGTTAGGCCTTGTTCAGAGTCTTTTCCCTACAGCTTTGGGAGCCCATGGTTCGTCTTTTAAGTTACAATGAAAGCAACTATAGCTATATGCAGGCTTCATAGAAAGTGATTTCCATAGCTTTTTTTTTTTTCTGTAATTTGGGATCCTCTGCCAGTAGCAGCCTGAATGCAACGGCAGAGGTAGGCAGTTTGTTTTTTTCTTAGTAAATCGGGGGTTTGACTCAGTGAGTCATGGCCCCCATTGTTACTATGGTAGCTGTGGAGGTGGGTATATTTTGTGATTTGATTTATCAATTATTATTTCCTGTTGTCCTAATATCGCTAAAGTGTGGGCATAAAAGTTGGTAGCAAGTATACACATGGAGGGACCAGGCTGTCTCCATTGTTCTCTGTTTAAGTATTGTGTTTATCCTTTTTTATATTTCCTCATGTGCACATTTCAATCTTGGCTCAGTCCTTTAACACTGAATGGTTACAGTAGAAGATTTCTTTCCAGAATATTATGTTTATCAAACAGAAAAAATTAATTTAAGGTTTCACATAAAATACTATTGCACTCATACTGCCATGGACATTGTTACAGTAATTGCCATACATCGTGGTTACAGTAACAGAAAATGTGTACAGCACAATATACTGTCAAACAATAAGGCAACAAAACAAAAATTAGGTATAGCCATTATTCTCTAAAATGCAGTAAACAAAATATTACTGTAAATTCGTTATGTAGTAGAATCATATATCAAATTACATGGAAATGTTCTGTGTTCTCTGCAAGTTCAATAAACTGGGCTCTATGCTCCACTGCTAACAGGTCATAATGATATACAACGCACAACACTGTACAATATACTAGGCGTAGTGCACACCACTGTTTTACATGTACATACTGGTAGCACAGCTCCTTGGTTCTCTCAGAGTTCCTTTCAAATGGCAAGCTGTGCAGTTGCTTCATATTCATCTGATGTTTAGACAGGACCCTGTCAATTGTCGAGATGCTGACAGCGTTTACGTTCTGGAGTTTGCCAGCATTGTCCTCTAGGATAGTGGTCCGGATTTCTCTCGGTCGTCCAATCCGAGACATTAGAATACACAAATAGACACTATTACCATTTGTATTTAGTTGTTTTACTCTGACTTTAGTTCAATAGATTTGAATACTACAATTAACTCTACCATCAATAATTCCATGGTTGACTGACCACATACCTGCTTTCCCTGCGTTTGGATGATGGGACACTGTAGAGCATAGCACATTAGGCTGAACTCGACGACCTGCCTCTGCCATGGTTGACCACATGGTCCACAAGTGTAGCCCGAATTTCATCTGGCACAGCTTTTTGTCTTCGTCTTCCCCGGCCTCTTCCCCCTTCTCCAACACCACAAACCCTTGCTCCTCTTCCTATTATTCTTCCTCCTCGAGTAGGCAGTTGCCCTTGGTAGTTTCCCTGGCCAGGTGCTTTCATGTTCATAAATTGTATTGAACTTGGTCAAGCTCTAGATATTTGATGGAAGCATTTATACTCCTGGATAGCACCTGTCAGCTAACTAAAGTTACTGTGTGATTGGTGATCGGATCTGTGAAACTCCCCCTTGATTAGTAAAGTTCTAGTTGAACCTGAAAATGAAGCCGATGATCCAAGAGATCCAAATTACAGTAAATACCATTATGTTTTTCATGGTATTATGTGCCTGAAAGATTTTGACAGTGGTGTGAACTATTTTGCAGGTGATGATGTACACAAGGAAATTATGCCAACATGTTCTGCAGAGAACAACAACTTGACTGAGAAGCAACAGTCAGTTTAGACCAGCAAGATATATTCAATTGGTAATAGGGCTAACTGAAGGCAATTGTACCTAACCGTTTGCAAAGGTGTGCTAAATCATTTTAAATTGTGCAACCTGTAAGCAATTGTACTTGTCATGTGCAAGGATGTGCTAATACAATTGCAATTTGATTAAAAGGAATGAGTCTAATCAATTGTGAACAAGTGCCCAATGGTTTGGAGGTTTGCAAGTGTTGTTTAGAGAATGTCATTTCTGTTTCGTGAAATGAGCCAAGGCAATGGAGAAAAACTGTAATAAATAATTGTACAATATATGTATCACAAATTACTTTATCTTTCAATGCGAGATCAAGAGATGAGAGCTACCTCAATGCGCAGATGTCCTACCTTGGGAAAGGCAATGGGTAAAGTAACAGTTATTGAGAACACACCCCTTCTCTTTAATTTCTTAGTCCAGTTTCTCTTTGTTCTCTTCATCTGACCCCTAGTACATCTGCCTAGCTGAGTGTATAAAGCAAGAAAAAAAGACAGTTTTCAGGGATAACATCTTCATCCCCTCCTAATCCCAGGGTTCAAGGAGGACAGGAGTAGGGCTGCAACTAACGACTATTCTGATAATCGATGGTCATCGACTATTGAAACGATAAATCAACTAATCGGATTATGAATGACACAAATTCTCAATTGCTCTTATTTAGCTAACAGCTTTTAAATTTAGCTGAGGTTGTTCGAGGCATGTGCGGCCTGAAGACTATAAAGATCAATACTTCATTCAAGAAAAATGTCTTATAATAAACTTTGATGCATATAAGGGTACTGTTGACACAAAAGCAAAGAAATATCTAGTTTTGTCCATATAAAACCAAGAACATGCCAAGTGCTGATACTAAAAATAAATAAAAAAATCAAGTAGCCATTTTTCCTGTTAATAAAAAGGACAGGGAAAGTATCAGCAATATAAACTTAAAAAAAACTAAACTTCAGTCTTAGAGGGAGTCTTTAAAAAAGTTTGAACCATATTTTTGTAACGGATTCTAGAATCCTGCGCGCAGGTATATACGTTTATATAGCAAGCTAGCTAACAGGCTATCTTACCGAGGCGACTCCACACCGTTTACGTTACGTTGTCAAACCTCCTCCTCAAATGCATGTGTCCTGCTTCCATGGAGAGTAAATTAGTCGCCGACTATTTCTGTCATCGATTTTTGTCAACAACGTCGCCTAATCGTTGCACCCCTAGACAGGAGAGAGCAACCAGTACGGTGGGAAGTTCCCAAAGTGACACCAGCAGCCTAAAGCTTTGGAACTTATAGAGTGCACCTTTTAATGAATAAAAACAGAAAGGGAGAAGACCCACTGTAAACACGGCAGGCTGAAATAGCTGCCAGGTACACATCAGTAGTTCAGAAAGCCTTAACTTTGTCAAAGTTAAATGACAGATCAACTGCAACAGAACACTTAAATGGAATAGTTTGTGGCACCAGCTTTCAAACACATGTTCACCCTTGCTGTTGAGGCTCTGGAACATTGAATAATGTTAATAACACTGGCAGAGAGTCCCAACCTGTTTAGATTTCCTCATTCTAGCCAGAGTTGGAGGAATTAAAGCCATTGGGGGAAACACATGATAAAGGGTATTTGACCACAGCATCTACCAAATAACTACTGTGTGGCAGGTGTATGCTTATTAAAGTTTAGGTTTGTTGTGAAAACACATATCAAATGACCGTTCATGTACACTGGGCATGTTCATGCCGCTGTTAACAGAAAGCAGACAGTCTACCTTGCAGTTTGTTGCTTAGTTATAGAAAATGTTATTAAAGGCAAATGGCTATGGTGAAAAGTAAGGGATTTCTATTCTTTGACAACAAGGTAGCGGTGGAGGTGAGGGGGCTGGGAGAGCACCCTCACCAGCACCAAAGAGGATCAATCAGTGCAGATGAGAGCTGTTAGCTGATTGGTCCTCAAACTTAAAAGGCAGCGTCTTCGCTGCCTCATGGCGCCTCAGAGACTAGTGATATCTGACTAGTGATATCTGAGAGAAGCCGAACGAAGCTGGAAAGCTAGTTACTTTGTGTGTGTTAAAGTTTATGTTTTGATCACATGTGTGTGGTGACAAATAAAGATATTTAAAAGCGATCATTCCGTCTCTGGCTTTGTGCGGGAGAGCCCCGTGGCAAGCACCACTGCCACAGTG
The DNA here is from genome assembly GCF_949316205.1 of Platichthys flesus. Lineage (NCBI taxonomy): Eukaryota > Metazoa > Chordata > Actinopteri > Pleuronectiformes > Pleuronectidae > Platichthys > Platichthys flesus. The sequence continues at coordinate 4,307,394 of NC_084958.1, read as the reverse complement.
GCCCTACCCCAACCTCTTGTTTTAGAGGGTTATCTTGCCCCTTGAAACAGAGTCACATTGAAATATTCCCCTACACATTGGTACAGCCCTTCAAGAAGCTGCTGCATCATCATTAGTTATGGAGGAAACCCAACATGTCATCAGTAGTCATCAATGTAAACAGACGAGACAGTTTTGCCAGGGATTTCATTGTTAATAACGTTGTTGTTTTTAAATAAACCAATGCTCTTGTTTGCAGTTACTGAAATGACAAACCCATAATATCAGAATCAGAATCAGAAGTATTTTATTACCAAGTAGGTTTACACCTACAAGGAATTTGCTCTGGTTATTGGTGCATACAATGAACATAGAAGCATAAAACGCAATAAATACAACATACATAGGAAAGGCAATAAAAAATAGAAAACCAGTATATTTTCACTCACTGTTTACTTCTTATTTACTCATCTATGCTAATGTGGGTTATCAATGACATTTGAAACTGAAAAGCTTGGATGCTCTGCATTATTTCATATATGAATCAAAAGCACACAGGCTGCTAGCAGTGGTCTGAAGGCAACAAAATAAAACAGGACTAGCAGTCTTTATTAGTTTTAGATGCTTGCAAATGTACTAAGCAGTAATGCATTTCAAACAAAATGTAGTGATGTGGATATGTAGACGTATTGTCTGCTGTGTGAGCAGAACAGAGAGAACACATGCTCACTCTACATCCCTAAAAATATATTCATTCAGGATGAGACGTTTGTCTCAAAAAGGTGGGACCAGGACTGTATAGTCAGACATTTGGAGCCAACATCACATCTGTCTACCAGTCAAGACTGGAGTAGTGTAAATAGAATCTGGGGGACAGTACAGGGACAGTGTGCCATAGTGAGAGGCACTAAGGGTTTCTGCATTACTTTATGACTTGCTCCTCCCCAATGGGCAAACAGATATCCATGAAATAAATGCTGAATTGTTTTTTATTTCATGCAACAATCTGCAAAGTTGGATTCTCCAGATGTATTCTTGACAAGAGTTGACCCCCTCCAAAACGATCTTCTTTATGAACTTCCTGGTTCTCCTGCAGAGGTCCTGCTATGCTAGGTTTTAGGTCTTTTCCTTTTTGGGATCAAGGAAATTCAAATACAAGATTTAATTGCAAACACAAGAGTGGCCCACCGTCCAAATCTAAAGCTTAAATAATTCCTAATCATATCACATGATAAAGTCATGTCATGAAGAACGCAATAAGTTGTTATGCATAACTGATAATTTTACTGATGGCATGTGTTTTTTGGTATCCATTGTAAACTGTTTCAGCCGTCGATAGCAACTTTCAAGACTGCTATAAACTGAGTCATTCCTTATAACAGTGCTTCTTAAATAAAATGGCTTTATGTATGTCTGGACAAAATCCATCGGTTCTATGTAGATTAACAGTTGCACTGAAAACAAATACTGGCAGAGACTGCTGGCACGATTCTGCAGAGTCAAAAACACTGCAACAAAATAGCTGCAGTCAGAAACCGACAGCTGTCTTAAAAGAATACGAGACTTTATCCTTTGAAGCCCGCTTCAAAATTCATTGCCTCTCAGGAGGCATTCAAAGCTTGTTTACCCAAATACCTACAGCTCATACTCCTATATCAGCATTTCCCAAATAAAGAACGGTGACAGGAAAAGGAAAAATACCTCTGTCAAGGAAGTACAAGGCCAAGACAAGATGAGGGTGAGGGGGGTGTCAGACATAACTCTGTACAGTGATAAGTCTGGCAGGGTTTTCTGCATTCTGTTATACAGTGTGTTTGCTTCTAGCTCCCACGCCTCACATAATCTCAATTGTCTGATTGCATCACTAAAACAAGGGTCAAAAGGGATTTTTCAGGTGACTGTTGTCTATTTCTAGTATATTTATTCCCTTAAGCAGGCATCTTATGACATTCATGGGGATATATCCTTGGTCCGTTACTGACTTACACTGCTATTTATAAATAAAATACACCTCCCCCTGACTGCAGAAGACATGATTTTATAAGTCTCAGGCTGCAGCCCAGCCCAGGTCCTGCCTCATCTTACAAGTATCTTTAATTACAACGTTAAATCACAGACTTAAATGCTTAAAAGTAGAACTCCACATTTAAAGTCTAAATGGTGCCACATTATTGTTGCTACCTCACACAAATATCTTCGAGTACAATATATACAATGTATATAAATAATTGTGCACTTACTACTACGTTTTTCACTTCCCTTGGAGATTCAATTGTGCCTTAGTTCTCTCAAGAGATAGATCTAACTGATTTAAATAAAGTTAAATAAAAAAATAAATAGGAAAACCAATGCACAGTATTCTCACTTAAGTAGTTTTTTCTACTGCATGATTGTCTCAGTTGATTACCAATCATCTTGCAGTTTTCCTTATTTCACTGTACAAATTAGACAATGAATATACTCTTACACTTACTCATCTAATGTTCCCACAAGCCCTCTTGTTCTCCCCTCCTCCTCTTATTTGTCCTTCATATGACTCCTATCACTCACTCCCACCATCTCTCTATTCCATCATGTTGACTGGTTCACTCAAGTAGCACCCAACAACAAGCCTGACGGCATGTCAGGGGAGTGGAGAGGTACAGTTGACAGAAAGGTGGTTGGATCTCGACAAGGAACGTCACATTATGGTCCAGCCCTTTCTTAAGGGAGAGAGAGTTGACAGGAAAAGCCACAGGATAGAACTGTGGAACATATCTACTTTCTGCTATTTACACCCAACGTTGTTCAGTTACATTTATTTACTTATACAACAAAATAAAGAATTCAAGTTTACACTATACCTTATAGTTAGTCCCAGTAAACTTGAGTCAATATATTTTGTGTTCCTCTATAACATGAAATATTCATGACAAAACGAAGCAACAACCAAAGTTTGAGTTTGGAAAAAGACAGTCTAATGTATTATGTATAACAAATACAAACTTTGCAGGGCTTTGTATTTATTGTCCTTGCCCATTTCACTGGAAACGGACGATCCAAACACGAATTGTTACTGTCATTGTTTTATACCTGATGTCGCAGAGAAATAACATTTCCATTGTCTGCTGCAGATATGGACAGCTTGAAAATGCCAGTGCAACACTTGAGTGTCTTTGAATCTGAACTTTAAACTTAACTTTGCCGCATATGATGATCAAATATTTACATTAAAAAAATGGAACAGAAAAAACTAAATGGAAGGGACACCAATCCCTTTGAGAAGCAGAACAGAGGGATTGAAGTAGTTAGGGAGAGATTGGAGAACTGATGACTGACGTGAGCTATATATGGAACAAATCTGAAAATATATAAGGCGATACATTCGATAAATGAATCCTAATATAAATAATAATACAGCTTTATTTATTACTTATGATGGAAGTGGAGATGTTTTGGTTTTCTTTTTTCAAAACCAATTGTCCAAAGGAAGTAACATAATCTCTGCCCCCCTTTTTTGCAGGAGTCTCAATCTGTCAGTAGTCAGTAACAGCAGAATGATCCCTCACTGGGTTCCCACCACTGAACACTGACAGCCCTGAAAGTGCTGTCATCAGTAACTGAGGGAACTGGAATATTGAATGCAAGTCTAACTATATGATATAAAACCTGAAAATCCTGATTGAACCACCTAGTGTGTTCTTCAATTAAAATTGTGTCTGAGATAGATTAACAATTATTTAAAAAGATGCACCATTTGGTTTGCAAACCCCAATGACTGGTTTTGTTGATGCTAAACCAACACTTTGCCAGGTTCTGTCAGTTTATTTTGTGTCTGTTTGTGTTTGTTTCTGTCTCTGTGTTTTCTGTTTCCTGTTTTATTTTGTAGTCCTTGTTTCTTGTGGGTAGTTTCTGTCTTCACATCCTGTCTTGGTGAATGTGTTTCTAACTCCTCATGTGTTGCACCTTTGGCCAATTACCCCTGCCTTCCCTGTTTGTATTTAAGCCTCTGTCTTTCCCCTTGTCCTCTGTCGGGTTGTCTGTTTTTCAAGCTTTGTTCCATGTTGCAGTTCTCGCTGTTTTTCAAGCCTTGTTCCATGTTGCAGTTCTCGCTGTTTTTCAAGCCTTGTTCCATGTTGCGGTTCTTGCTGTGTTCCATGTTGCTGTTTTTCCTGAGTCTAGTAAGCTTCCTTGTGATTTTGTCTTCTTGTTCTAGTTCATGTCTTTTCAGTGTTTCAATTCCTTTAGTGTTTGTTTTGTTAAGTTAAAGTCTCTTTTGTATTAAATACACCTTTTGTTATATACCTCTGCTACTGGGTCCATCACCTTTCCTCAAGTCGTGACACACTTACGATAAAACCAGAAAAAAATACTCTGCCCTTTTCAAACAAGCTGGAGGCCAAATAAAAGTTTGATTCCATTTAATGATGCTCAGCCCTGAGTAATGTCTGTATTCATCTCAGGATGCATACAGCCACAACAACCCTCACCAATTAAGTAGTGCAACCTGTATGTAGCCTCACAGACAGAAAACTGGCAAGTACAAGTTAAATACTTCAGTAATGGCCCTTATTGTGCTGTGACTTTCTAATGTCCAGTATTAAAAATGGACAGTCACAGTATGTGCAACTTCTAATGTATTCTCCTGGGGCTCGCTTCAATTTTGAATTCTAAAGTTCTCATCAATTCATTTCAAGGTGAGAGCTCAGCATGAGACAAAGGTTCATTCCTTCAATGTAGGGGGAAAGTAGATGCTCACAAATGATTGTGTTTCTCTGGTCATTAGATGGACAATTTAGAGTCCTAAGAAAAGTAAAGAAACATATCTGCCCACAATGTAATTATAAACAATAATGCCATAACATTGTAGATCGCATATGCATTATGCAGTGAAACTTCATTCAATCAATTTCTGAGCATAACTTTTTTCAATAACAAATAAAAAACAGTCCATCCAACATTAATTGCCATAGGCAGCTTCAGGGTTTGTATACTAATGCTGTTACCGAGAGGTTTTGTTTTTGGCTTTGGAAGAGACTTTTTTGTGCTCAGCAAAATTGATTAAAATTTCCAGGATCAAGGAAACTGTATGGATCCAGTTTTCGGGAAGAAAAGTAAGAATTTATAATCCAACAAATCTAAAATCCAACCGTTTCAGTGAAACAAAGGTGCATTACGTAAGTATTTACACCCCTTCACTTTCATAATCAGAAATTGAAATTATATTTTTTTATAATATGTAGCTTTTCTTCTTTGCTTTTATTTCCATTAGATGTTTCTTGAACTTGTTGGGAATTCACACGTAAATTCAATTGATTGAATTTGTTTAATATACTTTTTTAGAGAGGTGCCAACCTATGTACACAAGGTCTTAAAATACAAGTCGTGAGAATGGAGGAGGAGTCAAAGCTATACATACAGCCCGAATTTGTCAAGATTGGAAATTATGGGTCTGAATACTTTTGTTGTTTGAGAAATTTCTCCTTTCAGCTTTAATGACTTTGTAAAAATATATTTTGACTTTCTTATTAGAGCTTATTTAGTGTAGTTTGATGAACACTGATATGCTGCTGCTTGTGCAACTTAATTTTGCTAAGACTAAGACTAGCCATTCATACAAAGTTCCTAAAAGGTATTAATACTAAATGTATTTATTGTATTTTTCACCAGTCAATGATGTTGTTACAATCTGCCGAGTAGTGTCTGGAAGTATTTGTTTATCATAAGCTCACCTTATAGTGCTCTATATAGAAGACCCTATAGAGCAGTAGGAGTTAGTGAATTACGGGGTGATTACAGATCTAGCCTTATTCTCACTTGACTTTAACTAGTGCTTGTGGTCATGATGTGAGAAATTGTGTACATAATATGTAGGAAATGCAATGATGACAGAAGGAAAACAGATGAATTACTATATCATGGATAAGTGGCTATTGGTGTTATTTGTGGAACCAATTATACATGTTGGTTAGACAGCTAACTGCACCTGGTTTGGATGAAGCTGTCCAGCAAACCGGTTGGGCCAGCCACTGTAGCCCAGATAACTTATAATGTAGACACAAGGCCAGGTCATGCTGCCAAGTAACTGCTCTTTATTCAGATGAGTATAGGATTCAAGATGCATTAAAGATGCACCAGCTCACAGACCAGTAGTTTTCTGACTAGGAACTAGTAAGAACACTGATTAGTCTAAATAAAAAGGGATGATGGATGGATTAAAGCTATAAGGATTTCATGGGAAATACCTATCAGGCCAGTGAGGTGGGCAATCTCAGCTTGGCCACGGCACATAAGAAAAATATTTTCAGATCCTATCGTGATGATTAGGTCAGTTTACAGTTACCTTATGTCAGGGCAAGTGAATAGTGTCACCTGTTATGGCACCCAGGAGATTTAGCCTGATAGCGATTGTGGGGCCAAGTGATCTGACCGCTTTCAACATGAATGCTGGGCCTCCACAGGAAACCTCAGGCAACTTTTTGAATTTAAGCTGTGCATTCTTCTCTTAATATGTGCTAGACAAAGTGTCATGGGCACAATTAGAAACGACTGAAAAAATAAGTTGAGTCTAGTCATTTGACATACATCAAATCGACATAAACATAACTACAAATGAAAGCCAAGGTTGCTCTGTGTGTGGTCATTGTACAAACAAGGATTTATTCATTCACCAATAAAGTTCATTGATGTTTAAAGGGATAGTAAAGCTAATTTGAGAGTAAATTAGCTGAGCACAGAGGGAAGCTGGACTGAAGCCACTTGAAAAAAATAATTAAAAAACATTTCCATTTCAAATGTAAAGTCAATTTAGATTATGCATGGGTCTTTTCTACAATTTTCTAATCAGGGTGAAATTATCTGCAAATGAAAGACATCATGAATAACATAAAACCAAAATCCGGCTATCATATTCAAAGAAATGATTCTTTCAGTGAGTCACTATTGAAAAAGTCCAACTCATTTGCACCAGTTCACCCTCTAGTTCTGGTATGTACAGAGATTGTCGTCTGCTGTGATACGCACGGTTTCCAGGAAATAAACCTCTCACTGAAGTCAGACCTCAGTTTCAACAGTACTTGCAGCATACAGTTCTTTGTCTCACGTGACATCTTGTCTTTGTACCTGTTACTCGGAATCTGTTGCACGCAAGACTGACCTTCGGATGAGTGCACATGCACCCCCAACAGATAGATTCAATTAATGCTGTAGGAAAAAATATGTGTGTTTGGGTTCAACTATGTCAACGTTTCCAGGTGGTCTAATAAATGTCTATCAGGATTACGTCACTGACGACACACTAAAAGAAACAGAAAAGTTTCAGTTTCAGACAGGAATGACTTTTAGTGGAGCTCAGCCTCCTGATGTTCGAGTGCCATCAGCTGGAGCTCTAGCTGCCCTCAGTAGGATTTTGTCTGATCCTGTTTGGTTGCCAATATCAAGCATCATTTTTTTTTTTCTTCTTTGGTGGTGATTTGGCAAAAAAAAGACATGAAATACCTGACTTAACTACATGCCGCTTTGGCATACATAGCTTACATACACAGAAGCAAGATTCCACTGGTTGCTGTCTTCGTTGTTTCAAGTTGTCAAGATAAAAATTATTAAATATGTAAAAATAAAAAAATTATTTTGTATAATAAAAGGTGCTATTTATATTATATATTTTGAGTTCAGCATCAAACCTCATTCCTCTACCACCGATATGTGTCTCCAGCAGAAGTTAAATTTGTGTATGCGTCAACTTTTTTTTCTTGCTTTAATTCCATAACTAAACAAGAGCAAGTCCAGTTGCCTCTGTATAGATGTGCAGCTTCTACGGTCCGGGAAGCGTGGCCCAGTCTGCCCTGAAGAAGTTCTGCTGCTCAGAGGACGCATTAAAACAGCTTGTCTTTATAAACCCAACAATGGCTGAAGCTCTTGGTAAACCATTACATGACCATTACAAAGAACAACTCCTGGCAACCAGGTTTGGCAACAGAGAAACTTTGACCCGTTAACATTTGGAGTGCATTTAGTGATATCTTAGAGACCTTTTTGTAAACCTTCTCTTTATTTTGATATCTCTTACCTTGTTTGTGTTGGCTGTTTTTACTTCCTTTCTCTTTACTTTTCTGCTTTTCTGGTTGTCCACACTGCCCTGCTGCGTCTCGCCTGAATCCGAAGGTCCCTCATTCCCTCAGGTACTTTGTCTCAGTGCTTCTCTTCATCAGTTATTCTATTAATCCACTGAATCTTTTCTTGAGCTTCTGCTCAGTAATTTTTGAGTTTGGACTTTCTGTTTTACTCACTACCTGTCAAATAAGTCCTAAGTTTATTTACATGGAATTATCTTAATGCACCCATCTGCTTTTGTAAAGTGTCTGCATTTTGGGTCCTGAAATACTTAGCTTTTGACATTTATTATAACATTATTATGGTGCTACATTGCAAAATGCTTTGGAAGGAAATACATTGCACTATGAAAATCAGACATTTCTCTTCGTTATTCACTTCAAAAGCTTTGTTTTTCAATTTAATTAAATTAGGGCCACATCACAGCAAACATTATCTCAAGGCACTTTACAGAACCTGCTTTCAGACATGCACTGAACTACACATATAGCTTCTCTTTCGAGGCCCTCATGTGTGATGTGCTGACATCAAAAGCACATGATGTCCCCAGTGGAATTTAGACTGTACGTCCTGCCTCCTTCACTGAGCCACCCCCTTGCTTGAAAACCTTTGTTGTTGTTGTGAATGCGTCTGACCATAAGAAGCTGCTGCGTTGTTGATACGTGAAAGACAAACTCCAGAGTAAGTCCAGACCCAATTTCACAAACATTCTCCAGAGGTCATGTCTGAGCACAGCTATAAGGTTGAGACCTTACAACATTATAGGGAAACCCAACAGTTCACACAATGAGCAAACACTTGGTGACTGTAAAGAGAAAAGAACTGGAACTCTGCCTTGGTTTGTTGTGGCGAGAGGCGAAACAGGTTGGACTGAGGAAAGGAGGTGAAGTGGGGTCTGGAAGGAGAAGAGAAAGTTTGCAGGTACCAGGGAGCGACCAAGGAGAGGAAGTTAATGGTTAATTAGGAGGGCCAGCTCGATCCTGGGACATGATGGTGCACTGTCTTCTCTGATGGACAACCAGTCCCACCCCGTGCAGGACACCATCACGGCACTGGCCAGCTCCTTTAGTAACATGCACATATTTGTTCTTGTTTTTACACTGTATTTATATTTATCTATTTTTATTCCATTCCTAGTTTTCTTCATTTTGTATAATTCCTTACACTTGAGTATTACATGTTACGTATTATTACTTACTATGTCCCCTTGGTGGGACTAATAATGGATTATCTTGCTGTCGACTGCAGTCCACTGTGATTTGGGATTGAGTAAGAACCATCATTGATCTAGTTGACTGCATACTCCAGTACAAAGATGTGACAGTTCTCCTTCCCAGAGAGATCTTCCCTTTCTGTGGTGAAACATATATAGAGCAGTTACTGTTATGAAGACAAGAGTAGTGGGGGATGTGCATACGGAGGGTGAAAACAATATTTTATTCATTGCCACTGGGAGGAGGATGGACTCTTTTATGTTCTGTTATGGCACCATTTTTTTCCTTAAGGGAACCTGGTAACCAATCATTTAGTAGCATTGTCTGAATGGAAAGAAAAGCAATGACTTGAGAGGATTTTAGTCGGAGCCGGATCCATTCAGCAGCTGCTGGTGGTTACTGTATTGATAGTTTAATATTTCAATCAAAATGAAAAGGTAATGCACAACTCTTACAGTGCATCAGGCTTTATTCACTACTGTCAGAAAAATAACTCATACAGTCGCATATATAATATTAACGAATCCATCATATGACCAACATGTGTATACTGTCTGAATATAACAGTGTATTCACATTTTCATAATATTCTTTACAAGTCAAAATAGAATCTTTAATCTAGAGATATAGGGGTTTAAAATTTCAATGTCAAATATTCATTATACACAAATAACTTAAAGCTAGAGTTGGTAATCCTGGAAGCGATAGCAGGCTACACGTTCAGCAAAAACTTTTTTCTTATCTTTTCTTTTCAGACTATCTATATAAGGCTATCGGGACATGAATAGGAATTCAACAAATATGATAACCTTGCCTTTAATTGGAAACAATATTATTTTATGTATGGATGAAAACTTGTCAAAGATCGAAGACCTTACTTAGGTCCTGCTGAACAAATACCTTTTTTAAAAACAAATTCATGATAAAATCCCCGCAATCCTCAGGGCTGGTGAATGTCTGATGTCAGTTCAAAGTCAGCATAGACACTGATCTCACAGTGCATGTGCCAAAGTGTGTGTTTGACAAAGCTTACAGATACTACAATGGGCTAAATAAGTTCAGACAAAGCCTCTTGATGTCAGTGAAAAAGATAAAAAGATAAAAGATTTAGTGCAATCAGCTGTATCATCAAGAGGACAGGTTTTCATTTGCATAGCCTGCATGTCTGGACTGTGGGAGGAAGACATATTTTTCTTTGACTCTCTCCGTCTCACCTACTGATGCAAAATGGAAACATATGATGGAACCGCAACTCGGGCTTACAACTGGCTTATCAGAAGTGCACTTTAAGTTGCTCACATCCGTGCATCTACGTGTGTGTCTGAGCACCAGCAGAGCTGAGATGAAAGGAGCTTCCCTTCATCGTATGCAATTTGCAATCTGTCTCAAATTGACTTATTTTGCCATTTTCCAAAAGTATAGGATCAGCACATAAGAACTTCACAGATAATGATAACACTGCAGTAGAAGCGAAAGTTAGAGTGCGGTCATATCCAGGGTGCTTTCATATTCAGCAGGAAAATTGGAAAATTATTTCTTTGTGTCTCCCTTTCTTGAAAATAAAACCAAATGCGGAGGCAATCTAACCTTTTCTTGTCGATAGACACATAAAGCATCTATCCTATAAAGTCTAGATTTAATTGAGAAAATAATGAAAAGACAATAACCTGGCTCACACAATACCATAAATGAGGATGAGGGGTTTTATTTGAGGTACAGATTTAGTGTAGAGGTTCAGGAAAAACTGCAACACAAACAATCTTCAGCTCATATTTCAACAAACTCGATCTGTATGAGTCAGTTACAAATGCACCACAGTCCAAATGAATAAAAAAATTGCATTAATCGGCCAACATAACCTCTTTTCATTCTAAAAATGTCCCTTTTATTATAGTTAACTGTCCCTGTTGACATCAGTTCCTAATACATGAGCTGTCTCTGCACATTATTGTCCCTGTGAGGGACTTTTTTTGGTTTTGCGTTTTCAGATTCATAACTCGTCATTTGTGGCCCTCTGCTCAGCAATGCGTGTAATATACTGTGCTGTTTATGGCTGCATAGTAAAACAGAAAATGAAAGAATAGTCAGTTGGATAACTGCTGGCCCAGAACACAAAACAGACACTGTTCCACCCTCTGTCACTCTGAGAACCCAATATTGTCATTTTTATGACTTTTCTCTCCATCTCTCTCCGCCACGATAAACAGAAATATGACATTTCCAGAGGATCTGTGCTTCAATTTCCTCCCAAGAGATTGTGGTGTGAAAGAATAAGAGTATGACATTTTCCTGAAGGAGTGGGCTGCTAAACTGACTGTGAAATGGAAAATTCTGAGCAAATTTCTGTCCGGCGGACTGTGTGTGAGAAATGCAGGAGTGGGCAGCATATCTAAAAGCCACCTAAGATGTTAGCACCAACCCCGGAGCCAGGGGTCCTCAGATCTGCCGCAATCTACCTGTCAATCCACCGCCGGCTTAAGCCGAGAGTGTAGCTCCTCGTTCTTATTCTTTTTTCTTTTTCAATCTTAAGTGCTTCAATGACTTTTTATATATATATATATATATATATATATATATATATATATATATATATATATAAATAAATAATGTTTTATCGCTTTATCTCTACCTTTTTGATATGTCCGGAGCCCCAAGAGAATTGTGGTAACATAATTAGATCGTGCACTAATGCTGCAGCTCTACCACTTCACAAGAGCAGAACTCTTTAGTGCACTGAGTGCTGAAGAAGAAAAAGGAAAAAAAAACAATCGACCACCAGGCAGAAGGAGAATCACCCACAGGGGCGCTGCTCTGCACTGCATGGGGTCATGTGAACCCAGTGGTCGGAAAGGGCAGAGGATATCTGTGAGGAAATTACTTCTGGGCATGAAGAAAGGTGGGGAAACCAGACGGAGAGAGTGAGAGAATGCAAGGGGGAGAGGGAGGAATCAATAAAGTAATCTTTAGTCATAGGCAGAGCGTGGGCCCTTGCGCTCAGGATTACTCAGTATGGGGCCATTACACACCGAGGCCAGCAAAGCAATTATGAGTCTAGGGAGGAATTGACAACAAGATCCCCATGGGGAGAAACGATAGCAGCTGAAAAGATGGGGAAGAGAGTTCGTGGCGTGCGTCAGTGTGAGCCAGTGCGCGAGCATGATGGCGAGAGTCTGGGAAGAAATAGTATTAAATTCCCCCTCCCGCTCCCTTCAACCAAGGTAGAAAGTTCCACCTGGTGTTCACACCGAGAATAGAAAGAACTTCATCTGCCTCTCAGAGCGCTCTCTCTTCCTCTGTCTCTCGCTCCATACATCTGTGTTGCTGTGAATGAGATTGAGCGGCTGCAGCGCTGCAGGGAGGGTTCACAAATTACATTCACACCCACTGGCTGAAGTCATGAAAACAAAACATTTTACAAGTAAAATGTCACGATTCCTATAACCCCACTTGACATTTGTTGAAAGTTTTACATACAGACACACTTTGGAAAACTATTTGAATAATGCTGACGGCGTGTCTCCAAGCCAAGTCCATCTGAAAGTCAATCCATCCATCCATCCCTGCATCCTTCCATCCATCACCACTTATCCTTTGCTAATATTAGGCGACACCACTTGAAAGTTAAAAAAAAAATTCTGACAATCAACGGGGAACAATTGTCCTTTTTTTTTCTTAGCTTTTTTTCATAGCTTTTTAGATCCTATAACACGTGTCTAATTCTGCTGCATCTGAGATAACAAATCCGTTGATTATGGGATGTTAGGGTGCAACCCGGGGACCTCACATGCACCTGAAGCACAATATTGTTTCTCATTAGTGTAAACTCTTCTGTGTTCCTTCCTCTGTGTTGATATCTCGCCTTTTTGAGGTTCCTCTCACAGCCTTCCCCTCTCTTATCTCTTTTTTGCTTTTGTGATCCCACCACAATTCTTTGACTATCCCTCCATTGTTGTTATTAAAATATATTATTTCCTTCCTCTCCTTCTCGGTGTCATTCTCCTTTTTAACAGCATGTTCTATTAACTTTACATCCTCACACTGTCCGTAAGGCTTGCTCTTTCAGCCATTTTGCTCTGAAAGTCCATCCCTCTCTTTTGAAACTGAATTATCAACCTTTACATTCTTGTTTTTTCTCTCATCCCACTCTTCATGTCCTCACTGTCACACGCTCTTATTCTTCCTTCCTCGCTTGCAATCTCGTTTGCACATTTTTCTTCTTTTTCCTCTTTCCCCTTTCTGTTGTCACTTTCTCTTGATCTGCAATGATTCTCTGTGTCCCCTTGTTCCCTCTCTTCTTCTACCATATACGTGGAGCAGCTAATGTGTGATCCTGCCCTCTTACTACTTTACTTAACTATGAAACAGCTAATCCACATTATAAAAAATTAGCTTTTTTGTGCATTAGTGAGTAAGTGTTTGTGTGTGCGTGTGTGCTAATTACAACCAAATTGGGGCATTTCTTGACATTTTAGGAATGTTTAGATCAGACATCCCCTGCTGCTTAATTTCAACCAAAATTATTGTAAAAATAAACTTTATATCCAGCTGACGTGCTGTTATATAACAACCATATTAAAGGCAAAGTCTTGCAAACCTGTTACATTTTGGTAAAGCAGCATGGTAGCATGCACTAACACATAAATGCTTAAAAGGGGAATGTGTGAAATCTGGGCTATGAGTGGCATCACCTGAAGTAGTGTTTGCTTCAAAGTGAGTTCACTGGCCTCCTGAATCTGGGCAGCAAAATCGAGTTGAAATGCTTTGTGGGTAAATCAGGTGCCAGGTTTTGACAATTACAAAAAGTGTGTTTAATGTGTGGAGACAATTTTAAACAGAGAACCATCCAGCACATCCATGCCTCAAGACATTTCTTTGATCAACTCTTAACTTGCTCCGTTTTTAAACTAGAGCAACTTGTGTCTTCTTCTTCCCCCCTCCAAGCTAAATACCCTCACACAACATATATAGCTGTGTATATGTGTACATATACTATAAGTGTGTCCAATGGATGTCAAACCTGTTTGATGTGATCTTCGGAAAGCCCCACAGAGAAATGGCAGGAATGCACAGATTGTTTGTCATGTGGAGGTCACCTTATAAAGTCACCATGGGAGATGGATCGCCGGGGCACCGCAGACACACACAACCAGCCGATCTATACCCACTCACATGTTGGGAACACAGTGGCTTGTGCGGAATAACAATGGTAAACTTACATATCTTAGGAGGCGTACATGGTGCATGCAGCTCACACACCACACTGCGCACGGGTAATCCTTCCCCGCCGTGGGTTTGTGATATACATTCTGCTGCTGTTAGGTGGTGTGAGTATATACATTTGGGTTAGTGCGTTCTCCTTCTGTGGCCTGCTCCCTACAGGGAGACTGGTGGGGATAAAAAATTGCGTTTAGGAAATATGTATAGCCAACGTTTTAAGAAGCATTAAATGCTTGTCCCACACTGCAGAGCTGCTCTTGTTGAAATGATATTATATATTTAAAATTCAAAGTGTCCCTTGAATTGTATAAATGTCCTATATACCTGCTTATCTGTTCAGATACAACATGGGCTGTGGCTGTGAATGTTAAAGTGATCAGTAAGGGCCCTAAGTTCTTTAGAGTTCTTCACACAACTCCAACATCTCAAATGATTTGATGGAAAATGATTAAAGTGTCACATCCCATTAAAGCTTTTTTTAATCACAGTCTTTCATGTGGTTGAAATAAATTTGGTAATAATCTCAGAGGACGAATTATTTCCAGTGCTTTTTTAGTAGCAGGCCTCCGACTCATTTTATTCCCCTCTAGCCTTTTTTCCCGTCTAAGTTTCTGAAAGCTATGTCTCACACAGGCCTATTAATTTGAACACTAACGCAAAGGTGACAATGCAACAGCAAAAGCCAAAACTCTTTTTTTTTAAACCCTGTGGTAGTGAATCTGATGCTGACGAACATGTGTTTAAACTTAATATCTTGATCTTGATTCAATTTAGCAAAATGTCCCTATGCTAATATCACTGCATATCTAGCCTCTTAAGAGCTTGACGTTAGATGGTTCAGTGCATCAATATGAATTTATACTGTATATATGTTTCATTGTCATGACTCACTTCAGCTGTGATTTCATTGAGTCTCTTGATGTTGTGTTGTTGCCTTTGCACGAGTTTCCATTAATGCGCTGACACGTCTCAGCCACATGGACGGCTCTTAAAAAGTCAAACACAATGAGTCGCAGTCGCTGGTGTATACACGAGCACAGGAGCACATCAATCTACTCCATGCCACCTGTTTCATCAGGTAAGTTTCCATCGAAACTAGGCCTATTTAGACCTAGGGATGTATTCCAGATGAGACAATTGATAATACCTCAACGACATCCGTGCCCCAGCAGGCAGACATAGAGCAGCATACTGTAATTACCCACTCAGCCTGACTTGGTAGGGGGTATATGGGTCAGAACGTAGCCCCAGGCACACTATTATGCATGTGTACAGCGATTTTTCGGTGGTGGGGGGTCAGGACCCCAACGTGGCATCAAATTATTCAAAAAATATTGGTATCATGAGCTGCTGGCTGTATTAAGTGGGTGAAGCCGCAATCAGGTCCTTGTATCAGGAGCAAAAAGATGAATCTGGGCAACAGACCAGTTAAATCCTCAATAAGTGATGAATAAAAACATGAGAAGTACTTTATCTTGCCGGGGAGGAATCGTCTTTATCAGGTAGCTGGGTGTATGTGACGATGAAGCAGATTCCACAAGTGAAGGTATTTTACTTCATTAGGAAACAGTGGGCTTCTGCCAAAACTGAGCCTGTGGCCGCCAATGAGCTGCTGTGCTCATTTAAAAACAAGTCATGGTGTTCAGTTATCAGCCTTCAGTTTACCACTAGCATGAGACATTTTCAATTCATTTAAAATCTTATAAAGAATGTTATAGTTTCTAATTGGAACTTCACTTTTCCACTGTCACTTGTCGTAAAGACCAAGGTTCCGACAGCATGTGCATGTGTTTTGGAAGGAGTGAAAACAGAGACCCAGGTAGCGACACACATACCAAGAAAACTCTCTCTAGATGTTTTACACATTAGAAAATAAAAAATAAGACCCACTTGAAATAACATTGCACAAACTAAGAGAAGCCAGCTAATATAAAGTAGCAGTGATTATATGTAAAGTGAGTATTATATATTCCCACAATCCAATATGAATATATAATTACATGTAATATAAATATGTTTTAATTAAGAGGGAAGAGGTGGATATCATTCCTGTATGGGACATTCTTCAGGTACAAAAAGAGGGTTTGGCTTTTATACCTTACTTTTATGGATATAAAAGTAAACTGGCCCCTTTATGGATATAAAAGTAAGGTATAAAAAGCATGAATCGCATCTATATTCTATACATGAGACACGTAATGCTTGTCATTGAAGCCTTCAGCCAATCCAAGGTGCTGGAGGAGGAGGGGAACCTCTGCAGCCGGCTTGCTCCTGTGATGTGTTTAATAACTTTTAAAGAGCATCATGGGCTGGCCCCTGATTACATTTCGTAGCTCTTGACTCCCTACAATCCCGGTAGCACACTGAGATGGGCCCTGTCCCATTGGCTGTCCCTAGGTCGAAAAGGTTTACTCAGACCGGGCTTCATCTGTCAGGGCTCTAAGGATTTGGAACTCCCTGCCCGATGAGATAACGCTCGCCCACTCCTGTCTTGAAATCATTGCTCAAAACATATATCTGTAAGTCTGGTGCTGCTTTGTTTTTAAAATTCCTTTTAATCCTACTTGTAACTATATTTTTCTAGTTTCTTAAATAGGACAGCTTTTTACTGCTGCCATGACAGTAGGTATTTAAGGGTTAGGGTCAAACTGACCCTCTGACTTTGCGGGTGAACCGACCCGATCACTCATTGAGATTGACAATGATTAGTTAAGAGAAAAAGCTTAATTTATCCTTTGCTCTAAAGAGACGGCAACATTAAAAGAAAACTGTTTCATAAAAGATCTCCATGTAGGGGCTTTAAATGAATGCTCAAAATGTTTATCTACATTTATTCTCTGAATGCTGTTTCATGGTCAGTTTCACAAACTACAAATTAAATATGGATAAAAACATAAACATAATCCCTATTATATATTATTATTTTCTTATTAATTAATTCGAGTTAAAATTAACACCTATAAAGATGTTTTACTATAATAACCTCAAAATATCCAAACCATAATTTCAAAACCCATCATGTAATATGGGTTGTATTGCATTCTCATGGTACATGGGTGATGTTTATATTTGCTTGTCTGTCCGTGATAAATAGGATTAAAAGACAAAGCAGAAGGATGAGGTTTTGGTTCATGTTCTCCTTGTTGAGTTTATCAATGCATTTTAGGAGGTGCTTTGGTTCATTGTCATGTTGCAGAAACCAGCCTCATGTTCAGTCTGACTCTCTGGACAGACTGCGGGACATTTGCAGCCAGAGCTTTCTGACATTTTCTTGAATCCATTCTTCTTTTCTGTGTCTTTGGCTGCGAAAAACTCTTTCCAGTCTCAGCTGACAATGTATTCATGAAGCGATGCTCCTTTTGTTTGTTAGATTTTGACAAGAGAATTCATTCATTTCTTGTTTCTTCTTCTTAAATGTCTCTGGCTTATCCAGATGTTGCTTTGCACACTTTGTTGTGGTTACTGCCAAAGATTTTTACAAGTCTACCTCCACTGTTTCTTATTCAACCACAATCCATCTCTTTAGATTTTATATGTACCAAAACCCAGTGTCTATGAGCATTTCGATTTTGTTTCCTGTTTTGTTTTGTTAGCTTTTATAGATTTCCGCCTGTAAACATGGTTACAAACAGCTACAACAGATCATTCAATGCTTACCGATGCAGCTGCCCAGGGAAAGTGAATCTCAGCTGCCTCCAGCTGTGCGAACCCAAGCATCTCTTTGCAACCTGCTGCTTCTCCTGGGTCCGGAGCTCCCCTGATCACTGCAGCCTCTCCACACAAGACACTGATCTTTGACAACACCTGGGCTGCTCCACTCTGAAGTGGACACTTTGAATGTTTCCAAAACCTCACTAACATTGTAAAGTCCACAGTATATTGAGCTCACCCTTTTGTAGAGCCACCCGATTGAATAGTAAAATGTTTTATACCCTATATAGTAGACTCATTGTTTCCCACAATTCATTGTGAAGCGTAGATAACAATTGGTGATCATTAACCGAGCGATATGTACCATCATGCATTGCACAAACAGCAGCGATTAGCTCACTATACAGTCCTCCATATGTGGGTGATTTCGCTCACATACCTCGTCCAACTAAGTGTTAGTATTGCAATGAATTCCATAGTGTTCTTCCCATAGTCAATTCCCTAATCCAAATGTCATGTGGGCCAAATGCACATCTGCCTTGTCTAAAATAAAAATCTCTGCCTTTTGACAGAAAATGATTTGTTTACATCAATGCACAGCATCCTGGAAACACTCAGATTAACAACTCTCGGCAGAGTGCATGCCTCCACCAAGGTCCAAATTAATTGGGATCTCTATCAAATTGCACACACGCATAAATATCAGTCCTTGAACTAAGACCATCTTTTTTAAAATCAAGATCCATGAATTATTCTCTGAGAAATCAACAAATGACTCCCTATCTCATGATACAAAAAAAAATCTGGATCCACACCAAACTTTAATGGAGTCTTCCATGGGTTTTACACTACTTGTCTACACAATGTCAAGGAAAATCATTTGAGTAGTTGTGTAATCCTGCAAAGTAGCAAACAAATACAGATTTTTCTTTTTATACATAACTGCATTATCAAAAATAATAAATATCAGATTCTTTAATTTTGACTTGCTTTTTATTCCTGCAAAGAGCGGAAGAAAGGTGAGGTAACAGCTCTATCTACTCCAAAGGGTAGACATGTTAACCTTGACTTAAATAATGTAATTTCAAAATGTCAGTTCCTACCTTTAGCTATAAAACTCATTCTTCCCACTTTTCAAATGGAATTCTCTAAATGCCACATGTAAATTATTAAAGCTCTTCAGTTGTTTTAAATATATACTACATCCTCATTTAAATACATATAAAAAAGTATTGGACGAATTTCAACAACATACTTTAGAATATCTTAAAAACTGATTGCAAATTAACCAATTTTATATTACAAGAATATTTAAATTAAAATGACATCATGGTGAAATTATATGACTACAAATTGTACATCAGATACAGTTATTGTTACCATTTTAAAAAATATACATTTCATACAGGTGGGAAACAAAGCCCATGAATGAAAGAACACCAAAAACATAAAGTAATACATGCTGGAGGTTCGATCATGGTCCGCCTCTGGTACTGGAGGCATTAAATTTCTGTAAAAAATCATGACCATTGAATTAAAGGGAGACTGTTGGATTGCAGAGTGAAGATGGAGCCAAAATACACTGTTGAAGTAGCTACTTTTAAATCTGATAAATACTGAATACTGAGCAAACCCAAACTGCTCAAAGGAAAGATATACTCAGATCTAATATCTAACAAGCTGCAGTGTTAACCTGGTGAAACCTTTCACTTGTGTTCTGTACTAAACTGCTAAAAGACTTTTATAATCATCAACAGAGAAGGAGCTGATCACCCCGAGCGGATATTTTCACTCTACAATTACTTTTTCAACAATTACTTTTTCAATTTCTGAAAATTCTTCTGTGAGGATGTTCCACCTGCTCTCTAAAATACACATTCCTGTTCTGACTCATATGTAGAAGCAAAGATGTGACTGTGTCCAATATGTTTTAACCTCTTTTTAAATCACCTCACATTCTGTACATTACTCAAATGGATCTTATTTTAAATAAAGGAGTTTGTGCGTGACCAAGTTCATTTTTAAACATTTTGAATAGTAAGGTTGGTCCCATTTATGAACTCCCAAGTACCTCTGAAAAATTTGCCTGGACCAGTATGCATGCACAGTTTAAAACCAGTGTAAAGTGGATTAAAATGTAAGAATGGTGTAATTAGGTGCCAAGCAGGAACCTTTTCAAATGTTCAGACTTGCTGTCAGTTCCCAAATTATTTAAGGGATCTTCAGAGATCGCTTTAGGCAGTTCAGTCATGTGTAAAATATTATTATGCAAATGTGGACTATGGAAAGAATTAATGTTTGTATCCAGGTTCTGACCCCTCTGCTGCCCTTAAGGAAACATCCAGCTCAACCCAGCACAGAGAGGAGCTGCAATACAAACACCCCCTACAGGTAAATTTAATTCAGAGTCCACATGTGGATGCTAGGGTGGAAAAATAGATATGTAGTTGATAAGAAATAAAGAACTATGAGTTCAACTTCCTCAGTAAGTAGTGTGCTCTAATATATATTTTTGGAGATGTTAGATACATGACTTTCTGGAAGGCAACACATTCATGGTTCACAAGCAAAATAAGCCATAGTGACTTTTATAATGTAACTGTCTTCAAACACCACCATGATGTTGACATTTGTAGTTTTAAGTGACACGTTCTGGATGACATCTTATTGAGTTGTAAGAACTCCGATCCCTGACTTGTTTGTACTGAGCTGAGCTAAATGCAAGTTTGACCTGAGAGTCGGTTGAATCCTAAAGGCTAAAGTATGCTTCTCCGAGTCCGTTACAAACGTACGTCGCAAACGGACGTACGGATCAAACTGACTCTTTTTGATTTATGGTTCTACGGGCTGTTTGTGCTGAAAAACAATTCACCACCAGAACAGTAGTTGGCGCAACGGAAGAGATCTTAGAGAAACCTACCTCATGAGGTATGTAGAAGAAGTTCACGCTGGTTTATTTACCTCCTCCCGGCTCCTCACACACAGTGAACGATGGCCACCAACAGACAAAGGCTGTTGATGACGTCACAGTTTTGGCTGAAATAAAGTGACACCCAGCGAGTCAAAAGGTTTATGTTATCGTTTCTTAGCGCAGCGGTTCCCCGGTCTTGTTTCCAAACTGCATGGCTAATTCAAGAGCTTGAAGCTAATACCGCTGATACCACCCCAGTTAGCATGGTGGCTAGCCCGCTAGCACCGTTACACATGCCGTTAGTGCTCTAACCAGCCACCGTCAGCTGGACAACTCCGCTGGCTTAACACACTTGTCACATTAATCCAAGAGTCGTGGTTGTGTTTTGGGTTTATTGTGCTATAGGGAATGAAACAGGAAGTTTGAGGTCAAGAAATGTCGTAAGCGGTTGGTAGCAGACCAATCACAGCCAAGGGCTATCCGTAGGCTCTCCGCCATTCCAACGTGTAGTTAGAAAAATCAGAGCTGCACGAAAAGCTCTCCTTGGAGCCCGGAGAAGGCGTTCCGCGGCAAAGAAGGCGGTCCTATCGGTCCGTGCCCGTCAAGTATACATTGGCCTTAAGTCTCTGTTATGCAAATCTTTAGTGCTGAAAAGTGACCATCATTTCAGACTCTCAGAAATTTAGCATATATGCCATGCATGCACACATTCAACAGTGAATTATTTGAGGTGTTCATGATAAGGTTTGAATTGTGAATGAAATGTGAGATTCTGCGCTGGCAACATCCAGTGGGAATTTATCGTGCATGCAAACGTGTCTTATGGGAGCCACAGCTTATTGGCTCACTGGAGGGGACGCTCTTTTGGCACGCAGCATTGGATTTATCAGCCGATGGGTGCATTCCTCTGCCTGGAATGTTGGAACTGCACCTCCTAGTGTTAAAAGACTCCACACATCCACATGTAGCTCTGAAGAAAACCTAAATACAACTTTTCACATTGAAAATATATCCTGGTCGACTGTGGAGTTTGTACATAACAAAGTTTTTTCCGCTGGGCATTATTTTTCGTTTCAATTTGTTTTTTTAAACAAAGCCTAATGCATGAAGGTCATTTAAAACTGCACTAGAGAGAAGATTAGGTTCCACTGAATCATGATACATTCCACTTTATTGACTTAGTAAACAAGTTTAGAATTGTACAAAATAAAGTACATATTCGTTGAAAACGAAAGAAGTTTATAACAATATTTTCTGTGTTTGTCATGTGTCTCCATAAACCTATAGTCTTTCCGTTGAGGGCTGTTTTTGAGCTTGTTCAAGGCTGCAAGAAAAGAAAGCAAGAATGTAGCACCTCCTGCTGTCCTGTGTAAACTTTGCTCGTCTCTCACGCTGACTGCTCTCTGTCTCTCATACTACAATCCAATAAAGCTTCATTTAGTCTCATGGCACACAGAGAGATAGACTTCATCCATGCAATACGATGTGGATTATGGTATTGTAATAAGACAAATTAGTCTTGGTTCAGCAGAGAAAACATCCTATTCTTCTATATAGCAGTTCTCATATTATATTACATGGTGAGGAAAGTACTAACGAAAAAAAATCAAGGCCCGCCAGAGGGGAGTTATCACTGATGTACCTGTACTCTTTGAAAAATATTTCCTGAGGATATTTACCGAAGCACCGAAAGAGATGACGACATCTGCGCCTGCAGTGCACGAGTCTGCAGGAAGATCCACACAGGGGTAACTTCTGTGTGAAATCTCAAATCCAAACAGCTTTCTCTCCTGATGAACACAGTATTCTACACAGCAAACCGCATGACACCGCCAGTAGTCTGCTACTTGTGGCGTACACAGTTCACACCAAGTCTGCGAAGGGGCTTTTCGGGTGAAGCAATTAGGAAAAAGATCAAAATTATCTTCTGCGTCTGCACCTATTTTGAGGTAATCTTCATTCTAATGGTGCAGCATGCATCAAACTCAAATCAATTCATTAACACTGTGTTAGTTTTTAGATTCTAATAGGATTATAAACAAGCAAGGATGTAGCCAACGAGGTTTATATCCATTCCCAGGTCACGAGAATGGTTTTTGGAGGCAAATCGGAGTATTTCACTGCTTACAACACCTGGGATGCAATGGATGCGTTAGCAGCACATGTGTGTCTTGCTTTCCATTTTTCGAGAAACGCTCAGTTCACAGCAAAAAAAACTGTGAAATCTCTTTGTGACATATGTCACAAACAAATATTCGCAACACTTCCTGTTCCTGTTTAAAGTAAAAGCACTCCAGCGGGTCAGATTAGTGTTGTAACATCCCCGAGCTATACGATCCTTTTCAATGGCTCGTTGGTATGAACAAAGGGAAACGAGTTGTACTTGAGAGCCGTTTTTTTTATCAGCGTGCCCAAATTTCATCCACTGCTCGCCCTAAATGATAAAAACCCACGCCAGTGACACAACTCCACTTCACATGAACAGTAAGAACATTCTACTCTTCACAGTAACCACACTCAACTCACTATAGGAGATTACAAATTCGTACTAATGTTTGTGTGGAGGGAATGGAGATGGGGTTCTGGGATCGGTGCCAAGGGAGAGTCTTATTGTACACAGGTGTTCCAGATCAACTAATGACTCTCTCCCCTTTATCAGGAGAGGCACGCTGGGGCGCGGGACAAGCATCGCCAGTAGCCAGATCACTCCTGGACGCAGAACACTAGGCTGCAAAGCTAGCTGTTATATGCTTGTGAGGAAGTTATGTTTGTGTAAATTGTATGTGTCGGAGCAAATAAAGAAGCTGTTGAGACGCACCTACCTGTTTCCCCTTGATTCCTGAAGTAGAACGCACAGTAACAAAGAGGCCCTGTTACAATTTGATACCTACATATTTCATACACATATTACTTGCCTTTGTGGAATCAGCCCTCTTTTATCTATCTGTAGAGATCAAAACCCAGATCCACGGCTTCGTGCCTCAACCCAGGACAAATCACCTAACGCTGGGAGGCAAGGATGCACAGTGTGGTAAATATCCACATCTTAATCCATGCAGACTGTAAAGCCATATCTTTCTCTCTCTGACCCCCTACCTGTTTCAATTAATCTTGCCCTGCGGCGTGAAACAAAAGGGATGCATGGCAGTAGAGGAGAGTATTATTCATGATGGGACTCTCACAGATAAAGACATTATCAGAAATATGGACATAATGCTTTTTTTACTTGAATGAAATGAAATGAGCAGTAATGAAAACCTACCTTGTATGTGTTTCACAAAAATATCTTTGTTACGTAAACATATCGTATCATCACATTCTCTTTGTTTGAAACTCATCAGATTCTTGCATCGGCAGCTGACTGTGAACATTTGCCAAGCAGTATTATGCTTGCTGGCAGTAGAGGGCAGCTGTGGACCTCTGTGGTTTGGAGCTGTCTCTAGCCCTTCAACTAATTATGATTAGAGCAGCTAATGGAAGGTCTCATTTTTTTGGTTTCAGGTTTACACCATCAGTTGCCATGACACCGCACTGTTCAGTTTAGTTGCACTTAGATGTGACACTTGCAGTTTGACGTTTTTTAAGCAAATTGTACTTACTTGATTCTTGCTGTTCTTAAGAGTCTGAGTGATTTTCTTTTTGATGTTAACATGTTAACATTTTAGAGCTGTACTGGTTCTAGCATTGGATAACATTGATTCATCATGTTGGTTATGTGATTCTTAATCAGTAGAAACTTTTTAATCCCATGACCAATAGTACACTCAGTGACTTTCCGTTCATTAATGAATTTACATATGTCAGATCCCTTTTTCTACAGTTTAAGTTTGAACTGGCTCACAGAATATATATTTTTAATAACCAATTATATATAGCCATGTATCTTAATAAATCTTGTCTCACTGTTTTGTATTTAACCATATTTTCTAACTAAAAGCCTGTTTTCTCCTCTGCAGAATTCAGGGGAGGGGTAGTGCAGCAGACAGGGGCAGGATGTAACCTCTTTCTGTTTACAGCACATTGACACCAGTGTCTGCTCTTATTGCCACAAATTCTCTTGACATCCTTGTCAATGTCTTCTTTGTGTGTGTCCCCGTGTGTGCATGAGTCGTCATTACTCCTCTCAGTCGCTCAAGGTGAATCCAGCCGTGGATTACCTGCTTTGTTCTCACATCAGCCACACCGAAGTTTCTGGGGAGTTTATGCAAGAGAGACAGGTGGAGAAAGTCTGCAGAAACTCCAGAGGCTCTCTATCAGAAATTTGTGTTCACACATAAACACCTCCTCCAATCTTCAGTTCATTGCATGTAACAAAGCTTTTGATAAGTCCAACACTAATCAAATGTGTATCTTGCACCAATGTTCACATATTTGTTGTTTGTGTCAGTCAGGAGGAAACATAAATCGTATGATTTGTAAATAAACAGTCATAACTGACCCCTGGTTCAGTGTGTATTCACTGAGGGGCTGTTCTGGCTGTAGAGGACCCTGATTTTACTGCAAGGACTCCAATTATTCTGTGCTGCTGTACCAAAACAAATATGGATGCTAATCAGCAATTTGACCTGATAACACACATTGTCATATGCATTGAAAAGGCCAAACAGACCGAAAAAATGCAAAGTTAGGGAAGATTGGAAAACAAGACTAACTTAAGGTAAAGTTATGCCTCGGAAGACAAGTGACGTCCATTTTATCTATTGCCAGTATCAATTATAAAGTTACTATCAAACATGTTTCATAAAGTATTTATGAGAGCAACTGGCAGCCAATTGATCTGAAGACCTAACAATGAAATATTTTTCCAATGACCGTCAACACTAACCTCCACAGACTGGAAGAGAAACGCTCAAACTTTGACGAGTACTCACACCAGTGTCGGCGTTATGGGGGGGCATTCGCGGGCCACGCCCCCCCAACAGCCTTACTGTGCCCCCCCAAGTCATGCCCTGTGTTGTATTAATTAATTATTTTTATTATAGTAAAAGTCAGACGTTTTCCTTTATAAATAGGCTATTATTAAACGAAATCAAACAAAAATAATCCTAAAAGAAGTTTGTGTGTGTGTGTGATTGTTGATTGGTGTGTTTGAATTTTTTATTACATTTGCGTCACGGTTGAGTTGACAGCTGTAGTCAGAGCGGAAGTTGGGTCAGGGACGTTAAACACAAAATGGACATAAGAAAATGGTTGCATGGTGGGGCACCTTCTTCACAGCCTAATCCAACATCTAATGTCGGAGATATAAATCCAAACACCTCTGAAGAGCTTTCGGCAAGGAGCCAAGAAGCCGGTGCACCTGTTCCTGCTGGTAATTTTAGCAGCGAAAGAAGGCTAACAGAAGCTAACGTGGTTAGCCATCCACAACCTGGCATAACATCAGACGAACTCGGGACTGAAAAACCCAAACAAATTGTTTTGCGGTCATACCCTGCCAGCATTTTTTGCGGTAGGAAACGCTCATTTGTAGCCACTTGGTTTCACAACAGAGACTGGCTGGAGTACAGTGCAAAGGCTGATGCAGCATTTTGTTTTTGCTGTCGGAATTTTATCACTACCACCACCCTGAAACTGGATGTTTTCGTGAGCGTTGGATACCGTAACTGGAAAAAAACCACGGAGAGGGGTTTTCATAAACATGAAACGTCAAAGGAACATCTCTCTAGCTACACCATGTGGAAGGAGCGACAGAGACGTATCAATACCGGAAAGGAGATTTCGACACTTATCAACACAGACCAGCTACGAAAGAACAGGTACTACGTCTCATCTCTCGTGGATGTTGTCGGGTTTCTGGTAGAAAACCAGTTGCCTTTACGAGGGAAGCTAGATGCTTTTGGTGACATGTCTGAGGGGGGAAGTGGTCTTTTTCTGTCCTTATTGGACTACACAATTAAAAAGGACCCAGAATTGGCTGACATAGTGAAAACAATCCCTCGAAACGCCACTAACACTTGTCACGACATGCAGAATGAACTTATAAATACACTTAGCAGTGTGGTGACTGAGGCTATAGTGGAAGAAGTATGCGACTCACATTACACATTGAAAGTGGACGGAACACGAGACCCCACGGGATGCGAAAATATATCTGTTGTCATTCGCTTTGTAAACAAGTCATTTGAAGTGACAGAGTGCCTGGTATCCATTGCGACTGCTGACGCAGGTGATGCACGAACATTGACAGACACAGTCTTAGCTGAGCTAAACAATGTTGGTTTGGACTCATCAAATATTCTCAGCCAGGTGTATGATGGGGCTTCATTGATGTCAGGGAAGCACGGTGGCATGCAGAAGCTACTGCAACAGAAACTGGACCGTGAGATACCTTATGTCCACTGTCTGAACCATCAGCTACATTTGGTCGTAGTACATGCGATGTCAGCTGAGGCAGCTGTAGTGGACTTTTTTAATGTGTGTAACACGTTGTACAAATTCTGCAAGAAGCCCACAATTGCTGTGCACTACAAGGGTGAGCGTCTTAAACGCCTTCTAGAACAGAGGTGGACAGGGCACCTTGCCACCGTGTCTGTAATTCTAAAATCCTTTGACGACATCACATCTCTTCTGACTGAGATCGACGCTGTGCGGGTTCATGGTGCACAGCTACAAATGGAGGCTGTGGGCCTGCTGCGAGAGATGACTGAGCCCAACTTTCCATTCATTGCAAACGTAGTGCACAGAGTGCTTGCCCTGCTTGACCCAGCAAACAAAATTCTACAAAGCGAGGATGTTGACTTATTGACAGGTTTGAGTGTTGTGGCTAGTTCAAAAGAATGTGTACGGAAACTACGTTGTGATGAGGAGTTTGACAAGGTGTGGGACATGGCCAAGGCTGCCAGGGCATCGCTGATACAAACTGAAACCCTCAAACGGAAATGCACAACCAACACTAATATGGAAGGGTATGTGGTTGAGGGAACTACAGGACAGAGGAATGATCACTCAACTGGCTATAGGTCACTTGCTGCACTCGATCCAAACAGCAATACATTTCTAGATGCTACAGCTGTTAAGCATATCATGGACCTGTCACAATCGCCTATAATTGAGGCAGAGTATGAAGTTGCAAAACAGTTTTTCAGGACCCAAAAAGAATCACAGACAAACGAGGAGGGGATTTGGACCACAAAGTACATTCTCTCACAGTTCCACACAACTCTTGTGGCAATGCCCAGTGTACTGACTGCTTTCAAGCACGCATTAACTTTCGGTGCCTCCACAGCAATGTGCGAGAACTCATTCTCGACTCTACGAAACGTTTTTTCGGACCACAGACGCACAATGCTGCACAAACGAAAGGCCCAGTTGGTCATGTACAACTGAGTGGAAAGACACTGTCTTGAGGAGGTTCAGTGCCAACACTCGCCGCCTTCAACTCTTCTGATGGTATTGAGAGAGACTCATGTTTTGAGATTGGAGGTTTGTGTGTTGGTCTGTCAATTGAATGGGAATTTATGCCCCTCCATTAGATTGGTTCTGACGCCGACTCTGACTCACACTCAAATAATTTTCTCAACCTGTTCAACAATCATAATGTGCCCTTGACTTGTCAGACCGCTGATGTCTTATTACAAGTTAAGGTCTGACGATTCAATTCCCCCTCAGTTGTTGCTTTAAATAAAAGCATTGACTAGAATCTACATATTGTTAAGCACCACCGCAAAAAAAAAAGTAATGCTTTCCTGAAGGGCTCTTACATAATCCAATACATGGCCCTGATGGGATTAAGCCTCCTTTACAGACTCTGCAGGAGTCATCCCTCTAAATATTGTTTGTATCTGCATCATAGAAACTCCCTGTACTGACAGAAATGACGTTGTCACTGTGATACTATCAACAAGTCTGAGCTGGATCATTATGCATCAGGATCTGAAGTTACAGCACATGTTTTATTTTACAGTATGATTTCTAGGATAAGGCCCTGTGCAGAGTGAGTTTGACTTCATTATAAGTGTGTGTGCAATGTGTGTGTGTGTGTGTGTGTGTGTGTGTGTGTGTGTTGACTGAGTTATGACCCTGTGAACAAGTTGCGTGATATGTTTTGGGTGACAGATCAGTACCAGAGCTGCAACAAACAAAAGAACAGCTGCAAAAATTGGATTCATATTTTCCAGAGCATGTTTCCTGCCAATATGCAAAGAATGTGTTCATCTTTGTTGCCTATGAAATAATGAAAAATGCTGCTGTAGCAACATCCAATATTCCTGTCCCTACTTCCTTCCTTTCTCATTTTTCTGGTATTTCTTTTCTCCATCCTTCTACCCTCTGCCCACCCCCCCCCCCCTTTTCCTCTCTTAATCTTTCCAGCCTGATCCTTCATCTGCAGACTGTAGCCCCAGGTCTACAGCTGAAGAGAAAGAGACCATAGTGCTGTGCTCTATTGGGTGCCAAATTCTGATTGATTGAAGAGCAAAGAGCTGGCGGCAGGTACGCACCGACAAATATATAAGGCCTCGGAGATGGGAGTTAAACCTGGTGCTGACAGATAGCCAGATACCACGGCTGAATGGACAGAGCAGCTGCCAATTCGCTCACCGAACAGACAACTTCAAGATATGCAGGAAATTCCACCTCTCTTGTATACATGGCATAAAACTGTCTCTTCAGTCATGTGGATCACTTTGATTCTAAAAAAGTTTTCTACATCATCTGTAGCTCTACCAGCTCTGTATGGTGTAGAAACTCAGATTGGAACATGCTCTTTAGACTTAAAAATGTAAAAAATTCAAATATTTGCCAAATTTTCCGCATTGTGATAACAATTTAAAATCTGAAGTTGGCTTCTGATTTCCTTCAGGGTATTGAACCATTTACCATTTAACAGTCTTGTTTTACTCCTTAGATGGAAAAGGAAGATAACAGGATTCTACAATGACAAGAATTCCTCCTATTCAGAATCTGCTTGTAACAACTCTGTGACATATTCCATGTAAAGATGTAATTTCTGAATGTCTGCAAAACTAGTTAAGTAAATATTCAGACCTTATTATTCTTTTTATTTTCTGCCAGTTTAAGAATCTCATGAGAAGCCAGAAAATACAAGTAAGTATGAACAGATTGTTTTTTGATGTGCCAAACTTTTGCCTATTTACATGACCAGGAGATATGGTGCAACAATTAAATTAGTTTAAAGTAATTTTTTGGGGGATTTGACAAACGTTACTCCCATATTCACTGACTGTTTAAGCCTGGTTGTGGTCTTCACCATCTTCTGAGAATCAATAGCCCTTAAGCTGCTAAATGCTCAGCCATACTTATCAAGTAGCTGCTACTCTACCTGCTTTGGGGCTGAATATTCAGAGGCATTATCAGAGCTCTTTCAGTAAAAATCTGTGATGAGTGGAGTGCCAGTGATCAAAGCACCTAAGCTGCATGCTGAAAGAGCAAAAACAAAGAGCTGAAAGATGCTAGAGAATGGACAATTATTCTCTCTGGGAGCAAAAAAAATTTGACCAACTGCTCATTCAACATTATAAAACAGTGCACCTTGAATTGGACATACTTCAAAAGTATGCACATATGTTTATTCGAACAATTTATATTTAATTGGTACACAGAAACTAGAGTAGAGTATTTGTCATTTTTTATTTAACATATTTTAAACATTATAAACAATTTCAATAATTAAAATAGTTGATAGAAAGCAGACAGACCAAACAGGACAGGATAGCAGATGCTGACATTACACCCGTTGCGTTGGTGCTGTATCTCAGGATCATGTGCTGAAAAAGCTTTTATATCTAATCATTAGCCCATCACTTAAAGATTAATGAGCTGCTGATCCTGATAGATCTTTCTTCCTGATATTATGAAACAGGCTTCCTGAGGAGAAAATTATCTGTATTGAAACTAAGCATCCAAATAATATCGAATATTTTGCTATACAGGGTGTTGTTCAAGGAATGTAGCATTGGAGAATGCACTGCCTGCCACAAAAGCCTATTATGTGCTGCACCACCCTGCAAACTACTGTAGTATGGAAACCATTTTTCTCAATAGTGACAACCTACACAAAAAAATGTAATGATTGATAAATGGTCTGTTTGATTCCGCAGTATATAGACAGAAAATGTTTCGAAATGATTACCAACTGTGCCTGAGGAAAACAAAAAAACATCAGAAACCTGACAGGGTCCACAGGTTCACACAGAATGAGTAACTACAATTTCCGGGAGCACTTCAACCTTGCCTGCTGCTCTAGTAGATTGAGCATGTCCAGGGTCATCCTGCCTATCGATCTACCATTGTTTTCCAATATTCCTCCATCTGCAGGGGGAACATCTTGCACCGTGACACATGTCAGATACAAACATCTCACTGGGATTCACAGACAGGTTAATTTACTCTCACACTGACACGCACACAAATACACACACACACACACACACACGCCACTCCTGACTAAACGGCAGCGACTATTAAAAGAAAACTGACTTACTATCAAGAGAAGAAATTTAAATTCCAGAGACCCTTAATGAATTTCTTCTGCTGTTTCATACAAAGTATATCTGCTCATTTTGTAGGCAGATTCCGAGTCACATTTACTAGTTATGTGCAACAGTTCAGGAAATAAAACTCCTGAAGTGCAGAGATAAAGGTTTCAAGAGAGCTGTTGTTGACTAGAGTCGATGTCAGGTATTGATGGGATGTGAACAAAAACATGCAATCTCTTCAGCAGCATTAATACGTTACATCATTCCTCTACCTGCTGCTGCATCAGCCATCACATGAATCCTACGGAGAGGTGTTGCTGTTCTGAACTTCCTGCTGCTTTGTGCATTTGAGAAAGGAAACCTCTGGAGGAAGTCCAGACCCAATTCTCAGAGTTCCTCCAGAGGTCATGTCTGTAAACGGATTTTGACAAATCCGATAAATATGCTTTTACATGTTTCTGCTTAGATCCAAGCTAGATTCTGTGCCATAATGAATGAACCAGAAATGAATTGTGAACAGGGATTTGATAATCTGTATATCATGCAATACACTGTATTATATATCAAATAATATATGATTTTATGTGAATATGCACAAATAACATTTCAGATTAACAATGTTGGGCACTGACTTGACAATAATAAACTTTTACAAGACTCCCATTTACCACGTACATTTTGGTAAAGAAGTCAGTTTAACACACGAAGGACACTACCTAAAATCTATCTTAAGGTTACACTTGCACATATCAAGATTGTTATATAACACTAGGAAAAAAATCGGGGACATTAATCACCCGTCATAGTGCATTGTTTGTTTTTTAAAGATTTTCATTTCATTAAATAGGTTTTTTGGACAGATCAGGTTTTCAGTTACCCATATCCATACCAATTACTTAAACTGGGTATCCTAGGTAAAGATGGGTGGCGTCTTAACAGGAAGAGAAAAACAGCCACTTCCAGTGAATGACCGTTGGTTAGGGAAAAGATGAGCGATAGGGCAACATCAGGTAAATCCACATCATGTTAACATGTGATGCCTTTTACAGGAGAGTTGTGTTTGTCTTGCTCAGTAAGGTAGTTGATGAGGCTAGGCCGGTTTGTTTTTGGTCAATTTGGAAATATTACTGTATAATATTACTAAATAAAGGACTTCACTGCATGCTAGTATCACAATTCAAATGATGGAAATGGTTCCACAATTAAAAAGTGCTCGACGTGGTTGTCGTCTTCACTTTGAATTGTTATACAAGAGAAAGGATCTCTCTCACCATCAACATGCTTTCTGACGGGTGGGGGGGGGGATTAAGTTGCGTTTTTAAGGTTTTATAAAACAAGATGTCAGATACTTTTTACCACAAAGACAAACACAGATATGAACTGCTCTACTCTGCCTCTGATTGGCCTGCTCTGGTATTTTTATCCTAATTTACCAATCAGAGGCAGAGCAAGGCTCGTTATACTTTGGCCATCCTAGGAAATAATAGGCTTGCAGGTCATGAAAGAATGTGCACAACAGGTGATTTAAAAGTGGGTGTTCGGATACAATTAGAATGTAAAGCCTGGCAAGGTGCAGAGTATCCAAACTTTTCTTGTGTGAGTGTAGACTTAACAGAATGGTCTCACCTGATATCTTATTTATAATGAATACTGTTATTCTATAATATTAAGCTGCACGTGTCGGGGGGCGATTTAACATGAAATAGTTTAATTCTTCATCACCAACATGTCCCAGCAGTTGAAGGTAAATAACTTCATTTCCAGTGTCAATTACTGTAGCAGATGTACCACAAAGTTGAGGGAGCCTTCCTTTCCTACACAATGTACACAAACGATAATGACATCATAAAATGTTCTGATGATACAGTGATTTTAGGCTTGTTGTACAGGTATAACTACCCAGCAATGTACCTGGATGAGATTGACACCTTTTAAAGACTGGTTTGACAGTTATCTTATTTTTAACATAAAAAAGACGATGATATTCAACCCCAGAGGTGAGAGTCCATGACCCGGTCATAATCACTTACAATGGTATCGAGTAGGTGAGCACTTTTAAATATCTGGGCATTCAGCTGGACTGTAATCTGAAATGGAGTGCCCATGTAGACTTCCTGTATGGAAAGCAAGCTCAAAAGCTGCACTTCCTACGCAGACTAAGGCCCGATCCCATTTCACCCCTTGGCCCTACCCCTACCGCTTGTTATTCAAGGGTTGTCTTGCCCCTTGAACAGGGGCCAAAAGGGGTAGTGGTTTAAATCTTCCCCTACGAATTGGGAAAGCCCTTAAAGTAGCAGTTACACTCATTCATAACTAGGGTTGGGTACCGAGAACCGGTTCCAATATGGCACTGGTTCCAATACAACCGGTACCTACCCGGACCGAAATGCAGCGCAGATTTCGGTGATTCATTTCGGTGCCTGAGCCAATTGAACTGAGGTCTTCGTTCCTCCCGCCTCCTCACACTTCCACTCCTTCCATCACAGGAAGGGGCGCCTCCCGTCGGGCCCCTGCATGAGTCGGGCGCGTCTGCCGGTGTACAAACTCTTGTCTCTTGTCAGGGCTGCCATGCAGGTGTGGGAGGATCTCCTTGCCAGACCTCTCCCCGGCGCTGGCTGGGCCCCGCCGGGCACATTTCCTCCGTGGTGGTGCGCCGCGACTGGCTCTGGGTCGGCTTGGAAAGGCTGGTGGCGGGAGGAACGAAGACCACGCCGAGGAAGGTTTCACAAAAGCGTCTGCATTATGGGGAGACGAAGGCGGGCCTATGCCTTGCCCGCGACAGCCCCAGCCGCAGAGACACGGGGGTCTCCGAGTGATGGAAAAGCCATCCCCACTCTTCAATTAGCTCAGGCACCAAAGAGAGTCACGAGTGTATTGTATATATATTTATTTATTTAAGTATAGTGTAAACTTTAGTTAACAGTTCATATATTATTCATAGTTTTAAGTTAAAATGTGTTTTGTATTCATTTATATTTATAATCTACTTTAAACAGTTCATATATTTGGGATAAAAAAAGAGCCATTCTTAGATTTCGTCGTTTTGTCAATTTTTTAAAATATTGGTTCAGGCATGTTTTGGCACCGTTATCGTTTTAAAAGTATCGGTTAAGCAACGGTATCGGATAAAAACCTATCGATACCCATCCCTATTAATCACTAACCATGAGGATATTCCAGAATGAGAAGTTTGTACATTTGGATAAATCCTATAGCTGGGAAAGGGGCAAATATCTTTAAATAGGATGCCTCAAAGATGCTTATTAAAATGACTGAAAGATGCACAGAGCAGGACCTGTTAACATGCATTAATAACCAAAGATGTTTGCACTGTTGTTTCGTAGTTTGCTTTGTCACCCTATTTTACCATATGTAGGATTGTCAACAACATGTTTTGCCTGGAAGTTTGTGTCTATTTTGAATGTTTTGGCAAAAAGGTATGGTTACAAATTAAGGCATTTGGTAAAGAATTGAGATTGGCCTATTGTTAAAAATCTCTCCCCATCAACACTAAACATACCAAGTTTAAGCCGCCAGCTTTTTCTTCCCTTAATTCTTCTGTTTGTTTCCTCCTTTGTTTCTTCTGAGAGACATGATAACATTTCTGTTGCTCATTGGAGGCACTAAGATCTATTCTCTACTTGTACCTTCTGTCATCTAACTCTTGCAACAGTTTTTTTCTAACGCAGCAGATCAGATAAATTCATTTTTTATCTTCAGTAAAGTTGATCTGATGAGCTTAAGTCTCTCATATTGATCTTTAAATGGATGATGAAAAAGTCAAGTGTCCATTGGTGAGATCGCCTGCCTTTGCTCAATTGGAAGTGCCAACACTCATTTCCGTGCGGTGATGCAGGGTTAGAATCTAACAGAGCTCTGCCAATTTTAAAGCAACTACAAAACATTACTCTAATGAATTTCCTCAAACTTTTATAAAGATTGGAGGACAATTTGCTCAAGTTAAAAGAAAAGTGCTTTCATAATCATTTTTGTCTCTTTTCAATCCCATGGCAGCGTTTCGATTGAAATGTGTAATTTTACATCCTCTCTCTTTATTCTTGTAAGAGTTCAGTCCATTTCCAGGAAAGACTCATTCCAAACATATTTCATCTGAATATACTTTAACACTTGTATCTATTGTCAAGTTGTATTGAATTTGCAAAATGTTTGGAGAGCATTCCATACAAGCCCAGTACCCATGTTTAACCATGCTCTGCATATCACTACTAGGGCTGTGCTAAAAAATTCGATATGGTGCATGTTGTGTCAGACCCCAATTCATTTCAAGAGTACATACAAAGCACTCTACACTCCAAACCTGCAGAGGGCGACCACACAAGAGATGGTGGTGGAACCCAAGCCCAACAGGAACTCTTAAATGGGACCATATTTGCCTGCGCACCCACTGGGAAGGCATGGCACAAAATATTTGGATGCAGTCAGCTAGTCTTAGCACTTGCTCCTGGGAAGAAGGAATGACCACAGCTCCTAATCAATCTGAAAGACGCAACTGGTAGGAAAGAACAGCTTTGATGTGGATGGTGGAGTAAGATCATGCTTCTCCACGACTGTTGTTAATTATTATTATTAATATACATGTATTTATACATATAATTATCATTATTAAATTACAGTTATAAGTTGAATAACCTTAGCATGCTAATTTGTTAAAAACTTTAGATGGGGTTAATTAATTATGATGATACTTTATGTAACTCAGAGTCTAGGTTAATTGGAATTGTTTGTTAATTCTGAACCTGTTTAAGAAATAAGGAACTGGGGTCATTTTGACAGGAAAATGTTTACTGGTTTATTAATTTATTTGAGACTAATGCATGTCTTTTTCTGTTTTTCAAAGGTTATCAACCTATTCATTCTATTCGATTCCTTGATTTACTTATGTCCACAGAAAGAATCAAACATCAAGAAAATAAAAATGGAAGAATAAGAAGAATTGAGTTGTCCTTTGCACCCTTCTATGGTTGATCAAGAAGTTTTTTCAAGTTTGGGCAGAGATGTGGTCACGAAAACACACAGAAATTGACAGTGCATATGCTACTGTATCGATATGGCATCAAATGCTTTGACTTCCGTCTTGAAAACGAAACTTCACCTATGGTGCAGTGCACAATAATACCAATAAGTGGCAGCATAGGCAAAAACAGCACACGTCTCAATTCAAAACAAACAAGGAAGAAACACCGGAAAAACTGGCGGAGTTATTGCACGTGAAACTATTTGCCCGCAGTCTGAATTTGGCCACACAACATGCACTCGTGACGCCCACTGTTTCTTACTTACTCTCCCCTGAGGTGTGGAAGAATGACAAGGACCTTAACTGAAGCGGACCTTGCCTGTGCTGAAGATGAGGCTAAAGCCCTGAAGCCGCTAAAAGTTGCAACACTCGTATTGTCCGAAGACAATGCCCAGCTGTGCAACTGCGCTCATGTCCAAGCAACAGACTCAGCACTTAGGAGGGACATTAAAAACACTTGTCTGGGGATCCTGGGAAGATATACCTTTGATCGCCTTTTTTTATATTGGGATTAGAGAGATAATTATTTTATTTTACTTTTAACATCTTTTAATGCCCAGAATTTTAAGTATTTTGAGTAGTGCAATCCCTAAGACTTCGCCTGTTGTAGTAAATTCTGTCCAGGACCTGGTCATTAATCAAAAGCAACGTGTATCGGGATACAATAGTGGTTGAAACTTGAGTTCCCAGTCGGTTTTCACACCTGTGTGACGTTAAGGCACCCTGGGATTCTTGAGGCTTTGGCCGGTGCATGCTTCTGCAACTACAGCAGCTGCTTTTCACACAGTTTGACTCGTTTTAATTGATGGTTCTCCAAGGGTTGC
Source organism: Platichthys flesus (assembly GCF_949316205.1). Classification (NCBI taxonomy): domain Eukaryota; kingdom Metazoa; phylum Chordata; class Actinopteri; order Pleuronectiformes; family Pleuronectidae; genus Platichthys; species Platichthys flesus. Next base: position 4,270,036 of record NC_084958.1, on the reverse strand, counting down.
AGGTGTTGCACTGGATTCACCGCCAGAACACTAGGTGAAGTAACGTTTTTTGTCGAAGACGACCTTAGAGACGCCTTCTTTGTGTGTGGCAGTCGTTGTCGACTGTTTATTTACATCGCCACTGCTGCTCCTCATAGCTTTTTCTGGAAGACAAATTTGTCCCTGATCTTCCTCCACTGCTTCGTACACTCGTCGAACTGCAAACCGACATTAGCCGAGATCTCCTTCCAGGAATTGCAGGCCATCTGCACATCCTTGTATTCCATCAATGACGGGTTATACAAGTGGTCATACTTTCGGATCTCTTCTGCCAAACGCTCTTCTATTTGGTCCTTATTCGTTCTTCTAAATTCTCCGTGGTTTCTGCCGGTATTATGGGGCATGAAACCGGAAATGTGACTCCGGAAAGGATGTAGTTAGCAGACCAATCACAGCCCTGCGGGCTGCGTGAGGCTTAGTTAGCTTTGTCGTATAGTTAAAGAAATTTGGCGACGCACGCAGGCAAGCTAGGGGCATGCAAGGGGCTCTTGCGCTTGCGTGTCCCTGAAAACGCAGAAGCATGCGCCAGCCTTTAGGATTTTGACTACAAATGTAGGCCGAACCATAGTTCACAAATACCAGGTCCCAAAATCTAAATTTTTTGTATTCATATTTTTGCTCGTGTATATATATTTTGAGCATAGCTAGAAGAGAGCCTGTGGCCCAAGCATTGCCTGCTAAATTCAATTGGTGTGCACATGACAATCACCCTTGAATTTTGATTCTTGAAACTTGAATCTGCCAGCAGTTTCAGAACATATCCTGCTAAGAGAAAAAAAGATACAGCAATTGATATAATGGAAATAATGTTGTTGCATCCTGTTTCGTTGCATTCATACTGTACATTTTCGTACTTAGATCGTTATTGCACGGAATGTTTCACTTAATGTTGAAATGTAAAGCCTTTGGATCTGACAAATAACAGGATAGTCCTGATTAACAGCAGACAGTCTTTATAGGCATTACAGTTTCACCGTATTTGATGGCTTGCGTGAAATATTCAACACTGTTGGATGTGAATAATTTCGGCACAAATAGTAGGTTTATGCAACATAAGTGAGGCAATGCAAAGTTTATTTGCTTTGCTCCTTTACAGGCTTGCCAATTGTTCAGAGCATGCTAATAGCACATACCCTGTACAGCAGAAACCACAACATGCAGCTGTGTTCATTAGCAAATAATATGTTGGGTGGTTATTAATTCAGACTACTTGACCTGGCAGTACATAATGTACTACATTACATTACACTTACATCTCTCTGGGGAGGAGATGATTATGTTTCAGCATTCAGTACAGGCTCTACCATGGACAAAGGTTCAAAGTGTAAATAGAACACACCCTGCAAGTTGATTTTGTCCATGCGGTTGGTAGCAATTACAGTGAGATGGCTCATTCCATAACACATTCTTCCTTTCTCGGTTGGAGACTTTGTATTATATAGCATCCAGCCAAACTTCAATGTTGTAATTGACTGGTTCTCCACTGGCTAAATCACACGAGAGCTTTCACTCTCTTGTGTCCCGCCACTTATCCTGAACATGGAAATTTCTTCTTCTGCCTTTGGGGATTTAAGACTACACAAAGCTCAAAACACTAAAGGAAAAGAAAAAGGGGAACATACTGTGCACTAAAGCAGCAGCAAGATAAAAACAGGCAACAGTTAAACGCACCCATTTGGTCTACATTTCTGTTATTGCTTAAAAGGGTCTCTAACATCATGGCCCTCTTCTGCTATGTTCGGGGATTCAATCGTTTTTTTTTGTTTAACTTTCACATCATGGAGCATGCTATACATTATCGTCCTGTATCAGTGCCTAGACAAAGGAAGGAGTGAAAATGTGCGTACATTTGTGACGCCAACGACCAGCAGACCAGCTCAAATCTACACAGGCTTTATGGCATCAGAATGTCTATAATTTATGAGTAACTAGTTTCTCAGCAACCCCCCTCCCCCCGCTCAGTCCCCACTGCAATGGACTATTCCGTGAGCGCGTCCACGGAAGTGATTCGGGGTGTAAACACAAACTGGCGAGCAGTGTTATGCCAGTTCACAATTGAAATGAACTAGTTCACATTTTTATTGTGATTATTTAGATGACAAACTAATGATCATGTATTTAGCTATTAATTGAAGGGGTTAGATTGTGTCTGCATGTCGCTCCGCTCACTTTACCTCTGAGTCCTGACTGTGAGCCTCACGTCTCGTGTTGTACTGATCACAAAATATTGACTCATAATTTTCATGATGTTTAAATGCAGCCTGATAAACTCTGGAATCAAACAAACACTATGTTACTTCATGTCCTGATCAAGTCCTGATAACTTGTGTTGAGTGTTTATTATGTGAGGGATGACTGCTAGGAGTTAGAGCACCGCCCTGGTAGGTGGGATTGGAGCGCTTCCCCCCCTTAATAAGGAGAGGTGCGGGCAATTACTTCCTTTTTGACTGATGCCTGGTAGATGGTAGCTGTTGTATTTACCTGCTTGAAATCTAATCAGGTATCTTATATATTCAGTTGGGTGGCTAATTCTCGACCCAGATTTCTGTGGCTCCATCGTTGAGTGAAGATTCAGGGTTCGCCTCTCCCCTGTTTGAGCCACAGTACAGAAGCAGCCATACTTGGATGCTGTAAAGGGCCCCATATTGAGCAAGGTAATATTTAATAGCAATGTAAAGGCTGATAACCCTTTAATGTATTTGGTTGCAATTTGATGAATGATGTTGTCTCCCCCTCTTTGCAAATTAAGTCCCAGACGGCTGCTTTGCCTAATTCCAGTGTTGTCTGACCACTGACCTCTGTCTTGATTAAATGCTGTCGGTCCGACATCTCATGCATCACATTCCTGATTGACTCCTTTGATCTAATTGATTACCGTTTTTAAATAATTTATTGTGACCCTGAACCAACTGACTCTCACTCTTTTGCTTGTTTTAGGCAGCTGGATGACCTACTGGCAGGATTTGTGGGATTCACAAAACTTTGCATGTAGGCCACAAGGGTGGGGTTCCCTTGAACAGTATATTGTGGTTTGGTCCTTGAAGTGTTATAGTGATCAGTGTGCTCACGTGGTGGTGTCTATTGGGCTTTATGGTAGAATCTCCCCCTAGTAAGTACGATGCATCTGTACCTCTGTGGTCAATGTATGCTATTTTGGCTGTTATAAACGTTCAGAAATAAAACGCTATTTGTTTTATTTATAATTCTCCATTTTTCCCTTTCTTAGGTCCCCCATTCGAGTCCTCCCATTATTAAATAATATTCAATTGTGAACTGAATGCACATCTCGGCTCTTCTTGAACCCCGAAAATTGTATTCTGTCCATGCACGCTGATGTCATTAAAGTCACGCATGACCCATAGACTATTTTAATTCGAATACAGTCATGGAGCAGGACACAGAAACTCCAGCTCGGTACAAACCAACTGCAGCTTCTGCTATGATCACTGTGACCAGAGAAACTCTGTATTTTCACTGTTTCAGCTGTTATTCAATGTTGTGCAATAGTAGTAGTAGATTTGACGTTGGCTAATTGTTAATAATCATGAAATATGATTATTAAAATAAAAAATATTTATTAAAAATAATTAAAAATTGTAAAGCTATTAATTAAGAATAGTTTAATTATTTATTATTAATGGATAACCGTATCATTTCTAATTAATTATGAAAACAATAAAATAATCAATTAAGAATAATACGATCTGTAATCATTGCTTATCGTCGCGGGGCAACACCCTGTTTACAGGGACCAACTAGTCAATCTTTAAATATCAGTCTCAAGTGATATACGTTATATTAATAATCTCAATATTCAATATTAATGATTATATAATAAACAATGAAGGGTTTAAAGTTCGAGCACAGGCTATAGTAATCCAGCTGTATTCACATACATATGCATAAATAATCACTGAAGTACAAATACTTTAATTACAAAAGTATTTATTAAAATGGAAATAAAGTTAATGTTATTCAATGATTCTTCATTTAACAAACTCCAATATTTCAAAGATAGCAGCAGCAGCACTTATCACAATTGTCACACATGTAATACAGAGTATCTATGTGTGTGTGTGTGGTCGTGTGTGTCTGCGCCTCTGTGTGTTTGAGAAAGGGGAGTGGCTATGGCGTATTTACGTCGCTGTATGTTCTTGCGATGTCGCAAATGCGCTGTAATTTCTCAAATGGGAGGGACCCTTCATTTGGATGGAATCTAGTGTGATGCCGAGGAATTCCAGACTTATCTCTAGGCCTATTGCTTTTTCTTCTGACAGAGGAACGCCGAGGGATTCAAAGCAGCATTTCAGTTTAGAGAGGGAAGCACCTGAGCTGTCTTGAGGAGGATCTATAAGGAGAAAATCCAGTAGATGGAGGACACTTGGAACTCTGACTCTGTTGAGCAAAAAAAGCACCTTGGATAGTTGATTGAAAATGCTTGGGCTGCTCCTACCGCCGAAAGTAAGGCGAACCGCAAAGTAATATTTTGATTCCCATCGAATGCTGAGCAGATTCCATGGTATCACAATAAATGCTGAAGGCCTGAGAAATTGTCTGATTGTTAGGTCCCTGATTAGGCGTGGATCCGAGGTTTTAAATATGGAAGTGATGTTCTCTCCTGTGGCAATAGTTTTATCGCACTCAGGCGATGGCAGAATGAGGCTGACTAAGTGGATGTCTTTGCCTTGTAATATTTTTGCTCTGAGGAGTGCGGAAATGTTTGCTGACTGAGGGATGTAAGGCCTACCTCCAGCCGCTGCCGGGACGGCTGAGGCCAAAGTGTGTCGAACGGTTTCACTGGGCAGAGTGGATGTGTGCGAGGCCGTTAATGCTAAGGAGACTTGTGGGCCGCTGGTGTTTGCCGAGTACAAAGCGACGTTTGTGTTGTTTTTATGTTCTCCAGCCAGATGTCACTTTTCTGCACGGTGGTGGCCAGGGACTGCAGGGTGGCGGTCATAAGCTTACCTGGAACTGAAGTGGATGCAGAAGCACAGGGTTGTGAAGATTAGTTACTTAGCTTTGTTGCGGGGGTCTTGGATGGAGCCGATTTCCTGGTCCTTTTGCGACCAGGACCGGGTGCGGCGGAGGAATCGGCTGGGGTACTTGTATCCAACTTGTGGTGGGAGCTGGGGCCAGGTTAGAGAGACGTGCAGTCTGCTAGCTCGCGAAGCTGTGAGCTAAGCAGGCCTGGAGCTGGCATGATGCCGTAATCCTAAAGCTGAGTGATGAGAAGGTCGGCCTCGTCTGTGATGGATTCGTACTGTCCGGCTAGGCGAATGATCTAACGCCGACCACCCCGAAGAGTTGGAGGCGATCTCCTGGAGCAGATCCGAGTTAGGAGCCTGAACCTCCTGGGGACATTCGTCGGAGTCCGACATGAAGAAGATGCGATAATCTAAAGAGAAATAATCAAGAGCGTGCTTGTCACATATTGTGTCAAATACATTGTCTTGGCTTTACTATCCGTAATTACATGAAGGGGGTCAGTAGGTCCTCTCAAAGTTTGAAAACAGTCACTCTGCAGACTTTTTCACTCAGTCCATTCAAAGAAATATGTTCTTGAAACGTGTTATTCAAACCTCCCCCGTATGATGTCATCCGGGATCGCACTCGTCTCTCGGCCCAACCCAGCGGGTACCATTCCAGCCTCCTAACCCACTACCACCGCTCCCCACCACCACCCCTCAACACCAATCTCATCACCAAGCTGATATGTTGCTGAGCTAGCAGATTGTTAGCTTCCTCAGGCTAACCACAACAAGCAACATTGAAGAATCACTGCAGCGTGGAGGGATGCAAGGAAGAGAATGTGTCCGTCCACATTCCTCCTGAGAACGTTACTGTTCGAACACTTATTTCTTCTGATGTGCCGGGTTGCTGTGCTCAGATTGAAACTCTGTATTGACACTCCGTAGTATTCTGTACTGTAACTCGGGACGTTACTCCTACATTGGCCGACTGTCCTGCTAAAAATGTAACAAACTTGAGGAAGGTGTAACTTACCGTTCTGAAAAATCCTGTTTGTAACCGACTGGAAATATGTGGCTGGTCCTCTATAGCGGTATCCAATCATACCAACGTGACTTTCAGCAGTGTTAACCAGAGAGAATGTGCCAGAATGAGGCCGGTTATAGGCCTAAATCTGCCACTGTACTACTCCAGAGAGACAGAAGAGGGGACATGGAAATACACATTGCATTAGTTTTTATTTTATTTAAACCACTGATAAATCATCTAAGGGGTACCGATATCTAAAATTAAATCCCAGAATCCCAGAAAGGTGAAAAAAATGGGCCCTTTAAATAAAAATGTTTCAACCCTGTACACTGAACTGCAAAAACCTGCTGGGACAACAGACAGACTAGATAAAGGTGTGAATTCTGACAGGCTGAGCTTGTCTAGATGAGACCTCATGTACAACAATGACCTATGGACCAGGAATTTTAAATGTTTGACCCTCTTGTCTGTATGGAAATTGTAATCTCTTACAGTTTTCTATGTGCTCACCCCCCACAATGTGCTTGAAACACCCTAAGCATGGCAGATATCCTGAATAAACTTGAATGGTTATGAAAATTTTTTTAATTTTTCAACATCAAACCCAATGCACACTCACACACTGCCATCTCTGAAGTGTTCGCTGAGTGTACCAGACTGTTCCCCATGGATGGGATGACGTACTGCGGTCTCAAGGAGTAGAAGTGTGTTCCTCCGCTCTTGACAAGATGTCAGGGTGTCTTGCTTATTTTCTGGTTTGGTATTTTTAACCCTGTTATATATATTTTTTCCATTTCACTGGAGACAGGTCTTCTTGCTTTTTCTTTTTTGACAACTTTCAGATTACTTTTCAATAGTTGACCAATGACTGCACCTGGACAAAAGGTTCACTTACATACAGTACACACATCAGCTACGATACTGGGAATGTCAGTGATCTAAAAGAAATTTACTTAAAATACCTTCATTGTTATCAATAGCTATCATTGTATTGAAATTGATTTATCATGAAATTGATTCACGACAATTGACATGCTTCACAACACTATTTTCCAAAAGTGCCATTACTTGATGCTATTTAGTTTAAAAGATATTTAAACTAAACAGAACACATCAGCATCACTTTGTGTAGACTCTGCTTTTCTTAAGTTGACGTCACTGTTTCTCTGTTAAGCCTAATTAACAAGCATCTGCTGGATGTTCTGCTCACAGGCCTGATTTATATGTAATTTGTATAATTCATTTTTTAGACATGAGCATAATTATCATATACATACAAAATATGTTTTCACCATCATCCATGCCCATACAAAGTGTGGGTTAAAAAATGGGTGTATGAAGGGGTATGATGGGCACATTTAGAGCATTTACAGCAGCAGGCAGATACCAAGTCGAACAAGCTGTGCACTGACAGTCCTCTATGAGCAAATCTCAGCCTAATTTACTCTCCATTTGCCAGGCACTTCTATTTCCTGAGCTCTGTTTTTCCTTTTCTTACCTCTCACTCTCTCAGACACACACACATGGACACACAGTGCATCGCACACACCACTTTGACTCCACGTGTGGCTGAGAGTGACCTTCACACAGCCACTGTTCGTTTTGATTAGCTCCTCCTCGCCACCAGCGTTCAGATACAGAAACTCACCTCACCACCCAAGGCCAGTCAAGTGTAGTGAAGACAGACTGGAGAGGCTTCCTTTCTCTGGCCTCTCTGTTCTCTCCATACTGGTGTCAAACTGCTTGAATCCTAATGCTGTGTGTCCTGCATGTGAACTGAATTTCGTTAAATTAATTTTTTTTATGGATTATTTATCCATCACAAATTATATGGACATTTAAAATGTCAGATTATACAAAATTCACAGATCTGACTAAATAGGGAAAAGTGACACAATCTAAGAAGGCAATTTAATTATCTAAGATGCTTTCAGACATGGACTGGAGGGGCTGTATGTGAGAACGCAAATGTCTGAGTGAGAGGCGCTGGTCTTTTTCTGTCCAACCCCCTCCGGAGAATGTCCAGATCCTCTCACTCAGACATCTGCGTTCTCACATACAGACACTGAACCTTTATCGTGTGTCAGATTAATAACGTGCGTGCAAAAATCTGAACTTTTCTTTTAATGTGTTTGTTTCATTCGCTGGAGAGTTTATTAGACACATATTCAAACACAAACTAAACTTCACACGGGCGCACTGAACAACGTGGGTTTGTTATGTGTGTGTGACACCGTTGCGACCTGTGGTTGATGCTGGATGTTTTAACTGAGCTTTACATCATGGTTTTAATGATAATTTAAATATTGCATGGTAACACAACCATCTGGATTTTCACTGCTGTTAACCGTGAGACCAGCAACCGTTTCATCCCTACAAAGAAGCAGAAAATATAATCAAAATGTTCATTCTCTCTCACTACGATCTTTTCCACCTGCACCCATTACTCTCTTCTGTTGCCTTACCTCCCAACACTCTCACATACTCTCCTCGCCGTCAGTTTGAATAACACTGTCGTGGTTGACTTTGCTCCCTGAGCCCACTGGCGGGGGGGGGCTTTGATAGGCGGAGAGGAATAGGCAGCCTTTTTTCGGGTGGGAGCTAGTTAACCTGCAGTCCCCCAACATCTCATCTCGTTTTTTTTTGCTTCAAGCCAACCTTTTGTTGCTGTCTTCACATGCGGCTCTCTCTCGGCTCACTCGGTTGTCTCTCAAAGACCACCGCAAATGAGAAAGTACCAGTTGTCAGCAAATATCAATTTACTCTCCCCCGTTCTGCAAGTGTCTCAAAGGAAATTTACACTGGAATAATTGACTGTGGTTTATGGGTGCCTGAGCATAGAGGCAGAGCAGTGGAGAATATATTGGCTGGAAATATGACCGTGAGACCCAGACAGAAAGAGAAAAGGATTTTCATTTGGAACTGATGTCTAACTAGCACAGCAATCCGAGGGTGGATGTGACTCATTTCAGATGTTATTTGCTCTTGGTACTCTCCTCTCTTCTATTATCGTCCCTTCTCTTGTCTCCTTATTTAGATGCATGTTATGAAGTGCATCTGCTGCAATGTCTTCCATCCAATGTAATGTCACCACTTGATAGAGGGAAGCAATTTATATTTACTCATCCTGCTGTCTTAAAGGAGCCTGGGTTAGAAGGATACATATTCCTAGTGCATGCTAAACATTTTGTGAAATACTATGTTTATTTATGTTCAACAAAATTTTCAATTAGTATGAGAGCGAATGCCTGCTTATGTTTTGAGCGAATTTCTTTTAAAAGCATATGAATAATTTAAAACTCAGCGTAAATGAACGACATGAACATATGCATATAACAAATTTCCCCAAATTGGTTAGGGATGTACAATATGTGGGACAATTGTAGGCACTTAACATTAGATGCCTAGAAATCAGAATGAGCCGGACACTTCCAGGCACATATTATTGAGGCAAAATGCCTAGAAATATCCCACTCTTGGTGTTAGGGAAGTACAATACGTTGGACACTTGTAAGGGACTTTACATTAAAGCAAAATGTCTAGAAATGTCCCACACTAGTGGTTACGGAAGTGCAATACTTGGAACCCTTCTATGCAGGTATCATAGTACAGGGTTCATACATATTTTGACCAATTGATATCCATGACTTTTCAATAACTTTAAACAAAATTTCCATGACCAAACATTTTAGAAGATGAAAATCTGATATCAGTTAAAAAAAAAATGTGTCCAGACTGAGCTCTCTACTTTTCTTACATTTAATCATCTGAGATTGTTCTGTGTAAAACCATGCAGGAGTTGGCCCTAAAAGTTTCATAAAATAAAAAAGGCTGATGATAAGGTCTGTATCCTTCATATAACTTAAGGGAGACAGGCAGCACATACTTTGCAGCAACAAAAATTCACGTCTATGAGCAAGAAAGCTTTAAGGGATCCTATTTTATTCAGTTTTATAAAAATCTCAAATGTTGCATATGGTTGCAGAGAGTAGGTTTCTATTGGAAAGAGGCTAATAGGAAACATGGTTATTTTATCATTTTCCTAGTTTTTGACGTTCTGTGTTTTCTCTATTTAGAACAATTTCTGCATCACTAATTCCACTGACGTTGCTCTAGGAGTGGGAATTGTTACATAGACTGAATGTGCCATGTGACCAATTGGTTATTCTAATACCACACTGTAAAAAAAGGACAGATGATAAGATGTTAAGACAGTATATTTGGATTGTTGGCCAAACCTTTTTAATCGAACACACAATTTATCTTGGTAAATTCGTGGCTCAACCCCAGTAGCAAACCCTGGCCTCGGTGTGCTGGGGTGGGCTTACCTTGATGGTTTTGGCAAGTAAATACAATACCGACATTTTTAGGAATGCAGAAATGAGTTCAAATTTCCTCTAATAGCCTCCCCAGAGGCTCGTTCGCACACACTCAAGCCCAAGGGCACGCGCAGGTTGCACGGAGATGGGGCTATGTCCGCTAGCTTCGCCACTTCCAGTAGTGGACCTGGTGTAAATTACCTTCTTCAAAGTCGAATATAAATGTCTATGATGTACCAAAGGAGCGAATAGGGCTGTGCTATTTCATACCGTCTATGATAATACAGGTATAAGTTTGTACGTGTTAAAAAAATTTCATGATTTAGCGTCGCAGATATATGATGCATTCACTTTCCTATTGACTTAGGGTGCACGGACATGTGGCTATGTCAGCTAGCTTCGCCACTCCTACATGCTCATTTAGGGACTGTTATTGATGTTGTCTCTCTTCATACAGACTGCAATGTAATCAATCCTCTGACTTTGAACAATCCTGCTCCATGTTGCACTGATCAGAGCAGAACATTGTTGTATTATGAAAATTCAAAGAAATAACTCTACCAGCCTCTGTCACTACGTCATAGAGAAAATGTTTGTTCAGACAAACAGAAGACAAATCATGTTTGCCCTCGCAGCTCATGTAAGAGAGTTGAGCTCAGTGAGGGGTTTTAGGATGGAAGACGATAAAGTAAAAAAAATACCAAGTTATTGAATAGCCAGATTATAAGAGCTCCTCCCTAATTTCACAGGAAAAGCAGAAACAGTGCAGGCTCTCGCACCCAAATGCGCCGCAAACCAGTTTTAACCTTCTATCATCATTCAGCAGGACGCCACACCAGTTAGGAGAGAGAAAAACTCTCAGGGCATTCTATCCCCCCACTGTTTGGCTTAGTTTGATCCATTTTGCTTCTGTCTTTCTCTCTCCCCTCCTCACCCTGTGTCTCCTCACCGCCTCGACATATACAGGACTGTCTCAGAAAATTAGAATATTGTGATAAAGTTCTTTATTTTCTGTAATGCAATTAAAAAAACAAAAATGTCATGCATTCTGGATTCATTACAAATCAACTGAAATATTGCAAGCCTTTTATTCTTTTAATATTGCTTACAGCTTAAGAACTAACTAAATCACAAGTATGGGGAAGACTGCTGATCTGACTGCTGTCCAGAGGACCATCATTGACACCCTCCATCAGGAGGGTAAGACACAAAAAGAAATTTCTCAAAGAGCAAGCTGTTCACAGAGTGCAGTTTCAAAGCACATCCACAAAAAGTCTGTTGGAAGGGGGAAATGTGGCAGGAAACGCTGCACAACCAAGAGAGATGACCGCAGCCTTAACAGCATTGTGAAGAAGGGTCGCTTCCAGAATTTGGGGGAGCTTCAAAGACAGTGGACTGAAGCTGGAGTCCAGGTATCAAAAGCCACTGTTCACAGACGTGTCCGGGAAATGGGCTACAATAGCCGTATTCCCATGGTCAAGCCACTTCTGAAGTCAAGACAACGGAAGAAGCGTCTGACTTGGGCTATGGAAAAGAAGCACTGGACAGTTGCAGAGTGGTCCAAAGTCCTCTTTTCAGACGAAAGCAAGTGTTGTATTTCATTTGGAAGTCAAGGCGCCAGAGTCTAGAGAAAGGCTGGAGAGGAGCACAATCCAAGTTGCTTGAAATCCAGTGTGAAGTTCCCACAGTCAGTGATGGTTTGGGGAGCCATGTCAGCTGCTGGTGTTGGTCCACTGTGTTTCATCAAGTCCAGAGTAAATGCAGCTGTGTACCAAGAGATTTTAGAGCACTACATGCTTCCGTCTGCTGAAAAGCTCTATGGAGATGAGGATTTCATTTTCCAGCATGATCTGGCACCTGCCCACAGTGCCAAAACCACCAGTAACTGGTGTACTGACCATGGCATTACTGTCCTCGATTGGCCTGCCAATTCCCCTGACCTGAACCCCATAGAGAATTTTGGGGTATTATGAAGATGAAGCTGAAAGACACCGGACCCAACAATGCAAATGAGCTAAAGGCCGCTGTTGAAGCATCCTGGGCAGCCATAAACCCTAAGCAATGCCACAGGCTGATTGCCTCCATGCCACGCCGCATTGATGCAGTAATCCGTGCAAAAGGATTCCCAACCAAGAACTGAGTGCATTAATGGACATTTTCAAATGTTTGATTTTGTTTTGCTGTTATAAATCTTTTTTTTACTTGGTCTGAGGAAATATTCTAATTTTTTGAGATAGGATTTTTGAGTTTTCTTAAGCTGTAAGCCATAATCAGCAATATTAAAAGAATAAAAGGCTTGCAATATTTCAGTTGATTTGTAATGAATCCAGAATGCATGACATTTTTGTTTTTTTAATTGCATTACAGAAAATAAAGAACTTTATCACAATATTCTAATTGTCTGAGACAGTCCTGTATATCAGACATTTATGCAGGGAGTAGCACTTTGTGCCTCGGCTAACTCCATCCATATCTGTAGGCAGAGATGAGAGCAGCTGCTACAACAGGGACAAATACAGTAATTGCTGCAAACTTTTCTCTTAACTTCTTTGATAAAGTTGCAGTAAAAGACAGGAGAGCTGCAGCTCCGGGGCTCCCACACTACCATCCATTCAACTACTGATATACATAAGAAATCCGAAATGTCTCATTATTTTTTTAGTTGACCTAAACATTTTCAAAGTGACTTACATTGTTTATTAACCAGTTCGCTTAACTTTCCCTTCCTATGAGCTTATTAATGTTCAAGAGCCGGAATCAATAATTATGGGCGACATCGTCATAACAACCATGAATAAGCTCTCAGTAATATATGAAATTAAAAGCTAGTCATGCAACAGTGACATTCAACAAAGTTAAATGCAAACATAACAAGAATAAATATGAAGCACTATTTTTGAATTTCAAAGCTTAAAGAGACGCTGTGAACTAGTTCTGTCTGGAGTCTGCACTTCCCCTTCATTTGCATTGGTTTCCTCCAGGTACTGTGGCTTCCTCCCACCGTTGGAGGTAAACTCTGCTGCCACTTAATGAGTTAAATGTTATGAATTAACTTCATTATGAAAAATCTCATGTTTTGAGCCCAGATTTTCTTTTCACCAGGAGAAAAATTTGTTCATGTGTTTTGCGCAATAATTGTTTGGATGATGAGACCCTTTAAACAGTTTAAAGGGCGCTCAATGAGCTGTAGAGCCGATTTTATAATGCTGAACTGAGTGTAACTCAGCTAATCGACTCTTGCCTCCAACTGTTTCTTACAGTAACAAGTGAAGGGATTTTTTTATATCATATACAGTCTGAGTGCAATGCTACCTTTTTCTATGATTTTGTGTAAATTACACAAGCGTATGTAATTTCGCAAGTGAGGAAGTCGATAAAACTCAATGGACAGAAAAGTTGGGGAGCATCTATCTTGTGTATCAGTGGAACATACTGTTCCTGTCCAACTACACTGTGAGCTTCCCCTCTTATGGAATTTCAAAAATTCTGCTTGAGGTTGAAAACTTTTCAAAAGCCTTTAAACGTGCGCACTCATGTAGTTCTTGCAGTTTTTTCAGTGACACTCTTGACTTTGAAGATCCCAGTTCCAACTCATATCAAATGCCGTCCTACTGGGATCCAGATCCGGGAGCTGGCCGAATGTCACTGTTATGAGCTGTGGTGCTTTTTAGGGGTTTGGTGCCTGTCGGCCTGAGCAGGTCTTGACTGTTTCTGCTGCCCTCTCAGCACATCAACCCTACATTTCTTATTGCCCCCAGGACCGAAGAAGAGTGGATGCTACATGTCCAGTGGAAAATCAGATAGGTCAGATTTTGTGGAGCCATGAGCTTCGCACTGGGTGTTTACAAGACCCTGCTGGCTCTTACAGGGAAATTCAGACACAACAGTCAAGGTCTGTTTGCTGTGAGTTCATGGTCATGCAAACATACAACTGTACATTACTTAAGGGAGCCTAAGAGCACCACACAGGAGAAAGTGAATAGAGCCCCTGCATGTGTATATCTTATCTCACACTTCCTGTTTTTCTATCTTTTGCTTTTGGTCTTCCTCTTCTTGTTGCATTGCTGCTCATCCTGCTGTTTGAATCCTCCTCTTCCCATCCTTGTCTCTTTCTTCCTCAAAGCCTGGGAAAGATCGATAAGCTCGTAAGCACACAGCTTAATGATCAGGCCCACGAAATGTCTTTCGGGAATATTTGAAGGGGTAGCAGCTCGCTGCTGTGCACCTGCCATTCCATGATTCTTTGAGCCAGCAGAGAATTGAGAAGACATGGTAGGAATAAAGAATAGCCACATTTCAAATCAGTCAGCTCATGAGTTTCTCTTTAATTGAAAACCATTTTTACTTTTAGTTTGTCAAGCCAGTAAGAGGTAACTGAGAATGGAAAAAGTATAACCAGTTGAGGTGTGGACATTTCCCGATTCTTAGATGCATGGATGCAGGAACATAATTGATTCATGTTTTCCGCTATGTTCATTGTTTTAATTGTGTTCCACTGCTGAATAATTATAACCAGCGCTGCTCCAGGACCAGGACTGACGCTCATTGAAGGTCTGGTTGTCCTGTCTTCCTCCTCACTCCCGCGCTGACCTGCACTCAATTTACACTTTAACAAAAAACGATAAACAGGACTGCTTTTAGTTTGTTGAGTCGCTCAAGAGTTTGAGACAAATGTTTGAACCTGCTACACAAAGCAAAGCATAATGCAGTTCATATTTGTCTGACTGATTTTATTAACTGATGAAAAAGCAGCCACGTGCATTAAAACAGAAAATTGTGGATGTGATACACTGTCATGAACCGAAAATCGTTTTCGGCCTGGAAATCTTGATATTTCCAGACATTGTGCATATTGCACAGTAGTTCGACACAGGCTGTGTTATGTCTTTACAGTGGAACATGCAAATCTGATATAACTGATATATTTGTACAGACGTTCATGGTTAGCGTTTTTCTAATGAACTAATTATCCATTTAGTTTTCCGATTGTGTCAACAAGTTTGACTGATTGAATAGTCAAGAAGTCTGGTAGACATCCTTTTGTGTAGCATCTTCTATGGCACCATTGTTGAGGTCCTCAGTATGCTGCCTGCATCACACCCCCTGCAACCCCTGCAACAGTTCCATGTAAACATATTCAACTCTAAAAGTCTCCTTGCTACCAACTATGCCTGCAGGAAATTTGCTTCCCCCCAATCCTGCTGCCTCCACCAACGATACATCCCCTCCTACTGCCTCATGACCAGTGATGGAATATCTGCCTCGTGGAATTTCAGTGAATTTTACTGTCCATCTTGTTTCTCCCCAAACAGACAATGTACCAAGTTTACAGACTTTGGCTGTATGCTACCTAGCAACGGATTCACCAACAATGGTTGAGGGAATGTGTTTGTGTTCAGCTCAGCCTGATGAATTAAAAAAACTCACTTGAAACTCACATTCCTTCTGTTCTTTCCATCTGCGAACATTTAAGCAGTTTCTCTGAACTCATCTGTTCCAGCTAACATTCAGCTAGTTATTTTTCAACGTGAAATGTGCCAAATGCACACCACGTGTTTTATTGGACCTGCAAGCCCTTTAATTAGGGCTAAATTTCACCATATTGCAGGCACCACACACCAGATATTTTACACCTGAACGTTCCATGAAATGCATTTTGTAGACATGGGGTCCAGTGCACCTGGAGTGATATAACAATTCAGCTTGCTACATACCCTTCAAGGCATTAATGAGGGAGAGGGAGATCAGATCTTCCCTGGGTGGTATTTGAACGTGCCAATGAATCAAATTTACTTGCATGTGGAGGGGTGGGGGTTATATTCGAATGAAAACTGATTTTAAAAAGGTCAGACCCTCATATTTTGCACATTGCCTTTTGCCTCACTAGGGTTTCCTGTTAATTAGGTAATACATTTCAGACGTGAATATTTTAATACTTGATCTGTAGAATCTTCTGTGTACACTCATTTGTCAGATTATAACGAACACATTGCTAAAACAAATGGAGGTCATTAAAGCAGGAGGTCTTGATTCACCTGTATGATCTTTTTGGTCCTTTTAAATTAGTTTTGTTATATTGACAGGTATTTCTATCATTTTGCACATCCATCCATACATAACCAATGCCGCTTATCCTTCAAGGGTTAATCCCAGCTGCCGTTGGGCGTGGACAGGTGGCCAGAGTATTGCAACACCAACACAGAGACAAAAAACCATTCACTCTCACATTCACACCTACAGTCAATTTTGAGTCTTCAATTAACCTCTCTTCATAGAAGGAAGCAAGAGTACCCAAAGAAAACCCAGGAGTGAACATGCAAACTCCATTAAGAAAGGCCAAACCTGGATTTCAACCCAGAGTGTTCTTGCTGTGCCAACATTATAAAAACGATAAGGTTAGGCAAAACAACAGAAACCTCCATCTTTATAAACCTTTGTTAACTTTACAGAGATCCATTAATTTGCAGTCATACTCTAATGGACTGGCTTACATGTTTCCCAAGCTAAGTGGGACCTTGTCAGTGTGTTGAGAAATGGTCGTTCAGCTAAGATGAAAAAAGCAGAGTTGCTTAGCACATTTCTAATGAGTCTGCATCATCACAGAAGAAGAACAATTAAAAGTGAAAGGCCATCTCTTTATTTTCTCTTTGTGCCTATACCGCAGTCTCAAGGTCCACTTCTAATTAGAAAAGAAGGAATGAATGCCCTTAATCGAGTTAGGTTAGACAGAGAGTCTGCTCTTGATTTTCTTAAAATAGAATGTGCTGGTGTTTTGCATCATCTCTCTTTTTGTATTCCTGGGGGCAACAAAAGCATACAAAAAACAGGTGGGGACCAATTGCCATCATTGATTAGACCAGTGGTGCTGCACTAAGCTGCCAATATAAATAGAGGGATTATGGTGAGAGTAACAATTAGCACAATGTGAAATGGCTATAAGCATTTCTTTCTATGTTTTATTCTAATATGATGTCTTCCTTGACAAATATCTTGATTAGCTTGGCTTAGAGTTTTGAACTGAATAAACCATCAAAAAAACAAAACTAAATTAAAGCTAAAATATCACAAATGTGAATGTATTTCAATCAAATTAAATCTATAGCTGTAGATAATAAATTAACGGCACTGTGTTTAAAAGTTGAATGTTTGGGCCACTGAGACAACTGTTCAGGTAACATGAAACCAGCTGTTGTTTACAAGGACTGCAATACCCCCCCTTCTCTCTTCTTACTATTCTGTCTCTGTTGGCCCGTACAGTTTGATAGCTGGTGCTGATGGTTGATGGTACCCTACGGCAATGTATACTAGATGAGCAGATGGTGTACGGATCACAATAAGCAGATGAAATTGATAGCAGATTTTCATTAAATCATTGTCAAATTGCATATCGACCATTATAAAAACACATGGTTTGTACATTGGCTAAGAACTGCACCAGAGTCTGATTTAGAGCAAATGCATCAGGGTTTGTCGAACCAAACGTGTTGTGCAAGAATTCCAAAAATGCTGATAAATGTTTAAATTCATTGGTCCTTATCACAAAGCAGTTGTCCAAGAAGTAAGGTTGTGCAGCCTGATTATGAGCCTTACTTGGTACACATAATGTATACTTATTTTGAGCTTTTTCACCTTTATTAGATAGTTATAGTGAAAGAAAGACAAGGTGAGAGAGCAAACGAATGACATGCATCTTCACAACAAGGTAGGCAGAGTAGGCAATTGCCTGGGGCCCAGAGCTGAGAGCGGGCCCTGATTAGTTTAGTCCACAGCAATTATGTGAGAACCTCTTTAATTTCTATGATCAGCTCCATACATGAGACTAGACGGAGGGCTTCTGTTTGGTTCGATGTAGGGCCCTCTCTGGTGCCCCCAATATTTTTTTTAACATTCCTGGCAGCGGGCTGGGATTAGAACTTGCGACCTAGTGGAAAGCACTGATATGGTACACAGCATATCATTTGAGTCAGCCCTCATAAAATATCTATAGGGCTGCAGTGTAGTATTATTTTTGTGTGGCTCTCCTTTACAGTCACTCACATCACATTATAAATATCCACCCTAAGCACCCAAAGGCATGTCCTTATCAGCCCATTGATTGCCTGCTCATTAACCTTTGCTATCAGGGCCTGGCCCTTAATTCAACACGTGTTAAAGACAAATTGCAAACAGACATCTGTTCGATGAACATGCAGGAGGTTGTCTGCTGGGGAAAACTGAGAAGTCCTCAGTTGCATTTGAGTATGTGATTTTACAGTTATAACGATATATAATGATAACCGTAGCATAGGATGGGTGGTTCCGTAGAGATGATTGAGCTGTGGATGGTCTGGGAGCACTCACTCAGCTCTGTAATCCAGGTACGTTCTCTCATTTCTGGATCAACAATGAAACGACATTCTGAAATGATCCTCCCAAGTGACCTTGAGCCGCCCTACACACCTCCCTCACTTTGCATTCAACTGCGTTTGTACCTAAGCCTGACCAGCAATTATTTCACAGGACGTCAAAGTGGCATGTAGGGCGCAACATCTCAGGAGGAGGTAAAATAGAGATGGAACGAGAGGATAAAAGAGGCAGTAAGAGAGAGAGAGCGCGAGAGGTGGAAGGTGAACAGGGAGGGTATGAATATTGAATGCTTAATGTAATTTTCTTCATCTTTGCAAAGGAAGATTTACAAGGAGCCCAGCTTCAAGACTAGAAATCCCAGCACTCAAACATGGCCCCTGCACCCCCACCTGCCCACCTCACAAAAGGAACTGATGCCGTACATTAGTTTCAATAACTACGACACACTTTTACTTCACACTTTCACTTTCTGTTCTATTTAAAGTTGAAGCTTTATGTATTCGTATTTCTCCTGAAGAGAGATTTTCTACAAGGATTTATTGTCAGGAAGCCTCTGTAATCAGTAGTAATGTAAACAAAATGATATGTAAAGTTAACTGAATATTAGTTACAACGACAATACAAGCTCTTATCACAGACTTGCCAATGTTGAGGCTTTGAACCTTGCAACACTACCGTGGCTGGAAAGTAATGTACTTTGTTTTGGGACGTTGTTAGCATCACATGATGGCCAAGTTCACTAAATGGCTATATGGATGCGAGTTGTCCCAGACTGTGGTCTATCAAAAACTCCTTTGCGTACTGACTCTCTGTCTTGCACCACGAGCCGCTCAAAGCTTTCAGG
Source organism: Platichthys flesus (assembly GCF_949316205.1). Taxonomy (NCBI): domain Eukaryota; kingdom Metazoa; phylum Chordata; class Actinopteri; order Pleuronectiformes; family Pleuronectidae; genus Platichthys; species Platichthys flesus. The sequence continues at coordinate 4,250,491 of NC_084958.1, read as the reverse complement.
TTCCTATTTATCCCAGCACCATCCTCGGGTTACATTTCAATATGCTTGTTTTACTAGGTTTATGACTAAATACTTGCAAAACAAATGACTGATAGTCTCCGATGTACCTTGTGTTTAGTACAAATAGGCAGAGGTGGGACCAAGTCATTTTTTTGCAAGTCCCAAGTAAGTCTCAAGTCTTTGCCCTCAAGTCCCGAGTCAAGTCCCAAGTCAAGACAGTCAAGTCCCGAGTCAAGTCCAAAGTCAAGACTGACAAGTCTCAAGTCAAGTCCAAGTCCTGCAGTTTGAGTTTCGAGTCTTTTCGAGTCCTTTTGATCACTGAGTAATAATATATTTACACAGATCATGTATGCTTTTAAAATCTGTATTTATTTATTAAAACAAGTGCAATTGAAATTACAGAAAAAAAATTGTGCCAACATTGCACTTCCCTATTGCACTATTAACCAGTCATTTTTAACATTTAACTCATATTTTGCAGGAATATTCTTCTTTTAAACCACTCCTACAGAATGAACACATTTGAAAAAACAAGTGCAACTGTAATTATTTGTACAAAAGTGCTAACAACATTGTCCTGTCCTGTGTTTATCTCACGTCATATTGTCTGTGTGTGTGTGTACATGTGAGAAACATAACAAATACTTGAACATAACAATGAACAGGGTTGTGCTTTTTATATGTCAGGGCCCTATGCTGCATTGCATTTGCAAAAGACCACATTGGCCAAAAGTCTGTCAGTCATTTGTGTACGATGGGGACGTAGTATGATTCCACCAATTGCCGCTGCGAGCCATTTTGGTGCCCTTAGCATAACTCCTCTATGATTACGTTAAAAAAATCATCAATAAGTACAAACAAGAATAGTCAATCTTCTTTAACTTTTTTTGAGCAATTTAATATATCTCTTGTTCTGCCTTTTTTGTGATATACATGTCTAAAAGGTACCTAATATTTCTATACTGAAATAATATTGGCATTATAATTGTAAGCTAATTTATTTAATGACGTTATTGTTGAGGGTTGATTTGTATTTCCGGTTTTAAGTGGGTTGTTGTTAGTGACTCTTATTTTGAAAGGGGGGTTTAAAGGAAGTGGGTGCTGTGAATAGTGAAGTTGTAAAATGAACGGAGAATAAACGGGTGTGCTGTCACGAGCGCATGACCTGCTCTTGTGTCCTTTGTCGGCTGAAGCCAGACTTATGATACAACCAAACGCTCGGCTACATATTTATTATAACTATGATGATTTTTCAGTTGCTTTTTTTTGGTGCCCCCTCAGGACTTGGTGCCCAACGCACAGCGCGTAGTGGGCGTTTTGGGAGTGGCGGCGCTGCACACACACACACAGACGCACACAAACACGATGAAAAATACAGAGCGCTCCTTAATAACATACTTTTGAATCTTTGTGTTTTGGGGAAAAGAGCAAGTCTTATCAAGTCAAACGGCTCAAGTCCAAGTGAATTCACGAGTCATTGATGTTGAAGTCCAAGTCGAGTTGCAAGTCTCTTTACAGTTTGTCAAGTCGAGTCTAAAGTCATCAAATTCATGACTCGAGTCTGACTCGAGTCCAAGTCATGTGACTCGAGTCCACACCTCTGCAAATAGGCCAATGTCAGCACACAAACATGATGACATGATGAAAATGGTAAAATAATTGTGGCTGTGGGATCATTCTAAAACTGATGTTAATAACATAAGTGTTTTGAGCTAAGTGGTGAGTACAGCCGAATAGAGCCGCGAGCATGACTAGTTCCTAAGAGTCATAGCAGACTGCAGTATGCATTGGGTGCCTTTATTTTGCAGCAAAGTACAAAAGGGCCGACTGACTTTGTGGCATTATATAAATTCCCTTTTAGTAAGTCACATGTTTGCTCTTTCCGCTCTGACACAGCTGTGCCAGAGACGCATGACGAATATCGCTCAGAAAAAACAGAGACTTTTATAGGAAGTTCTCTTGGATTGTCAAGAGCGCCGGAGGCAGACTTGTACAATGATGACAACAATGAATAATAATTTTAAAAGAGACAGAGCTTTGGTCACATTGTACTATGAAATGGGCCACAATAGGATTTGCACAGAATAGATATCAAGAAGAAAACCTGTTAATGAAATCCTACTTTTGCGATAAGTGAAGTTGCGAAGAAGGCAATGATACACTAAGCTTGATGAGCCACTGCATACTTTAACAACATCAGACTCAGTAACACCACCTGCAGTGTTACAGTGCTTTGTTTCCTTTTTTTACCATCCTTGTGTCATTTGCATGTGATTTAATGAATCAGTCCTACATAATGAAATGAACCTCTTGAAGAGTCCGACACCTCTAACACCCGGACAAGTCTAACAAACACCTACACTTTGTCTTTATGAACAGATTGAACTCTAAGTACTTCCTTCATGTTCTCCCTTTTTATACTGACGCCACAGTGTTGTCCCTCAGTGACAAGTCGCTTCGGATCGAAGCATCGGCCAGATGAGTAAATAATGACAAAAAATGAATAGCACTGCGCTTAAAGATAAAACTGTCTGGCCACTGGCTTGTATGGCGGTACGTTGAAAGCCATGTGGCCCACTCAGTAGATCAAATTATTACCTATATGCCTTTTTAAACTCAACACCTTCTGTCACAGGCAACAGAGTTAAAAGCTGTCCCATTAAAAAACAACAACAAACTCAATATATTTGCAAGTAAAAGTATGATGAACAGGATTAAATGGAGTTAAACAACACAGTAGTACCAGAGTTACAAATCACATGTTAAAAATGCTTTCCTATTAAAATATGTTTTGAGCTGGGTTTATAGGTTCAGTCTGTAGAATATAGTGACGTCCAGTGGTGAAGTTTCCTTTTGCAGATGACAAAGACAGCCCGGTCACACTGAGTAGTCAGCCTTGACCTAGGGATTGTAGGACGTCAAGGGCTGTGAAATGTAATCATAGGGCCAGTCCACGATGAGTTTCGAAAGTTATTAAAAGTATCTTAAAATCAATCCTGAATCTGACTGGTAACCCCTGAAGGGATGCAAGGATTGGTGTTAAATGAGGACCCCAATAATCAGTGCCCACAGCCATCTCCTTTGTCCCCCCCAGCTATTTCCTCGGATAATTGGAGTAATATGAGGTCCCCAATAATCAGCACCCACAGCTATCACCTATGTCCCCCTATATCCCCTTTGTCCCCCCTCCCCCCCCAGCCATCTCCTCTGACCACTCCGTCTCCCAGCCCAAGGCCGGTACAGAAAAGGTGAAGAAAAGAGAACGACGGCTGTCTTCAAAAGCAGATGGAGCAGCTGGAAGAAGATTGTCTGCAGATGCAACAGAGACTCTTGCAGACAAACGATGAGCACTGCATGTTTGCAGAGACAGTTGCAGACATGCTGCGGGGGCTGCCTGAGGAGAAAGGGGCACAAGCTGCTGCCTGAGGAGGCAGCAAGCATGAACAGATGTGTACAATAAAATATTTACAGGTCCAGCTCTGCACCTTTTATAAATAGTCAATTCTGTAATTGCACCTTTGTAAATAGTTGATTCCTTATTACTTTGCATGGTTTAATATAATTTGTGTGTTTTGCTCATGTTTTGTTTGATTTGTATTCCAAAGCATGCTGCGGGCCCTTTGTATTGTGCAACTTCCTACAAATAAGTAGTACTGTCCTTTATTTGGCAAATAGTTAATTCTGCAACTGCACCTTTTGTAAAAGTTCATTCCATATTTGGTATATCACTTTGTATCGTGTGAATAGCTCTTTCTAGGTTAAATTTAACTTGTTTTTGTAAATAGTTCATTCTGAAGGACAGGACACACATACACACACCCATCCCTCAAGAAAAAATATTATCTTTTGCACTACCTGTTAATATACTTTTGCTCTTTCTTCTGGTTATACTTATTTGCTGATGCTGCTACTTATGTTGTTTTCACTCTATATTTGCACACCCTGCTACCACTCAACCAGCTGAGCCTCATATGGCTCGAGGGATTATTAAAAAAGGGAAAAAAGAGGTGAATGGAGACTTCCTGATTCATTGTTACACTATCTAAGAAATATCTTATCGAAATTGTGTTCTTCGTACTCCCTCACCCGTATGAGTCATACGGGATCGCTAAGCAAAACAAACGACACTGACGAAACACAGCAGCGTGGAGGGATGCAAGGGAAATATGGGCCCTTTAAACACTTCTGCTTCTTCAACTGTGTGTTGGCTTTGCCCTTCTTGATACAATTGTGGAAATGTCAGCAGTTTGATGTTGCTCCACACACAGACAATCGTCTGAGACAGATTGTCCACCAAAAGTCACTGCCTCATTAGAATGAACCTGTACCTGTTTGGGCCTCTGTTGTCAGGTTATTATCTCTGTCCACCAGTGCACAGACACACAAAGTCAATTTTAAGGTCAGGAAAGATCCAACTGTTGGACAGACTGCTTGAAAGACCTTGAAAACAAATATGTTAAAATGTACATTCATTGCACAAATACGCATCATATGTACATGTGTTTATTAAGTGTCTCTTTTCTATGCTTATTGGACATATAATGTACTCTATTTATGTAGCAGAAATCAATTTCAATGCAGACCTATACTGTAAAAGTTGCTTTGATTAACGATATCATCAAACTGTCCATTTCAGTGAGCGGCAGGGTGGAAGGGGATTTAACATGAAGTAGATTTTCAGTTACCGTCTCATTGATATGAATATTCTCATATTTGATTTTATTTTAATTCAACAACATTTTCCCCATCAATTACAAATCACTTAAAATGTTATGTTCCCTCATCCTTTTGTTAATCTGTGATTATTGTATCAGCCACAGAAATGATAAATGAAAATAATGTGTATTCCCAGTCAATTATCTTGATTAACACATTTTGGGCAATAATATAACCAGGAAAGACAGTGGATCTGCTCAATAGTCTAATAATCCAAGTCATATACAATAGTCATTGTATAGTCTAATACAATGCCCATTACAATTGTAAATCTTAGGCTTTGTGTTGTTGACACTAACTGTGTGGCAGTTCTCGAGTTAACAGTGTTGTTACATGGTAAGAATAGACTGAGAGGGGTTTGCATATATTCTGATATCTATAACCGGAGGACAAAGCGTGAGATATAATCAGAGGAAGCAGAAGAGAATTTTAGTTTTATCATCAGCTCAGTTTGTTCTCTGCTGACCTAGAGGCCCAGCCGCCATCTGCTGTCTCACCTGCTGCTTCATGCTAAAATGCTTCACAGCAAATAATCTTAATGATGATGGTGAAGTGACTCATATCTAGCCAGAGCTAGACACAACACCAGTGCCTTTATTCCTCCAACAGACACAAATCTATTGTACCCCTCAAGCCTTAGTCTGAACATGTATTGACTGCACCCCACATGAGCACAGACTGCCACCTCTAGAGCGGCAATAAAACATAACTTTATATTTTAAGATGATCAATTATTATAAGTGTGGCAAAATGACTGTGAAATCTTTTTGTGCAAATCAACCACACAAGATTCCCAAAAATGAGGTGACACTCTCGAGAGTGTTTGCTCAGGAATGCACACTGTGAAGACACAGTTGTATTTTTGATCCTCTTAGCAAGTTAGTGTGTTCACACGTACTTGCATCAGATGTTTTACATGCTGAGTCTGTAGGAGTATTTCTGACCTGCAAGGTGATAATTACAGTTTGAACTCAGCAGGCTGCTGCTGCTGCAGAGACTCATATACAGACAAGCCCATACCCTTATAAAATAACCCCCCTTTTTTTCAACAAATCATCTATTCAAACACATAATTATAGAAACTTTCACGGGAGTATCACCTTATTATTTGGCCTATACGACATTTCAGTTTTGCAACAGTCGGAAAAGCAAAATTCGTACCTAATATCTAACCAAACACCTTATATACCAACTAATTCCACCAAATTTCTCTGTGTCTGTATGTGGAACGTATCTCTCCGGAACAGTTCATGTAATCGGATTCCTACATCAAATGTATATTTGTAATGGCCCAGGGAAGTGCAGTGTCAAATTTGATGCGATTTGAATACATGGTACGTTATTATTATTATTAAAGATTAAATAAACAGGTGACCAGCACTCTGTAGCATGGGGTTGGGACAGTGTGCTAAAAATCAGTCTGTGGACCGAGTTGAATATGTCTTCTTCTACATCCTCGGATACAGCTTCAGTTAGCAGCTTCAGTATTTTGATAATTTGATTTTTTTATATCAACATTTCGGACTGAGACAGACAGACAGTTTGTATATCATGTGTGAAGATCTCCCTCTTGGCAGCAAAATTCCTTCCTCTTTAGAAAGCTTTCTTCAAAGTAAAAGCACAACAGCGATTTTGTTGCTGTTAAGCTTTATATCAAGCTGAATTACGGAGCTTTTATTTAGAAAAGTTATGACCTTGATCTCAAGATTGTGTTGCTTGCTTAACAGACATTTGAAATAATTTCCACACAATAGATCAAAACATAACAGAATTTAAATAAATCATACAAAATTACATACAAAGCCACACATCTGAACAGAACTATAGAAAATTCAGTTTCGTTTAATAAAAAACATTGAGAATACAATCTTCATCGCACATAAACTCAAAGCTTTTTATCTACACTCTACACCTCAAATTGTTTATAAAAAGTTCTGCACACAACGTCCAACACACAAACAATAAAAAAAAGACTGTTTGAGGATGACTCACTAACTCATGGAACAATTCTGAAGTGGCTCCTGAGCACTAACAAAGGCCAAGAGAACCGCCCATTCATGACAGGCAGGTTAAGAACGTGGGACTGCAATAGTACACGCACAGGCATGCTAACTCGCTTACCCACTGGTGAGCCTACAATCAGGAATAACCTGGTTTCATTCAGTTGTGGAGGGTGTGCGAGCCCCTCAGCCTCAGGGCTAACAGTTAACCATGGATGGGCAGGTGTAATCGAACTCTACAAACTGCTTATTAAACTTCAGCTAGATCAATTTTCAACTTACAAAGATTTTATGAAGATCAGACACTTACACAAACGACTGCACCTCAGGAGACCCATCTGTTAAAATCCTAAAATTTGCAGACGACACATGAGTCATCGGCCTCATCCAGGATAATGATGAGTCTGCATATAGGCGGGAGGTCGAACAGCTGGTCCTGTGGTGCGGTCGCATCAACGTAGAGCTGAACACACTTAAAACCGTGGAGATGACAGTGGACTTCAGGAGGAGTCCCCCAGCACTGCACCCCCTCACCATACTCAACAGTACTGTGTTGGCTGTGGAATCATTCAAGTTTCTGGTATCCACAATCTCCAGGAACCTGAAGTGGGAACCCAACATCAACACAATACTCAAGAAGGCCCAGCAGAGGTTGGACTTCCTGCGCCAGCTTAGGAAGCACAACCTGCCTCAGGAGCTGCTGATTCTGTTCTACACTGCAGTCATCGAGTCTGTTCTCTGCACATCCATAATTGTCTGGATTGTTTGGATCGGCCACTGAATTGGATAAGAACAGACTCCAACGGACAGTCAGGTCTGCAGGAAAGATCATCGGTGCCAACATGCCCACCATCCAGGACCTGTACACATTCAGAGTCAGGAAACGGGCAGAAAAAATCCCTGCAGATCACTGTGATGTGTATTCTTTGTAAGTAACTGAGAGCCACTTTACCGAGTCAAATTCCCTGTTTGTGCAAACTTACTTGGCCAATAAACCTGATTCTGATTCTGATTATCTGGTGAGATACAGGTGAGTCCACTTGAGTGCAGCACAGCAGAGAGAGAAGTCATGGCCACCAAATCACACAAGGGACGGGGAAAAACAAAGGAGAAGCAGGAAAAAAGAACTCTGAGGTCATTGCGAACGGTGGCCTGATGCCCAACCGACTTGCTCACCAGACACTGCAGCGTGCTATGATGAACGCTGAACTCAAGCCCAATCACAGTGTCGCATGAACCTCCGCCGCACCGCGTAGTGGAGAGTGTTAGCAGAGTTAGATTGCGCATTAGTTCTCTGTGCACACCCAGTGCTAGACCAGGAAAAACAATGCAGGAGGAATAAACTTGAAGCTAGTCTTGCTAGTGACTGGACGGCTTTATTGATCGCTTCCCGATCACATGCCATTTACAGAGTCTCTTATTAGCTGTCACCGGTTATCACAAATCACCTGCTTGCACTGAGAATTAGCAACACATTTGAGAGCATATTTTACATATATTAGTCAACAGAAAGCCCCACCAGCCCATGCACTGAAGCCAGCGGAGATCTCATTGCGAGCCGTGTTTTGAAAGTTACGTCAGTCAAAATGGTGCGCGGTCACCAGCAGGAGAGGAAAGGAGAGAGATTGAGAACAAGAAAAGCCTTGGCTGCAGAAGCAGCATAATTAAGTACAATTACAGACAAGTTCACCAATGAGGGAGCAGCAGGTCATTTGATGAGGGCAGATATTTGACTTGTTTTATGAAAGATACACCTAACACTGCCACACTGACGCCCATCATGGGGCAGTACACTATGCCAAGGGGCTCTCCCAACAGCAGCAAGATACTCCAAGATACCTCCACGTTTATATATTTTTCTGGAAAATAAAACAAAGAACGAGAGAGAGAAAGAGAGACCAGGAACACTTGTGCACCATCAGGTATTAGCTCTAACCAGTTAGAATGAAAACAATAAGAGTTTAGATGTTATTTATTATTAATAATAGCAGCAACAAATAATATAAGAGAGACTATTGGAGGAAAAAGACACATAGTCAGTGACATGTATTAAAATAAATAAAGGAATTTGGGGGTGCTCAGTGCCTTATGGGAGTTCCCCCAGCAGTCCAGACCTATAGCAGCATAACTAAGGGATGGTTCAGGACTCTCTAATTAACTATAGGCTGTATCAAACCTTAAATGTAGAAATGGTGTCTGCCTCCAGAACCAAGAGTGGGAGCTGGTTCCACAGGAGAGGAGCCTGGTAGCTGAAAGTTCTACCTCTTGTTTTACTCTTAAAGACTCTAGAACCCCCGAGTGGGAGCCTGTTCCACAGGAGAGCCACATCAGTACCTGTCAGAGAGTTGATAAAGGAGATCACTTGTTGCACGTTCCACTGGGACGCACGACCAGCGTGTTCTTCGCTGTCAGAATCACCAATCATTTCTGGCATCCTTTGCTCTCTCTCCCTCCCTCTCAGCTTACTTCCAGAGCCTGGTCTTAATGGGAATTGAAGGATCATGTTCTTCTTCCTGCCCCTCATCTTCCTACTGTGCCTCCTCTTCCTCCTCTCTCAGCGCGCACTGCTGAGTCTCCTCCGAGGCACCTGTGAGCACAAAGACAATGTCTTGTGTGCTTTCCAATTGTTAGACTTTAATGTTCTTGATGCATAGTGACATTTTTCTAAATAAATATGTCATTTTAAAGAACAACAAAAACTATTTTGATTCCTCTTTACCACTGTGTGATAAACTTTATAATGAAGAAAAAGTAAATTCAAGCAACAAAATAACAGACTGTCCTTGAGAAACGACCTGTTTCCACAGAGTTATTTCACTTCACAATCACGGTTCAACACCTCAGATTTTCAGGCAGACAATATCAGGACAATATACATCAGGGGTCACCAACCTTTTTGAGACTGAGAGCTACTTCGAAGGTACTGATTAGTACGAAGGGCTTCTTGTTTGATACAAACGTCCTGAATAACAAAGTTCCACCGATCACCTTTTAATATTAATAGAGACTGTCTGATCATGTTAATTATTCCTCACATAATTATTAACAATGGTTTCCACAACAATAATGGTAGGAGACAGAAATATTAATACATGCAACATGTATTTCTGTTAATCTTTTTCAACTTCGCTTCAAATCAACTTAAATGAAGTACTTTTGGTGATATTTATCACTAAAATCAGTCTGTACTTTTTCAAAAATAGATAAAAAATAAATTAAATTATAACCACTTTGTTACAACGATGATAAAAACCAACCAAAAATAGCACATGCATGTGACTGGGGTGTAATGTTTCTAAGGGTCTACTTAATTAGTTGGGTCTTATCTGTCAGCTGCCAGAGTTTCAGACCTATAATCCACACTGGTCTCTCCTCATGTCCTCCTTCATTCACTTTGAACCCAAGGGCAAGAAAGGCTTCATCGGACTTGGTTATTGAACACTGTGCCTGGTTTGTAACCGACCGGCTGCTTCACGTGAACGAGCTCTGATCTCACTGTGTCTCTCTGAGCGAATGAGTGGGGGCAGAGCACCAGGGCCTGTGTGTGCTGTCTGGGGACACACATTTCCCCCTCCTGGTCGCAAGCCCTAGCTGTCATGCCTCTGAGCCACACAGTTCGAGAATGACTGGCATAGAGCGAGATGGCGGTTTGACTTTTTTTTATTTAAAAAAAAAAAATGTTTTTATTTTTTATTTTTTTATTTAGAGCATGCCTTACAAGCGACCCTGCAGGCGACCAGGTGCCAGCGGGCACCGTGTTGGTGACTCCTGGTATACATTTTCTAAGTAAAAGTGCCTGGAAATACAAATGTCTCCCTGTTTTGGTTTTATGCATCAGTTTGATAAGAAGTACCCAAAATTACCGAGGCAGGCTTTTGTTTGTACTTATTTTTTACAATATATTTATTAAATTTCTGAGTGTATATCAAAAACGTTTACAGAAATGAAACAAAACAAAAAAACAGTCACAGGTTCACACACATACAAACACAAGGGGCAGGATCAATAGTTCAATGTTACCCATATAACATTTCCTTTCAGTCAATGATACATGTTTCGTGTGCCAGGAAGCCCATAAATGAGTCCCAAACATACACAAATTCTTCCTGTTTACCTTTAACCATAAACGGAATGTCAACCTCTCCAGCCCAAGACCTGTCATCAGCTCCTTTTGCCACATTTCAAGTGATGGTGGTTCTACAGTTTTCCAACATACAGCAATCATTCTCCTTGCCTGGAGAAGTCCAAAATCAATTTTTTTCATTTTCGTTTGTTTCATGGTTCTGTTAAAGGGGACATATTATGAAAATTCCACTTTTGTAGTGCTTTTACACGTTAATTTGGGTATCTGGCATGTCTATCGTCCCAAAAACTCAGGAAAAAAACAACTCCTACGATTTGTTGTAGTTCCTCTAATTCAGAAACGATACACTACTATGCGTCGAATGGGATTACGATCGAAATAAATTTGCTTTCGTCAAAGAATGCTCCATTTGCAGCAATTACAGCATTGCACACCTTTGGCATTCTAGCCGTTCATTTGTTGAGGTAATCTGTAGAAATTTCACCCTACGCTTCCTAAAGCACCACCCACAAGTTGGATTGGCTTGATGGGTACTTGCGTACCATACGGTCAAGCTGCTCCCACAACAGCTCAATGGGGTTGAGATCTGGTGACTGTGCTGGCAACTCCATTACAGACAGCATACCAGCTGCCTGCTTCTTCCCTAAATAGTTCTTGCATCATTTGGAGGTGTGCTTTGGGTCATTGTCCTGTTGTAGGAGTAGATTGGCTCCAATCAAGCGCTGTCCACAGGGTGCGGCATGGCGTTGCAAAATGGAGTGATAGCCTTCCTTATTTAAAATCCCTTCTACTTTGCACAAATCCCCCACTTTACCAGCACCAAACAGCCACAGACCATCACAGGACCTCCACCATGTTTGACAGATGGAGTCAGGCACTCTTCCAGCATCTTTTCACCTGTTCTGCGTCTCACAAATGTTCTTCTGTGTGATCCAAACCCCCCCGGAGTCGCCTCTTCACTGTAGACGTTGACACTGGTGTTTTGCGGGTACCATTTAAAGAAGCTGCCAGTTGAGGACCTGTGAGGCGTCTATTTCTCAAACTAAAGACTATGATATACTGAGTTGTGCACCGGGGCCTCCCACTTCTCTTTCTTCTCTGGTTAGAGCCTGTTTGTGCTGTTCTCTGAAGGGAGTAGTTCACACCGTTGTAGGAAATTTTCAGTTTCTTCACGATTTCTCGCATGGAATAGCCTTCACTTCTAAGAACAAGAATAAACTGGCAAGTTTCACATGAAAGTTCTCATTTTATGGCCATTTTGAGAGTATAATCGAACCCACAAATGTGATGCTCCAGATTCTCAACTAGCTCAAAGGAAGGCCAGTTTTATAGCTTCTCTCACCAGCTTAACAGTTTTCAGCTGTGCTCACATAACTGCACAAGGGTATTCAAAGGTTTTCTAATCATCCATTAGTCTTCTAAGGCGATTAGCAACACAATTTACCATTAGAACACTGGAGTGATAGTTGCTGGAAATGGGCCTCTATACACCTATGTAGATATTTCATTAAAAACCAGATGTTTCCACCTAGAATAGTCATTTACCACATTACCAATGTATAGAGTGTATTTCTGATTAATTTAATGTTATCTTCATTGAAAAAAACAGTTATTTTCTTTGGAAAATAATGACATTTTTTAAGTGACCCCAAACTGTTGAACGATTGTGTATCTCTTCCTTGGTTACAGTTACAGTCACCCTTTCACATCGTTATAGCATCAGCAAGATACATACAGGGGCTTTGACCAATTGCCATTAAGTCTCACAACAGACTTTCAAAATTACCATTATACTGTTTCATTCCATTAAATTGATGGTTAAACTCCTTCTTTCCCTCCGATGGCCGATGAATAAATGCAACGATACAGCAGCCAGAGCTCCAGAGAAAGAAATGAATTGTTCATTTTCCTCCTGCATATCTCCTCAAAGGAAATCCTAATGCGATTTGAACAGATAACTTTTAGGACTTTTTCTGATTTCAAACAATATTTTGTATTAGTTCTCAGAGAATTTCAAACACTTGGCAGAAGGCAACGTGAATGTGAAAAATCGAGAATACTAGAAATTTCGCAGGTTTGTTCTCGGGTGATGAACTCTAAATCCTCCAATCCACTCTTATGTCTCTAACTTCCACTGTGATAGGTCACGTAGTTCAATACCTCAGGGGCGGCTCCTGGCATTGGCCAAAATAGGCGGTTGCCTGAGGCGCATAATGCAGAGAGGGTGCCATAAGAGGCTGATTTATCATGACGTGATACATGCAATGTTAACCAATGCAGTAATCAATTCAGTCACGTCACACCATCAACCTCTAACTCCGGGGACACCGGAGGGGAGACACCGAAGATCCACGGAAAGCTGTCTGCCTCCTTTCCACCCCTGTGTTAACCAATTGGGCTGTTCCCACCGGCAGCGAAGCGAAGGGAAGCACAACGGACGGCTCTCAGTCTACAGCGATGGTTTCGGGGCCTTTACTATTTTTTTTGCCAGCGAATCAGACCCGAAAACACACTGAAAATCAATATTAAACAATATAAGTGATATTATATAAATGATTAAATATGTATCCCATACTTTTGAGTTCCCCACTGTTCTCATGGAGTTTCAATTTCCCCATTTTTAATTATCTACTTATTCCACACATTTGTCAGATGGTTCTAAACAGACACAGACACACACAAGCACACAATCTCTTGTGGGGGGATGGCAGCTATAGGCTTGCGTAGGGTCAGTCACCTGTGAAGACCATCATCATTTACCCCCAAGCCAGGCGGCTGCTCACACAAGAACTGGCGCTCCCATCTCTGGTGTGTCCCCTAGTCTTGCTGCGGGGTTAGACTGCGGTTACTGTCAAAGATGAGTCAAAAAAGGATCAGGTGAACAATTCAGAGCACACCGCAAAGAAGAGGAGAAGAAAGAACAGTGGCGCGCTGATCTCAAATCTGGCCCAGGGCCCCAACATTGCCAGGGCCTGCCCTGAACCACCTGTCTGAATATACTCTCCATAAAGCTCTGAGCCCCTGACACTCACTGCACAGAAGTGTGAGCAGTCGCTACCTGGCCTGCGTAGACGTCTGTATGCGAAATAGATGAATTAAAAATCTAGCAGAAACACTTTGCTCCAGATGTTAAATGCTGTTAATTTAGAGGGAACTAATGGATCTGATTAGATCATGAGGAACATATATAAGGGAGGAGACCAATAGAAATAGTTTATTCTTGTTTAATTTTATAAGGCAGCTATGGTTCAGGAGATAAAGCAGGTTGTCCACTTACCACAAGGTCAGTGTTTCCATCCCTGGCTTCCCTCATTCCACCTGCTGACGTCTCCTTTGGCAAGGTACTGAAACCATCTGTCCCCTTACATCAATGCTGGCAGCGTATAATTGATATATGAAAAAGAAAGTGCTACACAAAGATGCAGTACATGCATTTATGTGTGAATGGCAAAACTGTACTGTAAGATAAAGTCAGAAAACTTAACTGTAAATGGGAAAAATCTGTTCAACCTAGCCTAAAAAACATGCAATGCAAAAACCTCTCTTTTAGAGAACACATTCAGACCCTTGATTCAGTACTTTGTACAAATATCTGTGGCAGCAATTACATGTTGTAGATAATCCCATTCAGCATTGTTTTAAATTCAGTTCATAGACTGTTACAATCCAGCGTGACAGTCATCTTTAGGTCTCCACACATGTTCAGTGTGGTTTAGGCCTGGGCTTTGGCTGGGCCAGTCAAGGACATAGAGACTCTAGGATTGTATACTCCCCAGTCTCCCGTTGTGTTCACTCTGAAACAGGTTTTGTGCAACTACCTCTCTCTGCAATCACCCTTCCCTTACTTCTGATCACTCCCTGTGTGACTGTTGAGGAGCACATACATGATGTCTTTTACTTAAAGTGACTTCTTGTCTTGCCCCTGTACCATCATGGCCTGATTGATAGAGTGCTGCAGAGATTTAATTTGGTTTTTCCAACCCTGTAATGAACTTCTATTAGTGACCGTAGGATTTTTTATCATGTGAACAAAGCCCTTTTTGCCCAGTTACTCTGGTCGGACAGCCAACTATAAAAAATAAGGCCTGGCTCCAAACTTCCTCCATTTTAAAAATATTGATGTCACTTTCCTCCTGGGAAAGGTGGAAGCTTTCAAATAGTTTTACACCCTTGCCATGATAAATGCCTTGCTATTTTATTGCAGAGGTTTAATCACAGAGGCCCACAGAGAGTCCTTTAGACTTGTGGCTTAGTTTATTGTCCTGAAAAGCTGTGCAGTATAGACCTTATACATGCACACACGTGTGTGCCTTTGTAAACTATCTTTAATCAATTCAACTTGCCACGGTGGGACTCCAATCATCATTTAGACACATCTCAAGGATAATTAAAGCAAACAGGATGCCCCTGACAATGGACGGATGCATGTGTGCCATTACCCTGCACTCTATAACTAAGTTCAAAGGTTTTTATGATCTCTACAAAAGGTCCTCAGGCCTGCGCTAAAAAAATAAATTCAATTAGCACTTTTTGACGCACTTTCGTATACTGGATTCTTTATGTCAGTGCCTCTGTGAACATGCCTGTTTTACCTTTGTATTGAGAAACATAATTATTAACACCCCCTTTAGATATAATATCATGTCAGACTGTTTGAGTGAATTGAGAACTGGATGTCAAAATAGCTCAAATGTTCAGGACAATGGTTGGGCATTTACAGCTACCATCTATCATACACTCCACTGTATTCAATACTTTCAATTGTATGTGGAAAATGATGTTCCTTGGTTGCAGAGTAGTGAGTCAATCTCTAAAAAAAACATGAAGGTAGGGGGGCCATTTTCTCACCAGACACAACTAGATATGCTACAGGCTGCATATAATATTAATTATGATACAATCATACATACTTCAACAGTTCGTGAAGCAATATTAACAACATTTATACAACCGTGTTATTTCGACCACTGTTGCTGTAGATTATTACAGCACTTCACTGTCTGCTCGCATGCCTTTTCCCAGCATCCCAACAAAGTCTCAGCCACTGCTCTTGTTTGTCAAAGTAATGTTTTAGGCCTATTTCAAGCTAAGGCTAAGCTGATTCATTAAATTAAGAGAAGCTTTTTCTCTGCGTGTAGGTTTTACAAGGACATTTCTAATTTATGTTATTAAAATCTACCAAAAGTCCCAGTTATTGTGGTACTGTTGGTTTGGTTAGTCCTAAATGTTAGTATCTTTTCTCATCTCACCTCTCAATTAAGGTGTGTTTTTAATAATGGTAAATTAGCAAAGTGCAGATAAAGCAAAGTAATTATGATTTCTAATGGCTAAGATTTTTTAACCCTTGACTAATCAGCTTTAGTTGAAAGAATTAGAAGCCAACAGGAGATTCATTTATCAATTCATCTAATTTTTGATGTGCCCAATACAGTTACTGAAGCATCCATTTCATTTATAAACAAACCAATAACACAAACACAGGCAAAAGGTAACCAGTGTGGTCAGAGTAGATGAAAGAAGTAGTAAGAGCTTAAAAAGTGGAGGGAGAGAAGCATGTTTGTGTCTCTAGGTGGGTGGATGTGGGTTTTGCTGGTATCATAGTGCTGTAGTTGCTCTGGGGAAGTTTGACCCACTAAAGTTTATAAAGTTAAAGAGCGAGTAAAAAGTAAAGAAGCCTGCTCAAAAACACAAACAAGCAGGAATACTGAATTAATTCTGAATGTATTAATGTTTCATGGCCCACAAATATAAGGCATTCATTTTACAGTAGAATGCACTGCTTCTCACGAAAGCTGAAATAAGAGTGTTTGTGTCTAATTATTATTACCTCGTGTTTCATGTATATTCTTGTGCTTATGTTTGTATGTGTTTCTGTGTCTCTGGTTTTCCCAGTCCATGTTCTGTTTCCTGTTTTATTTTGTACTTTCTGTTTCCAGTGTGTTTTCTTTCTTCACTTCCTGTCTGTGATTGTCTGCACCAGTCCTCATGTGTTCCACCTGTGTCCAATTGCCCCTGCCTTTCCTGTGTGTGTATTTAAGTCTCTGTGCTCCCCTTTGTCCTTGTCGGATCGTCGTCGTTATGTCCTGTCTAAATGTTGTGAACTCCTGTGCTTTGTCTCATGTGCTTTTGGTTTTTCCTCGTCTCCTGAGCTCCCTTCCTCTGCTTCTTTTCGTTTGCCTCCAGTGTTTTCCCCTGTGTACCTTTAGTTGATTTTTCTGTTAAGACTTCTCTTCATTAAAGACGACACTTTTTTGTTAAAACTCCACTTCTGGGTCCAACTACTTCTTAAATCTTGACATGCGGTGGATATATTTAGATTATATTTACTCGGAAAATATCTGTCCTCTCTGCAGAAGGTTTAAAGCGTGTAGATTTGCAATACACAGGGAAATCAAAATGCCATTAAAGGTTGAAACTAAGTTTTCCTTTTCACAATCTTACTGTGGTGGAGAGGGTCCAGGTTTAGGTCTAGGTTTAAGTCCCAGTTAGATCAGTGACCAAAGTCCACAAAATAGCAGTTATAATTAAAATGCTTGTATTAGCAATGTATCAAATGTCACACAATTGCACTTTATTTGGTATCATCAACACTCAGAAGTTTCTTTGGAACAACTGTACACCTTATTAATTCAGTTAAAAGCCAATCATCTAGCATCTAGTGCAGGGGTCTGCGTCCTTTTTCACAATAAGTTCCAATGTGAATTTTTTTTGTTAATTAGTGTGCCATATCAACATTATTTTTAACATTAATTTGTGTTATTGAACAACATTCATATATCCAACAGACATGTCGTTTTTTCCTTCCATATTGCCTGTATATAGAGAACAACACTTATGAATAGGTTTGTCATTATCCCCACCAACCACACTCCTATTCAGAATTTCCCCACCCCATGACAGATTGCACTGACACCATTTCAAAACACTGCTTTCAGTAAGTCATTAACAAGTATTGCATTGGAATTGTCCAAAGTGGACAAAAGCAGATCAAACATAAATAACAATACTAGGGCTATGCGAGAATGTGACCTCATGAAAACATCAACATCTGAGTCAGAGAAAAAGAGATGCACAAACTGCAACATATGCAAACACATGTGTAGGCCCTGCAACAAATACAATGATGCCTATCAATCAGTGTGATCCCTGACCTTGCTTTTCTTTGCTGAGCTCCATTATCTGGGGGGTGTAGTTAGTAACTTTAAGTTGCACACATGCTTCGGAGTGGTCAAACGACTGGAGAGAGGCTGAGCACATTCTTCACGTGTGAGAATATCTGCTATATATTATAATATTTCAGAGAGTTGGCCTGCTTCTCATACCTGGACACTGCACGCCTAATGTATTCTCCCTTGTCTGCCTGGTCTTTGAACGTTTTTTCGTGCTTTGTCTCAAAGTGGAGCTTAACGCTGGACGTTCAACAAACCACATTTTCTAAACATAAAGTGCACACAGCACGGCCCATAGTCTTTTTCCCATGAAGGCGAAATCCCCAGGCCTTCAGTTTTTTAGACAGCGGACATGACATCGCTATTATAACTGAGCTGATGTACTTCGCAGAGATTCATGCGGAAACTGCAAGCAGCGCTGGCTGGGAGGCTTCTTATTATTATTATTTAATGGCGATTGGGATCCAGCTTATTGTACAATAATGGCATCTAGCGGCTGGGAGGTGTTAATACAGGCTGCGTGACAGCAAAACCTTTGAACATTTCTTTAATAGGAAATCGACTGCGTGCCAGTGATTATGGCGCCGCGTGCCATCATTGGCCTTGTGCCTAAGGTTGCCGACCCCTGACTAGTGCAATCCTCAAGAATCCCAATTCCTCAATTACTAGTCAGCGGCTTCAGATAATGTTCACATCTAAAATCACAATTTGGAAAATGTTTATCTCGTGATTGTTTGTACCAGCCGTTCCATTATCTTTTCTCTGGTTTGGAATTTTGCCAGGAAAGCAATGCTTCACTATACTATATCGCCAGCATATAGCATCACCTATGTAACCTTATATTTACATTTTTTAAATGTATGATGTGGTTCAATCACAAGATATTACTAATACTCCAAAATTAGCTCTTTATCAAAACTTCCAGTTGTGCAACATACAGCAGTTAGCGTCAAAGATACCAAGCACAAGGTTTCATGTTTGTTGCTGGATATGGAGTGGGCTAATCTGCATAGTCATAGATCCAGAAACACCAAACCCGTCCCTCAGTAGATTGCATACCCGCACCATTTTATTTGGATGTCATTCAAGGGTTCCCCTAGTTTTTTGTTCCCTTATGCTTTGCATGTGCCCATCACTGGAAGCATGTTGATTAAGGTCAGTCAGCCAACCATGGTCTACAGAAAAAGTGCGCAAGCACACCGTGCACTGCGCTTTATATATATTTTCGCGCACATTTTCCACCCAGGGGTTTGCTTTTTCCCTTTCCTCCTGGTATTTTTGCATCCTTCTTTTCTCGGAGGAGTACGAGTCTTATTGCTGCTCGAAGCTGTACCACCCCGTAAAGCAGTATTGGCGTCTGTGTCACTGTCAACCATGCTGTTTTGTTCTTCCACTATGTTCTCCTTATACTTACTTATCTTCCACTATCTTCTCCGCGAGCAACAGTACCTCCTCGACCAATGGGATGAGGGTATTCTGTATCATCCTACTCGTCTGTGAATATGCTGTCAGCTCATTGATCCCAGAGCAGGACATTGCCTGGGAACAAGTTTACCCTAAATTTTCATATAATGCGCCCTGTTATTCATTTTTCATTGGCATATTACTGACCATTTTTTTAATCTCACAGTAATACGGGACAAAGTGCGTCCCTTTTCAGCTCAATACGGGACAGGTGCTTTTGTTTCTAAATACGGGACAATTCCGTTTTTCAAGGGACAGTTGCCAACCCTACTCACCGCTGCTTCTTTGTTTTCATGGAGAACCACATGGAGCAACGTGGTTGGCAACCCTAGCCACAACAAACAACACTGAAGAAACACTGCAGCTTGGAGGAATGCAAGGAAGAGTGTCTGTCCACATTCCTCCTAATAACGTTACTGTTAGAGACCAGCATTTACGCTTTATTTCTTTTGACGTGCGGTTCGGAGTGCTTACTACTAAAACTCTGTTGTGAAACTCCGTACTGTTACTCGAAATGTTAGTCCTACATTGGCCGACTGTCCTGCTAAAACTTGGAACAAACATGCGGACGATGTAACTTAAAGTTCAGAAACATCCTGTTGTAACCCTCTGTAAATATCTAGCTGGTCTTCTAAAGCGATATCCAAACAAACCAACGTGACTTCAGCTATGTTTAACAAAATGAATCCCGCCAAATGAGACCGGTAATGTCTGGTCGCATTTTCACTCAAAGAGCAATCGGGGGGGGCTCAAGAGGCCGGCGAAAACTGCCTGTTCTGTCTGCAGTGCCAGAGAGAGGCAGTATAGAGGACATGGAAATACATATTGGAGCAGTTCTTTTGACTTTAAACCACTGCAATATCATCTTAGGGGTACCAATACCAAAAATGTTATATATTGGACCTTTAAAATAATTTAGCTTAGCAACTCATTTGTGCAGTTCTGATCTGCTAGCCTAAAGCGGAGATAAGGAACAGGCTAGAGGTTTTGGTGAAATAATTTCTTTTTATTTATGTCCCCAACCTGGACAGACATTGATTTAAATTAACATATATCACCTCTGGAGCAACATAAAACTTTATACAGCTTATTAAAATTCATATATGCAGCAGAACTCACGGAGGTCTGCCAACAGACTTTGATATGTAAAATCCGTGGTTTTACTTGTATTTACCTGCACTTTTAAATTTTTCTTTTTTAATTAACGGATTGAAAATATATATATGTGGCTTGTATATAAGTTTTACTGAACTGATCTTATTTTTTCTTAAACTGTAAGTACGTTATTTCAGAGGTGTGTTAAGCAGGTTACACAATCTTGAGACCCAAGTCAACAACTTTTCAAAATAAAAGTTCTGTAATTCATAGCGAGTACTTCTACTTTGTAGACATTGATTATGTGTATGTCATTGCCCTGAATATCAGAAGTCACTTGTCAGTCTGTCTGTGACAGTCGGAAATAAAAATGATCAAATAATCTAATTTGGTGGCGATTTTGACCCAGTTGCAGACCACTGCTGTAGTTTATTTGAGGACCTACAAGAAGATATGTTTATATTGGTTTTCAGACTGCTTTTAGGCCAGCCCCCATTGACATGCTGCAGAGATGCTGCTTTATTAATATTGAATGTGCCAAAATGGCACCTAATTTGGCACTGCACTTCCCTGGTCCATTAAGAATAAACATGCCAATTGTGAAGTTGATAAAGGTTTGTTAGATAAACATGCTGACAGACAGAAAGACATTTGTATAATCAGCAGTTAATAAGCAGCATGCTGAAATTAGTATTTACTCCTAAATATCACAAAGCCTAACTCCAATATGGCTGTGGACTTGTAGCCTTGTTTTGCTAAAAATAGCTATTAATTAGCATCTAAAATAGATTTTTTTTAACTGAATTGAGTATTTATTTCTTGGCATGGACTCTTACAATACAGGTGAAAATGTGGTGTTTGTGTTTATAGTTTGTTGCTGTGTCTTCTCCTGCCTTTCGTTGTTTTCCCTGTGTGTTGTGTGTGGCAGGGGGCGTGGCTGGCAGGTGACTGCAGCAGGACGAGGCACACCTGCCTCCAATCCACCTAATCATCCCTGCACTATAAACCTGATCGTCTCGTCACTTCCACGCCAGATTATTCCGTCTTCTACGGTAGCTAGTCGCAACCAGAACGCTCCGCCTTCGCTTCACCTGGATTTATGCTAACTGTTATTCTGCTCTTCACTCCAGAACACTCGTGTGCCTCACTGCTTGCCTCTTCGTCCTCCAACCTGCCAGGACCTTCAAGCCAGCCAGCACCCTGCCTCTCCAGCCTACTTACGCCGCACCAGCAATAAACTTTGTTCCATTACCCATCAACAACCACTCCGTGTCTGCTTTTGGGTCCGAACCTTAACTTAATCCTAACACAGGGTTTCCCCCAGCACTATCTTGTTAAGGCGGCCGCCTTAACAAGACTAGGGCCCCGCCTTGACTACCAATGTACTGAAAAAAATATTGGTGATTGGTCCGCTAACGCCAGCATTTCGGAATGGAAACTTCCTGTTCCATTCCCTACATCACAATAAACCAAAATCACAACTACGACTCTATAATTCGTGTGACAAGTGTGTTAAGCCAGCAGCGTTGTCCCGCTGACGGTGGCTGGTTAGAGCACTTACGGCACGTGTGTACGGTCACATACTGTTATAACGAACTTTCATAACGTGGCTAGCGGGCTAACCACCATGCTAACTGCGGTGGGAACAGCGCAAAAACCCGCTGACTTTAATCCCACGGCTCATGACACTCTTTCTCAAACACCGTCAGGTTAGAAGCAAACACTTTAGATCGATACTAACTAACGGTAGTAGTTAGTATCGGGTGTCCCTGCTGACTGTGTGTGGAAGCTGGGGGGAAGCTAGCTGCCTCCGTGTAGCTTCAAGCTGTTGCAGCTGTTGAATTAGCAACGCAGTTTGGAAACAAGACCGGGGAACCGCTGCGTTAAGACACGATAACATAAGCATTATGACCCGCTGGGTGTCACTTTATTCAGCAAAAACTGTCGCGTCATCAACATCCTTTTTCTGTTAGCTGCCATCGTTCACTGTGTGTGAGGAGCCGGGAGGACGTAAATAAACCAGCGTGGACTTCTTCTATATACCTCATGAGGTAGGCTTCTCTAAGCTCGACTTCAGTTGCGCCATCTACTGTTCTGGCGGTGAATTGTTTTCACAACAAAAAGGCTCGTAGAACTATAAATCAAAAAGGGTCCGTCCGCTCCGTCCGTCCGTCAGTCCGCAACGGACTCGGAGTAGCATACATTGGCCTTAAGCTGCGTAAATGTCTAGTAATATCTCGATTTTAATTGGTCCATGAATGATATGTAACGTAAAGGCTTATGTGGCATACCATTTACGTAAAAAAGGCACAAAGAATGATGCTTATTTGCGTACATGTTAAATCATACAGAATCAGGTGCGCATGCGCGAAAACTTTTTTTTTCTTGCCGTCCACAATGAATAGGCGGTTAATTTGAACGGAATCCGACATCACAAACTGTCATCTTCCGAGGCAGCTTGATTTTTCTTAAAAACAGGCTTAAACCCTATTTTGTAGTGTCTGCATGTTTTCCACAACATTTGTACCTACTGTTGTTTATTTATATTGAAATAAACAGTTGTTTATTTCATTCATGCGTACTGGCATCTTTGAGCAAAATACCCCCAAAAATTTTCGCCGCGCCGCTACGCGCCGCGCCAACAGCACCGCCACCTGCTTACCACCTTGACTGACAGATTTACTGGGGGAAACACTGTAACAGAAAATCCGTTAAACCATTCTGCTCCTCAAAAGGACACCTTCTAGTGATTGTCATATACTGAGTATTTTTCAAGGGAAAATGATAATCATTTCAACACTTACCCTACCAAAGGCTTGTTTGCTACCTGCTTATGTATCAAAACCTATAATCCCATCAGGCTCGTACGAATCCCCTCAAGACTAAAATCTGCACTCATAAACAAGTTAATCTCTTCTTCACGGTTGGGGTACTTTGTGCCGTTGTTTCCCCGACAAAGCATCAAAGACATGACCAATTTACCCAAACAAGCTCCTCTCCTAAGTCTGTATCTGCCTTGTTTATTTCAGCTCTCTTACTCTTTGCACATGTCCTCCAAAGTACCACAGGGAGAGATAGCAGACCTGACGGACAGGTGCCTCGCATGCTTGTGTTAAGACGACAATCAAAAGGGCCTGCGCATTAACCAGAACGTGTGTGTTTGTTTGTGTGTGTTGCTTTCCCAGATTAAGTTTTTGTTTACAGAGCCTTGTCCATCTGTGTAAAGTCGGCATCAACATTTAGCTAAGGGAAAAACATTAGAATATTTACAATGGAGCAAATCCCCAACAGTCTTTCAAATTCCCAGAGAGCTTCCTTTGTACCGTCTTTCCTATCTGGCCTTCTGATCCAGCAATCCAACTGGATCATTCTGTTCTGTACACATTACTGTGAGTCTCAGATTAAGGGGAAGTAAGGGAGCCCCGGATAGAAGAACAGTAGAGTTGATGCAGTTTTTAAAGACAATGTTTAAAGGGATAGTTAACAGAAAAATGAAAATTCTCTCCCACTACTCACCACTATTCCAATGGAGGGATGGGTGAAGTGTTAGAGTCCACAAAACACTACTGGAGCCTCAGGGGTAAACTTTGTTGCAGCAGAATCCCATACAATGAAGTCGATGGTTAGTCCTTTTTCAGACGTAATAAAACAACAGAAAAAGTATCCATCAGCTCCGACATTCATATTTGACTCCAAACAAGGTAATTTACACCATGTTTTAAGCCTAAGTGTCCTCTGATATCTTCCTGAGGTGCATTCATGGACCCTGTGACACACCATTGTGTGGCTATGGCCGCTAGCTTAGCCACTTCCTGTAGACTTGTAGCTGCCGTTACTTTCATTACTGCCAATTTATTACATGGCTTGATTATTGATTGCGTTTTACACAACTTATTATGGCCAAATTACAGGTCCAGTCAAGTAATTCATTTTAAGAGGTCCCATATATAAATATTTGTAATAAGGGTTTATTGAAAGCATCCCATTCAAAGAAGTAGTAGTTTGTTTGTCTGGAACTGTCTTATATTTCTATCATATTTATTCTTATATTATATATGAAACCTTTTTTGTGTGATTAATGCATATTATTTGAAGGTCAAAGTAGAAATGCTTCATTTGGCATTCCCTTACCTTCCTACCGAAAGGCGGAGTAGAATTCCTCATGAGATATCCCCTAATGTTGTTGTCACAATTGTCCATATGGTGTTCCACATAGTTGGTGTTATCAAGGATTATTGTACACATATTTATACACACGTTTTTAAGGAAACATACACTCTGCAGATAATTTTAAAATAATATCAAGGACAGCTTCAGACAGTGCAAGATGAATTTGATGAGTTCCCGTTTAAGTGTATTATTATTATCCGGGATTCCAGCCTTGCTGTATAATCAATATCTATTCAATGTCAAAAGATGCTGTTGTAAGCCAGAGGAATTGATGGTTTATTTGTCATTGCTAAAAAAACACTATTTCTAATTTGACAGAAACCTTTAAATATATTCTGTCAGTCTTCTACGTCTACTTCTATTTGATTTAAACAAAAAGGTTTGTGCATCATTGACGATCATCACTTATAGTAGGACAAAAATTATCCTGAGCTCTTGGCAGCTTTTCATAATGGCTCCAATGTGAGATCATTAACTTACCATGAGGCGATGACCTTAAATGCTTTCAGCAGCGTCAAAGACAAGAAGTTGTATGCCAATATATTAAAAGTAAAACAGGCAAAGTGGAATCGATCCGATTCTGTACTGCACTCATAATGGAATAAAAAGTTAAAGATTAATAAAAGACATCAACCAGATGCCAAATTATATATTTGGGCTTTCCTCCTTAAATAGTCACAGCACACAGAAATGTGCACATAAAAACAGAATTAAACAGCATGTGTGGTTGCAGAGGGAGCTGTTACTCAGTAAAAGTTACATAGTTTTGCTTTAAATCTGCAAGGTTATTTGTGTGATGAAGGAAATGATTTGGACTACAAATAAATATAGAAACACAAAACTAGTGTCTGTGTTTCTTATGAAATATTTGTAACTTTTTTTTTACCCGTGACCAAGGACACAAAACTGAAATCATTAAACAATAAAATATGACATCTTCATACATTCTGAATAATGAAACAGTGTGCACGACCCATCCTCCAAGTGATCACATTAACAGAATTACCATCAGCCTGGACAACGCACAGTGACAGGGATCTAGAGCAGTGGTCACATGCTGGTAACACAAAGGGTTGACAATTCAATCTACTTGTACAATTTAATGTCACTGAGAGAAAAGGTGAGTGTGTTTTCCTGTGGATACAACAACTTAAGATACACCACACAGAAACTAAGGTCATCTTAAAATGTTAGTGTTGTTACATTACCCCTCTGATCTCACAAACAACAGGACTTTGCTGTATTGGTTTTGTAACCCAGTTACAACGAAGGGTTCAAATGTACATCAAGGATCACGCTTTGATAGGTAGAGTGAGATCAACCACTCAGAAGTGATAGTTTGATCATGTCCCGCCTCCAGCTTAACGTGATTAGCAGGTTCAGCAAGCAGTGAGAGCTTCAGCCATTCAGAGTTGATAGTTTAGTCATGTCCCCTATTCAGCTCAACATGATTGACAAGTCACTCTACACCTGCATGACCCATTTTGTGTGTGAGAGAAAGAAGAAACGTGCTCATGTGGGAGTGATCAGAATAGGGAGTGGAGTGGAGTTGAGACAAGTCACAGGAATTTGGTTAAAGTAGGTGGAGCTTTGAGTGCAGCTGACTGAGAGACAGAGGGTTGCTGGAGTGAAACGGCCAGAACCCGGAGGGTGTTGATGTATGCTGGTTATGATTCATATATTGAGACTTGAACTTGAGTTAGAGAGTAATGCAGGGCCTGAACATATTATCAGTGTTATACAGTATGTTTAAGTTAATGTTATGTGAGTGTTACGCTTCAGTATGATTGTTGTATGATCAAGCAAACTCTTAAATTCCTGTTGCAAAAAACGGTCAGGTCTTATGGACAGAGTGAGAACAACTTTTGACGATCCTTTCTTATTGATGGCGACACTCCCAACGTTATTCCATCTTGAAGAAGAGATCCATTGAATATTCCCTGTGGTGGAAATGGACAAGACCCTTGGTGCTGTGTTGGAACTTGTGAGCTGAATGTTTAAGGCGGGGGGAAGTGGGAGCAGTGTAGGCTGTCGCCTCGTATTAAAGTATTTAGATCCTGGGAGTACCTAAAAACATTGCTTAATGCAGCTAGTCCAAGATATGTTTTGTAAACAGACTCGGTTTTAGCATCCTTTAGAGCAGTGGTCACCAACCTTTGAGGCCAAGATCACTTATTAATCTAACCCTAACCATATTTACTACATTTTGAAATTTCTGTTACAGGCTGAATGTTCAAGAAAAAAATATACACAAAAAAGTACAGTTGTGCAACTTTTTCTGTTCAACAGAGAGTGATAATTTTTTTTTAAATACTCCAATGATTTGAAAGCAAACGTACTTGCATCATGAACTTTGGCTATTGTCAATTCTGCTTAATACAAGAATAAAACACTCAATGTCATATTCATGAAGAATGCTGCAGATGATGCTACTAATAAAACATCTTAGATGAGAAATGTACACAAGTAAAGTAATAATTAAGTAAATTGACTTCCAACTACTGCAAAGTTTCATAACCACACAAAATAATACTAACTCAATTGTTGGCAGATCAAAGCTGGATGGTTCCATAAACACCACGATGGGATTTAATATCCTCAGTGAGGGTATTGTTACATGATGGATGCAAACGAAATGTGAGGATTACACTGAAAATCTTAATCAGTGTGACTTCGAAGTCTGGCCTTAAGCGACTTCATTAAAGCAAACGTGTAACTTTGCAGAACGGATTAATTAAATCCTACACGGTCAATGAACAAGAGCTGATCATGCAGTTTTATAAACACAGCATATGTACACTGAGTGAAACAATAGTCTTAGACAGAGTTGTACTGTCCCCAATAAATCCAGGTTTGCAGCCTGGCATCAATCTGCATCAAGACTTTTGTTTTGTTTTTTAATCTCCTATTTATTTATTAATTTGTGTCGGTTGACTTTTGAGTAATTTACACTGCTTGCTACCACATGTCCTAATATAAGATGATGTCTGTTGCTAAAACAATTGTGTGAGATTGTGAACTCAGCTGAATTTTTCTGAGGAGATGAACACAGTATCTATCTCTGTCTTTTGAAAAGGTAATTCTGGAATGGTCTACTCACTGTTAATTTGCTGTTAATGTGATGGGATGTCTATAACCCACATTCAAAACCTAATGTACTCTTAAGATTTGACTTAATGTATTTTATTTCCAACCAGCAAAGAAAAGATGGCAATACCAGGTCTTACAAAGAAAAATGTGGGATATAAATAACACACTGTATAAACTATGTACAGTATTTTCTCAAGACATCTACATAATTGTTTTTTCATTACCAAAGGAATCAAGCTCACACTATTCATATCTGACTATCACATGACATATCACTTTGATCTACAGTTGTTAGGAAAACCGTATAAATGCAGCTTTAAACCCAGTCTAATCCATTTCCCTCCGCTCTATGGAGCATTTTAGCATCTTTCAGCTCTTGTTTTTGTCATGCAGTCATTAAGATTAAGATGCATTTATTAGTCCCACACACATGCACAGACATGCAAAGGCACACTCATGCAGGTAGGGAAATTTAACCTCTGCTTTTGACCCATCTGGTCCAGGACACACAGAGCAGTGAGCGACCATGTACGGCACTCGGGGAGCAGATGTTGGGGGAGTAAGGTGCCTTGCTCAGGGGCACTAGACAGGGTAGGGAGACTCTACTACTACTTGAATGCAGCTGACATTTCTAATGGAAAAGCTCTGCTTAAACCTTTGCACATTACCTGTTCATCAGACACATTGAGAAACTATCTTCAGAACACAGTGGAGCATTATCCATTTTAGGAGCTACATATGTTTCCAAACATTACTGAAAATGTAGCCCTAATATTGTCTAATGCCTAATAGTCAGGTCAAAAATAAAAAAGGTTTGTCACAGCTTAACTCCTCCCACCTATTCCAGACCTGACAAGAGGCTCTTTATGCTGCTGCCGCTGTGCTCTTTTCGGTCCCTGCTACTCGCAGAACTGTGAACGTCATCCACACAGAATGTGAAAGCTGGAAAACCTCTGCTGCCAACTACAACTGAGAATAGCCAGGCCCACCACCCTCTCTCCCTGCACTGTTCGACCAGATCTTGGTATTTGGTGGCTTTCCTGTCTGAATGTGATCAGCCTCACCCAAGGTGATGGACTTGGATGTTGGGGGTCAAAGTCTCCTCCCAGACATACACTCTGAAGATGATAACCAGGTTTAAATTTCAACTATTTTATGTAGAAATCTTATTATCTCAACATAAACAGGTAAGAGAATAACAGGACAGAACAATTTATGATGATCCGCTCGGGTTAGGCCTCACTATGTGGATGTCTTAACATTCACCTCACCTAGTCAGGCTGAAATAGTGCAAGCTATGCCAACTTTTTTTACTGACATGCTCTGCGGGATAAACCAGTTCAAGCCACACAAGGAACCACATAGAAAACAGAAGGGCATGAATTTGCATTATGTCGGGCCCAACCCCAACAGTCAAAGCAAGGTATTTGGATTCATACTGACAATCTGAGTTGAACCCTCAAACCAAAAAGGAATCTTTCTCTAGGCAGCTGTGAAGGTAATGTGTATTTGTTAAGTTTGTATGTATGGGTTACCTCATCTATACTCTGTATACTTGAATCATAATTATTCTAAAGCAGAGTTTTTAGTTTTGAAATTGGCTATTGTCTGTCATGTGTTTTGATGCTTTGTGAAGTGGATTGGACCTGAATTTAGAATCTTCAACCAGCTCAACCTACCACATGGAGGACCTGCTCAAATAAAATAGAAGTTCGGAATGTTTGAGTGTGTTATCTGTTAAAACTGGCACAGAGGAAGAGTCAGTGAACAGACTTTAAGGAATTTAAGTTTCTCACATGCATTGCAAACAGGACTATAGATTGCATTAATGTGAAGTTCATAAATCCACAATGCAGATTTAAGCCAACAGACTTTGAACTCATTTTTTTCCCCCCAGCTATAATTTGTTTTCTTATTTAATGACAGACATCGGACCAAACAGAATCAGGCTTCTACAGGTCCTCCAGATGGATTCGCTTGCCTGGATACCTAGCTGTAAACTCCACAAAATCATCTTGAATCATGACTTTTAAGAATGTCTAAGGACTGACTGACACAAAGAAGTGGACAATGTAAAGACAGGAAGATGAGTAGGAAACAGCTAAAACAGGAATGAAATTTATGGCAATAAAAACTGATTGGATACTGAGATAGCAAAATGACTGTTGAACAAGAAGGATAAATTATTATCTTTCACCAATGGAGGAATCTATAACAGATGAGATCTTTTCGGTTTCCACGGAAGCCACTAAAAGGAAGATTCAACAGCATCTTTATAACCTCAACAAATGTACAAATGTTTCAGCTCCACATACCAGGTAAGATGCGATTCTGTTATCTACCCTAAGTTATCGGACTTGTCATTTTAATATATTTATTTTTTATTTTGGAGACTTAGTACTGAGGAGTGTCTTGCCTATACAGTTTATTTTGCCAGACTATCCACAGCTGTTGAGAACAAATGCCTGAGATAGTCACAAACATGGCTGAACTTTACACCTTAGCAAGACAAAAAATACCAAAGCCTTATTCACAGATGGAGGAAGTTAGGATGGGCGAAGGAAATGGCATTAAGAATCAACAGAGACAGAACTAAAAGCTTATAACTCAACTAGCACACTTGTATTATATTCTGAATTAATACATTTTTAATAGTTAGTTGATTCTAAATATGTTTCAGTTCCCTGTCTAAATTTAATGGAAAGCTTAATTTGTTTAATGTTAACTTGTATCTATGGTTTAACTCAAGTATGTTAAATCAGGGTTTCAGTTAAAGCATGACAAAATGAAAGCTAAACAGATTGCAAAGTAGTTTGGTGATGCATCGCGAGACTGGTCTTGCAACGCGAAACCAGTCAACGCGAGAGTTTCCCTGAGCAGAGACACCATGATGTTTAGCTTTATAGCCAGACCTTCCAAATGACCGTTGGGCCTGTGTTCTTGGGATAATCACAAATCTCCAACCATTGAACTAAAATGGTAAGATTACGTTATTATATAAATATGTTCTCTGCAATATTTCTTCATACCTTGCTGATACCATTATAGCAGTTTAATTTGTTGTTTAGTCTGTCGGCAAGTAGATGTGTCACAAAAAAAAAACTGTAAACTGTGAGCGGTACAGTTTTAATCTGTTTCTATCTTTAGAACTCTTTAACAAAGGAACTGGGTTTTCTTGTAGGGCAATAGTTAATGAAGGCGGTCTAAAACAGCATTTTACTTTCTTGTCGTTTGCTGCCCAGGTGCAACCTATTTACGCCGAGTTGTTGTCTTTTCCGGTAAGTACAATGCCCATATGACTTAACTCACCATGAGTTTCTCACCACTCTGTTTCCTCATCTTGTGCTTGCCATTGTGTCTTTCATTTTATTCCTTTTGTGGCTATTTTGGTGAATCATTCCGTCTTTGTGCACCTTGCAAGCCGGCTAAAAAACGTATTCCCTACACTGCCTCAATTTTTTAAGGATATTGAAAATTAAACGGAAATAAACGGAACAGAAATCCAGAAATCCACACACATGGAAAAAGTCCACAACATAAATCCATGCAACAAAAAAGTTTGCAGACTTATTATTTAACCATGAAATTTTGGCTCTGTGATAAAAAACTTGTACACTCAAACTCAGGGGTGAGCAACCTTTTTGACAATATTTCCAACAGACATGTCATTTTATTCCATTCATATTAGCTATATATGGAACAACGCTTTAAAGAAACATGTTTCTCATTATGATTGCAATATAAGTTTGTCATCAACCCCACCAACCACACTCATATTCAGAGTTGCGAAAAGCTTGCTTCAGTTGCTTGATTTTGGCAGTGGGAAAGACTTTGAGAGAGTTTGCTTGCTTCTTATACCTGGACACTGCACGTTTGTTTGATTCTCTCTTTTCTGCCTGATCATTGAAACTTCTTTTGTGCTTTATCTCAAAGTGGCTTTTAACACTAGACGCTTGGCAACCAATATTTTCAAAACATAACGTGCACACAGCACGGTCCTTATCAATCAATACAATTATATTTGTATAGCCCATATTCACAATTACAATTTCACAATAAGGAAAAACTACTTAAAATCATTTTAACAGGATAAAAAGAATGTAGAAACCTCAGAGAGAGCCACATGTGAGGGATCCCTATTCCCGGGATGGAGAGAAGTGCAATAGATGTCAAGTGTACTATATATCAAGCAGTCCTGCTGCAATCATAGCTTATCGTCAGCAGCCAGCAAGATCATGATCCACCATCAAGATCGGATGCCACTATAGTACAGTCATTGTCAACTGCCGCCAATTGGGATCCATCATCAGCTGCCACCTCGGTCCTGGTCCACCACCATTATCAGGAAAACAAAGCCATAGTCTTCTGACCATGAGAGCTGAAACGCCCGTACCTTCAGTATTTTAGCTAGGGGGCATGGCACCACCAATACACCTGAGCAGCTGAACTTCACAGAGAATCATGTGGGAAAATGCGAGCAACGCCGGCTGGGAGGCTTCTTCTCCTTATTTAATGGCGATTGGCATCCAACCTATGGCGCATTATTGGCACCTAGTGGCTGGAAGGTGTTAGCATCAATCAAGCAAATAATACAGGCTGCGTGACAGCAAAACCTTTGAAAATTTCTTAAATAAGAAATTGCCTCTGTGCCGATGATTATGGCGCCGCGTGCCGTCCTTCGGTTGCTGACCCCTGCTCTAACTGATCACTGTGTGTACAACTTTACTCCTTAGGTACATTCCGAGACCAACCCTATTGGTTCCGATGGAGTTGTGGTGTATGATGACATAATGTATAACCTACATTCAATGTCTAGTTGGGAACCTGATTATCATGAATATGTGAGTACTGAAAGTTCAAAATGATTCATTCACAAATATGTTTTTGACCCATCTGTCTTGCTGACCCCTGTGGTGCTCCTGGTCCTCAGGTTAGGAGCCGCCGAAATATACATCATGTGTCACCTGTTGCCAACTCAACTGGTGCAGGACTGGAGCAGCGGTGGAGCTCAGGTAAATGGAGAAATACCTCTATTCAAAGTCAGAATCATCTGAACAATCTCTTCTCTATTTGAGGTTGATTATCTAAAATCAATATTTTGATTGTTTATAGATTGGAGAAATCACGTGACGGACAACAGAGAGATATGGCCCCATGGACATTGGCTGTGTGGGAGCTGCAACGCAAATCTGCCTCATTGTCCTTCATGCCTGACTGAAACAACACATAGACAAGCTGTTACATGGTAATTTCACTATTAAGCTGCTGTCAGATATGCCTTGCAGTTCCTCCATATTCTCTCTGGAGGAGGTGCATGTGTGAACGCTAATGTCCAAGTAAGACGCTTCGTAGTTTCCTCCTGACCTCCTAGTATTTATGTCCATAGACATCCAGCAAAATCCTATGTGTAAATGCAGCAGGGGATCTCCACTGGATTCACCAGTGGGGGGGGTTGATGACGCTTCTAACATGCGACCGATGCAAAAAATAAACAAAAAGAAAAAAAATCTCCAGGAAGAAAAAGCACTGGCATACAAATTGAAGACACCAACAAACACAAGACAACATTGATGTCGACGTGCTGGAAACACAAGCATGCGATTTTCACAGCAGATTTAATACATATATTATATAGGGTTTTGTTGTGAATGTGTCTGTGCGGAGAATCTCCTGCTGTGTTGTGAACGTGTGTAGGACAAACCCAATTCTGAGCCGATCCAGACATCACACTACAGTTTTGTTCCGTGTTGCTCAGCCAGGGGTGTGCCAGTTCACATTTTTTGATTATTGGAGATTGTGTTCTTATTCTCTTTTATTACTATTCAAAATTTTGCAAGGGAACAAAGTTGTTACTGTAAATGTGTAATGTGATACATTTCTATAGGAAATTTGTCACCCCTCCAAATTAGTAACTGATTTAGGCAGCGTGAATTTGTCGAGGATGAACAGAAACCTAAGAACTGCTGCTAACAGTATTTAATAATGCACAGCCTGGTTACATTTGTCTTTTTTTGCACTTCATTTGTATTCATTAATATTCACAGGATTTCAAAACGTTTGGGCTGTTCATTTGTTAAACAGGAAGAAAGAGTAGATAAGGGAAAGATAAGGAGAGTGAATTACTCATTTATAACTTAGTTTTCATCATCTAAAATCTGATAATTTAAATGGATAACATTTCTGTCTGTTTTATATTAAGACGTAGGGTGGAGAAATGGAAGAGTACAGCACAGACCTGTTTGTGTTTGGAACGAAAGCTTGTCCTCCTGCAGCTACACTCTCATTGACATGGTGATAAGGACTGTGAATCGGTGTCAATCACGGCAAATATTTAAAGCCTATGAACTTTACACTTCTACATCAAGACCCTATTTAATCACATCATGGGGATACATAAAATCAAGTTCAATTCCATGTTAACTTATTTTCAATTCAAGACTTTGAGGGTGCAAAAGCCAAATGCAAGTGCAGCAAATCGAATTTGAGGATAAATGCTGTGGATAATTCCATTTGAATACATAGTGCAATAATCAGAGAGATTATTGCACTATCTGTTAAGTTTTTTGTTTAATTCGCTTTTTTACCTCCGCTTATCTGACATTGTCATGATTTCCCTAGATGTTCATTACTCACTCAGCTCTGAGTTTGATTGAGTCTCCTTACTGTATATCCAGAGTTGTGTCAAACCCTCATGAAGATCCTTGTTTTAGAAAATACCAGGCCAAGTTGAAATATTCTGCCCGACACGATGTTAGTGCCAAGCCACAGACATATGCGTGAATCTGTGACCCAAACCCGACGAGGAGCCTCCATCAGTGTTTTTTTTACCTTTCTCTGCTTAAGTCTGCCATGACAATAGTGGAATTGAGTCTTTATTTCTTTATAAATGTGTGGGTGCGTGTGACTGTTTGTGCGTGTGATTGTTTGTGCATGTATCCTGTGCCTCTCTTTAAACTGTGACGTGTATGACCACATAAATTCCCCCTTGTGGGATAATAAGTTTACCTTAACCGTTCTGATTCAAACCATATTATCAATCAAACAATAAAAAATGTTTTATAGCCAATATAAACGAATCACAATTTCCCTCATAGGGCCTAACAAGGTTCCACATCCTCTTCATCAGGGGAAAAGAAAGCACAGAAACCTCAGCCTATTTCTGGTTGACAAATCAGCCAGTCAGTGACGGGTTATACAAGTGTTCATACTTTCGGATCTCTTCTGCCAAGTGCTCATCTATTTGGTCCATATTTGTTCCGCGTTTTATGGGGCATGAAACCGGAAACTAGACTCCGGACGGGATGTAGTAAGCAGACCAATCCCAAGCCTCGCGGGCTGCGTGAAACTCGCGTCGCTTTGTCGTAAATTCGAAAAATTGGCGGACGCAAGCAAGCCGCGAGGGGGGGTGTTGCGTGTCTTGCGTGCATGCTTGCCTGCGTACAACCTGACTATAATTCAGCCTTCAGGCTTCGAGACACAGGTGTCAAAATTATAATTCAGAGGATAAACAAAAGGGAGCAGGTGTGAAAGAGTATCGAGAACAAATCGACTTATTCTTCATTCTAGTGTTGGAAGTTAAAAGAGAAGAGTAAAAGCTAAACACCTAGGAAAACTGAAGTAAATCCACAACAACATTCAACAGGACAAGCCTAAAGTCTGCTCAAGGGGACGTGGGAGAGATCATAAGGAAGATTCTGAACTGAATATAAATTTTCCTCTAAGCCATAACTCAAACAATGTTAAAAGACACAGAAAAAATATTGATACCGTTGGCAGAGTGCCATTATCCCCAATGTGCATCTTAGATAAACATGGATAAATCTTCTTCTGGAACTTTTTAATAGCTAATTCAGCATTCAATGATGCTCCAAAAGAATTATTGCCGCTATCTGCCATTACAAGAGGCCATTTGATAAGCTTCTGTTGGCATAAAAACTGGGCTCACAAGATGATGTTTTTAACTCATGCACTGAACTCCGGGGATCCTTCTCTGGACTTTCTCCGCCTGGGCCCTTAGTATGTAGTCCGCAGAAAGTCCGAGGGAAACAATGTGAGCACAAATGTCAACCCCACCCGCCCGCTTGCAGAGGATCTCCGGCTGCCCTGGACTTTCTGGGGGTTGACCAGAGAAACTCCACATAAAGTCTGGAGGCTGTCATGGGGACATTTGCAATCACACATACAGCACATTTCATCTGTACATAATGTAACAACTGCTTGATTTGAAGGGAGTTAAGTCTTTAAGATTAATTGTCTCTCTCTATTCTTTTCCACAGGTGGAGTCTGGACCATTTCGGGATGAAAGATATATTAATCCTGCTGCTGATTTGTGTGACTTCTTTGCTATGTGTAATAATTTACAAACTGTAAATAATTGACTTTAGAATTAACAGTAAATACCTGGCAAAAAAAGTTGCCAATAAAGTACTGTAAAATTCCTGTTAATTCCTGTAAAAAGGAATTACAGGATCCCTTTTAAAGGGTTTTATTGTAAATAAGTACAGAAAACCATAATTAAATTATTATAGTTTTTTTAATGAGACCAGGCAATAATAACGTTTATTGAAACTCAAAGTTTCACAACATTTCAAGAACATGGCGTCGTTTTTTCAGAACAACTATTAAAATCAGAACCTTAGATAGAGAGAACAGAAAAGATGACATTAACTGGAATATTTCAGCACAACAGTCATACAGTGGAATTCACATTGACCAGAGTTTCAACATAGTCAAACATTATTAAAACTGACAACATACTCTGCTTAAGGGCCCAATCTGAAACCAGGACCTGAGGTAGAAATGAATTGAGAACATGGTCACATCATTTTTGGTACAATTTAACTTTTAACTAACAAGCTAAAAAAGAGAATCTTTTTTCAGTGTGTTTGAAATCTTAAAATATCAGCAAAAGATGTAAATACTTTCAATGGAGTTGTGGTGTCCATTCACATAGTACTCATGTTTTACATTTGACTTACACATTCATCTTGTGGAGAGAAGAACCGTGAAGACTGACAGTCTTGTTTTCACGCACCTTCCCAATTCTTTGGCTGACCAGCTTTGTCTTCTTGGTGCCTTTGGTTAGATTGATCCGATGAAACATCTGAAATGACAAAATCACACAAATAAACTCATGTCAAGTTCCTCTTGCAAACCACTTTGTGCAACGCAACATGCACCATCTACAGCACATGTGTCAAACTCATTATTGAATTATATATGGCCCGCATGATCAAATCTATTAGAGCTGGCCCGCCGGCAGTGTTTTGCCAGTTCTCAATACAAAATGAGTATTGAGAATTCCTGAGGGTCAGTGAACAGGTCGGGATGGGGCACGTTACAGTTCTAGACCAATGGCTGGGGGGTTGTGTGAGATGGAAGGCTCTCATTGGCTGATGAGCGGGCGGGTCAATAGTGAATGACAAATCCCAAAATGCACTGCCCATGTGTCAGCACGTCAATCGCGACCGCGAACGCTATCCCTCTCCCAAAAAAAATGGCTAAATGATGGGTGGAATTTGAAAACAGTAGTTTTCAAGACAGGTGGGAGCTGCGATGTGCGGTCAGAAGAGTGGATGGGTGGGGAGGATCCGAGAAAAGATGGAGGAAAACGTCATAAGTGAGTTGACAGCTTATCACTGCATCATACACCATAAGTCGTTGTCTGGCAAAGCCATGCAAATGGAACATGTGATGAGCATCATAACATTAGCGCTTAACTTTATCAGAGCCTAGGGTTTAAATCACAGCCAGTTCACATGTACGCTACAGTGAGGGCTTTTAAAACCAAGCTGCGGCTGTGGGAGACGCAGATAGAGCCATAAGCAGTTAATGAACCTGATTTTATTACTTTTAAATGTATTAATGTATGTATTATTTATATTTCATTTATTTCCTAATTAATGTTGTTTTATCAGCAATACTCTATAGCAGTGGTTCTCAACCTTTTTTCAGTGACGTACCCCCTTCGAAGAAAAAATTCTGCCGAGTACCCCCTAACCAGCGCAAAGCCTTTTTGGTTGAAAGAAAGATGTAATGTGATTTATTAAGCCTTGTAACTAGACACATTCAAATTTAAAACTCCATCAATGTCCATAACATTGCTCATTTGTAGTGGTCTCTCTTGAACTATTTCGAAATAAAAAGATATAAAAATAACTAAAGACTTTTATTATTATCTCAATATAAATAAAGATTTGTGCACCTCAATATAATTATCAACTTAAAGTGACCTCTTTTGGAAACATAATAAAAGATGTTCTCAAACTGAACTCATGAACTTAAATATAGTTTTAAATAAAAGATTAGCTCAAAACTTATTTTTTTAATATTTATCATCTTAAAATATCTTCTTTAAGGATCGAAAAGAATACTGACAGGTAGCTTGTTTCCGTTTGCTTCGGGGAGGCTTTTTGCATTGTGTCTTGAGATGACCTGAATTCAGAAAGTTTCCTCTTAAAAAACTCATGTTGGTTTACCAACATGACTTTCATGCTTTGTCTGGAGATACCGCTGAAGATGTGGTGGCTTAATGCCACTGTTGGCTAATCTCTCCCCACAGAAAAAACAAAAAGTGTAAATAACCCAATCTATGTTATTGTTAATATTGTTGAAGCGTTATTTTATTGTGAAATATTTGCTCGCTTTAAAGTCATACAATTTCATTTCCGCTTTTGTATTACATGCTTTTATTTTGAAAGGGTACCGGTAGAGAAGCAGACTTCTTGTTATGAATCATTAACGTTTTAGCGCCCCTCCGAAGAGGGACAAGCTCTCACGGTGTTGTTTAGGGAAGGCTCTCTGCTCTGGTTTCGCCTTCTTTGGTACTTGTCCCTCTGTGTTTCAGCAGCATTGCTGCTGCACTTCAACTCGACTGTTGAAGTTTTCAAGGCAGGTGATGACAGGTGATGACAGGTGGCGTGTGCCAGGTTGGGTTAAACCATCGGTATGGGGGAGACTCAGATTTTTTAGGATAATTAAATTGAAAAGCCTACTGAATATAAAATTTAGTTCATGAACTTACACTTTATTGAATATTTGTTAAATAACTATTTTTCAAGGATTTTTGAATGGATGCTAATTTTAAATATATATAAAAAAAATCTCAAGTACCCCCTGGAGTACCTTCAAGTACCCCCAGGGGTACGCGTACCCCCATTTGAGAATCACTGCTCTATAGGCCTTGTTAGTTCCAGGTTCAATATGTCCTAAGGTTCTTTCAATAAACGTTGAATCCTTCTGGCCCTTGACTTGTAGCAATTTTTTAATTTTGGCTCACTATGTATTTGAGTTTGACACCCCTGATCTACAGTCATAATACAACTAGGCTGTAATTTTACAATGTGTTACCGGCATCACTGACAGTAACGCGTTACTCTAATCTGACCACTTTTTTCAGTAACGAGTAATCTAACGCGTTACTATTTCCAAACCAGTAATCAGATTAAAGTTACTTCTCCAAGTCACCTTGCGTTACTATTTCGGTATCTGTGGTTAAACCGCTGGGCACATCCTGCGGCTGGGGGAGCAGTCGCCCCGTCACCCTCCTCACCAAGCGGCCGGAGGCTTGGCTGTTTGGTGCATTCTTGATTACAACGAAAAACCAACTGGTGCAAAATTAGTTTAATTTACTGAGCACTAACAAGACCCAAGTACGGGGGAAAGAAAAGGTCAGAAACAATGGGTAATTTGT
Source organism: Platichthys flesus (assembly GCF_949316205.1). Taxonomy (NCBI): domain Eukaryota; kingdom Metazoa; phylum Chordata; class Actinopteri; order Pleuronectiformes; family Pleuronectidae; genus Platichthys; species Platichthys flesus. Next base: position 4,211,011 of record NC_084958.1, on the reverse strand, counting down.
GTCGATGAAAGTGTAACCCAGGTCTCATGACTTTAAAATAATTAAAAAAATATATATATTTTCCGAACCGAAAGTGCAACTACTACTTCCGGTTTCGGCACTATAATATACGGGTCGAGAGGCGCACTTCCTCTTTGCTGGCTGAGCAGTGCGAAGTGCGAAGCTACCGGTAAATCAACGTGTGGAGCAACCGGTAAACTGATCAGCTCAGGTCAGGTTTTTACCACCCCACCTTTCTTTCTTTTTTTTTTTCTCTGACAATTGATGGCGAGCTATCCCTGTATGGACTCTTAAGAACCAACCTTTCCCTACGAGCCTCCTTGCCCTGCGAGCGGTAGGAGAGAACTGCCCATAACCTTTTTTACCCCCTCCTTGGAACAACATTCTTTGGACCAACACACTTTAAGTAACTGAAATCATATAACTGAATGAATGCATGCATGGAGTGAAGTAACGTGTAAAATACAACTTATATTTAAAAGGACCTTTTTGTCTCTGTGTCTTGGTATTCACACTAAGGGCTCCAACCGAACCTTATAGTCCACACTTGTTACAAAAGCCTTTGATAAATTATTTTACAAATTACCAAACACCTGTTTACATTTATTTCTGAAACACTTGTTATATTGCTTGATGTATCCTCTTCACGTCCTAATAGTCATCGATAAGTTAAGCAGTTTCATTCTGTCTGAATGAAATGATTGGTCGGCTGAACCTGTCTATCACTAACCGACCTGTCCATGCTCTCGCTGCACAAAACTTCAGCGAGTCTTCAGCCGGGAACACATACACTGCTGATGCAGAGACTATTGGTATATTATATTATAATAACTGACAACTTTCTTTCTGAGTTGAACAAAAGAGCCTGCTGATTTACAGTTAATTCTGGTTGACGTGGCGTGGCAGTGAATCCAGCTGGTTTGATCGAAGCAGGGGAGTGTGCAGGCTGGTGATTTCTTTCACAGCAAGTGGGCAGGATCTGACAACTAGGATTACAAAACGGGCAACAAGCAAGTACATCAAAAATCGTAACCCAAAGAGCGCGATATGGTTTGGACCCCAAAGCAGACACGAACGAGTTGTTGGAGATAAATGAACAGAGTTTATTGGTAGGAGAGGTAGATGCAGGCTGGCGAGGCAGGGTGCTGGCTGGCTTGGAGATCCAGGAGAGACGAGGAAGAGGAGCCGAGCGGTAAGGCACACCAAGGTTCTTGGTGGATTGAAAGCACAAGGGTTAGTAGGAATCCAAAAGACAGGAGGGTCGAAGTGGTGAGACGACCAGGCTTTTATGGAGGGGATGATGAGATGAATTAAGAGCAGGTGTGCCTCGTCCGCTGCAGACAGGAGCCAGCCACGCCCCCTGCCACACACAACCTGCACAGGGAGAAACACGAAGGGAAGAAGGAGAGACAACAAACAAAACACTAACAGAATCCTCACATATATTACAGAATGCACGGAACAATCCAGCGGATAGTGATTTTTTTTATTGTGTATTTATACGTATAGACATACAATATATAATTCATCATCATGCATCTCCTCTCCACGGGAACAATCTCAATTTGTGGTGTTATGTACTTTTTTAGTTTTATCTATATAAGATTGTTACATATAAAACTGAGTTTGCTTTCAAGCATGTACGATATTATGAGACATGTGGTGAAATTATCAGAGCAGCACCATGTCATGGTCCCTGGTATTTCTGTTGGGCTCTGAGTCTGAGCAGTTCAGTGGTGTCAATGAACAGACAACAAAGATGATCACTCGCTTAATCAAAGCTTCATATGTGTAGTCCCACTCCCTGAACAGAGACATGGCCAAACGCTCCCTATTCCTCTTGATCCCTGGCTTTGGTAACCAGAAGGGCCGTCTTTGTAATGAACATGTCAAACTCGGTTTATAATTCTTGATATTTTCAAGTTCCCAACTAATGTTGGAGATGAACTCTGGTTTTTAATGACTTCTAAATCTTTTGAACTGATCGATAGTTTGGCATTAGACTTGAGCCTGATTATGACAGTCATGAGCGTCTGACTACCGGTTAGGAACTTCTAAGGGAGAGGGTTACCTGCTCAGCAAATTTGGTACTGGAAAAGGCATCACTATTGAAAGTCATTTGTTGATTTATGGTAAAATTGTCCCATATTTTTGCATTAAATATAATAAACACTTTTAATGTACAAAATTGGATTCTGACATCTTAAGTTTATCTCCTGAGTTTAGTACAATTCCTGTTTCACTGAGATATATCTAAAAGTACATACAGTTCCTGCCTACATGGTGATTGAACTCTGTACCTGTTTTATTTTTTTAGGGCCACATAACCCACTTACATCACCTACGTGTGTACTTGTTTAACCTGAGCTCGCTTTCATAAAATCATCCAACGCTCTCTTGGTAGTGCAGGAGAACATTTTCTTCTATTCTGTGGGTGGTGAAGATGCAACTGAGCAAGATTCTCCTTTATCTTTCACAAAAGGTTCAAACGCCTCACTTCTCTGAGTTACTCATCTGTGTCTGTGAGTGAGATGTCTGAAGAGCTGACTGTAGTCGCTGACCGGACCTGAAATCTGGGTTGGACTGCTGCGGCATGCTCTTCTTTGAACACCGATGGTTTGTTTAAAGAAACATAATTCTTTTGATGACACCAATAGTTAAAGTCGGTTTTATGAAACATTTGAACTGAAGATTTGTACATATATATACTGCCTTACCTTTATGCTGAGGTGATATTTCTCCCTGTTGTACATTCGGTGCATGAGAAATATAATTTAATACATAGAACATAACATCACTACTGCTAAAAAGTAGAGCAACAAGCTACAAAGATATGCTAAAGACTTAGTACACTGATGTTGGATCAGTGTACAATGGTGCATGATGGTCTGTCTGCTTAGTGAAGATGTCTTCAACAGGTACAGGACACTGTGGACCCGGACCCAGGGGAAGTCTGAGGCAGCTGCCCTGAGAAAGAGAGGTAAATGCTGGCTCATGTTGTCCAGTCAGTCTCTTACAGTAAATAATCTTCTGCCTTCTGCATATCTGCATATAGTTATCATTTGTTGGGAAACATACAGTGTCCACAACATTTTGTTGCACCTGTCCCATCCACTGTTAGCAGGATAAACAACTTGAAATGTTTTAATGAATATCTAAACATCTGGCAATTCAAATATGTGTTACTTGATAATATCCACGATAAAAAGGAATGGTTGAATCAGATTGATGAGTACAAGATTTTTGGGGGACAGTTCTACAGAAATCTAAATGAGAGGTTCTGGTTTAGAATGGATAAAACTTAAAAAAGGGAAGCTGTAGGAAATTCTCTAAGTCTTTATTCCTTTGTGGAAAATTAATTCCTAGTCTTTGATGAGTGGATTGAAATCGAAAGTATAAAGGCATTCTGTTTATTTAGATACTTTTCTTCTCTTTACGCCCACAAAGCCTTTACACTATGTCACATTTATCCATTCACAGACAGATTCCTGCAGCGCTCCTCCATGCAGCACTCTCCTGAAAGACATCATTCACACTTTGTTCCAAGGACACTTTCAGCATGTGGACCTTTTAGACAGCAAACGACTTGCTTTAGCTACAGCCCCCTCCATGCTTCAAAGAAAAAACTGTCACCCTTAACTGTATTTTGCACAAAATACAAACTCTGCTTCCCCCAGTTAAAGCTAAACTGTGACAAACATTATTATCGCTTCCTATGTTTAAAGAACAGATTAGCAACAGTGGCTGGGTGTGAACAGCTTGCACGAATTGTTTAGATAATCTGATATTTACAGGGAGTTTGTCCACTACAGCTGTAATCCAAAAACAAGAGAGAGAGCGTACGGAGCAGAACAAAACAGCCAGGGGGAGGGAGAGGCTCCAGGCAGATTTGACAGAATTATCCTTTCACAGAGGCAGTTATCCTGGTGCATTGACCAAGAGAAACAGCTACATAAGATCCCCAGCCATTCTGTTAGGCTGCACTACTGATATTATTGATTAAAATAAGGAATACAACATTTTGAAAGTAGTCTCTTCTTTTTATTTGATTTAGATGCATTTATTTATCCCAAACACATGCACAAGCACACTCATGCTGGTAGGGAAATTGAACCTCTGCTTTTGACCCATCTGGTGCAGGACACACAGAGCAGTGAGCGACCATGTATGGCGCCCGGGGAGCAGATGTTGGGGGAGTAAGGTGCCTTGCTCAGGGGCACTAGACAGGGATAGGGAGAATCCTCTTGGATTTTTGGACAATAAGATAATTCCCTTAGAACCAGAACTTTTTAGTTACTCGACTAGTCAAGGAATTTCGCTTCAGTTCTACCGTTATCTTAAACTTTTAAAGTCCTCTTGGTTACAAAAAACACACTGATAGAAGTTTCAGCAAGATTAAGGATGTCAGACATTGTGCAATTACAGTGCAACAACACACAGGACACCTTTAAAGTGTATGGAGTTTTGAACGTATAAAGAGGAAGCTGAACATAAAACATTCAACTAAAAAATATAAAATATTTAACAGAACTCTGCTCCCCATGCTTTTCGAAATTGGCTGAAAGTCTTTGTGGGATTGATTTTGTGATGAAAGCACAGGCTTTCGTCAGTAACCTTCAGAGGTGCTGATGCACACTGCAAGAAAATGTTTAGGTACTCCTTCTTTAATGCAGGCAGTTTCCAATGGTGTGATATTTTTTATGGCAGTTACCAGAAACTAGTGCAGTACCGATTCAAAACCGGTGTGATTGTGTATCAGAATTATCATTAATCTGTCAAAGTGAACAGTTCTACAATAAATTGTCACTATCATTCATGTTTGAATGATTCAGTTTCAGACATTATTTTCTGATTCCAAGTTCACAATTTTTCAAAAAGGAAAGCTTTGTAATTCAGCCTGATAAACAGCACTGCAGCGACAACAAAAGTTGTGCACTTACTTTTAAGACTAATTGCCAAAAGGAAGTGATTCTATGAATCATGCTGAAATGATGGCGATCAGTGCCTGAGCTGTGTGTCTGTCTCAGTCTGATATGTTGAAATAAAAATGATCAAATTAACAAAATGATCTTGTGGCAATTTTGACCCGCTGTTTGATCCAGTTGCCGAACACTGCTTCTGTTTGTCCAAGGACATAGAGGACAAGTTCAACCCTGTGCCCCGCCCCCCACTGACTGTGACAGAGTACTCGCCACCTGTTCAACTTTTGTTAATATTGAATGTATCACACTGCATCAGAGTTTACACTGCACTTCCCTGGGCAACTAATGATGCACATGCCAGTTTTGAAGTCTATATCAGGAACAAGATATGTGTTCCACATAGAGATAGACATTACACATTTGTGGAAGTAGTTGGTAAATAACGGATAGGCCACAATTGAACGTCACAAACGCAAGCACTTAGCTTTAATTAGATATCCCCCACCATCTCCACCATAGCTGGGTGAATCATCACACTTCACACGTCTTCTGGGCCCCAGTGGTTATTTCACAAAATTATGTTCTCCTCTTGCCCCCTTAGTACAAATTTACTTTGATGAAAGTCCCCCTTCATGACACTCCATGCTCATTGTAATTGGTTCTTGAAGTAGCGCTTCTCGGTATTCTAGGAGACAACAATCTAATGAGGTATAGTAAGTATCACAGTTGAGATCATCCTGGGAGGGAGCGGAAGCATTCAGCCGTCGCAGAGGTTGCCGTGGTCTCATCTTCACCAGACATTGGTATAGTTTTCCGGGGTTATTACAGGTAAAGAGCGGTTGAAACAGGCTTGAAGCTGCTGCAATTACAATAAATGGTGTCTTGACACGGTTTGACTGAGTAAAGTATATTTTCCAATCATATAGCACACACAGAGGATGTCATGCCTGAGTATTTTAAGAGCAATCATTGAATATATACATTTTTAGACTCAGCCTGACAACCCCATACAGGTGTTGTCTGTCATATTCTGAATGTATTAATTAAGAAGTATCTTTTTAATGGGAAAAATGACATTTCTGAAATGAGAGGCTATATTAACTGATCTTTCACTCATTACACTGTAATCATAAGAAGGATTCACAATTAACTTCACTCACTGATATAGTGTTACATGTTGCACATCTGGTCCCGTCTACATCCAGGACTTGGTCAAACCTTTCACCCCAGCCTGTCCACTCCGCTATGCATCTGCCAATCAGCTTGTTGCTCCCTCACTGCGAGCTAGCCACTTAACCAAATCACGACTGTTTGGTGTCCTGGCTCCTAAATGGTGGAACGAGCTCACCAGGAGAGCAGAAAGTTTACAGATCTTCCACCGCAGCCTAAATACACATCTCTTCTCACTACACTTTGGATAAAAAAAAAAAAAAAAAAAAACATGAAGCACTTTGACGTTTGGCTTTTTTGGGTGCAAATTGTACTTTCCTGATTCTTGTTGTTCTGGGTTTGTACCCTCATGGTTGAATGCAATTATTATTAGTCGCTTTGGATAAAGCGTCAGCTAAATGAAATGTTATGTGTTCAGGAAGACATAGATTAATGTGTGCAAGATAAAGAGGAGAAAAATATAGCGACGAAGGAGACAGAAAGCAGGCAGTCTTTGTGTGGCCTGTTTGTGACCTCTATGCTGCCTCCAGTGCAACATGTAGTGTCATGGTGTTGAGTGGCACATCCCTGTCTCACCCCAGATGTATGACCCAGTAACCCATAAACAACCAGATTGTGGAGAGGGAGGATCAGGGAGAAAGAGACTAAGAGAGAGGTATGGACACAGAAACATTGGGGAGAAATTAATATTATACAGGCTAAAGAAAGAGGCTGGAGAATTGCATTCAGCATGTTGGTGAATCATTTCATGTTAATTAATTTTCTTTAAAATATATTTTACGTACCCACAGGATCATTATGTTCTGCAGTTTGGGTCTGAAAAACGCAAAGATAAATAGAAAAGTAAGACATTTCAGTATCAGCCGAAGGCAAGAATTAAAAGCATAAGAGTCTACTCGTTATAAGTTTCAGAACAGTAAAAGAGTTTTTTTTTAAAGTCCTCTTCATCTGTCTAAATTTATCAAGCTGAGAATAGACAGACACAGGCTGGAGGTACTCAACTCAATAACAAAGACAAACAGAGTAAGAAAATGTCCCAAAAGGAAAAAAAACAAGAAAATCGTGAGCCAGCAAAATTAGTAGGTGACTGTTATACCGCCAATCAAAATTCATTTGAAGTATTTTCAGTTTTGGGGGTAGTAACCGAGAAATATATTGTAAAAACACAAATTAAGAACCCAAGCCATGTCCAGTAGATGTCCCTGCATCATTTCAGGACAACAGCCAGCTAATATACTATTTGAAAATTATATGAAAAGCAACGTGGTGTATTATTGGAGAAGGGCTGTAAGACTACATGCTGTGAATTAACTTAATTTTGTGGGTTGACTTCAACTCACATAAATGTCTTCATGTATAATTTAGAGCAGCAGAAATACATCATGTTTCATTGCAGGAACCAGTCTGAAGCACCTATACACAGCTTTGTATAATCCTCAACTACAGGAACAGAGGATGAGACAGGGAGTTGTGGCTCGATGTCATTGACTTTTCTGCAGCAATATTCATACAAAAAATATTGGTGACTGTATGCATTGCCCTTGTGTTATCTTTCAATCTTTAATACTACTGTACACATTTTGGCCGTGGCTTATGGTAGAGAGTCATCCACTAACAAGAGGGTCGGTGTAGAAGTGAAAGCTGTTTGAGACATTAGTTACCTCTATATCGAATACATGATGTATGTCAGTTATTTGTGTTGGACTGACCATGTGTCCCTACATGGACCCCTGTCCAAACGACGGACCTGACAACAGCCCACATAATGCCTGATCAGGAACAAATAACTTTGAACCTCTTGGTTTCCACAAGTTCTTAATAAGAAATAAGTAACCGCTGTTCTACGAGATTCCTGACAACCATGGTAAGATTGTCTCCATATACTGTATACAAGATACTCTTCTTTAACCCTTCAGTGTTTTGTGCCTATTTGTTTCTGCATTTAAGAAATGGTTCAGATCCATTTCCATCACATCCATATCCCTCCATTCTCCTAGAAGCCTTTGGCAAGATACTTGAGCCCAAACTAAGTAGACAGTGTACGATAGTGTGTGATAGAAAAGGGACTTCCTTTAGAATGCTGTTTGAATGTTAGTAAATAGGTTACCGTAAAATGCTTATAGTGCTGTAGGCTAATGACTTCAGAACTGTATTTATATACAGTTTATTTGTAATTTTTTCAAAGTAAAATTCTAACTATATAAAACAATTTTGTTATCTCTAGGTTCCACTTTCCGAATACACTATTACTGCAACATAAATGCAGTCCTATGGCAGATAGACAATATCCAGTAACACACCGTCACTGTAACAGTACAAAGAAGCAGAGAGCAGTGCTGACAGGGCATTGGGGGAAATTACAGTGTTCATTAAGCTGTCTCTAAATCCACACTTAGCCTGGAGCAACATCTGACACATTAGTTAATGCTGCTGTACATCACACAACCACACCTGCACGCATGAACACACACATATGGACAGAGATTGGTCCATGCATTAAAAAGTATGAGGTGTCATGTTGGGCTGAGTTATGAGACATAACAAGTGAAGCAAATAAAACAATTAAAAATGAGGGTGAAAACTGAGAGCGGCAACAAACATGCATGCTCGAGGCTTGACTTTGTGTTAACACAATGCGGAACAGAAGAATGTGAGCATACTTCAAAATAAATCAGGAACCATCTTATAATTAATGAATTGTTAATGAATTGATCCTAATTAAATAATGGAGGACATCCTTGCAGGCTTAAATAATGATGAGTTACAAGAGAACACACAGAGGTATAAAGTAAATACAAGATTAACAATGTATACAGCGTTATTTACCCTCTCTGTGTGTAGATCCTAAAATCAGACAAAGAAAAACTCCCTTTAACCCATTAAAACCCAAGGCTCTTAATACAAACGACCCCTGGAAACCTAAGCATTATTTGGAAAGCAGCTACAGACATAAAATAAAATAAACAGTTGGTTTTCATTATAAATCAGTCTTTTTCTTGAACTTCGTGATTTTTTTTTATTTTTATTAATTAATCCATTACATTCACATAGATCTCCCGTTGTTCTTCCTGCTGCTCCTCAAACATGTCTCTTACCTACTGAGCCCTGGTCAGTAGCCACATCATCTGGTTCTGAATTATTCGTCAATTATCACTGCTAATATCACTGCTATTGCTTTGATCGTCAACCGTTGTCTGAGGATTTCAGCAAAACAAAATGTATTTCATCAGTTTCATATCTTAAAAACTGACACAGTGGATGAGAGACAAGTCTCTTTGAGGAGAAGCACTGAAATGTTGCACCTAGACTTAAAGGTTTATTCATGCATATATTACATCTGGTTTTATTGGTTAAATTGGAAGATATGGCAGAAACCACATGAGGAGTAACAGGGGATAGATCTAAAAGATGATGAAAAAGTTTTTTGTAAAGAATAGAACATAACACAATCGATGTACAGAGATGTACAATGAGGACAATGAGCAACCTCACCATGAAGACTTGCAAAGATGACAAACTACTCAAACATAAACAGGCAATGCATATTATTCTGACATTTAGGTAAAGGAAACAAACAGGAACTCCTGAAGGAATAAGTATGTAATCCAAACATCTGAATGCTGTATTCGGCGGGTTTAACGGATTCATTCAGACTGAGAACTGTCAGCTGGATAATCGTACCAGGCACCATGTTCAAAGAGTAAGGGACATGGCCTCTATGGATTTTATGTCAAAAGCCCCTTAGAGTCTGACCGGACATGGACATGGAGCCAATGAAGAGAAGCTAAAAATGGTACAACGTCAAATTTACTGGATTTAGTAATATTCTAGGTGCAGTATTGTTAATATTTGAGCTTTACTTTTAGTAGTAGCATGAGGCAGGCCTGTAATAAACCAGTCTTGATCACAAAGAAGCAGGAGTGAGGATCTTAGTATCTGCCACAGACAGAAAAGACTTTGATGAAGATTTTGTCTTACCTGGTTAGCATTTTCCAACAGTATTTAATGTGCAGATCCTCCAAAATATCAGGCTCATGGTGAATTGGGATATATCTAAGATATCCTTAACTGGATATAATAATTATATATATATATATAATAAGTCAACTGATAATGACAAATCACACACACTTAAAAGACGATTATAGTTTGAATCTTACGATGTGATTATTAATGTGGCCACGTGTCTTAGTCTACCCTCTGAATAACATCTGAGTGATCGGAATCTCACAACCTATTCAGATAATTTATGGGCGCATTCCTCAGGTTGGATGTTGATACCAGGTGTGAACAGGTTCTTAAATAATTACTCTTATTAATCTAATAAGTTTTATTTTCCTCGTTTTAGAAAAAATATTTATTATTGTGAGCTGTCTTCTCATCAGGGTGGTGATGACTCAACACGATGTGCATTCTGTTCTCAATTGATTTGACTGACAGCTCATCTTTTTTGTGTTTGTTTGTTGGTTTCTTTTAAATTACCTTTTTCAATTATTTGTCAGCCTTTGCCCTGCAGGTAATATGAGAAACAACAGACTGTGCCCAGTCGAGATGTTCACTGCTGCAGTGCTCCTGCAGGCGAGGAAACAACCACATGCTGTTGGTCAACTAGCTGCTGGCTTCAAAACAGTTGCCAGATTGATTTTTTTTTTTCTCTTACATCTAAAAATGAGTTGAGACCAGAAACATATGATAAATAATAACAGAGTAAAGAGACTTCTAAGCTTTCCATTATTGAGTATGAAAAAGTGGTTTGCCATCCGTGACTCACACCTTGTGAGTGTTCTAATCAATCCCATACAATTTAATACATTTGGTGATATTAAATAATATTAAAAGGGACCTATAACCAATAATTGACATCATACTTACAAACGTACATACCATGCCTCCAGAGTTACAACCAGAAATTATAAGCACTTCAATATTCAGGAGATTTTAAATAATTTAGCCACCAGACATTAATAAAAGAAACGGCATTGAAAATCTTCTCTGAATCTTTTAACGCTATTGCTAACAGACATGCCCCCTAAAATAAAAAACAGAATTAAAAACAGATACAGTCCTTGGTCCATCCACAATGGAGACGGAGCCTGGATCATCCACGATAGAGACAGAGCCTGGATCAAGGCCAGATCCAGAGGTAACCCTGTTGACTGATACAAATTTAGAATCCAGAAACACTTGCACTAGGATGATCAAAGATGCCAAATCAAATTATTATCAATCAGCCCTCTCCACATCAATGAATTCCTCTCAATTCTGGACTACAATAGCTTCTCTTAAGAACTCAACCATGCAGGTCACACATCATTTCACAAATGAAGCATGCATCTGCTCATATTACTGTTAAATTTGCCCTCCTCTGGACTCTTATTCAATACATCTAAACGTCCTATCACAATCAATTAATAAACCTGTCTAGTAGAGAAGCCCCAAATCAATTGACCCCTTACTGTTAATTTTCTTTAAATAGTTTGTAGACAAAGATCTGAGCAGGTCAAAAATCTTAATTATGCAAACACACTGGTCCAGAAAATAAACAACTTCCTTTCAATATCCAAACTTCCTCTGCAGGCGAAAATTCGAGAATCTTTAGTCAATGTACAAGTACGCACCGTCTTCGACTCACTGAATATGCTTCAGCCACAGCAGTCTGTTTTCTCCCCAGTTTTAGCACAATAACAGCTGCAGCTTCAGTTGCCATCTGACATTCAGAAAGGGGTTGCCACAGGGGTCTGTCCTTGGTCAATTGCTGTTTTCTTCAACTTTATAGCATTTTATACCCCCAGTACTGGTTACACTAATCCCGCTCTTAAAACATTAAATGGCATCCATATTGCCCAAACAGACTCTTACAAATATCTAGAAATTTGGCTCAGTTCATGACTCTCATTCAAAACACATATTCAGCAACTAACCCTGTCTCCATCAATCCGAAAAAACAATTATCCATTCTATTACTACTACTCTATACAGTCATGTAGCCCCATCAACTCTCTAGCACTTAAACCCGGTATATCACAGTGCATTATGCTTCATCACAAATGACATCATTGCTCTGTGTATCACTCGGTTGGATGGGCTTCATTACAAACAAGAAGAGACAGTCATCTCATGTTATTCATCTATAAAGCTCTGTTGTTAAAACTTCTAAATGGCCTAGGCTCCCTTCTCTCATTTAAAACCGTACATACAGCACACGATCCATATCCCTCAAATACGCACAAATATTGTCGCCAATTGAATACTCCGATTTTAAAGTGTGAGTCTGTGGGGTCAGGCAGTAAGTTGTCAAATTGAGAAGAGGATACTGGGAAACCTAATCAGTGTGGAGGGATGAAATGCTCCTACAACTCCTTCGACAAAGAATGTGGATCAATCTGTTACCCAACATCTTGACACATTTCAAAACTTTCTGATTCAATCACATCTGAAAGACTCACATTACACTACTCCTAGCCATGATGCTGGTGATTATTCACTTTAGCAGCAGTTGCTCCTCCCTCACCGAGAAGTTCCATCAGTGTCTAAAAAGACCGGAAATATAAGCAGGTTTCAGATCATGAAATCTTACTTCTCCCTGCAGCAGATATGACCCATCTGCTAAAGAGCTGCTTTTCAGGAACACGAGAAAACTTCATCATGGGCAATTTGGATATGTGAAAACAACGTGTGAAATGAAAAACCTCTGTTCTATTTCTTGAAATTATAAATGCTTCATTATATTTACTAAGCAAGTCATATGATATGTCAAAATGTGAAATACAGGCACTGTGGCACCAACAATATGAAAAATACTACATATAACAAATATTATATTGTGGATAATGACACAGCTCTTCTGCTCTCTTTTTAAAACTTTAAATGACAGTCTCAAAAAGACAAGATTTTCCTCTGTTTTCAGGGTTTTGAATCTTTGGACTGTTTGCTCTCAAGCCCCAGTTCTTCTTGTCATTGATTCCACAAGATGTTGAAAATTTCCTTTTTAGATTCTTCTACATGTTGACATGACTCCATCACATCATTGTTGCACATTCAAGCTGCTAATCTCCTGTTCGGTGTAGGGGTAGGCTGTCCCAATACCTGTTGGGAGGCGTAGGGCTTTATACCCCTCAAAACTTGGATTTGTCCAACCCTCACTTCAAACAGAGAATGCCTTTCGAATAACTGGGAGAGAACCACAGATGTAGCATTTTCTCCATTCAAATGGATTTAAATCTTACGATTAATTTCAATATATTATGTCACTTTTTTCACAACAACCTTAATAAAAAAAGATCGCACGCATGCTAGCATGGTAGCAACCTTTAGCGTATTTTCACATAATGTCATGTCGCACAAATGCAAAGATGTTCATTGGATATAATAGGTTTGTCACGTTAGTAACTGCAAACAATAGCCTTGGTTTATTTAAGATCTCAACAATGTTATTACATTAAAAACATCTGTTTCCATCGACGACTACTGATGACGTGTCAGGTTTTCAGGGCGACTATTAAGGATGTAACAGCTTCTTGCAGGGCTGTACCAATTCGTAGGGAAAGATTTAAACCACCACCCCCAATGACTCTGTTTCAAGGGGCAAGATAACCCTAAAAAAAAGAGGGGTAGAGCCTACATCTGCAGCCTCAGCAGAAATCTACATTCATCAGCTCAGGCTTAATTTTTCAGTGTCCAGTGTTGATGGGTCAGTGTCACAGCAGCCTGACATTTCAGCTCCTGTCTGACAGGAGTGGAACATGACTTGGCCTCAGCTGTTGTAAAACGTCCACTTCATGGTTGGACCTTTTGAGATGTTTTTCATCGGTTATCTGAGTAATGTTGTCTTTCTGTCAGTTCCAGCCAGTCTGACTCTTTCTCACATCAGAAAGGTGTTTCCATCCACAGAACCACTTCTCACTGGATGTTTATTTTTGTCTTTTTCCCGGAAAAACTCTTGCCAAAAATTTGCCAATATTCAGAGAAAGTGGCAAAGGAGCAGAGGGGCCCCAGCATGATTCTTAATTAGCTGCTGATTGACTGAGAGACAAGCAGCCAGTGAGAAATGAAGGTTGAGCTTCGAACAAAAACTCTCCTCAATGCTGAGGTTTATCAGCTCGGCTCAGAAGTTTTCTTGTGAACAGAGAGACGAGAGCGAGACAAGGAAGGTGTTCTCCTTATCTTTGATAGAGGTCAGCTCCCATAAGGAAAATATGCAGCAGGGACCCGACAGACAGGGATTAACTCCAATCCTAATTAGGATTCGCCTGGAGATGATGTCCCAGCCAATCAATGGGGAAGGTCACAGTAATTCCTGTTTGTGTCACAGCAGGACTTTAAATGGAAATTGGTCGCACGGATACTTGGGAATCCACCTCCTGCACACAGCCGTAATCTGCAGACAGGAAGAGCATTTTAATCATCTGCTTTGGAGCGACCGCTGCACTGTAATGCAGAGGACCCACTGGGTTCAGGGAATTTATTCATAGGCAACATGTCTACACAATATATCTCAAGTAAACAGCAAAAGAGAATCAGTGTACAAGGAGTCTTCTCACCACTGAGAAGTTGTATAGTTACATATAGTCATTATGAAAATGATGATGTGTGACAACATATAGGCCTACATTTATCCTATAAATTACTAGACACACCAACTTTGTTGAAAGAATGATCCCAGTGACAAACCACAGGAGCTGCTAGTTCTCTGGATATGTCCACTCTAACTCCACTCTGCTCCGTGCGTCATCTTTCCTTCACTGAGAAACTTGCCTGTAAGTGATTAAGTGTCGGAGAGAATCTCTTCTCTGTAGTTTGCCTTTCACACAGGAACAACGAAGCAGGACATTCTCTTTTCAGACATGTTTCCAACCACAGAATAATCTCCGAAGCCTTCCGGTAACACTAGCATCTGTCCTTATGGCCAAAGCTCTTGAATCTTGACGTCATTGTTTTGTCTTTCACGTGAGAGAGAGGCCATATAGGTCCTAGGAAGTGATTAACCTTCAAATTACATTCCTATTGTAGGTGTCCTTGGTTTTTGAAACCTTTATCTCAGCAACATGATCCATGGTTTCATGAATAAATCACATATATAAAGAAACACATTTTTATTGTATAGTTAGAATGATTAAACATTTGTCTCTAATTTGATGAAGCTGGTATTTAAGGTCATACTCTGAAAAGCCTTCATCATTGTGCTTACTCCAGAACTATATATAAGTGTATCATTTCATGCAAAAAATATTGTTTTAATTATTCAATAAAAATATTCACACATAAAATGTCCTACACAATTAACATAGGTCCAGGGTCACTGATGTTCTTCAAAAGTAGTAAGTAGCAGTAAACCTACTTCCACAAACGCTAGCATTCTCCATTTTCTTAGCAAAACAACGATATACTACTGATTTACTTTCCTTCTTAATAGGTCAAGAGGGCATGCAAGAGGTCAAGCTGACCGGGTTGGCCCTCTGCTGGATCAGGACACAAAACACTTAATATGGTCCGATCCGCTTCCAGACTGAATATCAGTCATTACAGGTAGAATATTACATTTTACCTGATGGACGAATGACTTTTACGATAAAAAGCCATAATACATATGACATATCAGCATGACCTTGTCGGAGACTTACTGATAGGTGATAAAATCAACATAGCGTTTTCAATTTCCATTCAATTTAAATGCATTTTGCAGTTAGTACTTTAATTTGTACCTTAGTCAAAGTTTGATATTCCTTTATAGGGTATAGGTTTCCTAAAATAAATTATTGTTCAAGGTATTAAACTACAATTTAAAGAATGTCAGTAGTTAAGTACAACCCCACATTTTGTGACAGGCTTTTCCGTCACATTTCAGGTCTTACTGATGGCCTGTTAAGGAAATCATGTTCAAACTCCACTCGCTGGTGGAAATGGTATTAGACACACACACATAACCTGCTGATTGTGAAGAGTTGCTGCAGACTATAGAGCTGCACACAGTCCCCCAGTGTGCCCTAATGATGTTGACGGTGTTGATATTGCTCCTCAAAATTAGTTTAATCTCAAAAGTGATTGAATTTCAAGCAAGTAATTTAGACAAATAATTTAATGGGTGTAATTGAAGTAATTGCCAATTAGTTGTAGAGTGTGGAAACATTAAATGAAGGTGTGAGAAAGGCAAGATCCATTATCACACGGAACTGTCTCCTCTAATAAAGAAGCCATGGTTGTGTAATCACTACAGCAATGGAATACAATTTAAGTTGTTCAGGACCATTTCATATATTTGCTTGAATAGACTGAAAAATTCTATAGATTTCTCATTTGACCAGTGGCGGATATAGGATTTTTTCTAAATTAGGCTCTGTAAAGGGGCCAAGATTTAAACAGTAGGGCCAATTTTAGTATATATCCAACATCCATGCCCAATTCCTGATTTGTCTTCTGTTAACACCATTTAATATATTGGGAAATTTGTCCTTCTTTAGGCGCAGTGTGCACTTCAAAAAGCCCCATCAATTATTATATCTCTTGTTAGTATTGTAAGTGAGCACTTATTTTACACTTTTAAAGACTACTTATACGAATAGGGGCACTTCAGGGGCCTATCAGGGTTCAGCTTGAGCCAATGCCCCCACTGGGCTTGCCCATGGATCCGCCCCTGTGCATAACCACCCTTCTCCTTGGGTTAACCATTACTTTGGAAACAATATGGCCATCACTTGTCTTGTCATTTTTTTTAGATTGTACTCACAACCAAAAATACAACCATATGTTTAAATTGAGATTTCAAATTCCAGAAAAACATCTTTGGTGGATGCAGTGCGACAGCTTAGGAAGAGTCATTGTGAATATGTGCAGGTGTTTATTTTCCCTCGGCTTTGGAGCAGGGGGGATTTTTTTGCATCTTTGATGGTAGTGGCCCACGCATTTCCTGTGTCTTCCTCTTCGCTCTCGTTGTCAGTGGCAGCCGACTGATAAAGCCACTGTTCACAGCAGCAGACACAACACTGACAAAGATAAAGTGACAGTAGCTGTTGTGGGAATTTTGTTATGCTGGAATTATATTATCATAAAAAAATACTCCCATTATGAATTACTCATAATATAAATTACGCAGTATTTATATTATGTTATTATGCATATTAGAGCGTATATGAAACAGGGGAATAGTTCTTGCTGGCCAAAAAAGGGAATCAGTTGAATTATGAACGTCATTAATCTTAATTATGAATTTTATTTTAATGAGGCATGTCTCTTTAATGAGTATAATTATAGTTTGTGAGGCACACAACAGATCTTTATGGATCTATGTGAGTAAAAGCATGTACAAGTCCAACTTCAGGTGCACATACAGTAGTAATGAAACTGCAGTGACAAAACTATAACTACAATGGACAAAAAAACTGACTAAAAGTGGGGTGGGAAACAGAAACAGTTGCTAGATGGTATATAAAACCAATAAACAGAGTTCTGCAAGTCGGGGATTCTTGTGGAACAAATGAATGCAATGTGGAGAGGCTAACTCTTAAGTGGAGCTGGGTAAAAAGTCCAGATGAAACTACGTCACATTGATTGGCCTTTACATGTTTGTCCAACCTTCCAGCTTCATATTCTGCCAGTCAGATTCCTGCATGGATTTTGTCTGAAGGAGGAGGAGCTTCTTCTCCTCCACTCTGTCTCTGTTCTTCTGTTGTTGTTCCTTCCCTCTGTCAGATCCTTGTAGGAAACTTAAAGTCAGTCCCCTGCTGTCCAGAGATATACTGCTCTAATTTTGAAACTTATATCTTTGACTGAACATGTTACTACCAGAACAATGACATGATCACCTCATAGTAATTTGTCTGTGTTTATATGGTGCTTATGTCATCTTGATAACCACTCTTATATCCACATATAAACACATACGGTGCATCTATGTACAGCACTTTTTCTAACATACATCACACACAATGTCGACTAGGCAGTTAGGGGCAATTTGGGTTTGGTACAGGACACGCAGAATGAAGGAGACAGGGATCGAACCAACATTCTGGTTAGTGGTAGACTTGTTCTATTTCCTGATCCACAGTTGCCTACTAATACAATTTGAATCATACCAAACAGGATCCAGAAACATCACACTAGACAAGTATATTGACGTTCTGTAGTGGATACGCTTACTTTTAGCTCACTAAATTAAGGAGAGTGGATTAAAACAGTAAATGTGTGTGTGTGTGTCCACGTAATACCTATGTTGTGGATACCTAAATCTATTCACACACTGTCGTAGGATGAGGACATGTGTTTCTTATGGGGACAAATTAATGCAAACTATTAATATAATATAATAGACATGTTAAAAGATTAGTTTACTGTCGGGGTAAGTCTCCAGGAAATCAATGCAATGTCCTCTGAAGTCATGGATACACAATTGCATGTGAGTGAGTGTGTTATGAACACATAATGGGGGGGGGGCAAACGAATGGGGTCTCTGTATTGAAGGGGGTTTAATGTACAAGTAATAATTGATTAAAAGAATGAAAAGATAATTAATTTGAGTTGAGTTTCAAGTTTGCATGTTTTCTCTTGTGTCAGTGTGGGTTTTCTCCAGGTTCTCCAGCTTCCTCCCACTGTCCAAAGTTGTGCAGACTAGGGTTGAGACCTCAAACTGATTGTAGGTTTGATTGTGAGAATTGGTTTTTTGTCTTGGTATGTTGTCACTGCAGTGCACTGGTTACCTGTCCAGGTTTTACCCAATGGGATTGGCTGAAGCGGTATAGATAATGGTTAGACGAATGGATTAAACTCAGTAAATTTTTAACTGCAGCAGTCAGAGCAAATTGTGTTATTTTTGCAATTTTGTATGATAAATAATCTTGACTAATAGTGTATAAAGGTTTGCTCAATCAGAACCTGTCATCTTTTCAATTACTTTTCCAACATCTCACGTCACACACCATGTTGCGTCATGCTTAGCAGGCACCTAGTTTAATTAGAGCAGGAGAGAAACTGCATCAACAATCAGAATAACGATCTTTTCACTCAAAAATCACTGTGGAGTTTATCTGATTAGACTCACATTACTGTGTAATTGTATTATATTTCCTGATAAAGTTTTTGAGAATTCTCTCACTCAGATGTCTCTGGATGATGAATGTAGATAATCTGTTGTTTTCCTCAGAGTCGGTTGTCATAACAGCTGAGGGAATTTACATTTGTTTTATAGTAGCAGGGTGATTTGTTTTGATCTGTTTTGTAACACAGAATATTATTAATGACCGTGCCAAGGCCAAAATTATGCACAATTACTTATTTAATTCATGTGTGTCAGCTCTGAATCTGTACACCAGATATTTGTATGGAATCTTGACTTCAGTAACCATCTGAAAGTTTGATGTTGTGGCCTCTGTACTCTAGAAAACAAAAAACTCTCTTTATTTTATCTATGAAATGAAATCTGGCTCATCATCAGTAACTATTTGCCCAAACGCTGCAGGCACAACCGAATAACGTTACCTGTGACTATGGTTTCCCATCTTTGCCAAAGTAATCAGTGCTGTGGTACAGTGCCATGACTGACAGTTCGCAGTGGCTCAGGCAGCTCAGGGAGAAAATCACCATGTCAGCCGAGCCAACCTTGTCCTCTGGAGTGCGGTGCAGGAGTTGTGTGACCCCGCAAGCCCATCAACCACACACACTCCCTTAGGAAATCACATCCTAAGCATTTTGGTTCAGCTGCAGTCTTTTATTTGTGTTTCGCCTGACCATAAGATCAACACCTCTGTAATGCTCTTAAAAAAATAAATAAGTAGACACCCAAACTAGATGAAAGTGTTTTTGGCAGGGCTAGGTTTTGTTATTATAATTAATTATATATAATATAACAATTTCGTAGAGTCTTTTGCATTGAATATTTTTGAAGTTGAAAAAGAACAGACTCTTGAGGAACCTCACAAAAACCAAGGAGGAGGCATCTGTGAACACAAGAGAGATCAAGACCCATTGGGTAGATGAGAGATGAACAAATCCGGATTCACATCACTGATGCCAACATTTTTTCAGATGGATAACTACGACATTTTGGTTCATTAGTCAAAGGCAGAGCTGATGTCAAGGAGAGAATTGAATGTAGTAGCCCACAGGCCTACATCAGCGGCAAGCAGTAAGTCATTGTGCAGGGAGCAAAAGTCAGGATTAAAATTAGATCAGTACTCAGAATAAATCAGTTATGTGGAGTCCGTTGAGTTTTCAGTAATACTTGGAATATTTGCAGCTTACCGATGGGTCTCAAAAAATAAGTATCCGGAGAGGACTTCTGAAGCAGTGGGAACATGGTGTCATGTGTAAAACCGGTGGGGAACTACTATAGGCTGGTTAACTGTCTAAAATATAGCTGGACCAGCCAAGTGGGAATGCTGTCTGAAGAGCAGTTGGATGCTATTGAAAGTTCAGAAGCATGTTCCTCATTTCACTAGAGTGAGTTAGTGCTGGAGTTGTACAGGGATCAACACCAACATTTCTAAATCCAGTGTTAATGTGCTGCTGAACCTTCACTATCTTGTTATAGAAGTAATCACAGCTCTCAGGAGGATTCCACTGGCTGCCTAAGTGGGGAGCCAATCACCGAGTTTATGGTTTTAAAGAGAGTTCTGGGATTGTCCCCGTTTTTAGCAATCAGCTACATGAACTGAGACGGCTCACTGATAAGTGGACATCAAACGTTTACGAGAAGCAAGGGATCACTATGTTTATGCCTTCTTATTTATATTCTTCCATTCTCCTTAGTCTTTATTTCTCCATCTAAGTGTGTCAGTGAAGAGAAGTTTGACTTTTTATAGCGATCAGGAGCTCAAGATTCTTAAATATTTGTGCAGGGGCTTATAAAATATATTTACAAATCGTTCTAAAGTAAGGTCTTGATGTTAATAGATGCTGAAAAGAGTCTGAGGCATTACAAATGGATAACCCTTTATTATTCCCACCATGGGGAAATTAGCAATATCAAAACGGCAAGAGTAAAAAATTTACATCAGTAAGTAATAATAAGTAGCATGTAATAATTAAGTGTAAGAATGATAATACTTAGTGTAAGGAAATGAAAAAGAGAGGAACATGAATGAAGATAAATGACTATGTAAAGTGTAAAACAATATATTCATTGATTGCACAAGAATCATTGTATTGCACAGACAGAATTAATATTGCACAGTTAAGAGATTTAAACCAGAGTTACATTACAGTCCATAATGATGCATCTAGTTCTACTGGGAGCAGAACTGGTTGTACAGTCTTACTGCAGCAAAAAGGAATGACCTGCGTCTGTCGCTGAAAGAGCCGCCCAGTGCTCTGATGGTGTCCTGCATAGGGTGGGACTGGTTGTCCATGAGAGAAGACAGCTTCACCATCATCATCCTCTCTCTCATCACCTCCACTCAGTGAAGAGGGTATCCCAGGAGGTGAAGAAAGTACAGTGCTCTTTGTAATGGCTGTGATGTGTAACACAATGATTTAAATAATCTAAAGGTTTGATGACATCAAAAGTAAAAGAAGAGTAAGAAAGTAAACACTTGGCTCACCAACAAAACGTATTATTTGATACAGTGGCTGATAAAAGGTCTAAAAGTCTTCAAGAAAACCATATGTCCTTGGGGGCAGCTTGTATTTGGAAATAAAAGTAAGATTCACAACAGTGGAAAATCAATCGACAATAATAGTTGAGTGTGCTAGTGCAAGAACCCTGCCTCGATCTCTCCATCTGGGCTGGTGGAAGAGTAAGAGCTCTCGGGGGCTTGACTCAGTGAGGGGAGAATTTTTATCAGGATTAATCAAAGCCTGTGATAATGAAAAACATCAGTGTTGTTTGTCATAAGAAAATACTGGCAGATAAAAGGCTTATTGGCAAGGAGTTTAACAGTAAGGAAACAGAAAAGAGCCGTTTTAAATTAGGCAAGGGAAATAGCTTTAACTGTGATGCGTGGCATGTGAGTAAATTGTAATTTTACACACTGCTGTGCATTGATCCAAACAGGAATTAAGGAATTAAAATGTGGAATAAAACCATCAGCAGGGCCTGCACCCTCAGGGACTCTTAAGTCCAACGCAGTCTTGGGGAGAAATGTCCGCGATACAGAACATCGTGTTTTAACGGCGTGGAATCAAATTTTGACACCACGCCACGGTCACAGTGTGACGAAAAATCATTGTTTATTGCAGCAGTAGAACAGGTTTAGTGTTTGGCGTCTAGGCTCCAACTAAGTCACTCCCCCATATTAATACACAGGAATGATGAGAGTGATGTAGCAAATACTTGTAACCCCCCCATCGGAGCCTACAGGTGGATGTGGGGTGGTGGAGGGCTGAAGCAACTGGTAGCAATACTGCAGCAGCAGTATTGTGAGCAAAGGTGATGATGGGAAATTTCTCGCTTAAATAGACCACCTGATAAGGTGGGTGCGTATAATAGATGGTTGAGGAGAGTGAGGTCTGTCACATGATGTATGTCACATGATTGGAGCAGCAAGCTCCAGTTGTGCTGCCTGAACTAACTCGCAGGCGTCGCTCCTTTGGGAATGAAAATAGTAATCTTCTGTTGTACCTTGGCGTCATCAGGTGTTTTGGCCTTGTAATTGCATTAACATTAGAAGCAGAACCTGAGGCTGATTCAATGTAGTAACCACCTTTTAGTTTTAAGCTCAGAGCCAGAAGAACAGAAGACATGAAACTTTCCAAATACCTATGTCCTGACCTTTACATGACATTACATCTAAAATCCATTTATGTGCAAAATAATCGTAATGTTTACAGTTGCATACAATTTAGTGTGAATTTTCTGTGATTTCATAGAAAAAAAAACTTCCATCCCTGAGAAAACAGAATAATTTCCTTGCAGACAATGAAGAAATGTATCCAGTTATACCATGAATTAAACATGACTTGTCTCAGTCTTTGGCATGAATCAACACTAGCATATGGTTAATTACAGCAGTTGACAGTCAAACAGAACAAACATCAGAAAGACAAACAGCTCACAGCCCACATTGCAGCATGGCTCCCTGCTCCAATACCACAGGTGTTCCTCCGTCTTTTTTTAGTCTTCCATTATTTCCCGATTCATTTTATGTCGAGCCAATGCCCACATTCTGAGTTTTAATGAGCTTCAGAGCATCACGTAGCTAAAGGTAAGGAGCTAAATGTCCACGTGGGAGAAAAATACAGGTCTACTTTATTGCTTTAACATTTATTCACTTTACATATCTGTTTCTTCCTATTCATCATATGATATCACAAGATGAGGAATCATGTTCTGATCAATATTGTCTAAATCATTTGTACAGATATATTGGAAAATTGTTGTTTTGGACTATATTTTTTATGACGTTGACCTTTGACCACTCACACTCCCAAGTGATATTTCCTTGTTATGTGAAAATCAGTCCATGTGTCATTTCTTACATACACACACAGACACTTAGGCATTGATGCAGGGGCAAACACTACAGCCCTCCTCCGTAGCATCATGTTAATTGTTCAACCCATATGTGAATCTATCAAACCACAGTTCTATTGAAGCTGCATTAACAAAGATTTTTTGAGAATTAAATAATTTTTATTTTAATTTGTATATTTTTTATATCTGATCGTTGCTTATTAAGAAATATATACTTCATGTTTTTGATAAATACTCATATTATATTTAAATATAAAGAATGTATACAAAAACTGATCTCTAATCTACATTCAAGAAGAATCAGGACAGGGATGTAGTGCGAGAGACTGTATAAACAGCATCTCCTCTGTGCTCTGAAGCTCACTGTCATTTCATTAACCATTTACCAATCCCCTGAATTTCGGATAAACAAAATTGATGGTGCTGATCCACAGGATTGAGGCTGTTGTCAATCCAAGATTTTTTTTAAAAGGCACTAGCTATAAATAAAGATGTTTGCTCCTGCAATGTCAGCTATCAATAATGTCAGTTGTCAGAATACTCCGCTGTGCTCCGTAAAACACTGACAGCGTTGCGAGCGGGTGACCAGCTGAGCCACAAAATAGATAAAAACGGGCGGCCAGCGGTTTCACTTTATTACTTCGTATGACAGGGAGGAGTTCAGCCGTTTTCTGTGTCTATTCCTTTACCCTTTTGCATGTGAACCACATATGTAGAGCATGCATTTCTCTCACGATAAGGTCAGATGAGTTAAGACGTTCCTCAGAATATGACAGAAAACTAGCAGATTTCACTGTTATTAAGCTGTATAACATGTCTAAGGTGCTTTACTAGTACTATAACAGACCTGAAGTGGGCACTGTAAGTCGTATAATGTAGGATAAAGGAACAGAACTAGACATGAAGATAAATGTTGGAAGATACAAATGTGGTCAAAACAATCCACAAATCTAATTCTGATAATATCTGCACTTACGGACGGAGACTGGAGTCTGGGATGTGCAGCCTTTAAAGTGACTCCTGCACAGATCAGAAACATTCACTTTTAGGAGATATCACAATGTCCAGCATCATTCTATATATGATTAAAACCTGATACTAGTTTGCATTGGGCAAAAAAACTAAGTGATTAAAAGATAGAACTGGAGTTGAGTGAAGTCAAGTAAAGTAACACATTAATTCAAATATTTAACCCTAACCCTATTTTTAAGTTTTAGAGAATATAACATTAATGAGAATGGTACTCAGTAGGGTGCATATGACCACCAAGGCAACCCCCTTAAGAAACCACATGTGAATGAACTAGCTCTGGATTCCTTATTGGAGCTGCACTAATTGACCACACTCATATGTGGCTCCTGCCACATAATTTTTCAACAAGATCCATGAAATGTTAGGGTTAGGGTTATTTCTCTTAGAAATCAATTAAAACGTTGTAAAATGCTGGCCGTCTAACTGAATTACATAATCTTGTGAGGGCACACCATTGTCTAATGTACGTTTACTCCTGCTTGTGTGTGTTTCATCATTTAATGGTAAACTTGTGGAAATTTAAAGATATACAGAGCTGTATGAGCCACTGTCCTGTTGGCTGAAGCAGAGAGACTCTGTATCTGCTTCTCAGATAAGAGAGCAACAACACTTATAAAACCCAGAGACACCTTCTGCTCCTAGAGTTTTGTGATGAAAGTAATTATTGAAACATTATGAGAAACAACTGTTCACCAGAAATCATAATTTTAATGAATTCATTTTCCTGATTCTGATGCCAAGGATGGGTAGGTGCATTGGAAAGGTTTTGCCAACTTCCAGCTACACCAGCTGGAGTGAGATTCCGATTCAATAAAAATGCAAATTCAATACAGACTCCATTCTTTGTTAGAAAACATTCCTATGAAAATGATTGACTCCGGAATATTGTTACAGTTCTGTTCTGTTATCTTGGGGCAATTATTCCCAAAGCTTTAAACCAACAATCTGCTTTATTTAAATGCTGTGATTATCACAGATGAAATAAAACCATCCATAAAAAGAACCTGGACCAAAAATATTAAATCCAGCCAAAACAAATCTCTGGAGGGACAAAAAAACAAACACCAGAATTACTGAGAGAAAAAATCCTGAGAGTCTATGTGGAGCAAGTTCCTTTTTGCAAAGCACGATAACAAATCAAATTAATAATATACGTCACACCGAATATGTGGACTGTGGTGTTTCAATTTAGGATTTTTCACATGATAACGTGTAATACTAGTTTAATCAAATACAGTAAATTAAAATACAATAAAAATGTATTTCCATTGTTTCAGTCTGCGAATCTCACCCGCCTCTTAAGAGGTTAAATTCTGATGATTCCTGAGGTTAATATATGGTAAAATGCTGCAGCACCTTGGTTTTCTGTATTATGATTATATTGTGCACTACCCTGAAGAGGTCCTGGTAGGCAGTAGTAAAAGGTCTATTTAGATCATTGACTAAAGTAAATACAGCAATACCACTCAAAAACACAAAAAAATACTTCGTCACCAGTGAAAGATGTAAAAAATTGAGATGAAATATCTGGAACATTACACAGTTCAGGCCCTTCCTGTTTCCTACCAAAATGTAATGTTTTCCTTTCTTTTTGAGACTGCCAATGACTGTGACATAAACCAAGTGGTTGTTATTGTATTAATGACAGTAGCCGAATGATTTATTCCTACTAAACACAGAGCAATTTTGTTGCAATGAGAGCATCAGCTGCAGGAGGAGGAGATCGGAGGGGTGGTTTGGAGCTTGTTGCCAGGGATGGAGTGTATGCATAGGCTAATCACTCTCACCCCTGTATCAGCAAAAGCATGCTGAGGCCACCAGGCCGGTCACAGAGACCCTCCCCGTCCGCCAAGCCGCGTATCACCGACAAGGGGACCCACTGGTAGCAGTAACACAGATAGTACAGGCAAAGTCAATGCAAAGGCACGGACAGATGACAGTCTGACGTTATTAGCTTGACCTCCTCGACTGAAACTGTTTGGAATTTTGCATTATGTAAGATCACAAAGCCAGTCAGCGTTGACAAAGAAACTCAAGTCAGGACAGACCCTGGCACAGATTCAAGCCACCAGGTACACAAACAGTGGTCAGCTTCAGGTGATGCAGGAAGCATCAGTCATCCAGATACAGCTCCTCCATGTAGTAATTTCCGCAGGTCCTCCTCTTCACTTTTTCCAGAGGACAAAGACCAAATATGCTTACGGCCAAACTAACCCGATCATTGCTATTAGTTTGTGAATTCAGCATAATACATAAGTTTGGTTTTCATGCTCTCGCCCCCTTCCCTTGTTTGTCCTCTTTTTCTTTGCTACTGTTAATATGGGTTTTTGATTCTTGGCAGCTCACCTGCACACCTGAGGTTCTAGAAGCCTGCACCAGAAACACAGGTTCATCCCATCGGACGATTCAGTGACCAACAGGGGTAGGAAAGCTAAGGTTGCTCTCCGTCTAAAAAATGATGGATCCAAAACACTTCTTATGATGGATTTCTAACACTGTCACACATAACATGCAATATGTCTACCTGTCAATCAATATCTCCATCCTTCCTTCAAAGTGACTGCATGGGAGAACTGTAAGTCCGGGGATGGCACAGCGGCATGCAGAACAAAGAGTGTGGGGGGGGGGGGGGGGGGGGGGTTCAGTTTACCTTCACAGCTGATGAAGCTTGGATTTCAAAATACACCTCGGCTGTATCTGGTCCCCACACTGAAATCAATCCTGCTTCTATCAGTGTGTGTGTGTATGTGTTATTAACCTTCCAGTAGCAGCATTGATGGATTCGGTTCAAAGGAACTAATCCGCAGGGAGTGAGCAACAACCTACTGGAATTCTGCCCAAACGCAAAATTCAAAAAAATGTGTGAAACAAAGATACAGAGGCTGAAGGAGTGTGTGTAGTACTCCTCTATTCATGGCTGACCAATTGCAGGGCATTTATGTAATTAGTTTGTCCGACAAGAGAAGTTGTTGCACAACCTCTACAGTATACAGCCATATTGGCAATCTTTACTTGTCTGGCATCACTTTTTG
The DNA here is from genome assembly GCF_949316205.1 of Platichthys flesus. Classification (NCBI taxonomy): domain Eukaryota; kingdom Metazoa; phylum Chordata; class Actinopteri; order Pleuronectiformes; family Pleuronectidae; genus Platichthys; species Platichthys flesus. Next base: position 4,183,457 of record NC_084958.1, on the reverse strand, counting down.
AGCAGCTGTGTTTGTAAATTTACAATTTGGTCAATGTCCTCCAATTTAAGGAAGTTACAGTAGAAGCATCTACTCTACTTAAGTGTGAATTACCATCAGACTGGATCCTAACCAGCTCCTGGCTTCTGTTCTGTATCAGATGGTGATAATCATCGTCATCTGCATTAAGACAAAATAGGATAATTTTTGGAGTAAGTAAATTTTTTTTTACTTAAGGTGTCTATTCAAACTAATTACTCTAACAGTTATGTGGGGCACAGGGGTGGTTAATTACTTTATGTTCATTGATGTTCTTGCTTGAAAGTAGCCTAACCGCCTCCAAATTGAGACAAAAGAACAAATTGGCCAGTGTTCATTATGAATTGATTACATCTGTACAGCACCATTAAGAGAACAGAGCCTGTCCCATTCCAGATATACTCCCTTCTCTCCAAGCAATACCCAGACCAGTGGCTAATTTTAATGTCTATGATCAGAGACACTTATTGGGGAAACAAGGTGATTTAGGTACACATGCTTTAGGTTTTACTATCAAATAAGATGCAAACACTGACATGTAACACATAGAGTGACAGCAATTCTAGCCTTTAATGGAAGTGTTTTTGGAATGGTTGACGCCAGGTCGGAAGGGAAGAAGTTAAGTTTGGTTGCTGTGTTAGACATCTTATGACTTGGCGGAGATAATTGCTCATGTTACTCTGTAACATTTGTATATTCCACCCTCTGGTCTCCTTGGTGCATCAAGTCTGCAATAAACTCATCTGCGGAGGACATCAGCCGCTGCCTGAGTTCTCCTTCCACCTGCACTCATAAAACTTTCATCAGCGTTATGTGACATTTCAATGTTTATATAATTAGCTTATTTGTTAAAACGTGTGCTCCCGTTTCTCTCAGAGCAAATTCTATTATATTGCTAAATCTTTAAACTCCACTAGATCTACACAAGTCACTGAACCCCGAATTTTGTGTGTTTGGTTTATTACCTGCCTCTGATCAAAAGTGGACACAAATCTCATATATTGGAAGTTGAATTCTCGGCTAACAGTTTCAGCATTGAGATTTGTTTACTGTGACCATTGTTTTCAAATGTGAACTGGGATCATGCCTTAGGTGCCAGAGTAGATCTAAAAACTTAGATGAACAAAACATACATGAAAGTCCAGCTTTTTTTTACCTGAAGAATTTTCATGGTCTGCTGTTTGACATTCATTGCCATCATTGGTAACCAAATCTTAAAACCTTTCCAGCTGTGATTAACACCGGGATTTTATTTTTGAGGTCATCCATAGGTAAGTACTTTAATCCCCTCAATTTCCCATTCGGAAGCCTTAATGTTCGTTCAATCTAAACTCTTGGTGGAGTGTGTTGAATTACCTTTGTCTCAGAGGTAAGTATCCATTAACTGTTTTAAGTGACTATGCAATATCTCCAAGCAGGTAATAGTCACTTCCTTTTACATCCTGGATTGGTAAAAACATCCACCAATGGACACATCCAGGAACATCATCTCTGCTCTCGACAGAGCCTGGAGTTGAATATTTGCTTGTCATTTGCTAACTTTTGTGGATGCTGGGTTCACACCATCGATGGCTCAAAAGGCTACAGAGACAATATGTTCATTCTTCAGTATTCAGTAGTATACACAGGAGCTTTCAAATGCAGGGTTTTTTTTAATGTCAAACTAAACAGCAATACCCATAAAACTCTCTTGGTTTATGATCAACCAAATGGAACACAGCCATTTATTTGAAGGTTAGCTTTACCAGGAAATGACCATGTGTCTCATTTCCACACTCCATGACTCTTTAAAATAGGCTGGCACAAATCTTGCCATAAAAGCTGTTGTGTGCTCAGTGATGCACATATGGCTATACACACACAATACATTATGGAAAATATAGGTGAGTAAATACTCATCATGAAAAACAATTCTCATTTATTTTACATAAAAGAAAAAACATATTGGTCATTAAAGTCTTTCTGAATATCATTCAGTGGTTAATGTCTTAATGTGTTCTGGTGCATGTTGATTCCCTCGGTAGAATAAGGTTTACATGTACTGTTGTCTATATAGAAATGACATGGGCCTATCCATTTTGTCATTATCAGGTGTAATTTGCAATGTGATTCAGACATGTTTGTATGTTTTTACTATTTAATGTATGTTAAATATTCCAATATATATATACACAACTACAGTGATAAGCTATAATGATGGGCCAAATAATCAAAACATGTAATTACGTACATTGTTAGTAATGTACCTTTTAAAGACCATAATTAGCTCACATAGATCACAACACAGGCTCCTCAAATGTTTGTCTTGTCATCCTGATATATGAGGTAAATGTTGGATCAATGTAATTAGGGACCACAGTGTCCACCTACCCCCTCAATTGACTAGGCTGTTCTCTGCTGTTCTGTAAGGCAAGGACAGTGACTGTAATATCGAGCACATTTTGTAATATTAAGCAGGTATTTAGATTCCTCCAAAATAGTGTTATAGCTTTCGCTAGAGGAACCAGACAAGGCAACAGCAGACCCAGGCTGATCCCTTGTATAACCAGGCTGGTCCATGGCAGGTCCCCAGAACCATGCAGTTCTACAGCAGAACAAGGCAGATAAAAAAAAAATGCAATGTGCACAGAATCTAAGAAATGCATACCAACAGATGGGTGTTAACAATCAGATATATTGGGCTTTTTTCCTCCTCTTACAGCAAAGGTGAAATGTATCAAATAACATTAAATAACTCAAGAACTGTACAAAGTTGTGATGCTTGTACTTTAGTTGATCATTTCCATTTTATGTAACTGTATATCTACACTCCAACACATTTCATAGGGGAATTTTGTACTTTATATCCCCCCCCCCATTGATTTTAAAGCTTTATTTGCTGCTTACTATTAAGGTGATGAACTCCCACAATCAATAGTACAAACGGTAGTGTGTAGTTATAGGGTCACATTTCAGAAGTCAACAAGTTGTTAACAGCTCCACTGAACATTGATTTCTCTTCTGTCTAAGCTTTCCTACATGGCTTCATTACAAGAAATGTTCAAATGATCTTCTCACCAAGAATCAAAGATTAGGGAACACGAGCTCTGTAGCAGATTTATATTATTTCTTTCCTCTGCCATTAATCATCTCACAAGCCCTCATAATTATCTGGTGTTGATTAAACTTCAACTTAGCTGCACCTGCAGCATGCTGCTCACACAATAACGCTTCAATTAATCATCTAATGACGCCATCAGTCAGAGACACCAAACCAGTACTTTTACTTCTAATGCCTAAACTACGTTTTACAACTAATAATCTGCCGAAGTAGGATATTTCAATCTGCTGGACAGATTTCATAATTAAGGTACATTATACATTACAGTATTTCCTCATTATAAAAACAGAACAACTTATCCAATTCAGGATTATGGTCCGCGCCATACACATATTCTGTTGCAAATTAGTTGTATATAAATCTAATTTGTAGAACAATTAGATTTGTGTCTGTGGCCAAAATGAAGAAGACTAAGAAGGAAAGAACAACAAAAGAGAAAGTCAAGTCAATCCCTGAGCCTGAAATAGCAATTTCTGTCATTTCCGGTAATTCAAAATCACTGCAACCCACCTCCTGCACTGGTGTGCTCCAAGTTGATTTTCAACTAATTTAAATCATTAATTAGTTCCTGTCCCAGTTGGAGAGATAACTTTAGTGTTTATTACCACTTACGCAATGACCGTCCTGGTCACATCTTTGAAATACCAAAAGCCATAGGGTTTTTGAAATTTCCATGTTATCCATCAGTGTAACGCTCCTGTCTAGGGTAGGAGTGCAGCATAAAAGTATACAAAAAACTGGTTCCCTTCCCAATCCCCAAAACCAGAATCAACACAATAATAGTTTAATCACAAGATAATTTATTTCTCACACAAAAGTGAAACGTGACCGTAAACTGAAACTTAAATATTACTCAGGGTGAACCCAGACCCAAAAGAAACTCTTTTTTCATAGTAAACTGCTGGATAAATCAAACTGAAATAAACATATAAACCAAAAGACTGATCCTAACTCCCTAAAATACAACAAAACAGGAGAAAAATCATAAAACAACACAGGCAGCTCAACCCTACAAACCTCAGTGCTAACTTTTGAAAGTGAATGACTAAAAACAATATATTGTTGTGCATATGATACATTAAGCATGACACCATCTATTTGTGTGCCTTTAGGCATTCAATACATTTAGTTATCAGAAAATAAGATTGAATATTAAATCTTAAATAATATCAAATATTAACTTTAATTGACTAAAGTTACATCAGGGCAGCACCTTTCAAGGGGTCATTTTATAACAAAGATATGTTGGACTGGACAGCTGTAAATATGTTATTGCACACACCCAGTCTCAAGTAGAATGATATTTGTATTAGAAATCCCAAGTCAGTCTAAGACCAAGATGAGGCCACATAAGATCTGTTAAACAAGCAGTTGTAACAAAAACCCGATTATTTATGCCAAGACCTGGTCAAGCAAATGTAATTATGTTAGTAAAGTTGTTTTTTACACTGTATATTGTATATTCACTCCTTACTATGGAGACATTATAATTGTCTTTTCCACTCTGTGAACCTGGCGTTTACTGTGTGGCACTTGCAGCATTGCCACTGTGCCACAAACCAATAAGTTGCTTAGCTGCGGCCCACATCTTCCAGTATTTGAGGAAGGGAAAGGTGAAGACATTTCTTTGACCATTCAATAGTTTCTTTAGCCATTTTTGTCGACCGTCCACTCCCCAATTAATATGATTCACATCAGTACTTTCCATGTTTCCAGGGTTGCAAATAGGCACATAAAAGGGTTGCTTGGAAGGTAGGTTAAGCTATTTTGCCATGATTAATCAGGAAAACAGCACTGTGTAGTGTGATTTTAATCAAATTACAGAAAAGAGTGTAAGCCTTCTCTACCTATAAAATAATTGTTACTGACTACTGTCTTGGTATCTGTCTTCTTTTTATCTTAATTCAGTGGAATATATTTTTTCTATGAAAAGACAAATGAATCATGAAGGAATTACACCAGTTTGCCAACATTTTAATCATCTCTCATTCGGTGTCTCTGTTCGACATGGAGTTGCCACGGATACTTAATAGCTTGTTCACCGAATGTCAGATCTGGTGTCTGACACTAAAGTTTGTGTTGGTGCATTTAAAGAGGAAACTGTTGTTGTCTGTTGATGAGGAACAGAAATGTTTGTTTTGTGAGCATGAGTAGACAATTATTTCTGCTTAATAATGGAACTTGTTCCAAGAAGCTCAGGAAGGTTTATATAAAAAGGTAAACAAATATCAATAAGAAAATTCGCAACCCACATTGAGTCAAATTCTCTCAAAACGCCTGCACAGTTCACAAGTTTTGTGGCCAAATGGCAGAAGAATCTCCAACATGTTGCTCACACCCACTTAAGATAACTTCCCAGGGGCCCTTGCTGTTCAGTCGACCGCTGAAGCTTCCAAAGTTGAGCTGGTGTCCTTCAGGCCCACTTAATCCATCTCTACCAAAAATAGGTTTTAAACTCTTTCTTCACACCTGTCCACATGAAGAACAGCCTTATGGGAGCAAAGTCACATTTCTCGAGGGAGCTTGCTGCAGGTAAGGCTGCAGCAAGCTCTCCACATCATGGGGGATGGGGAATGGATCTGTTAAGTGACATCTAACACAATATAGTCAAACCGATCTGTGTGCTATTTAAAGTCAGTGGAAGTGTAACATCTCCCCCCTTTGGTAGAAATGTTTTTCCCTGGCTGAGACACATTTAGCAGTGGAAGGTTTCATACCCAGTCCACATTGCCTGCATAAGCGGCGTGTGATGGCTGTGCTGTCTGTTGTTTAATGGTAATTTACCCAATAACAACTTAGTTTATGCTTAAAGCAGACATTTCCATCTAGCAAACAGCTTGATATGAAGTTTATGCATATAGCATTTGCACCCACACCATTTTGCAGGAGCTGGTCCTGCGGAAAAATTGCCTTCGACTTTAACTCAGTAATGACCTTTGCTGCACTCTGTTTGAACTCTATTTGCCCTCTGTTCCAGGAACCCAGCTAACTAACAAGCGCACTTTATCAAACATAACACTTTTTCCTCTGCGACACAGAACAGTTGCAGCCTATAGATCACACCGATACAGACTGTTTGCTCCAGACACATAACGATACATTCAGCCACCACATGTTTGTGGTCAGGTTGTAACACATACATGGACACTTTAATACGCACACAGACACCTTTCATCTCACTCACAGCATCCACCTTACCTGTGTGATCCTTTCTGCAGATAGTTTAAATAAAACTCTCTCTTAGACCGAAATCATTTTTTATTGACGAAATTCCACCACAGTTGTCTGTTGTCCACATGGGTAGCGTTTCTGCTAAGAGTTGGAAATGTTTGAAAAATATATGTTCTGACAAATTCAACAGATATTGAACCTGAGTTGAAAGATTATTTTCAACGGTAAAACACAGGCATTAAACAGACAAAATAGATGAGACCATGGCATTGTGGTCACGCTGACCTGATAACATGAAAAGCAAGACCTGTGTTGCACAAGCACCGCTCACGCATCCGGGGGGATGGGCTTAAGACGGTTCGGAACAGAGGGTGGCTTTAAAATAAATGTGATTGTAAAACATCAGGCATATCATTTTGCTTCTAGCTACAAAAATATATATATTTTACCAGGTTTTCTCACTGAAATGCTAGTTTTATAAACATGTATTTACCAAATTAAACTTTCATTTTATATTATGTATCAGATGTTTCCATTGTTTAATGTTTAGTCTGTTTTATTGACACCCCATATCTGATTCCTGAAGTGACTTTATCCCCATCTTTGTAATACAGGAAAGAGGTGCACAATGGACAATGCTTTTTTCATGTTAAAAGCCTAACTATTTTTAAATACTCACTGACAACCTTTTTTTGGGCAGAGAGCCACATGCTGGCTATTCACTATTCAAGTGTCTTTTCTTTCTTCTCCAAAATGGAATATGTGCCTGTGATTTTTAGGTTGTTTTCATTCATCACTTTGTCATCACTCATTTTCTCCCTGGTAGCCTGAGATGTAAAGGTGCTGGTGTGTGAGTGAAGAAGAGGTAAGTCGGAAAGCTTTATCTTTTGAGCTGGTCTCATTTTTTCAATTTGTTTCTGTTTTACCTCTTTCTAGCAGTAAATAAAACCTCCTAGGATGAAACTGTGTCACAGTTTTTTAACGAAAGCAAAGTCAAAGGTCAAAGTCGCAAAACTGCAAATGAGTTTGGATGGAAGCGCACTTGAATGTCCTTGTCCTACATCTCAAACTCCTTCCTCCAGTGTGTGTGTGTGTGTGTGTGTGTGTGTGTGTGTGTCTGTCTGCCACTAATACAGTAGAACAAACTACATACATCCAACAGTTGACATTCAGTAGTCCTTTCAGACACGCTTGTGATGCACACTCTGCAGCGTCTCCGGCTCAGGCCTCAGTCCAGCAGCTCTGAACTGTGTCCGCTGAGATTCTGAGAATGCAGGGGCCCTTTCCTTCCATGTGGAGTTCCCTTAACTCCCTCTGCCTCCCCATCAACAACATATCCAACCATACTATCCACAAATAACGTATCAAATATTGTCTGTGGCTAATAATTTAACTTCTGTGAAAGACTTCCCATGAGCTACCACAAATATAAAAAAAAACGTTTCAGACATCACTAGTATTACTGCAGTGTAGCTAAGGATCAACTCTTGAGGTAACTTAACCTGTGACCCAGAGGTGCTGGAGGATCCAGGAATGGACGCGTCTGTTCACTGGTAGGGATCTGACTTTGGTACGTTTATGTCATTACTTATCATTAAGATTATTTGCTCAAATATTTAATCAAAGCCAATTAACCACAAATTTGAGATCAGTGAATCCCTCAGTGCATCCCCGGACCTGCCGACCATCATCAGCTCAAAAGTAGAGAACCCTGTTGCCGCCTGTGGGATGGTATGCAAACATCAGGTAAGGTAGCCACTTGTACCAGTCTTTGACATTTGCAGAGAGGAACTTCTTAATCATTGTCTTCAGAGTCAGTTGAATCGCTCAACCAGGCCATCAGTCAGCGGATGGTAGGGGGGAGCTGAATACTTCTAATCCCTAGCAACCTCTACAACCGCTTAAGTGTTAGATAAGAAATTAGTGCCTCGATCTGTCAAAACTTCTGAAGGAACCCCCATTCTAGAAATTAGCTGTCGGAGTACATAGGCTATCCATCTAGATGTTGTGTCTCTCACTGAATCATCCAGTAACTCCAGCAGTAACTGGACTGTTCTATGTTTACGTTTGAAGACGTGGTCGCCATTTTCTTAAATTTGAGAAGATTTGGCTGCAACACTGATTACCCCTGAAAAATGTTTGTGGACTCAAACACTTCACCTAGTGGTGAGTAGATAGAATCAATTTCCATTTTTCCAGGGACCTATCCCTTTTAACACTGTAGAGACCTCAGAGAGAACTGCGAGTGAGGAATCCCTCAATCAGGACAGAATCATGGGCCCCGCAAGAGGAATCCTTATGATCAGGACTATCCCCTGACTCATCATCTGGTGCCAGCATAGGTCCAAATAAACCATCTATCCACTGAAATACACTCAGTTTATTAGGTACACCTCAGAACCTTGTACATGCAATAAATTCTCCCTTCATGAGGTTTAATTTCTGATTGAAGCTATTTCAGAAAGATGCTCAAATGTACAATAATTTGGAGGATGTATTTTGTGATGTTGTTGCATTATGCAGTGAGGTGTTTCTGTTATTTAGCCTGACTTCATTGATCAAATCGGGTGGACACAACAGCATCCATCACAACTGCAGCCAATGACAATAACGTTGACTCAACACATCTTTAAAGTGGTTTCAATGAAAACTGAACATTACAGCCACCATGAAGGTAGATTTTATTTCGAGACTGTGTAGCATAAGGAAAAAAAGAGGCAAATCTAACACAGCAGGTCAAGGGGTTGAGATTCTCCCACTGTGCCATGCTGCAATATTTTTTTAATGTGTTCGTGCTTGGGTGGTTTAACATGCCTATGATCATGTGTTTGTTTTAAAGTACTGAAGTAAAAGCCCTGACTTTTCCTTTAGTGACACCATTTGGTTTATATTTTTCGTTCCGTGTAATGCGCACAACTCTTTTGATATTTTGCCAAATTTAGTATAGCTCTGCATGAGCTCTTCTAAGTAAAAGTGAAATTCTCTGTCTGACATTTCCTTCACTGCCATCAACATTAAATACTTTGGTTTCTGACCAAATACCTGCAGAAGTATGGACATTCACAGAAGTCTCTGCTGTTTTTTATGATTTTCCTCCATGCTGAGACCGTTTACACTTCTACAAACCAGCTCTTAAAAAAAACTGTACTCAGCTGCTGCCATCGACACTGTCCTTGAAGAAAGCCACAGAGACCAACTGGGAGCTTCAGGGCTCACCACATTCTTTCACGTACCATAGTCAGACAGTCTACGTGCTTGTTAGCCTCTAGATATTGTTCCTGTTTTCAGTTTTTCTGCCGCCTGCTTAGATCAGTTGTTTTGCAATTTAACTGAATTATCTTCATGTTACTTTCTTCTCATACGATACAACATACATGTAAGTAGGTAAAGGTTTGTTCATTTACTGAAAAAATATGCATGCAGCATAAAAACAATTACACAGCTTCATATAATCTAATTGATGAAAATGTGGCCTGCACTGGTCACCTGGAATGTGAGCAGCACTCATTACAAAAAATAAGGGGTGTACATATATATATATATATATTCATTTATATGTGTACACATGTATAGGGATTTGCACATAGTAAATACAGAGGGTGACAATTTTCCCATTCTGGGTATTGCTCCAACCGTTAAAAAACCCAAAATGTGAATCATGTCTTTAGAAGAAGAAGAAACCAATACAACTGGATCAACGGTAAACAAGACATGACCCTTGATTCAGACCATGGTCCGGACTTGTTTAGTTAGAAGCTGGTTAGTCCCCCTGGTCAGCAGTTGTTAGAATCATGTGCGTCATGATGTGAATCGATGTTGATTATCCTGATAAGAGTTGTCAGGGCAGCACTGCAAGTGTCTGATAAGTGGTGTCGTAGGCCTGCCCCCCTGTTGACAGATGTACACATGTACACATTTTGATGTCTCCTGTACTTCAGGTGTAGTTGTACTGTTGAGTGATGACCTGGGGACTTGACCTACTGTGCTGGGTCATGTACTTCTTACAGTTGTGAGCCGAGTATTTAAGATGGACACGCCTCTATCTCTGTGTCCCTGGGCTTTAAAAACACAGGAATGTGGTATTTGAAGGAGATCCTTGAGAGATTCTCAGATGCTTCAGCCACGTACGGAATGACAATATTGTTAAGGTTTTTTCTTGTCTTTCTCTGCCCGTCATTGAGTTGTTCAAGATATTGTTATTGTTTTGACAAAGCCTGGTTTTAGGAGTCTTAAGCTTTTCAGGCTTCCTGGAGGTTATTGTGTCCTTTTTATCCTCTATCCAGTGCTCTCAGCCTTATGATCTTATTCTGATAACCCACTGCTTAATTTATGAACGTGTCAGAGTCAAATAGTGTAGTCATCATTGTGTGTTTGTTTCCTATATAGGTAATTCCCATAACCCTTTGAGGCAGGGTGAGATGAAGTGCTATTCCCCTCGTTAGCAAAGTGACCAATATGCATCCCTGTTGTTAAACTGCCAACCCTGCTCCTAAAGTATCCTGTGAGCAACATGTAAAAACACTGCCTGGATGAACTACATCAAGGAAATAAAATGACAATTCCAGCAGGGAGAGAAGGAAAGTGACAATAAAATAGAGTTGTAGAATAAGAAATGTCGCAGTTATTGTGTCTTGCAACAATGACGTGTGCATGGATGTGTGTGTTGATTTGTGGTGTGGACGCAGGGGAAGGTGCTTCCATCAAGCCATCACCTACTGTTTATTATTGAATTTGAAGTTATTGCTAATCTACGATCCGCATGTTAACACTGTGTTGGGGGCAAGTTGCCCGGTGAACATTAGCATCCCACACAAAGCACCGCTGAGCATACAAGTGTTGATCAGGAGGAATCAGTCCAGGTGAGAAGTGATCTCACTGACGACGTGACATCCATCATTTCACAAACACATCCTAATTTTGGCACTCTGCCTTAACTCATCATCACTGTCTGCCCATTATGTTGAACCCGAATACTTCACCAGCATTTTGAGTGGACCGGAGAGGCTGGAGGACGAGGCATTTGGGAGAAAAAGAGATGAGCAATGAGTTTTGCACGTTTATAGCCCATAACATTATGGCAGTTGACACTGAGAATAGGGTAACGGTAAATGCAGTGACTTTTATTTCTTAACCAATCATCTCAAATGGACAGCAACTGATGGAGAAGAGCAATAACCCTGTAGTGCACACCTACTTAACTTTGGGAGATAGAAGAGATGAGGAATGTAAAGAAGAGTATCTCGGTGTAGATTAAATTAATGACAGACTCAATCAACGTGCCCGAGCAGCATTTGGTACTGATCAAAGCTTCCAGTGCAGCGTTCTCCCAACCAATGCAGATGCAGAGAAAACAATTTCCATGTGTGTATGAGCATATCTTCATCCATAGTACAAGAGAATTATATGACTGTAATGTAGGTTATAATGAAGGATCAACACGTTCCTTAAAATACATATACATTTAGATGATGCCATTTATATGAAGTTTGGATGAATAATGAAAAAGGTTTTATTTGTAGTGATGATCCCAAAGAGAATTATCACCCAACTCTACTGTTTACTTGCTGTTTATTGCTTTTGTTCAGTCTCACTATGGACTCCAGCCTGTTTCCAGCCACAGCAGGCTGTTTGTTTCTGCTTTGACACATTCATGACTGTCCTATAGCACCAAAAGGGGAGGCAGCTACTGTGAGGTAACAACAGTGGCATTGGCAGGGATACAAAAGGAAACTTGACAGATAACTTGTTTTTCAAATTTCCCTGATCACCACAATGCTCTGCGTTGAAACCAAAAACAACAAAAGACACTTCATTATTTATTTTTAGCCGTACTATATATTGAACACAAGCTACACATTGCAGGCTCTAACATAGATTTAGGCCTGTGCTGATGGACGGTTGGGTTTTTGAGTCCAAAAAACACTTCTGGAATCCCAGAAGGAAACTTTGTAGCAGCCGAATCCGATAAAATTGTAATAAAACAACAGAAAAAACACAACCTGCCTCCATACTGCTCCTGAGGTTTAATCTAAGTTGCAGGAAGCCTCGATTTTCATATTCAACTCAAAATGGCATCATACAAACCTTTTGAGGTGCGTTTCCGGACCCTCAGGCACGGCATCATGTGGCTACCTCAGCTAGCATCGCCACTTCCGGTAGTAGATAAACGATAAACCCTTTTTCATTTTAATTGACTCTTCCTCATTAGTGTTTCTTTAAGACTCTCCTGATGGAAATTGAGAAACAGCTGAGACGCACAGACCTGACATAACACCAGTCGGTCTTGCTTCATTTAACTATTTAAAATGCAAAGCTGAAAGTTTGCTTGAAGAAATTATTTTGATTAATAGAGTGGAAAACACTACAACACTTTCTTACAGTGAACTTTCAGTGACTGCATATTCATTATAACTGACCGTTGTGTTTACTGTCATTCAGCAGCCCCAGTGGACATGAAAGCAGCGTTTCATTCTAGCATTGGGTGACTCGTGGAGGACAGACTGCCATCTTACATTACAAGACACAATGTAAAATCCCAATAGGTACTGATAGCAGGGTCTCTAGCAACAAATAGCACATATACCAGACACATTTATGTCTTACGTACTTAACTTTGTCCGTTTGATGAAAATGCATAAATGACCACTGGCGATACAGAGTGCTCGAATATAATTGCATGAATAAGGGGATATTATAATGATCTCTATTCCTCAGGCGTCTATTAAGACATCCATGAAGCTCAGAAATCAATGTGCTTTCACATCTTTGCCTCAGACTTCACCTTCTATTAACCAGTTGCCATGGTGATCAAAACTCGATTGAAAATGGCCCTTTTTATTCACTATGTATGAGCTTCAGTCAGTGTAAACAACAGTCAACTGAACCGACCTAGACGACTCCGAAACCTTAAAGGAACAACAAGTTGGAACAAAGTAACTCAACCCCAAGTCCAGAGTTTCTGGCAGGTCAGGTAACCGTCCCCTCAGAAACAATACAAGCTTGGAGGAATGTCTTTCAGTGTCTGTGCTGCTGTGAACTGCATTTCACCTGTTGACCTGCAGGTGCAACTTAAATCACCAGGATGGGCACCTGGGTGCAAATTCCCCCGAGTGCTGGCACCCCGCTAATACCCACCTGTAGTTCTGGTAATTATTCTGTCTTACTTGTTTTTCTCTGCCCAAAAATTGTTCATGCAACAAAATAATAACTGAAAAATGGTTTGAATTTGCAACCCATATTTTTAGACACAATAAAAGGCATTTATTGACCCGAAAGTGTCCCTGGCAAGCATTTTTTACGCACACCTTGTTTGGGGAGAGTTGGAATGGAGGATGGGTTTCTGTCTGCTTTTTTTTCTGTGTGGCATTGTTCAGTCGCCCTTAGACTGAACAATGGGAGGTTTGAAGTTGACGAAGCCAGACAAAGTTGGAGTTCAGTCAGACAACTCACGTTCGAACATTTATTGCAGCATTACAACAGATTTAGTGTTTGGCGTCTAGGCTCCAACTTAATCACTCCCCCATATGATTGACAAATTAACAAATCAAACTAACACTTCTTAAACAAGAAGAAGTGAAGTTAAGAATTCAGTTTCTGGAAAAGCAGTTAAAAGACTGACATGTATACTGCATAGTTTAACACTGTTTGTTTAATAAATCACATTGTTTTTCCTTCATAATTCCTTGTTAATTGGAGTTTGTAATGTCACTTACACGCAGTAGTGTAATGTTTATTCTGTGTTGCACTTCTGACGTCGATTTGTTAAAGCATTGCAGTGAACAGCGTGCATGTTTGCAGAAAAAAAAAAAGGAACGTGAAAAGGAAATAAACATTGATCAAACAGCAGTGAAGCTTAGTTGTATTAAACAAAGAACTTTGGGAGCAGTTACACTTCAACTGTTCAAATCTTAACATGTAATCTCCCTCAAATCCACCTCTGAGGTGGGATCAGGGTGATCCTGACTTTTAGGATCAAACTGATCCAGATTTCCCACTTAAGTTTTGAAATACACAACAGCAGCTTTTAATCCGGATCAAAAGCAGGATTGGATTGCCAAATCTGAATCTGAATCTTCAGGATCAGATTTGCTTTGAAATACCCGTTTTTAGGATCTGATCAGGATTTAATCCAATCCAGGTGGATTAATCCTGTAGGATCATTTTGAAATACCGGCCCATGATGACAATGCTAAAAAGTCTTGTTGAATAGATTTAGTTAGAACAGGAGGTAAACTGACTAGAGCTTCGGTGTACCACATTACCCAACATCTTAGATTACCCAAATCCAACCTGCATTACTCCAATTTAATGTGAGCCATCGTTAATGCAACAGATCATTGTGTTACTGATTTAATATAGTGCAGGGTGAAAAGCTTTGGTTGTAAGCTATGGATTACAATTAACATCACTGCAAACATTAAATGAAGCTGCTCAAGATAAGATGGATGGACATTTCAGATTTTAATCTTATATATATATATATACACTTAAAGTTGACTCGGAGAAACATTCACACAAGCACACACACAAACACACAGCATGACTTCATAGAAATATTAAACTTGTTTTTCTGAATTGCTAAAATTTGTCTTTGTATTTTAGTCATTAATCACCACTCTAGGTACAATCCTGAAGTGACAACAAAATAGGATTGACTATGAGTAGCTGGGGCCCCAGGCTGAGTTGGCTATTTTAAAATGCTCCTATCAGCACAGAGACAGATGTAACAGTATATGTAATGTGTGAGTAACTGCTATCACTTAAACCAGGGTGTGGGATGTAATAAACATCATTGGCATTGGGTTGTCTGTCTGTAGTCCACATTTCGAAGTGCCCTTGGGAAAGATACTGAATCCCAAATTGCCCCTGATGGCTGTTCCGACACTGTATAAATGTTGTGTGGTAGAATAAGCGCAACCTGTGTGAATGAATAGGTAAATGTCACTTAAAGGTTCAGTGTGTAGAATTTAGTGATATCTAGTGGTTCAGTTGCATGATGCAGCTGAATACCCCTCACCTCACCCTCCCCTCCCATACATGAAAGAGAACCTGTGGTAGCCTTAAGTTGTCATAACAACTCAAATGTGTCAAGTTTGTCCAATTTGGACTACTGCAAAAAAAACATGGCAGCCTCCCGGGAGAAGATTAAATCCTTATGTAAATATAAAGTATTTGAATATAAAGAGACCATTCTAGGGTAAAGTACAATTTACATGATTACACCCTGTGAAAACCAATAGATCCCTTTTCATCTAAAGTAAAATTAATTATAGTATAGTGTAAATATTTACTGTGAATTTCAAATGCATTGGCTGAAATAAAAAAAAATGAAACCGTTTTTCAGTAGACAAAGTCCTCATTAAAAATAACAGCCTTGACATAATGAAGCAGTCATATGCTAGATTGTGTGTTGCCAATGCTTTGTTCAGTTTTGAAAATAGACCAACAATGGTCTCAAAGCATTTGCTTCTATTATGTGATTAGGGCTCCTTTTAAACTGTGACAAATCTGAAGTAAGACAAGGAGGGAATCAATCCGCACATGCCAACAGACACGTTAACACACTAGCCAGCATCAAAGTACACATGAGCAAGTAAACAATGCACTCTTCCATCCCATAGGGGCTAATTAGCCATCGATGTACATTAATCCATATGGACTGACAGTAACACAACACACCAACACTATTGGATGCCAGATACAGGCCAATATTCATTGCAGCACCAGCCATCAATCAGTATTTTTGCTATTTACTTTTGTATTGTGCACTGCAGTGTAATCAGTGGATTATGTGCAGATAACATCTATCTTCCATAACATCATCCAGCTCGTCCCTTCTTCTGTTCTGCTCCTGTTGCTCTTTATTTCTTTTTTCAATCCACTGACGTTGCTGGTCCGTCTCTTTGATTGTTATCTAGTGTGTCTTGGAATCTGTATTAATTAAAATGATTAACATAGAGAAGCTATAACCACATGGAAAGGGGTAACTTGTGACAAAAACAGTTTCTCTCTCTCTCTCTCTCTCTCTCGCTCTCGCCAGACAGACGGATAGACGGACAGGACATCAGGTACCAGGCAAACACATTCAGCCATCTCTACATTTCCATCACATTTCATGCATGATGATGCCACTTATCCGGAGTGGTGTTTGGCTCAACACAGCAAACTTACAGCCACTGATCAGTCACATTACAAGCAAACACTTGCAAGAGCTGCAGAGTTTAAAGCTTCGCTGCAGGTAAATAACCATCTGATACACTAAACTCTTGAGGAAGAAATGTAGCTGAAAATGAAACTCTCCTCTCACAGCAACATCCCGACCCACCTGTTATAACCAAATATTTCCCAAAGCACAGAATCAGGTTTCATCTCCTCTGTACTGATTAAGATCTATTGTATTTATCCCCATGGTAAAATTAGTTTTGGACTCAGTGATGCAGTTCCACAACAGACAAATGAACAACTTGGAGGGGCGACACTCTAGAGTGCAAGAAATAAGCATACACACACACACACACACAGAGAGAGAGGGGGTGTGGGGGCGGGGGGTAGCAAGAAAAACTTGCATAGCTCATAATACCTTTGTTTTGTTTTGCTGGTGATAAGAACTCACTCTTCTCACTCTCACAAGCTCCTTTCCTCATTCCTTTCCTCATCCCATCATCTACCTTCCGTTGTGTTAAAATGTTAGCATAAAGTAATGTGTGCAGATAAAAATGTTCCTATTATAATAAAGGTAGTATGACCATGACCTATAGTAGAGTAAATCTTTGATTTGCACAAACTTTGTATTATTGGGGCTTGCACTTTGTAGCATGTCCCTTTACTGCTAATTGCAGTCATCAGAAAGGCCATGTTGTAAGTATATAATACAGCATGTGTTAAGAGTAAATGTGAAACACAATGTAGCTGCATGATCGGAAGTTTAGGTTTTGATTGTACTAAATATTTACAGCCCACTAGACGCCCACCAGTAGAGATGAATTAAAATAAGGAATGTTAGATAATATTTTGAGTTTGAGATGTACATAGTATTTCAGTGTATTGGTAGGATTGACAACAGAGGCAGAAAAGACTTCTAAAGTCTGGAGCTAAGACAGCAGTCGATCCAAAGCCAAGGATGAGACAGATCGATGAGCAGCGAGGTATGATTCTATAAAGTAAACCAGACATGTGTGGTAATTAGAAATAACAATCAGCAGCGGGTTTCCTTGTAAATACTCAGGTCTGTACAAATTCAAAAGGCCTAATAAAGTCAGGGATGGTATCATTAGATGTTAGCTGGTTTTCATGTTCTTTATGAACAGGTAATCTTTTCATCTCCGAGATAGGATTAGAAAGTGTGATCATAATAAGAAATTTAAAACAGAACTATGCAAAAATCTCATTGTACTGTCAAATAAAAATGCACCGCACATTTTTCCCTCTTCAGAGTTTGTGTGAGTTCACGTTTGCAAGGTGTTTGTGTCTTCTGTTGGAGGCTGTTGCTGTTTTTCTCTCCCATCATGAATAATGCAAAGTCTTTGGGATTTATCAGAACTTGCAGGTGAGGGACAAAGGCAAACCTTTTGAGACAGGAGTAAATGATTGGTAACATGACTCAGTGGCAAAACCTCTCAGAAAGATATCCAGCATAGGGCTGTTACTTTTTATTTTGAAATTCAAATATTCTTTATAGAGAAAAGTTTGTAGTTCAAAAAGGTCATTCAGACATTCTGAAGTAGTTTGCTGTGCGACCCAAAAGAGGGCAATCGCTATAATATCTGCATTCGTAAAAAAAATAGGCTTAATGTAAAATGTTCATACCGAAGATGGTCCATAATTCGTATCTGACAGATTGAATTTCATGACAAGCCCCCTCTGTAAACCCTCTGGTGACCACAGCTCCAGGACTGCTGACGAATGCTCCTCGTGGGGAGATTAACTTTCATTTCAGAGTTCAAAAATGACCTTTCAGTCTATTTGCCCCCTGGCAATAGGTAAAAAATAATCCTGTGACTTAATCATTCTTCATTGGGTTGATTATATTTATCCAAGGCAGTGTCCATTAGTTTACTGTTTAAACACAACTAATCAATCAACTCTTCTGCTTGAACTAAGAAAGAGCATGTTAATTTCACTTGTTATTTTTTTATTGAAACAACTTGACATTCAAGTAAATAAAACAGTTTAAGTGAAAGTAACATGCAGATATTAAGCAGTTAGGATCAGACTTTCAGGGGTGCTCAGCCCCTATGAGAATGTGACATGCATACAGTGCGTGGTTGGCATGAACAAATAAAGGCCGGTCCACAAATCAGGCTGGGGGACAATAACAGGGTCATAACTTTCATATGGCTCTTATGTTATGTGAAAATTAGGTTAAACCTTGTTACAACTTCATATTGGCAATTTTAGGGTACAAAACTGATCATGTGGGTACTTCGACAGTTTAAACAGTTTTTGACCTGTTTCCTTATCCCTTAAATCCAGAAAGTCATCTAGAGCCCTTTCTGCTTCAGGTAGGAGGCTGTCTTGTAGCTCTCTTTCTGTCTCTTCATTTGTCTCTCCGGTCTGCCCTCTCACTCTCATGATTCAGAGATTCTTCATGGTCTTCTCTTTCTCCTTGAATTTTAAAAATAAATAAATAGCATATGATGTTAAAATGATAGTTCAATCAAATAAGTAAGTCACTTATTAACTACTCGTCACTATGCATATGGAGGGGGTGGGTGAAGTGTTTGAGTCCAGAAAACAGCTTAATTTACACCATGTTTGTAGCCTAATTGTCTGCGGTTATCCTCCTCTTAGTTACTGCAGCTTTCTTGAGTTCTCGTGATAACTGCAGTAACTCGCTGATCTCGTCTTGTGATAACTGGCGAGTATCCCAATAACTAGGAGGATAACAAAACATGGTGTAAATGGCGCCGTTTTGAGTCGAATTTGAACGACTTGGATGACACCAGAGGAAGAATAACATAAACATATTGTAAGAAAATAGAAAAAAATTGTATACGGGTAGTCTGGGAGAAGTCACATTTTATAACAGTACACAAGTGTTAAGTAACTTAAAATCATTGATAAGTCCACTGTAATACTGTGGGCAAAACAATGGTTATAACATGGATTTATAACTATGTGGTCTTGACTACCTGTCTACTTTCTCATCTGGTTTTTGCTCTACTTGCTCCACTGTCGCTGTGAATCTCTCTCAAATCCATCAGGTAGCAGGAAACAGGAATAATATCTACAGGCTAACAAGCACTGAGTCGACTTTCTGACTGATGTATGTGATGGAATGTGGCGAGCCCTGAAGCTACCAGTTGGTCCCTTTGGCTTTTTTTCAAGGGCAGTGTCGGTGGCAGCAGCTGAGTTGAGTACACAGGTTTTTTTAGAGCTGGTTTGTAAAAGTGGACGGCCACAGCAGGGAGCACATACAGCCAGCAGGTGATTTGTAATTCTTTATCAGAAGGAATGACCCAAGGGGAGCCCACACAGGGGGACGTGAGGGTGAGGAGGAAGGGCTTCCTTGTGTTTTTTCCTTTTTTTGGAAAATTTTTGATTTTTAGGAACTTTTAAAAGGTTAAACTCAGGTAAATAATTGCTTCAATACATTGTCCAATAAACACTAATTGTCACACAAAGATTTGCTTTATTTGAAAAAGCCTTGAATAAGCCTTTGCTTAAAGCTCTGTAATCCTTGATCATGCCTCGGCCATGATGCTGTTATGCGGGATACATCACATATTTAACTATTGATTCCATAACCTCTGTCTCTGTCTGTCCGTATGTGAAATGCATATCAAATAAAATATTTCAAAGATACTTTTTTGTCCCCATGGGGCCAAGGTGGCAACAGCAGCTGCAGAACAGTAGGTTGATCAACAAACAACAAAAAACTGTTCACAATGACATATCATGTAAGACTCAGAATAATAATGCAGAATAAAACTGCCCTAAAAACACTTAGAAAGATAAAACACAAAAAGGACATAAGTCATAAAAGATGAAAAACAAAAACTGGCATTAAAACTGAAAATCCATAGTGTTAAAGAACCAGACAAAGTGCAGTGGTTATTGAGCTACATGGCCATTGCGAGGGTTGATTTCTTATTGAGACGTGTGATAGACGTTGGAATGAATGAGAGCTTGAAGCAGTTGGTTCTACACTTGTAGGCTCTGTGACAATTTGCCTGAAGGTCAAATTCAGAGAGGAGTATGTGTGATGGGTCATTAAGAACCCTTTTTTAGATTTTAGCTGGTCTATGAGAGTCCCGAACCATGCTGCCATACTGTATCTAATTATGCTGTCTGGCACAGCAGCGTAAAAAGTCTGCGTAGGAAGTGCAGCCTTTGAGCTAACTTCCCTCTCGCAAACCATTCATTGTCTCTAGATTGTGTTGGTTGCTTAATAGACCTTTGAAATAGTCGACATACAATTTAAGAAAAATATTCCCAGCTAAGTTAGTAACTCAAACCTATATGGAAGCCACAGGTGTGAAAAGTATTAAAGCAAATTCGGTTTTATCTTATTAAAAACATTGAATATAAAATCTAAACCAGGTAGAACACAAACATCACTCTGCACCATAGACTGTTTATAAAAAGTGACAGTATATTATTGAACTGTTTGATGAAGACTTTGATGCTTGGGAGCATTCAATTTAGGTAAACATCAAGTAGACAGGCATGTTTAGAACAAGCATTGCGCTAATGGTATAAGATTCACTATTAGTAAAAAAAGTTGAGAGAATATTATACATCCAAGGGCGAAATTGTCTAAGAGTGAGACAAAGATAAAGGCTCAATTAGAAATGTGTTTGTGCCTTCAGCACCATGGACAGCGTCATGGATTTATCAATGCACACCACAGTTAGTCTGCTGATATTTCACAGCCATAGATTCTAACTTGAAGCAACCTCAGTTAGATACAGGATCAATGAGTCTGGCAGACGAGACTTAAATATTCAACTGAACATCCCCGATGCTCCTGCACTCTCTCTGCTACCAGGGGATAGGCTGTGTATCACAGTTGCTCTTAAATACTTTCATTATCTCTGCTGCTGATTTATTTGCTTCAAATGTGTTGATAACTTTACAAGATCTGCACTCAGAACTACATGCACCAAAGTGAAACCAAGTTAGGGCCAAAGGTTTGATTTGATTTAATGAATGTCTACAAAAGCACACGCATCCAAATTTGAAAAACAGTAGCTGCAGGAAAGAAAACCAGAAGACGAGAAATTCCCACACGTCAGTTGATGCTCCCGCAAACATGGTGTCCAGGCATTTCTCATCTTCTGAATTGATCTACAACCCTGAGAAATGATAATCAAGCCGAATGATTGGTTCTGTTTGTCTCTGATCTTCTGACAAATAAAATATGAAAATATGAAAACAAGACAAATCTCTATCTCTGATCACTCTGAACATCTTGAATCCCAGAGATGTGGCCATGGTGAATACCACCTAAACCCAAGGTAATCAGGGGATGGAGCAGCAACAATATTAACGTAACCCACCACCAACATCAATACGTAAAACAAACGATTTAAAATTGAAAACAACGGAGTGATATTTGTTTGGCGAAAATATAATCAAACAATAAACACACAATGAAAAAGATAAAATGTTAACATTACTGTTATTAATAAACGTATTACTTATTTATATCATGGTAATATCTGATTTATTTGGCCGCCAATAATTTTACAGAGAAAATAGTGTCCTCAGAAAGATAGCAGTGCAAACACATGTGTAAGTGTAAGTGGGTGGGTGGGTGGGTTGGTGGGGTGTGATGTATACACTGGGGTTTTATACATTTGTACAAACGTTGTCTTGTAGACAAAACATGTATCAACACACAAGCAGCATCTCCTACGCTCTAACCTTGTCTTTGTGTGACTTTGTGTTGTAAATGTCTCTCGTATCATTATTCAACAACATTCAGATTTTTGCAGGAAGCTCCATCAAACCCCCGCCTCTCTCTGTCTCACTCTCTCTTTGTCTTTCTCTCTGGCTGTCTCTCGCTCTCTCAAATAGCCTCCTGCTCGTATGTAAATGAGCTCTGCTCCTGCTCAGAACTGTTTGTCTGCACTCAGATACACTGTTGCTGCACAAATGTCCCAAACTTCAGTTGGAGTCCTTCCTCTCAGGCTGCTCCTGTGCGCTCAAACACAAAACTTATTTTTGGGCAGCAGCAGTTTGTCTGAGAGCAGACTAACAGCTCTGAGACGGAGCAGAGCAAATTTGCAATCAAAGGTGAGCTGCTTGAGCGCTGCGAAAAATGTTTGCAAATACACATGCATGTTGTCTCAGGTGTGAGCCTTATGTACAGAGGTAATTAGTGGGAGGTAACAGTAATTAGTGTATAGATACAGATAGACTAGTATTAATGGCCTTCATTTATACAGTTTTTAACAATAATCCTTAAGAGTTGAAACCACATCCATGATGCTTTACAAAAACTAGCACAGTGTCAGAATCATATTGTTTGTGTGCTGGAAGTTGTTTGATGCAGAGTGAAGTAATAGAACTTTGTGTTCAATCCTACTGTTTATCAACAGTCAAGATTTTATCGTCAATGTTTTTAATTTAATAAAACAGAATTTGCTTTGTTACTGTTCTCGTGCTTGGTTTGTATATATGTTTGAATGATTAAGTAAGCTGTTGTTATTTTTCCTGATGTTGCATATTGCCTATTTCAGAGGTCTGTTAAGCAATGGACACAATCTTCAGACCTGAGTTCAAAATTTTTTTTAAATAAAAGCTCTGTAATTCACCTGGATATAAAGCATTTCAGCAATAAAACAAAACTTAATAATTTTACTTTGAAGACAAATTGCCAAATAGGAAGTGATTGCCATGATTAATCGGCGGGCCAGCAGTTTTGACCCGTGGTTTCACCGAGTTACCGACAACTGCTGTAGTTTATCTGAGGATATAGAAGGAGACATGTTCAACTCCATCCGCAGACTGAGGGCACACTGCTCTACAAATCAATTGTCCAGATAGATGGATAGATAGATTCTTTATAGTGAAATGTCATCTGCCAACAGTCCACTTAGCAGCATGCATAGAATAGATAAAATAAGAATAGGTAGACAAATGAATAAATAACTTTAAATTAAGCTTAAACTTTTAAATGTTTAAAAATTGTAAAATATTGTAAGTCAATGTTATGATTTTAACAGCATTTAGAAAAAAGCTATTCCTCAGCCGTTTTTGTCCGATATGACCCTGAGCCTGCCTGAGGGGAGGATAGCGAGCAAGTGTTTCCCAGGATGTAACAGGTTCCTGTCGATGTTGACTCCCCCTCTGTGTAGTCGGCACTAGTGGATGGCCCCACAATCGCACCAAACACTTCACCTCGATCTGAAGCCGATCAGATGAGAGGTTTGTGAGATATGTGTTCTACATTCGGACAGAAAGACAGACGGATGTTTTGGGAATTAGGTAGATAGTACTGACTGTCTTTGGGGTGGAATGCCTGTGATCACACAGGTCCTGAGCATATGTGTCCCCTCCTTTTTGTTGATTCCTTCCATTACAGACTGCAAGCCTTCTGAACTCCCTCTGCCTCAGCCCAGGCCAACCAAAGAATCCAGCCTCTGCCGGCGCCTGTGAGGCACTTTTATATTTCAAATGATAAACACCTACCTTGGGATGTAGGAGCAAAGAGGGGGTGGCTATTGAGACGTGTAGATAAAAAGAACCATGCAGGATTCCTATTTGAATTGTATACACACACATATACTGCCTCCCCCTCAGAGCAGAGACAGAAAGGCAGAGCATGGCCTTATTCTCTGCCATGCTCTCACCACAAGCATGTGTGGGCTGTATCACATCTTCTCTTGTCTCTGTCTGCTATCTCCGGTTGCCATGATTGCTCCTCTAATTTCACGTCCTCTCCCATAGCACTTCTTTTCACCACTTTATTTGTTTTTAACCATTTAGTAGCCATTTAGTTTGATTGTCTCTGTCATTCAGTTTTTTTCTTTTCTCAAGGTGAATCAAAATAACAAATTGAGGCTGCAAAAGAGTTTCTGAATTAAATGGAAAAAACATGCAATAATAATCCCAAAATCCAATTTTTGTAAATAACAAATAAAGAACTTTTATATTCTCATCTCTGTCAGGCTAAGGGTTGTTTTCTAACAACTTACATCCCTCTGCAAATCGGTGCAGTGACAAGTGGACACAAATACACAGTAATTCAGCCCAGTTTGAGCAAATTGAGTAAAACATGCATTTGTTCAAGTTAATAATGTTTCAACTTAACTGATAGGTTTGTGTTAATAATGAGGTTTCATGAACCTGATAATTAGCCTCAACCGCCAGTTAATGTAATTGTTATTTCTGATGTTTTTTGATCAGTACACCTCATATAAGGCTCTTTTCATACTTCAGGTGATAAGATCACAAGTGCACAGTGTGTCTCCTCACACCTGGTATCACAGTGTGTCTCCACATTTGTATCCTCCGACCAATGATCAGATCTCAGTTCCATGCGGCCATTTTCTGTTGGACTGATTGGTCTGGTGTGTGTGTGTGTGTGTCAATGTGTTTGTGTTAGAGAGAGACAGAGAGGGCAATGCGGTGCTGATTGAATGAAATGGATGTGCTACATACAGCTCTACATTTTACTGAAATCAGCCTGTGATTATTTTATGGTGATGATGGCGACAAATAGATTTATATGTATGTGTGACTCACTGAGAAGAGTAAAAATATGTTCTCTGCCGGGAAGCTGACAGACCACTCATATGGGGTCAGAGTGTAGGTTGTAAGGCCCTCTGGTGTTCACGTAGTAAGCAGAGATAAGAAAGCAGCAGACAGACATAAGTTTGTACATGTTAACAGAATGCCCCGCTGTTCCTTCTTGTACG